>NC_069116.1:670000-1340000 GCF_025612915.1 Magallana angulata | reverse complement strand
GTTTCTGCAATTACCTTTGGATAAAAAATTCTAGCAAATGCAGACAGTTAAAGGATATCATTACGTGTCAGTCAGTAAACATGCACGGCATTACGAGGTCAAAGACAACAATGTCGCTTTATTTTGGTTCGATCTAGTGGCCTGTCCTTCACCTGACACACAGCGGGGCGGGGGAAGGGGGGGGGGAGGGGGTGAGGTTAAGGGGCTAGACTGTGTTGTACTGCAAAGATAGCGGAGATTGCATCCTATTTCATATGACAAACAAGTTTGAGTGCTGTATAAAAAATTAGAACAAGGAAGACACTGATTTCAATCCTTGCGAACACTGGGACGTGCGCAGGTGCGATGTCTTAATGTTGGTTTGATATCTTAGCAATACTGCAATGTTAATTTACAACAAAACGTGAGAGCTGTATCTGATGCATGCTGATTGGTTCACAGGTAATATCAGCCAAACAGGAGCCAAGGACCTTATGTATGTCACATCTCTTAATGTATTGATGTTCAAATAGTAAAAAAGCATGATCGATGCACTTTCCCAAGAGCCATATCACGAAAATGATAATCTGCCGGCTGGGAGGATGGTTAAACTCTCCGATAAAAGATAACGAATGGAACCAAATCTATGTTTTGACAAACATTTTTTTTTAGCAATCATTATTATTTTTATTTAAAAAATGTATATAGACAGCGCACATAACAATTCCCTGCGGCATCGTTTTGGTAACCATCATAAGCGATACGTTTAGTGTTTACTGAGCTTTAGTGCATCGTTATGATGATAAAAAAAAATTGAAAGATAAAAATTATATCAATATTCAGATATGCTTTACTTGTCTGTGCTTTTCATTAGTCATATCTTTTTTTTCATCCCGCAAAACCTGCTCAGTTGATAATATCTAATTTTTGTTGCCTTGATCGCCAACATAAATCAATCAACAACACATACATTAGTTTACTAATATATTGCTCTTGTGTTGACCTTTTCTCGTGTTTTTTTTTGTATACATTTAAGCATACGGTTTTTGTCTTCCCCCCTCCCCCTTCCCCTCTTAAAAATTGCCAACATATTACTTTGGGAGATATATCGCCCTACTTACAATTAAATCAACTCTTGTCTTTCTTTCATTCTTTTTTTTATTGGACCAAAAAGGAAAAAAAAAATTGCTGTAAAATTTCATACAATTTAAAAAATGGTATAAAAAACCATACAGATGTCTATACATTTGATATTTATGACAAAGCGTTAGTTACTGCATGTTAAACTTACCGCTACCAGACTCAGCAATGGCGATCCAGGCAGCAAACACAGATAGACAGACGGACACAGACCCACACATGGTAATAGTTCTCCTCTTGGTGGGGACTGCCTGTTACGTATCCCTATATATATATCAGTCACCATAGAAACCTACAAACACTGACAATTCGTTCCCCGAGCCTCCAACCTGCTATTGTATCCGTGTAAATTTATAACACTTCTCCAGCAACAGATATTGACGTTCTTGCAACAACGGATGCCAACAACAACTTTATTGCGTCATGAAGCGTTTTAATGCAAGGCTGCGTCAATTTTTTCACAGTGAGCAAACCCTACCTTTTTTTGATTTTGATCACAGATAGGAAATGAAATTCACCTATGCCCTAGGTAATGAATTCTTCTTCGGCCACAAACTTTGTCTTGCGGCAGACTTTGCAGTAGTCCCAAGTTCTGTTATCGGAAGGGGATCAGATCTGCACCGAGTGGTTTTTTTTTATCTTGCATAAACCGAGCAGTTCCGGCTGGGGTTATCATCCAAGCAAGACAGACTTCAACATGTAGAGTACGACTTAAACAGTTATTTATCATTTAGAAAAAAAAATTCTGCTTATACGATGACACTTTTATTAAATGTTTACTTTTCATTCACAATTCAGTGGGTTCCGGACCGGGACGTTTTTCTCTAGAGAGTGATTTGATTTACCATTTTGTAGGATTGGAATCAATACGCATTTTCGCATATATTCTTTTATGTGTTTATTTTTACGGTTTGTCTTTATTCTTGTCCATACGCTGACCATATAAATTTTGCTACAAAGTACGAAGGTTGAATTATTTATTTAATTAGACCCTTGATTTATGATTTGGTTCGTTCGTATATTATATTATCCATTATATATGATTTTCTGGTGTTTTCCTTTTTTTGTGGGTAAGACGGGGGGGGGGGGGGGGGGTTCATATCAGATAAAAATCGCCATAGATGTGTTTTCAGTTACGTTAAACCGGATGTTATAGAGAAGAGTGCTTGTGCATGTACCAGAGTGCAGAGTAACTTACTTTGATTTCAAAGACAGCCTGTCCTTAACTCAATTCCCTTTCTTTACACGCCTTGCAAACCTTTAATAGAACATTTTTGTTTGACTTTTTTTATATCATTTTTATTTGTTATTTAGTTCATCTTAAGAATCTTTTTTATGTTTGTTGTACTGCATGTATATAAGCGCCTACAAAAAGATCCTATCATAAAAGGTCGGAGTGCACAAGAAACTTGGTAAGGATGAATAATTCAGATGACGTTTTGTTGAATTTGCCAAAGAAAATAAGATAGAAGAGACATTTTGGGCTCAATTTTGTATACAATTTTCATTCCCGACAGCAATTCTTTTTTTTCTGTCATGGAAATTAAACTGTGTTAAATTTTAATTGTGACCTGTAGCAACTATTATCACATACAGGATATTTGTGATGTATATGACACACTTCTGAGATTAAAGTTCATGCAAGGCGTTGGATGCATTGATGATATTGTTGATAAAAGTTGGAATTTTACGTAAAATCAAGAACATTTTAATTAAAATTTTAAAGATAAGGAACAAACATATTTTCAAATGCAAGATCTCTTTTATAAAAAGATGTAAAAATAAATAAACAAAAGCTTTTGATTCAAGTATTAGGACAGAAACTTGTTGGATAATTTTTTCTGCGATATTTAATGCCTGCCTCCTTAACTTGCTTCAATAATTCCAATTAAACATCATCATACAGGCGGCAGATTCTCTTCAATACACATGTATAGTACTGCATTTGCACCATGCGCACTTTTGTGGTTTCGCTTTTATTGGAGCTACACACGATAAGTTGAAGATTGGTAAAGGCATTTTTATTGGATCTATTTGAACTGAAGAATTTCAAATATACGTATATGAATATTTGACCCAGAGTCAATTTCAAACGTTAAATTAACAGGACTTGAGCGAGCTGTTATCAGAACCTGCACTCTGATCAAAGAAACCGCGCAGACATGTCCTGGATATTTCGATAAATGTCAGAGTAAATTGGGTCAAGAGACGCTCTATATCAAGCTGTCCTATTATGTAATACTCTAGATTAATTTAATTAAAAATATGATGACATTAACACCAAGCATGATAATGAATTCCACTTTTGTTTTTGTCTGAAATTAGAATGTTGTGTAGATTTTTATTGCCTACAGGTGTGGACTAACTCCACTGTAGACTACCTATTCAAGTTGTAAACGTAGATCTATATGTAAGGTGTGCGCGCAGATTGTGTAAGAAAGACGCTATCATTTAACATGTACTGGCTGACATCTTTTTCAAAATTTACTGATTTACAAATGATTAAATCTTTGATTTTACTTCAGATATACCTGTATCATTAAAACAGCTGCCATTTGAAAACATAGTCATTATTAGATTGGAGATAAAACATGTACAGAATCATGTCGAAAGAATGGGCTTATACTTGTATTGAATTGGTGTCGAATTGTGAAGCACATAAACTGTTCATATTATATGTTTATTGTTTCAGATGGAGGTAAATCAACCCAAGTCTGGATATCATAACAACATTATATACAATGTAATTTGAATTAAACGAGATTCACGATTCAAAATTAAAATAAATAAGATATGTCCACCAAATGTCTTATAAATCTTGCCTAAAGTCAAAGCATTTCAAACTTCAGAAGTTTACCAGCATTAAATTAGTCTTCTTGGGTTGTAAATATGTAGGAAGTTTCAGTTTAGAATGTGACTGATTGGCTAGGAATTGAAATATCAAAGATGAACGGGAGGAACAATACTTGTAAGATCAAACAACATGGGTGGATATTTGTAGACATTGTTCCTTTTGAAGAAACCTCGCATTTTATTAACGAAACATCGAGGGTTATTTGATTTTCCCAAGAATCTCATAAAATAGGGGAGTTTTGTTTCCAAGCCTCTAAAGTAAATTGAAAAATTCAAACAGTTTTCTTTCCAATTTTGTTGTTTTTGTTTGGTAACAAACAAATGCATTATGCAATAAAACCTTTCACCGTCAAACTTCTACACGGAACTACAACTTGTCAGAGAATGCATGAAGGCGCTGTGCATACAGCATACAAATGAATTGTCTATTTCTGTAAGATTGATCAGGTAATTGACACTTATATCACAGGTAAACAGGTGGACAGGTAAGGCTGTGTACCGCCGTGCGTTCTCTACTCAAAGGCTTCCTCTATTTCCTGCACCTTACACAAAATGGAAGAGAAACAACCTGTACAGAGTTTACAATTATTTATTTGGTTTCATATTTTGTCACATCAATTGTTTAATAACTTTTAAAAAGGTTATTTTTAATTTTAATCATTTTCTCTTTATTCTTGCATTGGTATCGAGTCACAGAAGGGAAGTAAGATATTACAGAAACAAAATAATGAGTATCCAGGGATACAAACATACACAAAGGGATATCACAGTTAGTTCAGGTAAGTCGATCACGTGGAAGCGCCCGGTGTGTGGGTCCAGCAATGACAAGCAACACTAGAGAGTCCGGCGTACAAACAACAACTGTACATGCAGTAGCAACGCGTACAGCGGCTTTTAAAACAGTACAGTGCAACAAATTGAATGTTACAATGTGGTATATACTGATATCTAAACAGATAAACAAAGCATACAAGTATTACTTATGGTGGCAAACTAAACAAGTGTACATTCACCTACATCAGTTTCTTTATCGTTTTCACTTTCTTATGCGTCATATCGTTGATTCAAATAAGAGATGGTCAATAAGAGTTACAAAATGTATCGTAGAGTTATCTTAGAGTATGTATGGACTGTATACTTCAAATACAAATACATCGTTTTCACATCTGGACCAGTGTATCAGGATTTCATGAGAGAAATTGAACAAATAAGAATAATACGAGTACGTATAATATTGAGACGTTAAGCACCGCTCCCGAGTTGAGAGGATTGGACACCGGCGGAAGTTGTTGGGTTCTTCCGTTAATGTTACTGGTGTAAATGTTTCTGTGGTTGAGAGGCTGAATAGGCCGGAAGTCGTCGGTTAACTCAATATCCGGTTCGGTTGGGAGATTCTGCTTCACTTCGTGTCGGAAGATCTCAAGCTATAACACAAAAATGTGACCGTGTAATTGATATTCTATACCTTTTGAAAAAAATCAACCTTGTTTTCGAAATGGTTGCTATATACCCGGTGTGTTTTCCCCTTTAATTAATTGCTGTATCATCAGGGGTTTATTTCAGTCAGGTACTTAATCTTTTAAAAATGATTGGTAATGTTTTTGCAGACTAACCACCGCCAGCCGGTGTATTTGGATATGTTGTTATGTGTATGTTGAGATTGTCGCAACACAAAATATAACCTCAAAGATAGTGGATAAAAAAAAGGCAAACGGGGACGTATGATTATCAGGAGGAAGCGTGACCACGTCTCTCTCTCTCTCTCTCTCTCTCTCTCTCTCTCTCTCTCTCTCTCTCTCTCTCTCTCTCTGACCCACCTGCCGCTTGGACACCTTGATGGTCTCCTTGAACACTGTCCAGATGACCGTCTCGTAGCAAGGGGGCGTGGTCAGACTGCCCAGGTACCGGTAGTACGTGCTCAGGTCGGCGGGCAGGAGGGAGCGGAGCGGGGTTGCCTCGATCTCGACGTGGTCGTCTAAAAACCATAAAAAGAGGTCATTTCTTAGAACGATCACCACAGAGTGATTTCTTCCATAACGGAAACAAATGTCATCAAACGCAAAAGGGCAAATTAATATATAACATGCCACATTTTTTTATTTCCTTGAGTTACTACTGTTCTTTGATGTTTCCCTTTGGCTTATTATAAGAAGCGATAATATATTATATACCAATGATTTATGAATTTATCAGTATCGATATATATTAAGTTACCTTTGTGGGCTATTTCTTTGAAGTGGGAAATAATTTTCTCAAACTCTACATTTTCTTCGCCAATCTAAAACAAATGACCAACTCGGTATTATATGGACCTTCAATAAGAGATCCTAGCGAATTCTATATGAAAATAAGAGACAGCCTTGTTTACCAAAAATTGATATTAAAAGACCAGCCGACTCACCTCAAAGAAGAACCCCAGGACTTTGAGGCCCTCCGACTTATCCATGGCGTCCTTGACCCCCGTGTAGCGGGTGGAGTGGTGCACGATATGCATCTAAAGAAAGGATAAGAACTTATCGATAAACGCCGACTAGGAAACTTAACGAAGACAATTATGTATGCATATATAAATATATATAAATATAGTCAGATCTACATTGTACATTGCGGATATTGGAGTTGTCCATCTTGAGTAGTTGATATGGACGGCGTTTAACAAAATCGAAAGGTGCTTTGTGCATGGCTTAGCTAAAGCGAGACAACTACGTGACCATAGAACTTTTGATGCCACTGTCTCCAGCATTGCCGTGGTCTGTCTGTATAAACTAGTAATGTATAAATTAAAGCGATTAATGTCAGGTACTTCTCAGTTATTTCACAGTTACTGGGAATTTGTTTTCTCTTTAGTTATTGCACATGGCCCAACAATTTACATCCCTTCCCTCAATCTGAACTACTAGTTAGGTGTTTCTTCTGAAAAGGTTATAACTATTCTAAGGTTAACATCTTTTCCAAAAGTATGCAGTATGAATTGTACAACTGAACTACTGATCAAGTTTTCTTCTTAATAATACAAGCATAGATCTAGAGGAAGGGGGGAAGGTGTCAGGAGGATCCAGATCCAACCCCTGCAAAATTCAACATCGTTATATTTACATCATTAATGCCTCATACCCCCCCCCCCCCCCCCCCCCCTGAAAATTATTCTGGATCGGCGCAGATCGACATGATCTCAATTTGTTCAAAACAACTCAAAAACTGCTTCCAGTTCATATGATATGATATGATCCTCCCCCCCCCCTTTTTTCTGTTTTCTGGAATTTTGAAAACTGTTTTTATTTTCGGTTTAACTTTTTTACCTTTCTCTCGGTTTACCTATGAATTACATTACGGCAATGACCCATTGTGTTGCGAGCTTAACATCCATGGGTTAACAGTACAACTATATGATACCGCTGATCCCCGGGTTTGTGCTGTGATTCTTACCTCCATGGGGTAGCGCTTGTTGTTGAGCGCGTGCTCTGACCCTCTGTCGTCCGTGGCCCCCCAGTGGAAGTGGAACTGGGCAGCCTGGTAGTCATGTGACAGACCCCCACCCCTCAGGCGCGGCTGGAGTCCGACCAGGTCCACTTGTACTGTTGGGAGAAAGAGTTACTTTGTGTACATGTCATGTTAAAATCTAGTATCAATTTGTGTACAGTATATATCCAAATAACAAATGCCATTCATTCAGCAACAATCTGTGTACTACTATCTACATACTTATATTCATTTGATATGTCTTTTCTCCATTTTATAAACTCACTTAAACAGAATTTAGATAATTAAAATTCAATTGAAATATGTAACAAGTTAGGTTTCTCCAATTAAAAATGCGCGTTAAATTTAAAACAAAACGTATAAACGAAATAAGACTTTTCATTAAATGTGGCATACTTAGTTTTGAATTCAAATTGATCCCACAGCGAGGCTGTGGTATAGTTACCCGTATGTCCGTTGTTTGTCAGGCTCATGTTGAGATTTTTGATCTGGTCGTAGCCGTCCATCTCAAACTCTGTCAGTTTGTGGTCCACGAACACCTTGTGGGTCTCGATGTGGACGGGGGACTGCTTCTCACCCCCACAGGTCGGGTACACCGCGTGCCAGTGAGTCGGTCCTGACAACAAACAAATCATTGTCATCATTTTTATTTTTTATACAATGAAACTTTATAAATTTATTCTGTTAGTATTTGACAGAGGTATTGTCTTCTTCAACATTCTGTTTGTCAGCAAAACATATTGTCAAATGAGATTTAAATACGTACTGATTTATGGAATAATTAAGAATATGCCAGCTACATTACACAAAATCTCATTACGGTCTCTCGACAGAACTAATTATAATTATCTTTTTTAATGTATTTTTTTCCAAAAGTTCAGTAATCTTCTTCATAAACAGGTTTCCACAACAACATAAATTGATTCATCTCTCTCTCTCTCTCTCTCTCTCTCTCTCTCTCTCTCTCTCTCTCTCTCTCTCTCTCTCTCTCTCTCTCTCACCGTGCTCCCCTTCATAGCTCCACTCGTTCCCTGTAATATAAGGAAATACAATGATGAGTTCTCAAATTTTTAATTCAACATGCTTTTAAAATGTCTGGCAGCGATAACTTTAATTTCAATTCAATAAATCAATGTACAGAGCAACATGTGGTTTTTTATGACATGATCTCACAGGAATCTTGATTTTATTTTAACCACATTAACCACTGACTGATTTGGGTGTCGATATGACCGACATACTAGATTTTTCAATATTGAATCCCTCAATGGCCGCTTCATACAAAGTTTGCTTGATCGTCTCTCATTTAGATATATTCAGGGTTCATAGGTGGATATTACTTTCTGAATATTTTTACAAGTAGTTGGGTTTTTTTTAAACAAGGACTGTGTACCTTTGCGATCAACAGAACATCTACCTTAAGAAAGTATTTCTGATTGTATAAATTGTTGCAAAGTCAGACAAACCTTCTCGTCAGCGGTTCTGAGTAAGCCCATCTTTAACAGTATGCTGTTTTTGTTCTGAAGAAATTTACTAGTATTTCCAATATAAGTCAAAATCAACATCTTTTAAGACGATTTATTATGTTTTTAGAGTAACTATCTCTTTAAGGTTTCTATCAAATAATATAGCAACTTCACCACGAGCTTGATCCCTGGTCAACTCATGCTTGTTAGATTTCCTTAGTAAGCGTATCAGAGTTATTGTAACAATCATTTTAGAAATAAAGAGCAAGGTAGAAAGTTCACTGGGATATGAACTTGGTTGGTCACGTGATCAAATCCCATGGAAGCCCAGCGGGCTTCTCAGAAGATTTGATCACGTACCAACCAAATTCATAAACCGGTGAACCTTTTAACATTGCTGTTTATTACTTTTATAAAAAAAAAAAAAAAAAAAAAAAAGCAAACCGTTTAGAATTTTTAAAATTAACGATTTTTTATGTTTACGATAATCCAACCGACAAGCGATAAGCGCGATATGTTCATTGTGACCTCATGAAAAAGTTCACACAGAATTGAACGTTTTTGCTATTCTAAAGGTTCACATAAGAAAACATATTTGCAAATGTAAATATTTGAAGAAAAAAAATAGAAAAAAGGTGTCATTAATTTCGATTTGAATTCAACTTAAACATAATTGCTATGGTAAAAAAAAAAAAAATTAGAAAAAAAAATGGCCATCGATTTCAGTTGAAACCCATTCTCAGTCAGTCTCAGAATATATATTTCAGTAGCAATATATTCAGAATTAAATTATGAAATTGTGAAAACGAAACATCGCAAAATAACTTTTATTGGGATCTCTTACCATGATGATGGAATTCAATTACAGATTTAGTCCTGGCCAAAACAAATGACGTCATAATAATAACAAATTTTAAACAACATCGGGAATATCCGGATAATTGCATGATGGTATTGCAAATATTCCTGATAGCACCTTATTCTTGATCTGCTTGCTGTGCAAGACAAGAAATCACGCGACTCGTGGGTTCATATCAATATTAAAAGAGATTGCGACGTCACAGAAATCATACCGACCGAGAATCTCTCTAGGAATACCAATGAGAGAACTCGATGACTTTTAGACAAAAATAATGACAGGTCCCCTAGAATGGATGAATGAATGAATGAATGACTGGATAACAGGTGATGCAGCGCTTTACTGATCCAGAGGAGCTTACAATGAACCACCGTACTCTAGTTTTCTATTTTAACCAAAGGATGGTAATTAAATTGGCAAATTATATTGAATTCAATTTCATCGCTAGATTTGTATTTTTATGTATATGGTTCAGAAAAAGTCACTTATTTCACTGGCATTTATTTTTAGAATTCAAGGAAGAACTTTTAAATCGTTCATGTACTTTGAGTTTCACGCTTATTGCTACTCAAATGCAACAACATCTTATATTGCTTTAAAATTACAACAAAAATATTAGAATAATTGTTATACTTGATATATGAATTACTGTTAAACTTTTGACCAGGGGCGACAAAAGTGCATGTAGATAGGTTGTTCAAATTAAAACATATGTAAACATATGTGATAGCATCTGCGACAGTAAATGACGTAATAACGATTGATTATAACCACCAAAGTCAACAGCCCGATTCCAAAGCGCTGAACGTTGAAATTTTCTGTTTCTCAGTAAACCACGGATCTACACGTAATTTGTTTTTAAAAGAAGATGAATATCATAAGACAATTATTTGTGTACGACGCAGTTTGATAGAACTAGATTTACAATTGTTATGTCCGTCACAAAGAAGAGACTGGAGTTAGTCGTTTATTGTTTATCTTCATTGGTACAATTGTGGTTTTCAGGTATTTTACATGATCATGAGATTCTTTATTTGATAGTTGATGAATTTTTAATTTACACGTGAGGTTCAACGATAAAAAAAACTTAATTGATATGAAAGTAACTTTTGTAAAATAGCAGTCTTTTTTCTCTGTTGCACAAGTGCTGTAAAGTTTCAACGGTAGCAAGCATCGCTGTCCTAAAGGATAGTTGTAAATAAATCTCTTCCATGTTTGCTGCATTCTTTGCTGTTCTAATTATGGATTGAAACATAAGCCCCTGTATAGATTGATTAAACGACGTGTCTTGTATACTTTATTAAACCTTTAAAAAAATGATTTCTACAATTAAGCGGTTTGCTTTTTTTAATCCCTGTGGCGACCTTGCTCTCAGTTTATTACCAGGGTCACCACAGTAAATCAGATTGCCGTACGGTTTCTGCTGAATTGATGGATTCCATTATTAACGTAACAACCCTCGACCACCAAAAACCTTATGAATTTTAATGCCTTCCTCAAATGTCATGATGGATAAATAGCTGTAATAGTATCAAAGAACAGGACTATAGTTAAATCGCCGACTCAAAAACACGGGGCAACGTACGTTATTCACATGAATTAAAAAACCTAAATTTATGTTTTGTTTTGTTTCAAAAGCATTTTAAAAATTTTAAAAAATATTGATCTTAGTTGTCTCACTTCCTGTAATTTAGCGTTTGGACATTAACATTTTCTGTTTTATATAGGAAATTCCTAAGGAATGGTTTTAATTCTTCGCGATTTATGAACAAATTAATACAAATAAATTGCTTGTCTCAAAAGACCAAAACACCGCAATTAAAACGTGCATATATTTCAAATATAAAAGTAAACTATAAAAGCTTTGATATTTTTCTGTTCAACATCTGGAATGACTTCAGTAAACTAATTCAAACCTTACCTGCTCCTGCATTGGTTAACTTGACTCCCAAGATTAACACGAACAGAGAGGCGAGAGCCAGGCTGTATACTTGGTGGTTCATAGTGGCAGAAGCACTTAAATTGAAAAACCAGATCGCCCCCCTTTATATACCTAGAAAAGTCAAAGATTCTCGGATAAAAGAACTCAGACACCAGAACCGTGACGTCACATTCCCAGCCAAACGGCACGTGTCTGCAAAAACGCGCGGAAACAGAGGGCGACACCAAAAGAATTTCAAAAGAAAAACGAAATTGTTCATTGTGGTCAGAGCGTTGTGAAATAACAAAAAACTAAGACAATCTGTTAAAAGTACAAAAGTACACAGGTATAAAATAAAGGTGTTGAGGAGTGTAGTAGTATACCAAATAGTTATACCTAATCAACCGTAGATGGGCCATAAACACAAGACCTGGTCAGCGGCTATGTCTGTTGGGCGCAGTGTATTTATAGATGTTTTACACTGTCACAAAATTGATAACGCTGATAAAGTAACTGACAACCGTTTTAAGTTTAATAAGAATTTTTTATCATTTTATCGCAAGTATGAGCACTTTTTTCTTATAGTTTTATCACAATTTGTGACTATCTTGATAGATGTAGATTTCACGCCCTTCAGGGGAAAGATCAATGAAGCGTGTCCATTCGGGTATCGCTGTACTCGTTTCTAGACACCAGATCTCACGTTTGGCCAAAAAAGGGGGGAAATACAAGTTTAAATTTCCAATGTGTAGTTCTTACGAATCCTTTTTTTTTATATTTATTTATTTTTTTTAAGACAATAAGATTGCGACGAGTACAGATCGATCTTCAATAGGATTATGAGATATGGTTAAGTTTGGTTATAATTATTCACGTCAGAGGGAAAGGACTAGAATTCGACAGCAAAACAGATATCAATATACAAACTGTTTTACACAGTCAGTCAAAAATAGGTATTATGTATTCTTGCTTCATACATAAGAAAGAAGATGGGTAGATAAGGAGTCAAAAATACCTATAAAAGGAATGATGAGATAGTGTAAAATTAAAATCTCAAAAAAATCTGTTATTCATGGATAATTCAAAACAATGTATATCTAACATATCCTTAAATCTGTTCAATAATTGAATATGTTGACTCAAACTGGCGTATGCGTATCAAAACATCCAAATAGTGCCAATTTTTTCGAACTTCAATGTCTTTTCTTTTACAGAGTGGGACTGTGCTCCACATTTTTGTAATAGTCTATATGAGGCCTAATGGAAAACAAACCGATTTCAATCAACAAAAATGTAGAGAGATGACCCACTTTATATTAAAAATATCATTTTGTATTCCAACAATTGAACATTTTAAAAAACTAAATACAAGAACGTCAATTCGTGGCTAAAGTCGCCGATGGAATTTAAACTATTCACTTTTGTGATTAAAATGAGCACCAGACATTAGGAAACCTTACAGAACTAGGCGTTTTAGGTTGTGGGTCCGATACCCTAAATTTAAGGCAAATTTTTGTCTAATCATTTGTTAAAATATTCAATGCTGAATATAATTAAAGACTGTCCTTTTGCAAACTTGTTTTGGAATATTATCAATAAATTGAATCGGAAATAAATAAATTTGAATTTGTATTTTTACGACTAACCAAACGAATTTACTCATTGTTTGAATTCCTTGTTCTTACCAACAAGAACTTTATTATTCTATATTTAAATTGCAATATCAACTTTGAAAATACCATAGCTTGATCTTGTCAAAAAATAGTGTTCACATAATTTGAATGTTACCAAATGAAAATATATTCAAATTTTAAATCATTTAAACCAGGACCATTGACTTGAGTGTTTATTTTTGTCGTTTTATTGTAAAGGAACAATTTCATTAATAATAAATTTTCAATTCAAGGATAGGTAAAATTGCTTAATATTGTTTTTTTTCTACGTAACAAAAAGCACAAACCAAAGAAAAGAAAATGGCATACACAAGTGTGTGTGTCGTTACAAACAGTCAAGAATGAAAAAAAAAAATTATTTATACCATTTTTATTAGCATTAATAAAAAAATAACTAAAAAAATCATTTTTGTTTTATAAATAAAAGTTCAAACCTGCAGCTGAGACGGGGGAGGCGAGACACAGAAGGGACACAGCGACAAAGTATCCGGCGGTGGTCATTTTTCCTGACCCTTACTGGCGGTGGTTCCACGGAGGTTCTGGCTGAATGTGGAAAGTAAGAGCCACCCCGTACTTATATATGCAGGAACGCTGAACTAAATTTAGAATTTATTATCACTTAAAAATTTTTGGCTATTGGCGAAAATATCAATTAGATATAGTTCTGGAGGCGTGTCTTTTGACCTGAAAATCCAGCGACCTCGAGTTCAATCAAGATCAACCTCCTAACAGCTAGGTTAGTGGAGGAATAAAAGGCAAAAGTTTGGGGAAATGTTTATAAAATTATATCAAATTTTGAAAGTAAATCGCTATAAGTAAAGACAAACATATTCTTCCATCTGTGTATTTGCCTTGGAACAAGATAGCTGCCTGGCAATAAAACATCAAAGCGACCCTGAATTGTCTGTAGATTGTATAACTTCCTTGCTGTCGTTTTTCCTTCCCTGCAAACAACCAGAACTCGACATGTTGTTTACTAAGTACTTTTCTTTGGACATATTGTGTCATTTTTACTTTTCTCATAGTTCGGGGGTTCAAAGGGACACCCTCCAACTAAAATTTATCATCCTTTGTAAATTTCCGGCTTATAGCAAACGTCAACCGGGAAAATAGAAACATTATCAGTAATATATAATCGTTTGACTTTTTTAAAACAGTAAAATATTGTTTTTGAAGCAATTGACTCTGTTTGACGACCGTTTCCCGGTAACTACGCGTGTCAACTTGCTCATTTATTGAATTCAGTGGATGTCTATATAAAATATAAAGTTTGGTAAGTAAAACACTCCAGAGTGAATTATGGCAGGAAAGCAACAAGAAAGCAAGAGTATAAAATAAAACACAAGTATTATTATAGTGCATTAACATAGAATGCTGGCACCATCGGTCGGTAGTACCCTAGGGTGCTATACTGATAAAGAGATACATGTATAATGAATTCATATATCTGTACAATTCAGTTTGTTTTAGAACAAGAGGTCTATGGGCCACGTGTCTCACCTGATAAAACGTTTTCATCAAAAATTGTATGTTTCTATTTTTTCTTTTATTAGAATTTGACCTTTTATTTCAGCCCAGGCTTTAAAACTCCATATAAATCTATTGTTTTACGTAAAAGAAAGCATCTCCATGTGTGAATGAGGCTCCTTCATAATCAAGGGTTCACAGAGAGAACCTTTTTACTCCTTATCAGGGTTGTGTCATTGTAATTTTCTAAATTAAGTTCTAAGTAGAACGGATAAAGTTTCCCTCCTACCGGTATTTATTCGTAGGTTGAACTTTGCACCCTTCTGTGCCCTAGTATTTTGGTTAATGAAAGAGGGTTCACTGTTTGAACGATTTAGAATCTAGTCTACATAAAGGCTCTCTTGTGAATTGGTGACCCTTTTTCAAGATGTTGATTCCCCGTCACCTAAGAATATTAAGTGCCAAGTTTGGTTGACTCACGATCTATAGAGAACGTTTAAAGTTGACAGACGGACAACGGTTAATCAGAAAAAAAAATTTACTTAATTCTGAAGAGACAAAAAAAAACCCTAAGCAAATATAAGATTGTTAAAAATCACAGAAAAAAATAGTTTACATTAAATGTATTGCTGCCGACATAGTGATTTGGAGCAGAATTATATAGTTATAGTTTTATAAGTTCATAAAATGCTGTGTAATATAGATAAAGATAAAAACACACAAGCCCTTGCATCAATTGACGAACACTTCACAGTCCAGACCAAGCATCAAAAGACATCAGTCGCACCCCTCAAACCACAGAGTGATGGGCGGGGTCAAAGAGCATCACGTGGTGTGCACTCTTAAATAAGACGCTTAACAATGCACAGTGCTCAAAAGTGCACAATAGTGCTCAAGGGGCAGATCTACACAGTCTGCGGTTCTCATGTGATGTCGAAGAATTAATCGTCATGATATAAACAAAAATCAGAAGTCTAAATGTTATTTTCCAATGTGTAATTTTTTCTCCCGAGACATATCACCATTATCTGTATCTGGCTGTTAATTGTCTTCGAACATGTACAGTTCTCGCATCACGACTGACATATTAACGGTGAAAGACACTTTACGTTACTATCAATTGTTCTTTTTTATGTACGTAGATAGTTCTCCTTTTGAAATATATTTCATTTTAATGTGTTAGTAGGAAGAATCAACTATTTACATATACATGTATTAGAAAATACATTAAGGGAGACCTGCAGTCACAACGATTGGGGTCCTCTCTCCTCACAACGATTGCATGGGGCCCTCTCTCCTCACAACGATTGCATGGGGTCCCCTCTCCTCACAACGATTGGAGTCCTCTCTCCTCACAACGATTGGGGTCCTCTCTCCTCGTATGTAAAAATATCATGACTCAAAAATTGATATTGATCAACCTGTGATCAGAGCTGTGAAATTTAATCCATAAAACTCCATTTTTTAAAGGTGATATTGAACGGTCAATCTATACTACTATATTAAAATAATAGACTCGATTTTTTGGGCTTTAATACCGAGAAATCGGAAGAGTACTGTCTTTTGTTTTATATATTTTTAACATCATTGGTACTTGGAGATTACCAATTTGTTTTTATTTTTTCTCAATCAGGCTTCGCTAATTAATAATCAACAAAAATTCCTTTAAAAAATCCGGAAATCGTCTGAATTTTTCGGATTTTACAATCTTGCGCATGCGCATTAGATTCACGCTAAATCACGGGATGCTCTTTAGTTTATGTTTCCACAATATCACATGTGCATGGATAAACTCAATCTCTCACCAGAGGGCGCGTTCCGCAAGCTTCACTAACTGTGTTGAAGGTATCACACCGGTAATCGGCCAATCAAAATGAACTTAGTCAATTGTAGTTCCATATATACTTCAGAATTATTTTTTCCTTGACTGCATTTTTACATTTTCCTTTACTCAGTTTTAAAATTTTTTGTACCACTGAGTAGGATATTTCATGTATTTTGTTAGGTGATGATTTTTTTTCACAGGGACTACTTCTTTCAGGGCTCATGCAGCAGCTTCCTGTGGAGTGTGCAGTCTGTTTACATACAAATGGAAAACACGTGGTTTTGAGGGTAGACCTGTTTGGAGCTAGATATTTTGAGAAAATGCAGTATCGCTTGCCCTTTTTATGGTGTTAGCTGATGAGATAGGTAACAAATAACATTTCCTCCGAATATTTTGTCATGAAAAATACAAACTGATTTTTAAGAATTTTTTCCCCTCTATAGTGTTATATAGTGAAAACAATTACCGGTGTGATACCTTGAAGCACAGCGTAATACGCCCTCTGGTGAGAGATTGATTCTGTTCATGTAAGAACATACGGGATATAACTCTAAGTGCGTTTTATATGAACAATTCCGAGAGGTCTGAATGTCAACATGGTGTGCAAATTTGATGCATCTATTCTAAAAATGCCCGACATAATATCCAATGTCAACCCGTGCACGCACGGGTCAAAGTCTAGTGCTTTATATTAAGTCGATTTTAGTCAGTTCAGGGTCGGGTTTTTTCTCTGGGGGCAGTATCACAGTAAGTGTCAGTCTCTATTTAGGTCTGTCATCAGCTAAATGTTGTCCATTGATTTAGGACGACTTCTAAATCCTGAATATACACATACAAGTTTTATTAATTCATCGTCATTACATAATTTGTGGAATGTACGCATAATTTTTACAAGTTGTAGAGTGTTTTCAAGATAAAATAGAATTCCATAAGGCATAAATCGTAATGATAAATGCATAGTTTTCTTTAATTTAATTAATTTCTAAGACATTGTGAATATAATATATTAATACATGAACATTAACATGGTAAAAATTCAATTATACAGTAGACGGTATTTAAGTGACGTTTTTTTTTCTTCTTTTAAAATGATCTGCTGTGAAGTTCTTGTAAGATCAATGAAAGATTCGTGACAGAAATTTGAAGGAAATTACTCTAGCACTAGTTCGTCATTGGTGGATAAGGTACCCGGACTATTTATACAGAAATGGCTAGACCAGCCATTGTTTTTCATGAAATAACTTAATTCCTTTTGAAAATTGAAATGAGAGATCTATAACAATATGATATATACCATACACAGATATCTGATACAATGGCAAGTTTGTTGGAAATGACGTCATCAATGCATTCCACATTCATTTCCAAATATGGTGGATGAAGAGGAAAGACTTTGTAACAATGTAACTGCGAATTTGGTTATACTAGGGTTACTTAAGTATCTTAAATAACTAAAAAGACCCATGATGTCCAGGCGCAAAATTGGCTTTACTATACTGTCAAACTTGTCAAAGTTTCCCGTAAAAAAGGTTAAACAATAAATGGGCTCGCAACTTTTTTTTATATATCTAAACCATGACTGCTACCTTTTCAGCAGATAAAAATTTAAACAAGTTTTAAAAATATTTTTAATCGGATGAATTTCTAAAAATGGTTAGAGATATGTTACTTTATGTTTTACCCAGTGTCTGTCTCTAATGGTACTTCGGGCCATTCATTCAGTGCGGTACCATTCGCGGCGCTTTAAATGGAATGTTGATAAGCGTAAGGTTATACTAGTAATACAAAAATCTGCATTAGAGATGACAGGGTATTGATGTGGTCTTTTGGTAAGTCAATGTCTGCTTACTGACCAGTGACTATCTCGACCCTCGGGGTATACCGAACCACGCCGACGACACGTGAAAACGGGGTAGGCTCATCTGAATATGCAAATTAGCCGCTGTCGTCACGTTGGATACCATGTGCTACACTGAGTTCCGGAGTCTCTTTTATGAGATGGTTTAAAAACTTCAATTGAAGGATGACAAAAAACATCTATATATGAAATAAATAATATTTCGTACACTAAACACCTTTATAAGTTCATTCAATACGTGATTCAAATACAGCGTTCTCTCATGCAGTGGCGTACATCTCGTATACACGATTATATAACACGTTCATTTTCTCCGTGTTTCTATACGTTCCTGGTTTCATTTTTTGGATTGAATTTTGTGATTTTTGGGAGTTGATTTTAATCAACTCTCCTATGCAGTTACTCAGGCAAACCGAAAGTGAAACAGTGTTTGGACCTATGCACAAATCAACACCGCTGACAACATTAAGTTCTAATCAATAAATTCGATGTAATGAGTTCTTAAGCATCGTCCTTAAAGAAAACTCATTTATAGTTACCTTGTAAAAAGTCAGATTTTAAATGGTACGAAGAATTCGAATATTTTTTGAAGTCGTACATTTTATGTATTCCTACGCCAGAATTCAATATAGTCTCGTTCAACCAGACGCTCGGCTGTCTCAGTAAATCTCCGACAAGCAGAGATTCTCTCTTGCTTGTCGGAGATTAACGGATACAGATGAGAGTCTGGTTGAACGAGAGTAGAGTTCAATTTTTCTTGGATCCATACAATTTCTCATAACTTTTTCGATTACTAATTCGTAGTAATTATAGAATAATTATTTGAATATTACACATCATAATTGATATCGGGTTCTCACGAAATTCCTGTAGGATTCAGATTATAAAAATGTGCTTAATTCAAATACTTATAGGAATTTACTTGCCACGCAAATTAACATATCGTTGATTTTAAAATAAATAACAATCGATAAAATCAACTCCCGTCAGTACTTCAGTACTTTGATTAAAAGAAGTTCTCGTGCATACAATTGCCTAAGAGAAGTCTTTAAGTGATTTATGAGAAATTTTGCAAGTGAAATTTCGTGGTAAATATTAAATCGCTTAATCTTAATACATACAAGCTATGTTTTAATAATTTTCAAGTTAACGGAGCAGAAAAGTAAATCCTTGAAAATTCCAAATGTTATAGAAGCGGTCGAAATTGCGTTATATTTTGGAATCGCGGACACTGATAAATGTGAGCCTAGCAGAAATCGTGTAATGCAGGCAACCATAAGTAGTTTTCAAATTCCATTAGAGATGTGCGTATTAAACAAAGAACGAAATAAAGAAAACGTCTGCTTTAATTTAATCTTATCAATTCGAAAGAAGATGGATGAATAAGGCGTGTAAAAGCCCATAGGAGGAAAGATTAGAAACTACAACATTAAAATATTATTAAATCTGAAACTTAAAAAAAAAATCAAAAACAATAATTTAACGTAACATCGGTTTGTTACCCTTAAATATTTAAATACTTGCAATAGGTTGATTTGAACTGGCGTATGCGTGTCAAAACCTCCAAATAGTGTCATGTTTAAAACTTCAATGCCTTTTCTTTTATAGAGTGGCTCTGAGATCCATATTTTTGTCATAGTCTATAAATGCAGTTAAATGGAATTAATGTTGAATTTAATCAACAAAAAAGTGGAGATATGACCCACTATACTTTAAAAATGTCATTTTTTAGCCCAAAAATTGAACGTTTTAGAAAAAATACCAATCTAATTAAAATTAGAACTTCCATCCGCTCCCCGGTTTTCGATATGTCAATCTAATTAAAATTAGAACTTCCATCCGCTCCCCGGTTTTCGATATGTCACGCGACATATCGAAAACCGGGAAGCGGATGGAAGTTCTAATTAGAACTTCCATCCGCTCCCCGGTTTTCGATATGTCACGCGACATATCGAAAACCGGGAAGCGGATGGAAGTTCTAATTTTAATTAGATTGAAAAAATACAAGTCCGTAAATTCGTGGCCATCGTCTCATAGAGCACTTAAACAACGCACTTTGTTGTGAATGAAATGGCTCAGTGGTTAGAGCACCAGGCATTAGGAAACTTAATTTATAGAACTTGGGTGTTTAGGCTGTGGGTTCGATACCATCAATTCTAACGGATTTTTTTTTCTTATCATTTTTTTTTAAATATTTCAATATGACTATTATAGTTAGAAATTACCCTTTTTTTAAACGTATAATACATGTAACATATCAAATATATTTGATTGAAAAAATGTTAAATTTGAAATTGTATTTTACGACTAATCTTATTCCCCCATCTTCTTTAAAAGGAAATCTTGTTGTGAGATTGTTAACACTCTTTCGATGTGGGTTACGATATTGATCTTGTTTCGATTTTTGGACGGGTGTCGGTTATTGGAGCGGAACTTGTAACCTTGTTCCCATTTCTTGGACATAGTCCCTGAAGTGTAGCATTTAACCTCGATTTGGAACAAGTTTTAATCTGGGACACATTACTGCCCTGCTGACCTAGTCAGCTCTCGTCTACGTGACTGTCCACTGCCCCCAGAGGTAGGGTCGTCTGATCGCCTGTGATGGGCGGTGACCTGAATAAAGCACAATGCAATGAGGCGTGATGAAAGTCTTCTTACTGTGTTGTTACTAATTTCATTTGAGATAGATTGTCAAGGACCTTACAATTAGAAATTACTATTAGTTATAGTGAGTGACCTACACTGAACTGCAATTTACTTTAAAATGACCCCCTACCCACCCTCATGTAACACCTGTTTATCTAGCTTTTAGTAAAAGGACATTTATCTACTGTTTATTTACTGTATAAACGCCTCCATATCAATCTTCAACAGAAAAGAACAGGCTTTGGGATAGTGCTTACATGTATTGTTTGGCATCAGACTTTGGGATTATGAAACATCTTATTGACTCAGCCATCTAAGGAATAAACTTGTCAGCTGATGGTGTCATCGCAATTCACTTACAGACCTCATGGTTCAATTTCAACTGTTGCCCTCCCAATTAAAATTAAGATATCAGAACAAAATTTTATAACTGTTGTGTCACACTTAGAAAATTTCCATAAAATAATTTGAATATGATCTATACAACAACACAGAGTGAAGACATCTAGAAGAGTTTTTAGTTGATTTTATTGTATTTCGTACATACACCAGAGTGTTTACAGGACAAAAAATAAACAAAACATCATAATGACACAAAGACCGTACACTCCTTTCAATATAGATATATCAACTGTTTCATTTCCCCCATCCCAAACCTATCAACAATTCCCCAAGCACCAAAATGTCCAGTGGACTTTCTAGTTTATATAGTTGTCTAGTTTTGTGACCCAGTTTGTGAGAGGTGCCGTATAACGTCGACCCAGTCCCATCCCCGAGGCCTCTCCCCCGAGGCGTCCAGTCGATCAAAGATTTTGCGTTTTTGGTTCTTAGTTAACTGTTCCTTTTTCTCCTTTTTCTTTGCCACTTCTACCACAACAGTTTTCTCTTCAGTAACCTTGAAACAAACAGAAAGAATTCAAAATTTAATAGTATAGTTCCTTTTACGCAAAATCTAGACTTGTGTTATTTTCAATGATTGCTTCTTAGGAATTGCTTTTTTTTTTTTAATTCTTATATTATATAAGAAGGTAGTTTCAAACAAGATTGCATTTCACTAAATGAAAATTTTCTAAACATTTTTCCTCTGTGTACAATGCACACCTGTGTGACTGGCTGGGATTCTGGTTGCTCGGCAACAAGGTCATCATAATTCTCCTTGACCCACTCAAACAGTGTGTAGGTCATAGCACAGCCCAACAGGTCAGGGATCTGTAACAGTTGTAACACTATGCTTAATTTGTGCAACAGCACTGTTATAAAAATTACCATCTAATGGTTATTACAAAGTACTTTAAATTCTCTGAAAGTCCTTTGCATCAGATAAACAATCATTTACACACATCTTTGGTAAGGATCAAACAGACATACAGAGGGCAGTCGCACAGACAGACAGCAGGAGGACATACCAAAAAACAGACAGATAGACAGACAGATGATGGTGGGCGGCCGTTCGTACAAACAGAGAAATTACCTGTTCTTGGAGTCCTTCATTAATCTTACTCTTCACATTATTGTATCTGTAACACAAAGCATGTACACATCAAGTCATCAGCTATACGAGTGACTAGACCTCACATCACATGATTTCCACATGAATTTCTAATGGAAAGAGCAAACCATGAAAATCACTTTTTTTTTCTTTAAACAAATATTACGGTACTTTTTCACAGAAAGTAAACTTAAAGTTATTAATAAATAATAAGTGCATATGCTGTGGTGATAATTCCAAGGATATAACAGTATCAAAATATTCACTATCAAATCCCATATGTGAGTATGCAATTTACGGAGTAAATGAAATAATTTACAGGAGACTGAGAACAATGTACATACATTTATTGCTTAAAAGAAAGTAAGAAACAGGTCTTCTTGTGATATGTTGAGACTCTGATGTACAAGTGTAATATAGTGAGAGTGTGACGTACATGTGCTTGTTGTAGAATGTGTCCAGATTGACCTGGGGTGGGATCTCGGGGTAGTCCTCACCCCACACAACCTCCACGTTAAAAGACTGGAATGATCCTTCCGCTCCGTACTACAAAAAGAAACATTCAATTGGTTTACCTCAGACAGTGGATAATGGACAATGATTGCTGGGAGCAAGGAGGTTTGTCTACTGTTTTCAGATAAATCTACTAACAAAAGTAAACTAGCACTAGTAACCTTAAAGGATGTTCTAATCATTAATTTCCAAATGCAATGCATGATTTTAGTCTTGCACTGTGCATTTTATTGAAAGTTCTTTTTTATTTGCCTGAATTAATTTACCCGTAATTATTCCTTGATTATAATATACATATACCCAAAAATGTCAAATACAGAAATGAACATATATTTCAGCATTTAGCATTGTTTAGAATACTAAATACGAAAGGCCATCTTCCTGCATTTAGCATTGTTTAGAATACTAAATACGAAAGGCCATCTTCCTGACACTTCAATATTGCAGCCTCTTCTGCTTTCCACATTAAAACATTTTCAAAGTTTTTAAGAGTATAGAGCCTCCATAGAATTGGTCTGCCCATATAAATCAGAGAAATGTAATATTGATGTGTGTACATTTATGTTACCTTATACTGAAAAGTGGTCAGACTGACTTCTTTAAAGTTGTCATCTCCCTCATAGATAGAATGGAGGACCTCCAGCTCCTCCTAGAGATAGAATGGGACAACCTTAGAGCTCATACTATGTGTACCAAGCTATCTTTGTTCAACAAAGTTAACGCGATCATCAAATGATCTGTGGTTGTTGATGTATATTTTCTCAGAACTCAGAACTCGATAAAAATCTTTCCCAAGATTTCTATCCAAAGTAATTTTAGAGAAAACAATTGACTTTGTAAACCAGATATGTAGCAACATCATTTCAATCAGTATATATGACATGTTAATGTATATCTTACCTAACTCATTTAATTTTTAAAAATAAACAAAAGCATCAAACAACCTGACCTTTAGCATATTAGAAAGAAGTAACAGAGTTTTAACCATAAATATATATATTTTGGGAGTTTTGGAAAAAGAGAAAAAAAATCATGTATTTACAGTTTTTGGCTCAGATTTTCTAAATACAAAACTTGGTGTATTTATCAAATAAGTTCTAAGAAGCCATGACGTAGACTGAAAATGAGACATTAAAGGCCGATGTTTTCAATCGGGTGGTTTACCACAGGTAAGTTCAGGTGGGGGTGGAGCCTCTATTGAAAGAGGTGTGAAGCCCCGAGGGAAACACACTCGCTTGTGTATACATGTCTATATACACGGGGTGTTATAATGCTCTCAACAGAGTTTTTTTCGATGATCTAGAAAAATATCGTATTTATATATATCTGATATCTTAATATTCCATGTTTTAACAAAATAGACGGAATAACTGGAATAACTGGGGGGAAATTGAACAAAGAACAGGCTAGATATTCTGTTACAACCCGATAGCCATCTTTTTTATCTTGATATCACAAATCAAGAGCTTACCTCTTGCTGTTCTTTACAACTCATATTCTGACCATCTATGTTTCTCTGTGTACCATTTTGATCTATCAACAAGGAAAAGTATCTACTATTGTAATTTAAAAAGGTGGGAGACAACCCATTGTTTCAAAGACTTGTGACAGAACATTCAACAACACAATGCTTTATGTAAACTTGGAAATTTGGTTATGGAAATCATTAAACATTTTATTTTCAAATCTAACGTTTCATTTTACGATAAAATTTTATCAACAGTGAAAGAAACATATGCTGATTAAACAAACATAGAAGAGTTGACAACACAAAATCACCAAAATAGGCCTACGACGATTTTCATGCTGACATGGGCGCAGACATATTGGATGCTGAGTAAATTAACCCGTACTGAATATAACTCATTTCAAATTAATGTTTAGATTCGTTTATATTTACCACTCAATCATTTTAAGAAAACATTAAACATTCTTGATATAAAAACTGTTTTTCTTGCGAAAATGTCACAGCAACTGATATTCAGTTCCTATCTCGCTTTTCCCGAACTTTTCCTGACCGATATAACATTTTTCTAAACCAATTTACTTCCGGTACAAATGACAAGACGATGGCATTAAATTAAAGATTTAAATACTTGAATTTTGTGCATTAAAAGGTATATTTTCTGTAAAATTTAACTTTATGGTAATGCAAATATTTCAAGGCTAATGGAATTTTCGAATTATTGAATTTATTAACATGGAAACAAAGATGGGGGCGTTTACGTTTGAATGATATTATGAAGATTAAAAAATATCACTACAGAGTGCATTCATGATATATTTCACGTTTTCGATCTCAAAAATTAAATACTTTTTTTCTAGATTTCATGCATACTGCTCTCTGTCAATCACTTAAAGCTGCTTGGTCCGATTTTTTTGCAATTACAGTATCAAATTTTTTTTCATACAAATCATTTATCTTAGAAAGTTATGGACTTTCTCCTATTTACACCAGCAGAATCAGTCTCCTTTCAAAGTTAGAAATATTCAAAGTAAATAAAAATAATTTCTCTTTGGGCAAACAAAAAAACAAACCAAAATGCATCACGGGAATGTTTAGAAAAGGAGACCGCTTGGTTTCGTCCCCCGAATGATTTGGGTTATTCAACCCGCATGCTATGCATCAATTGTAAAGAAAACAGACTTTGGAAATATTAGCGAACAAAACGTACACATGTTTATTTGTAATTTGTCTGATCATTTTGACCTTTATTTAAAGCGATGTCAAATTCGTCATACAACCATACCCGTCTCGTCGTCAGGGGTGAAATTTAACATGAGGCGAAATAACGCGGTACCTTTTAATGTCGTTTGTTTTGTTAGCAAATTTTGTACGTATTTTTCTTCATTGAAATTTGGCATAATTGACGGGTAAAACTACTGCAATGTCTATTATTCATAAACTTAGCATAGCCATCGTTTAAAAGCGTGCATAAAATTTGATATAAAATCGGACCAAGCAGCTTTAATTGATTCTTTTTGAGTGATATGTACTATAACAGTTGAACTTCAACGCCTCAGCATCTTTCAAGGTATTGTGATTCAAAGACCAACTCATCATGTCTTGGGCGAGTGAGCTTCCCGTGGAACTACAGCGGCGCCCCACTGGTCTGGTGGGTTTGACTGGACTGGACGTCACATACAATGCCATTCACAAACTCATCTGGGACTCCTTCTATAACAACCGGAGATCTGACAGAGTTCCGCTGCAGTTCAAGGTCTTTGCTGGGGATCACGAGTATCCCAAATGTAGAACAAACAAGGTTTGATATCTGACCAAGCTGTTTTTTAGTTGTCTATGAGTTATTATGGTTTTGTGACCTAGCTGATGTCAGTTCAGTACTTCCAGAGTGTACATTCGAGTACTAGTATTTAAATTTATGACTTGCTTCATGTACAAAGGCGAGAGAATGAACTTGCTTGTGGTTTCAGAGACAGTCCTATGAGTGGTACATTCCTAAGGGGATCCTGAAGTCTGGTTGGATGAACAAGCACCTGACCATGGTTCCGGCTGTGGTTGTTGTCTTCTTTGACCTTGACTGGGATGAACCGCTGTGGAAAGAAAAACAGATGGAATGTGCCACAAGAGTTGAAATAGTCAGGTACAGCAAAACTCGGTTATAACGAAGTCACTGGGACCTAAGAAATTACTTCGTTATATTTGTAATTCGTTATAACCGTATACTAGGAAATTCATTAAATTTATATAGCTTGGGATCCAAGATGACTTCGCTATATCCGTGAATTCGCAATATCCATGTTCGTACTAAACGAGTTTTACTGTACATGGTATTATTTTATTTACCTGTTATTTATTATGAAAGAAACTTGAACAGCAAGCACTGCCTATACAAGTTCTCTCCATAATATTCAGGAAATATTATATCATATGGATGACATACTTCTACGTTCATGATTCTTGAAATTTTTTTTTCTTTTGCTCAATCACTTTTTAAAATTTAGCTTTACTGATCAGATAATCTTTTAAACTTAACAAAAGAATGTTGTTTGCAACAGGAACAGTTTACAGGGACGAGGAACAAAGGTAGCAGTAGTCCTGATTCAGAAGAACGCTCCCCTGCCCCCTGGGGAGGATATGGTGGCGGCGGAGCGAGCGGCTTCTCTGTGTAGTGCCTGTGATTTGTCGGCCAAGCAGCTGTATGTGTTACCCCACACCGACCACCTGATAGGCTACACCATCAGGTAATGGGCCATTAGATCAGCAACTATATCCTGCATAGAACAAAAAGTATCCATGCAGTGCTTTCTAACAGAGTTGGGGTCAATTACTTTGAAAAGTAATTAATTACTTTCAAATACATTGACAATTTTATCAATTACTTGCAATTACAATTACATTGATTTTTTAAAATGTAATTAATTACTCTCAATTACTTTGATAAATGTAATTAATTACATTTCAAATACTTTAGTTTTATTTTTTCAAATCTTGAGAACATATACATATATTAACAGCATTAATTAAGATATACAGAGCTTTATGTACGGTTATGTTTTTAAAGGTTGTACAGTTCAGTTCAGATCAGATTTCTTGAAAATTTCTAGAAAAATTTTCTTTAACATTAAATTCATTCAGTACCATTAAGTTCATTTTTGGTTCTGAATAATATTTTCTCTATAGTGAATTGATTTTTATTCACATATTAAAACTATGTTTATTCAGAAAGTACAACTTCCGGCAGTACAGCATATCAGTATACAAATAATAATTGCTATAATTCACAAGAAAGAGATATTTTGACTCCCTTAAGTCTAAAATCAATAGGGGTTCTTGGGTATTAGAGGAGTTCACACCTCCACAAAATTAGATCTTTACCTATTGCCCTGGGCAGTGTGTTATGCTGTATAAACATATGAAAAATTATGGGTCATTTAATTATTGTATAAACAAAAGTCCATGCCAATCATGTATAAAATCTTTTTATCATTATAAGACACCTATTTTATATTTCAAACTTGGAAAAAAAGTAATTGAGATGTAATTGAAAAGTAATTGAAAATACACAATATTTTTGGAATGTATTTAAATACATTCAATTACTTGTAATTAAAGACAGACTCAATTACAAATTACTTTCAATTACTTTGAAAAATGTGATTATTTACACTCAATTACAAATACTTTTTTCAATTACCCCATCCCTGCTTTCTAAATGGTTTAATACTGTATACTTAATTTCTGTAGCTCAGTAAAAAAAAATGCTAAAATAACCTCTTCAAAATTAATTTATATCATTCAATTGTTTTTCCAATGATTGTTAAAAGAAAATAAAATGATTTTTTTATGTCCACACTAAAATGAATTGTTACATGAACTGTTTATTTCAATGCTTGTGATTATATGAACCAATTTTATGTATATTTTTTGTTAAAGGCTAGAGAATGCATTTTATGAGCTCGCCCAGAGTTATTACCACGCAGAAGCTCGGAAAGTGAAATCTCACCGAGACTTCCTGAATAAGACTACGCACCAGCTCCTGTTTGTCAGACATCAGTTCAAAATCGCGTTCTTCAATGAGTTAAAACAGGACAGCCACACAGCCTTGAAGTAAGTCTGAGTGACTTATTTATGACAAATTATAGTTTATTATCTTCTGTAACCAACTTCAGGTTCATTGGGAAGGAACAGTTAGTTGCACTGTTGAAGTTGCAGTAGATTTTGAAGTTCATCTGTTTTTAAGCAGATGCAGATACCAATTTTTCTTGTTTTCAGACACTACAAACAGGCATACGGACATCTTCTGGACCTGAGGATGCATGACACAAACCTCCTGGAGATAAAGACCATCGCGGGCTTCATCAGTTACAAGGTACATGTAGCAACAGCAACAACCCAGGGGTTCTCTCTGGAGCAAGTACATAATCAGACAACACATTACATGATCTCTCTCTCTCTCTCTCTCTCTCTCTCTCTCTCTCTCTCTCTCTCTCTCTCTCTCTCATCAGTTACAAGGTATCAAGATGTCAAGTAACTCCAGGGAGACTGTAGAGCAAAGAGATATTTCCATTTTTCTCCATTTTTTTTCTATGATTTTCTCTCTCTTCTCTTAAGGAAAATCTAAACTTTAAAGCAATCATAACTCATTAAAATTATGTCATAACTAAACTAAATATTGGAATAATTTGCCCTTTATATGATTTTTCTTGTTACTTTGAGGATTGCTTACCCCTGGGATGCTAACTTTTGTTTGTTGTTTTGGACTCCACAGATCTGCCGACTGTCTTTCCAACACACCGCTCCATTGGACGCTATAGCCCAGTTCAGGAAGCACATTGATTTCTTCAAGTCACGAGTCGGATGTCCAGAGCTAGCTTTTGAACACAGTGCATGGATGTCTAAACAGTAAGTTCATGCACCTGCACTACATATAGTTTGTCCTTTGGTTGTTATTATAAGAAGTTAAAGACTTGTCCAGTGTTAAGATACTGTAGACGTATTTTTTTCCACGGGGTCATAATTCCGCGGAATCACAATATCAATTTAATCCGCGGGTAAAAATTTACGCGGATTCTTTGAATGAAAAAAAATCATTTGAATAATTATTATTAAATTTAGTTCTGAGCGATTTTCATTACCTAGAATTTGTCCAACTTTGGACTTGAATTGTAAAAACTGTTCACAGTGAACAGTAATTATCGGTTGTGCACGGGTCGGTAGTCATTAGTTAGCCGTCAAGATGTTACGACGCTGGCTAAAATCGTCTTGTGAAACACCACATCGTTTAGATTATGAGTTGATCAGTTTTATCAATTAAAAGTCAGAGCACAAAGGGATCGAAAAATTGCAGTAAAAACATGGGTCTTAGCGTGTAGTTAATTGGGTCATTGAATGACAGACCCGCTTGGGGCTATTTGTCGTCTGACACGTGCCGTTGTCTCAAGCTGGAAGAAGTTTAAATTTCATGCAAGTAAATTTACAGAAAATTCAAATCCTTAGGAGATTAAATTATTTATTATGTGAATTCTCAATACAAATTTGTTTGACAGTTTGCATAGATAAAAATGATAAACATTGGGTACACGTATATGCAAGTGTTATATAATGTAGTAACTTCCGATTATCCTTATTCATGTAATGCAATTTCAAAATTTCATTCAAAAATGCACTTTAAGTACACTGGGAAAAAATTCCGCGGAAAATTTGTGCCCGCGTACATAGCGTAAATTAATACCACGCGGACAAAAGTACGTCTATAGTATCCAATTAAGATTTGATTCAGAAATCACTATCTGTTAATATTTTGATGCTTGTTTGTCTTGTCCCTATCTCTACATTTCTCAATCTGTTAGAAGTACATTGCTCTGACACATGAGCCTTGCTTGCGACAGGTTCCAGGTGTTTGGGGATCTTTTTGATGAGGCCATTAAGCTAGGATTGACTGCCATTCAGACCCAGCACCCAGGGTTCTATTACCAGCAGGCCGCTAACCACTCCATCAGCCGGAAACAGCTCTGTCGCGGCCTCTGTAAGGTATGTTTACAGCATCAGACTTACTCTGACAAGGAATCCTCACTCAGATGCAGGTATTACATAATAATTTGAGATACATATGTACTTATTATGTTGGTACCTTTAAATACATCTTAAATTCTGAAGACTTTATATTCAGAAGGCAAAATTTTATGAAAGTATATTATTACTGGTAATGTGTCATGAATTTTGCAAGGAAAACATCTTGATGACAAGTTTCTTTTTGCGGATTACTTATTAAGTTGGTGATCTATATTTCAGCCTCTGACACAGGTGTTTCAGCCTGATCCTTTGGAAAGCCTCAATCACCTGGACTTCTACGGCCAGAGACCGTGGAGGCAGGGACACCAGAGTAAGAAACTCAACAATATTATTGGCTCCTCTGCTTTTGATTATGGAGACTTAACATTTCAACATCTGCTACATCTGTTCCAGTTGATTGAATTATTGCATTGTTGTTCTCAATAGTTTAATTTAATATGACATTTTCTAAAAGATTATAAACTTGGTACAAATGCAATGGCTTGTGACTTTATGTAGTTTTGTCTGATACATGTATCAATAAGAGGAGCGAGTCAAGGTCACCAATTTCAGGGAGAATTCATCAACCAAAGTTTTTTTTAATCTTTTTCATAAATGGGTATTGCTGTGATATTATTGTTGACCATGGTGGCTCATTGTTTGTGGATTTTGTAGAAACCACTTATGCACAATCTTACATCATCATTAACTTGGTATTGACATTTGTTTGTGAAGAATCTATTTCTTACCAGACCACAATATTATATTAGCCCTCACAAAAAAACGGTAAAATGATTCCACTTGAATGACTGTAAACAACTTATTCAGGGTGTTTTCCCATTGTCCTCTGTAGGCATTGAACCTCCAGATGTGCAGCGGGAGAAGGAAGGCATCATGGCACTACAGAGTCTGGAGGTGACCGTCGACCACTCAGTAAGTGTGCAGTAAGGCGTGACCAGTTTCCTGTACATATTTCGTCTCTAGTACAAGGCTGTACATTCATGTATATCTGTCTGATTTCAGTGGCTGATCATTCCCTTACTCAGCAGTGCAGTCGCTCAGTTCAAGAAATACAAATCCCCTCGCATGAAGCGGTTCCTAAGTGAGTAGTACATGTATTACAGGCCATTTAAGATTAATTCTCTATGATATAACATGCAACTTTTTGATTTTAAGATGTACATGTACACATCACAGTCTTTAGAATGAATTGAATTTCTTTGTTCATGTATAATTGATTTTTTTCTGGTTTCAATAGATATTTCATACACTATGTTTTCTAGTTTCATTTGTTAATTCTTACTTTACTTGTATATGCTCAGGTTTCAGAAGTCAGTTCTTACACTATGTTTTCTGGTTTCAGTGGTCAGTTCTTACACTATGTTTTCTGGTTTCAGTGGTCAGTTCTTTCACTATGTTTTCTGGTTTCAGTGGTCAGTTCTTTCACTATGTTTTCTGGTTTCAGTGGTTAGTACTTACACTATGTTTTCGTGTTTCAGTGATCAGTTCTTACACTATGATTTCTGGTTTCAGTGATTAGTTCTTACACTATGATTTCTGGTTTCAGTGGTTAGTACTTACACTATGTTTTCTGGTTTCAGTGGTTAGTACTTACACTATGTTTTCTGGTTTCAGTGGTTAGTACTTACACTATGTTTTCTGGTTTCAGAGGTCAGTTTTTACACTATGATTTCTGGTTTCAGTGGTTAGTACTTACACTATGTTTTCTGCTTTCAGAGGTCAGTTCTTACACTATGATTTCTGGTTTCAGTGGTTAGTACTTACACTATGTTTTCTGGTTTCAGTGGTCAGTTCTTTCACTATTTTTTCTGGTTTCAGTGGTCAGTTCTAACACTATGTTTTCTGGTTTCAGTGGTCAGTTCTTTCACTATGTTTTCTGGTTTCAGTGGTCAGTTCTTTCACTATGTTTTCTGGTTTCAGTGGTTAGTACTTACACTATGTTTTCTGGTTTCAGTGGTCAGTTCTTTCGCTATGTTTTCTGGTTTCAGTGGTAAGTTCTTTCACTATGTTTTCTGGTTTCAGTGGTTAGTACTTAAATTATGTTTTCTGGTTTCAGTGGTTAGTACTTACACTATGTTTTCTGGTTTCAGTGGTCAGTTCTAACACTATGTTTTTTGGTTTCAGTGGTTAGTACTTACACTATGTTTTCTGGTTTCAGTGGTTAGTTCTTTCACTATGTTTTCGTGTTTCAGTGATCAGTTCTTACACTATGATTTCTGGTTTCAGTGGTTAGGACTTACACTATGTTTTCTGGTTTCAGTGGTTAGTACTTACACTATATGTTTTTTGGTTTCAGTGGTTAGTTCTTTCACTATGTTTTCTGGTTTCAGTGATCAGTACTTACACAATGTTTTCTGGTTTCAGCGGTTAGTTCTTAACTTATGTTTTCTTGTTTCAGTTGTTAGTTCTTACACTGTGTTTTCTGGTTTCAGTGGTTAGTTCTTTCACTATGTTTTCTGGTTTCAGTGATCAGTACTTACACAATGTTTTCTGGTTTCAGCGGTTAGTTCTTAACCTATGTTTTCTGGTTTCAGTTGTTAGTACTTACACTATGTTTTCTGGTTTCAGTGGTTAGTACTTACATTATTTTTTCTGGTTTCAGTGGTCAGTTCTTACACTATGTTTTCTGGTTTCAGTGGTTAGTTCTTACACTATGTTTTCTGGTTTCAGTGGTTAGTTCTTACTTTATGTTTTCTGGTTTCAGTGTTCAGTTCTTACACTATGTTTTCTGGTTTCAGTGGTTAGTTCTTACACTATGTTTTCTGGTTTCATGGTTAGTTCTTACACTATGTTTTCTGGTTTCAGTGTTCAGTTCTTACACTATGTTTTGTGGTTTCAGTGGTTAGTTCTTACACTATGTTTTCTGGTGTCAGTGGTTAGTTCTTACACTATGTTTTCTGGTTTCAGTGGTTAGTTCTTACACTTTGTTTTCTTGTTTTAGTGGTTCAGATGGGAGAGGAGTACTACCATGCCAAAGACTACAACAAGGCGCTCATGTAAGTCAGGACAAACAACCCTTACAAATGAATTGCATTAATTTTACAGGAAAGACCCCCCCCCTCCATTGCATTCTTGTACAACCAGTGACAGTTCAACAGACTGAGATACTTCATGCAAAACAAGCTTTTGTATCAGAGTCAGTCTAAACACAAGAATCCATACATCTGTGATATACTCTATCTGACACACTTTGTCTTTGTTATAGGTTGTTAAACAAAGTGACCTGGGACTACCGCGGTGAGCGATGGTGGCCACTGTTGACCTCGATTCTAGACATCTCCCTGAAGTGTGCCTATCTGACGGCCAAGGTCCAGGAATACGTGTCTGCCTGCCTAGAGCTGGCCGGTCCCTGTATCCTTCTGTCAGTCAGCAAACACATGTAGCAGTAAATAAAAGTAAAACATCCTCATATATTGCAATGCATGAAGAGACCGCTTGGGATTGTACAAGGTTTGATAATATTACATACATGTATATTACTGATTGGATTATTTATTTGGATTGAATGTCCTTGACCTCTGACCAGATGTCAAACTGAACAATGAAGAGAAAACAAGAATCCAGATGAACCTGACCAGGATAATGAGTGTAAGATCAGCAGCCTGGGGTCAATTAATTAGAATTTAGTGAACACATCATCATTCGCTTTTGATTGCTTCAAATTATTTATATGACATATGTTTAATCAGAATTTCCTCTGTCCCAATAGAACGACCAGCCTGAGCCCGAGCCTGGACTGGAGCCGAGCTGTGTAGAGAACGCCCGACTTCTGTGGCAGACATCCCTCGAGTCTCCCTGTGTGTTCACCATGGACGTACAAAACTTTGTTCCCTTCGGTAGGATTTCTAAATATTTCTCCAAACATAATAATCCATTAATTAAATGAAAACATGTCTGTCGGGGATATGGTGTGTTATAACTGGGGATGTATTTTTTTAACTGTTAAAGTTGGCAATTTTTTTTTAGTGGAGTACAAAGCCATGTTTTCATCAGAGACATGTGGTGCTGACCAGGAAGTGGAGCTTCAAGTCTACATCAGGTACATTTACTTATATCTCATTTTTAATCTTTATTAGGTACTTAATTAAATGCAACTTTATGGAAACATTAGATTTATAATGATTCAATTTTTGTGGGCTTTGTTGGTACTGCTCACCAAAAAATTAAAATCCACAGCAAGTTGTGGAACACTGTCATTATTCTTTATTTCATAATCTTTACAACATGTATATCAAGAAAAAAATTAACAATCCCAAAATTTAGACCCTTGAATTGAAATTATTTCACAGCTTCAGTCTATACACAGCATTTATGATGAGTCATCATCAGATAATTTTTCCAAATAGCTATCAGGAATAAAAGTATACAATATAAAATCTTTTCCAAAATATTGATATTCTCATTCTTCAATTCCAGGGTGAACTGCCAGTTTCCCATCAGGTTCTCTAAGCTCTCTGTGCAGTTAAACAACGCGATCTACAACGACTACTGCCGGGTGACGGACGGACACGGAATCTTGGCGGCCTCCGACGGTGACTTCACCGACAAAGACTTGTACCTTGTCCCCGGGAAAACCAAGCTCTACACATTCACGTTTCTACCTGTCAAGGACGACATCAATTCTCAAATTGAGGTGATGACGCACTTAACACAGGATATCATGATTTTCTTAAGACTAGCATATACTATCAAGCATTTTGTATGCTACTCTTACAGGGCAGATATGTAGTTAGACTGTAGTATAATTTGCATTCATGATATACTTGTCTACTGCAACAGACTTATTCAGTTGCTCAATTTTTAAAGTAAAGATTAAATTTAATAAGAAAGAATGCTGTTTACTTTTATACCACTCTGACAATGGATGTGATATTTGTAGGTAACCTCTATGGTGTTGGAGCTGGGGTCAGAGACGGGCCGTTGTGCCCTGCTGAGGTGGATGGGAGGGGGTGGGGATGCCCTACTCACCCCCTTTATCTCTCCACAGGTGATTAGCAAACCCCAGATAAAGCATGGCGAGATACAATGGAACAGTGTTGGCGTCCGACCCAAAACCAAGTAAGTTCTGACAAATCAGAGAATCTTGTATATAGATTTGATTTTGCCTTGTTTGTAGATTTTTGTTGTTTAAATGATCGTCAATTTTTGGTTTCTTTTATAAGAATTTCTAACTAAACTTCAGCAAAGAGTACCCTTGTGTCTTTTATTATTAATTAATTTGCTGATCATTCATACCTGTACCTGTGTTGAAAGCTGAGTTCAAAGCAGAGAAAGCTGAGGCACACGACCATGTTCTGTATAGTAGTGTCCTGTACATGTTGTGTGTATTGCAGGGTCCTGCCAAGGACAGCGAAGGTTGACCTTGACCTTTGTCATCAACCGCCATGTCTGTTGAATGAGTTCTACTTCCTGTCGTTGACTGTAAACAATAAAGAGGACGTAGACATCAGCAATGTCAGGTATTTACAGAGAGTAGGTAAAGAGTCAGGTGTGTTAATCTAGAATATCAGGTGTACTGTATAGGTAGTATGTCATAAAACAAGGTAGAATTAGTATGTGACAGGTGTTTTAATGTAGTACAGAGAATATGTACATGTAGGGTGTTAGGTCCAAAAAGGTGTTATGACTTATTCCATGTACTGTACTAGATTAAGTACAGACATCTTTTCTGGTGGTTACATAAAAATGTCAGTCTGATTTATTAACTTGATAATTATATAGAAAAACTGCTCATTCAGTACTCTGCTCTTCCATTGATAGGTTGTCTTTTGGTGTGAAGGAGGATTCATCTACAAATATGGCAGACCAATTAAGTATGTAATTAAATTTCTGCAATATCATACAAGCAGATATAAAACGTCAAATTCATAACAAAAATTTTCAAGAATTTACACAACATGTACGTGCAAAGTCTGCTTAAGGTGGCTCTATACACCTTCAGTTTATTCCAATTTTCAATAGAAGACCACAAAACATATACTTATTAAATATTAAAATGATGATAGGGGTACTATAGGTATTTTAAAAGAATTTTTAAATGTTTTTTCGTGTTTTTGTAAAGTAATTTTTAACAAGTTAACTTTTCACAAATTGAGAGAAATGTTTTTGTAATATGATGGATATTTTCTTTGGACACATAAAAATAAATATAATACTTCTTAACATTCAAAAATATTATTTTTGCAATTTTTTTAGTATTTCCCCAAAACATAATTTTTCATAATTTCTTACTCTGTTGACAAATCATCTGAAAAAGCTGCTTGATGTTATAAGAAAATGTATTTTGATAACTGTGACATAAAAAATTTGAATGAAAATCATTGCAAATAAACACAAAAAATATTTTAAATATTATTTTGTATGAAAGTTCCTCAGGTAAGAGTTATCGTTCCTAAGTCCCAAGGCCCAAACATCTTGGGGACTTTTCATTTCTGAGTTGAAGAAAATTTCCTACATATCATGATGGAATGATAAATACATACATTATTTCATTATAGGCCTATATAAGTGAATTTTATTCGCTTTTATGCAAAACTAAGTCAAATAAATAAAGGGGAAAATTAACTAATAGGATATATTCCCAACCTGAGAAAAATTCAAAGCCACCCTCCCATCCCCTGATGGTGGTAAGGAACATCTGTCAATATTAATGTGGATTAAAGTATATTATAATTGAAATACTTTCACCGGTTTAGAATTTTCTTTCACAGTATTCAACCAAAAAATACGTTTTAGAAAATTATGGAAAGTTAAAAATTTTATTGTCCGCAACGGGAATCGAACTCATGACCTTCAGGTTTCTAGCAACCCCACTAACCCACTGCGCTACGATGTAAGATGTTCAAAATTGGAAACTAACTAAAAAATTATACTTCATTTTATTCTTTATTTCGATAAATGATAGACACAACGTGAAGGTGTCATATAACTTGTGAGTAATGATTTTTCCAATCAACAAATTAAATCTAAAACTATTCATTTCACAAATTTTTTAAAAGAGCGGTCCCCACACAATTCGCCTCAGTTTAAATCAGCCAGTACCGGAATTGCATGCTTCCAGATTTACTTTTTTGTGTACTGTGTCATCAAAAAGTGGTGTATAAGCCACCTTAAAAAAAAAAGCTCTGTAATATTCCTTTTGTAGTAGCTTGTATAACATGTCAGTGCTTCTTACAGTTCAAGTTTGTCTGGATACACCAAACCTCGGTGATAAAACCGTCAACAGAATCAGTGACATTGATGTCGGCACTATTCCTAAGGGGGGACAGGTCAGAGATTAAAGAAATCATCACTGGACTAACTTCTAAAGGCCATACTCATGTTTCAAAGACATTATTTTAAAAATCTAAATATTTCAAAAGTGTTTAAAAATCTCCATATTGTTTGCACAGGTATTACTTATTTCCCAACTAGTATTCGACTAATGTATTACTATAATTAATTTTTCAGTGTACCAAAAAATTGTACATTAAGAATCTACACACAGGGACAAGGATCGTCTTTTTTAAGGTACATGTTATTTATATGTACCGGTAGTACATAGCAGTCAATCAAACAAGGTCAGAAGAAGTCAATTCTTTTGTAAAATGCAGCCAAGGTTTCTATACAAGATTTCTATGGCAACCATTTTGAATGTTAGTGTTGATCTTTTATGTTATTGTGTGTGTGATTCTGTGCTAGGAAGATTAAGGGTATGAGGTATCCATCCCCAGTAGACAGGGCTCCATGACCTGCTCCCTGTTGACTTTGTAGATGTGTCTGTCTGTGTGACCTCCTTGTTATGGTGGTATATTGTTTGTTATGACAGGTGGAGTATGAGGTGTCCATCCCCAGTAGACAGGGCACCATGACCTGCTCCTGTCAGAAGGAGGAGGAACTCTCTCTCAACACGGTGAACCCCTTTGAGGTCTCAGTCAAACTCCTGTCCATGAAGGTAAGGAAATTTTCAGGTCCTTGGTATGAAGGTCAGCCTTAGAGTCCATTTACCATGTATCTGAGCAGAAACTGCCAACTTTCTGTAATTGACTGTGTTCATAATGATTTTGACATTTTGTAATATAGATTTTGTAAACAAAAATGAAATACATGTAATCAACACAATGAACCTTCACTCGTACAGGAATTACATCTGTGTCTGTTATATCAGGTTCTATAAACATGTTCTTGGATGTTGTTCATTTTGACAGTTTGAGGCCCTGGATATGGTACAGATTCACGAGCCATTCTTGTTGAGTCCAGAACTAAACTGTACGTCTCCCTGGACCATCCAGATGTCAGCCAGTCGACTCCGCCTGGTGAGTTAATCCATACAAAATACTGTACATGTGACCATCCAGAGGCAAGTTCAACATAGCCAGCGCTCGCAATCACTTGTCAAAATTTGTGTTGCAGATATAGGGAATATTGGCGAGTGCTCATGAGTGCTCGTTTAGTTGAACTTGCCTCAGATGTCAGTCAAATATCTCAGCCTGGTGAGTTACGGTAATCCAAACAATTTACATGTGACCTGGCTGCTGTTCCTGTAAACAAGACATGCTATCTGTTTACTGTTATCCAAACTATGAATGTTGCCTGTATGCTGTAAACTCGGGGGGTGCAGATGAAATGTCACCCATATTTCAAAGAGATCATGATAATTCTTTTGATGATACTTATTTGTGTATTTGATAGTGTCACTTTCATATTGCAGGCCACGAATGTCTGCCATGTTGACAAGGATGTGACATCACAGCTACAGGGAGGTAACTGTGTGCTCAAACAAGGAATTATTCTTCTCTTTTAAAATTGAATATTACCGTCTAACTAAATAATGTTACAATGTTGTTATACTACTTATTGATAGAATTGAAACTTGCATTACATTTAGTTAGATTATAATATATCACATACTGAAAGAATGCTGTACAGTGTTATTCACTGTGTATAAAGACAGTCTATTCAATGCATCTACCCTTCATTTATTCTACTTACTGTGTTTTGTTAAAAGCATGCTTGTAGTTATAGCTTGCGTTTTGTTTCAGTGTCATTGAACAAGTCGGAGTGCGCCTCTGAGTGCTTCTGTCTGAGGACCATTAACCCCGCCCCTACAGCTGTTTCCTTGGGAACATATGCTGTGTCATGGAGACGGTGAGTGACCTCTTGGTAGATAGGAGTCAATGATCTTATATGGCTATCTGGTAATCTTGAATCATAGTGCTTTTTCGCATTTTTAATTCAACATTAAATAATTATCTATACATGATACATGTGAGTCATAATGTGATTAACATGTGCAGTAATTTTTTATCCTGGTATTCCCAGTAAAACAGATGAGGACATTCCCTATGTAGACACCATATTCCCGCTGCCCTCCGTGGATACAGAGTTCATTCCCTTGTCAGTAGATCTGCGCCTGCCGGCCTTTGGCGGGGTCAAGTCCCTACTACCCCTTTCCTACATCTTCCAGAACCGCACCCCTTACCCACAGGAACTGGAGGTTGCTATGGACACCAATGATTGCTTCATGTTCTCTGGGAATAAACAAGTACGTTCTTTTGTGGTTTTTGAAACGTAAGATTACTGATTCCTAAGGAATAAGTACATACTAAAGACATAATTGTCTATTACCTCACAATTTATAAAACTTTTAATAATATCATTCTGTGATTTATATGAAGGTATTTTTCTGTTTTAAATTGAATATTCTATGTTTAAGTTTTTCTTCTTTACGAACATGAGATAAAATATGTTTAAGGATGAGAGGTGAATTTCTCCTTTCAGTCTTTAGTTATTAATGTGTTACAATCACACAGAGTTGCCAGTCTTCAGTTAGTAATGTGTTACAATCACACAGTGTTGTCAGTCTTCAGTTAGTAATGTGTTACAATCACACAGTCTTCAGTTAGTAATGTGTTACAATCACACAGTATTGTCAGTCTTCAGTTAGTAATGTGCTGCAATCACACAGTGTTGTCAGTCTTCAGTAATGTGTTACAATCACACAATGTTGTCAGTCTTCCGTTAGTAATGTGTTACAATCACACAGTGTTGTCAGTCCTCAGTAATGTGTTACAATCACACAGTGTTGTCAGTCTTCAGTTAGTAATGTGTTACGATTACACAGTGTTGTCAGTCTTTTGTTTGTTATGTGTTTCAATCATACAGTTTTGTCAGTCTTCAGTTGTCTTGGTTACAGTTCCACTTCCGAGTCTTGCCTGGTGTTCCCTATGAACTGAAGTACAACTTGTTTCCTCTGGTGGCGGGGCATGTGAACCTACCAAAGCTCAACTTTACCCTGATTGGCTACCCCGATCCCATCGACCCAGTTCTACAGAAAATGTTACCCACTCATATTTTCATCAAGGTAAAATCTTCATTACTTATTACCCACTTGTATCTTTATCAAAGTAAAACCACCAAAGTCCTACAAACAATTGTCCAAGAATATAGATTTAGACTTTAAAAAAGGCATATAAAAATTTTGTTTCATGAATTTATTGATTTATTTTCTAGCCCTGCGGCAAAGTGCTATCCCAAGGAACGTGAAGACCTACACAGCCGAACCTGATGTGATCAGGCTTATCATGTGAACATGTTTACATCTTATCCAGTAATCGTTATTCCACATCATTGTGTACAAACTGTGTTGTGTGAAGTGTCGTCTGTCTTACGTGTACTTAATGTACAGGACAGTCCTCCTTGTGAAGTTATTACTGATCTGTGAGGTACATGTTTGTGTTTAGTGCTGACTCTTTTTATTTAATAGCATCAAATTTATTTACATTTGTTCTGTGATGAAATAGCATTAAAATGTGCAATAAGATTAGCTAGTTTCTTCTTTTTTATTGGTTTGGTTGAATTTACAAGACAGCCCCATGATTAAATTACTTATTTTAAGCGGGTACTTATTCCATTATTCTGTCACTTTATAAAAATTGTATCAATTAAATTGCAGAGGTATAAAATTGCAAGTGCAGAACTTTGATTGTAAATTTCCGGAGTTCACAAGTGTCAGTGTAACAATTTTTAGGAAGATTTTATAATCTGCACAGGTGCTTCCTCCAAACGTAATTGGTTATTTTAATTCATTTACAGTGAATTTATATATTTATATAATTTATATACAGTGCATGTATATGCTCCACTGGCGTCGGAAGCAAATTGAAAGTGGGGGGGGGGGGGGGGCTAGACTAATCCTCAGAGAAAAAGTGGGGGGGGCTGAACCCTCTATCATGCTATGTGTCTAATGGTTAGGTCTAACTTTGCAAAAAAAGTGGGGGGGCTAAGCCCCCCCTAGCCCCCCGGTTCCGACACCTATGTGCTCTATATCTGCTGTTGTTGACTTTGAGACCAGTAAAATGTGGCTGGCAGTAAACATTTGATTTATAAGTATTCTATATTATTGTACCATTCCTAATGGAGATAGGATATAGTACATATACCATAGTGCTAATGCTTTACTGATCAATTCCAGTTGAATTAATGTCTTAAGAAAAAACAAGACAATCTTTAAAAATTGTACCTTATGTGATATTAATGATTTCACTTGGGAATAAAATTGCAGTTCTCAAACAGATCCTTAACAATAGTTTATATATGGGATATAAACCTACATCAAACTCTGAACCTTCTTGTGAGGCCAAAGAATTGTCCTGGGGCCAAAGTCTTAACAATTATAAAAAAAATCATTGGGCTGATTAGTTTCTGAGAAGAGGATTTTTAAAGATTTACTCTATATATTCCTTTGTTAAATTTTAACCCCTTTTTGTGGCCCCACCCTACCCCTGGGGATCATGATTTTCACAACTTTGAATCTACACTACCTGAGAATGCTTCCACACAAGTTTCTGCTTTCCTGGCTGATTAGTTTCTGAGAAGAAGATTTTTAAAGATTTACTCTATATATTCCTATGTTAAACTTTGATCCCCACCTACCCCCGGAGGTCATGATTTTCACAAGTTTGTATCTACACTACCTGAGGATGCTTCCACACAAGTTTCAGCTTTCCTGGCTGATTAGTTTCTGAGAAGAAGATTTTTAAAAATTTACTCTATATATTCTTATGTAAAACTTCGACCCCCCCCCCCATTGTGGCCCCATCCTACCGCCGGGGGTTATGATTTTCACAACTTTTAATTTACACTACCTGAGGATGCTTCCACACAAGTTTCAAATTTCCTGGCTGTATAGTATCTGAGAAGAAGATTTTTAAAGATTTACTCTATATATTCCTTTGTTAAACTTTGACCCCCATTGTGACCCCACCCTACCCCCTGGAGTCATGTTTTTCACAACTTTGAATCTACACTACCTGAGGATGCTTCCACACAAGTTTCAGCTTTCCTGGCTGATTAGTTTCTGAGAAGATGATTTTTAAAGATTTACTCTATATATTCCTATGTAAAACTTCGATCCCCCCCCCCCCCCATTGTGGCCCCACCCTACCCCCGGGGGTCATGATTTTCACAACCTAGAATCTACACTACCTGAGGATGCTTCCACACAAGTGCCAGCTTTCCTGGCTGATTAGTTTCTGAGAAGAAGATTTTTAAAGATTTACTCTATATATTCATATGTTAAACTTTGACCTCCCATTGTGACCCCATCCTACCCCCGGGGGGTCATGATTTTCACAACTTTAAATCGACGCTACCTGGTGAAGCTTTCACACAAGTTTCAGCTTTTCTGGTTATGGTTCATGAGAAGAAGATTTTTGAAAAATTCTCGAAAATTTTCATAAATTCCTAATTATCTCCCTTTGCAAAACGGCGTGGTCCTTAATTTTCACAACTTTGAATCCCCTTAGGCTTAGGATGCTTTGTGCCAAGTTTGGTTGAAATTGGTTCGTGAGAAGATGTTGAGAATGTGAAAAGTTTACAGACAGACGGTTTACAGTTCACAGACAGACGGACGGACGGACGACAGACAAAATGTGCATGTTCAGAATAGCTCACTTGAGCTTTCAGCTCAGGTGAGCTAAAAAAAATGCACGTGCTATCTTATTCTCTTTTGAGAAGTAGGCTAGCTATGCCTGTCCACTTCTCAAAAGAGAATAGTGATATCTGTTAACAATATCTCAATAATACGGAAGCGTATTAGGGTCGCAGCAGTATTTTTTATTAATTTGTTATAACAGATTAGTAATTTGTTATAACAGATTAATATCTAATATAATATTCAATATAATAATTGATAATCTGTTATAACAAATTGATAATTTGGTATAACAATTTGATAATTTGTTTTATTACATACTTAGTAATACATGTAAATACAGGTTTTTTGCACAGTCATGTGATACAGATGACATCACACAATCCGTATCGGCCTCCGGGACTGATACAGGTTATCAGCCCTCCAGGGCTGATACGGATCAGTATCACACCCCTTGCGGAACTCCTCTGCCTTTTTTCGCTTCCGCATTTTTGCATTTTTACAGACGAAAAATAAAACATTTTCAATTACAGTCGACATTTTTAAGTGCAGTTGAAAACCTCAAATGCTAGCAAATGTTTTACATGTAAAGCCATAGGCGTCGGAACCGGGGGGGCTAGGGGGGGCTTAGCCCCCCCACTTTTTTTGCAAAGTTATACCTAACCATTACAAACATAGCATAATAGAGGGTTCAGCCCCCCCACTTTTTGTCGTAGGAAAGATTATTGTTCCTAAATTTACCTTGAAAGATTGAGAAGTTAGATTCAGAAGCATACTAGCCCCCCCCCCCCCCCCCCCCCCCCCCCCCCCCCCCCCCCCCCCACGGATTAGGAATTTCATGATTTTAGAAAAAAAATTTTGGTAAGTAATTTTTTTTTTGGGAAGTATAGGTATACTTCCCCCCCCCCCCCCCCCCACCCCCACGGATTAGGATTTCCATGATTTTTGGAATTACTTTTTTCTCAATATTTCTGAGGATTAGTCTAGCCCCCCCACTTTCAATTTGCTTCCGACGCCTATGAAAGCAGTCAACTTTTACAACCTGATGAAATTCCGTTCTGTAGCTTCATGTTTGTTAAAACAAGAAGAACGCATATTTTTATTTATTACCTAATCAAAGGGATTTTGTTGTTTTATTACATATTAAATATTTGCGTCTATTTTGAACTGCCGGTCAATAGACTGCGATCTATTAGACCGCCGGTCAATAGTCTTCGATCTATTGGACCGCCGGTCAATAGACTGCGATCTATTGGACCGGCAACGTATTTCAGAACGCTGGTATGTTAATGTTACATCCTTTCAATAGTGGTAAATTAGCGGACGAATACCATTTTATTCTTGAATGTAAATTTTTTTTAACTTTACGTAAGCAATTTCTATGTACCAAGTATTTTCAAAAACCAAGTACATTAAAATTTAGGGAACTGCTGATGACAACGAACATCAAAACATTGAAAAAATTAAGCTCTTTTATATTGAATATCCAAGAGCAATTCTGCTGTCCAGCCTAAACTATATTAGCATTTATTATTATTATTACTCTCCGCGTATTGAACACCAATGAAACATTGTATTAAATTTTTATATGATGATCTATTTTTTTTTCTACCACTTTTTGTATTATTACTATTTTTTCTTCTCTTACTTACTTATGCTTACTAACACATGTAATACTATTTTGTATTATAATTTATATATAATTTATTAGACCCTTGACATCACAATTTAATGTAAATATGTTATTGTACCTCATGTACCATTGTATGATAATGGTTTGAGAGAATAAATTGAATTGAATCAATAGTTCTCATGGAATGTATATTCCTTTACATAGACGCTGTTTTTAGTACTTGGTGAAACCAAATTCAATGTTATCAAAATGGAGTATCAAATAATCAATAGTTTTAAAGCCTAATATAAGGTAAAAGACTACATGTATTTAAAATCTAATAGGTTGAAGATTCCCCCTTCTTTGTGTAAACTATTAAATTGAGATGTTGTAATGCATGCAACAGGTTTTGTGCATGTAAAAGATGAAAAAAAAAATCTTAGTATATTGCATAATGGCTCGAAAATCATCTGCAATATGCAAATTGTAAACCCCGAAAACTAAAAAAGGAATTAGGTAATAAAACAATTATTTAACGCTTGAACAGTCAATAGACCAGAATTTTTTCCCTTGGTGCAAGGAACAGCTCAGTATGATCTATTGCCCTCGGCCGTTGGCCTCGGGCAATAGATCATACTGAGCTGTTCCCTACACCTCGGGAAAATATTCTGGTCTATTGACTGCTAAAGCATTAAATAATTGTATATTATATAATACATGTACATGTCCAGACTTTTTTTTCAAATAATATGAGTAATCAATTTGTTCAAGTTGATGGGTTTTCTTTTTAAATTTATTACTAAGTATGTAATAAATATAATAATAGATACCCTTTTCCATATCACAGCTTGTATCAGACCTCTACCTATATCAACCCTCGGGCCTTCGGCCCTTGGGCTGATATTGGAGTCTCGTGCTGATACAAGCTGTTATATGGAAAAGGGTACATGTATTATTCTCTATATAACAAATTGATAATTTGTTATAACAAATTGATAATCTGTTATAACAAATTACTAATCTGTTATAACAAATTATTAATCTCTTATAACAAATTAATAATTCGTTATATCAAATTAATAATTTGTTATAACAAATTACTAATCTGTTATAACAAATTAATAAAAAAAATATTGCTGCGGCCCTAATACGCTTCCGTACAATACTGAACTGTTATCAAACTTATCAATATCAATGTGTGGACAAATAATATATGAAATTTAGAATTGAAATTGGTCTCAAGTTCGAGAAAGTTTCAGTAAAAAGGTTCGGAAATAAGTAGACTACTTACTAATTTTATTTTTATACACACTTTGCGCATGCGCACGGTTCTCAAACATCCTGTTGACATTCGCTACAATATTTGAAAACAAGAAAGAACATGTGATATTAAGTGACAGTGAACGATATAGTGTGATCAAACAGGCTTTTATGGTGAGTATTTTATAAAATACGTGATCTGATCCTAAAATCTTAGAAAATATTTAAAAATGTTCAGGTCTGTGCTTGTTTCGATCTGCCACTTGTCACAATTTAGGTTTTAATTGATAAATTAGACAATGTTAAAGGTCGATGTATAAATGTTACTTTTAACAGTCCTTTGAACAGATACTTTAAAAAAATACAAATAAAACCAATATATTCATATTGAAATTATAGGCCTTAATATCTATGTAATGTTCTGTATTAAGATATGCAATGATTTGAATCACTTGATTAATAACTCATAATTTGTAAATGCTTTAGTAAATAACTTAATATGTAGACATCTTTTTAGTAAAGTTAAGACGATGATGTGTTTCAGTGTGTAAAAGACTGTTAGCAATTGCATAGATCAAATTCAGACTGCATTTTAATAGCTTTTCTTTTCTTTCAGTTTTTAATTGTTGCATTAAGACAAAACTTACAATGGCCTTGCCATCTATGCCACATTACTGGACGACTAGGAGGAATGTCTATGAACAGGCCATAGTAAAAACCAGAAACCATGATGACCATCTCCGAGAGAGGTGGAGCAACACAGCCAACTATTTTAAGAAATCCAACATTGCGGCCTGTAAACAGAGTGAATGGGAGTCAGAGAGATCACTTAGATCAAGGTATTGCTTCTATATTATAATATATATAATAGGATTTATAACAGTATATCCCCTAGGCATATAACATGTTAAAGTAATCATTGAACTGTCATGCACCGTTATGGCATATGTATGCCAGCTGCTATGCATAATACAAAGATCTATCTTCTTAACATGATAAGATTGATTTTGAGTTGTATATGTTGCAAGCTGTTGTGTTGTTATTCTCAACAAATTAATAGATGAATGCTATAGAATTAAAATATGAAAAATCATGACTTTCTTCTGTGTTTATTTACTGGAGAACTACTCATGTTTGAAGTACCATACTTCTTTTTGTAACAAAACTAAACAGTTGCAAATTCTTATATTTCATAGTATGGATGCCTATGAAAAAGGCAAAGACACAGAGAAGAAGGCCAAAAATTTAGCTCTACGCAGAGAGAGACTTGCTGCCATGTTGAGACAGGAGAGGTACAGGTTTGAGGTGAGTCCCCTAACAGATATTATATATTTTAGTCTGTGCATTAGTTGATATGTAGCTCTATTCATTGTGCTAATTTCTCTGACATAGGCTGAACTGAAGGGATACTCAGTGGATAATTATGACCGCCTAGAGGACATGAGAGACAGAGTGGACTCCCTAAAGAGTGCTCGTGAAGAAAAACGAAAACATGTAAGTTAGTCCTGATAAAAATATAATATTAAAAATATGTAGGGCAACATATTTATTATACATTATTATGCATTTTTGACCTAAAATCTTTCCTGCATAAGGACAAGTACATTCACAGTATCAAAAATTATTTTAAAGAATTGTTATTCAAGTTTTGTCGTAACCCTATAGTTATAAATCAAACATGTTTGGATGTATGATTAGATCATTGTTTTATGTGTTTCAGTTAGCATCAGAAAAGCTGTATGAATATTGGAGACAAAACAATCCAGATATCAGAAAGGTATTAATTCCTAAGACTAGTTCTCCAGATAAAATTTTTTCAGAGAACATTTCAATCAGCATTCTCCTTTGACTGTAGAAAGTTTTACACATATTTAAACTACAGACTTTTATCTTTTTTAAAGCTTGAATCAGAACAATTAAAAGACCATGTAGTGGATAAATGGAGCTCACAGGTGGAGGAAGTTCGCGAGGTAAGAAGACTGTCTGGGAGGGCTGGGGGAATAACTCTTGTTTGTAGGAGAGAGTAGGGTTTGGGCATGATGAATTGATGATATATATATATTATACAGCAGAAAGTATTAATGGATGGATATCATCTATGTGTACTTGTATGAAGTCTGATTGATACTTGTAACCTATATTGCTCGGAGTCTAGAGTATTTTAGGATAAAATTATTTTTGAAAACTGATTAAATGGTGATGCCTTGTAAGAATATACAAAAAAGTTTTTTTATCGGTGTTTCATGTTTTATAGAAAGAGGAACAGGAAAGGCAAGAAAAAGAAAGATTCGAGAGAGAAATGGAGGAGGAGAGAATTGCAGCTCTAGAAGAGGAACGACGGAAGGAAGAAGAGAAGTTAGAAGATGAGAAGAGGTGGAAGGACACTTTGAAGGAACAGATGCTGGAACTCAGAGATCGGGAGGCAGAGGTAAGATAGATATGTAGATACATGTAGAACGTAGAACACCCAGTGTACATATTACTTAAAAACACTTGGTTTATATCTTATTATAGACAGGGAGGCAGAGGTTAGATAGATATGTAGACACATGTAGAACTTTAGAACACTCGGTGTATATCTTTTATAGACTGGGAGGCAGAGGTTAGAGTTGTACAACATTCTTTGTTTATCTGTAGTAAGAGCGTAATCAGCAATATTCTCCATTCATCTTATTTTGGCTTTTGATTACAAGTGAAACGATTCCTTTTAACAAAGACTATTTTTTCATCCACGGCAGTGAAATGTTGATCCTACCTATGAATGTTTGTAATTGATATGGTGGTTCCCAAGGAAAAAATGTTCTTTATAAATGCAATCTATTTTTCGAGTAACTTTCAAAGAAACTTAATAAAACATTGGGTAATAAAAGTGTTGAACTTCAGGCAGAGAGATTGAAGAAGGAACAAGATGCCCTACAAAAGGAGCAGTGGAGACTAGAAGATTTAGAAGAAGAGCGTAAAAAGATGGAGTCAGCTCGTGGGCAGAGAGAAATGGGGTAAGCAGTGTTGTCTGGAATAACATTTTTCCTTAGTCTTAGTGTTACATTCAACAGTTTACATGCTTATTTCATTTATACCTATAGGAAACCCTTCATTCACTGTAATTGTTCAAACGAAAATTTGAATTGAACATGCACAACCACTATTACAACTTTCATGAAATTAATTAAGGCAATATAGTTGATGTTTCAAGTGTACATATGATTTGTTTTCCTCCAGACGAATGCTTCTGAGACAACACAAGGCTCAAATGATGAGAAGATCTCGACAAATCCAAGAGGAACTGGTAATATTAAAGTCTTATTAAAATACATTCTCACTTAAAGCTGGTTTCAAATACATGGACAAGCTATTGCTGGCATCATGAATGTTTTTAGTGAGATTAATACATGGATAGAGGTCCTGTTATAAATGTATTCACATATCATGTAGTTAGAGAAATCCATGAACTAGAGAAGTATAATTGTAACCATGTAAGATGCATTGAGTGTTTCAATGTAGGAACAAGACAAGAAAATGTTGGAGGCTTTGATTGAGAGAGAGAAAGAGGAAAGGGAAATTCTGACCACGAGGCGAGAAAAAGCTCAAGCTGACGCTGAATGGATGAAGCAGGTGAGAGACAAGATGGTGATTTGTTGTATCATTGAAATGCTACTCTATAAATTGAATTGGTCATTCCATAATTTAATTTTTAAATACATTGTACAGTGTTGTATACATTTGTGTTAAAAAAAGTCTCACTATTTGTAACAAGTATTCTTTAGTACATGTACAAGATTCATACTTAGCATACTTCTTGTGACGACTAAGTTGCATATCTGTTTTCATTCCACTTTAATACTAGCAGACTGACTCTATAAACAAACAATGTAATTACTTAACAGGTGATAGAAGACCAGCTCCGAGTGGAGAAGGCCAGAGAAGCTGAGCTAGACATGTTGTACCAGTAAGTCCCTCCTATCGCTGCCAGGCTAGTGGCTGTCTCATCTGAACGGTTCAATAGTGAAATTAATCTGTTAGATTGATGTAAGTTAATGTGAATGTTCTTACAGGGAAGAGGCTGCTCGAATGTGGGAGAAGAGAGATGCTGAGTGGGCGCGGGAAAGTAAAGCTCGCGAGAGACTGATGAGAGAGGTTTGTTTGTCTGTGTATGACTGATGCATTTAAATTTATCTGATAATTTGATTACATTTTTTGTCAAGATAACTTGTTTATATGATACTTTGTATTTCAGAAAGTTTTTTTGACACTTGTGAATAATTTTTATGTTGTTTTCTGCAAAATAGTACGTGTAATAAATCTAAACAAATTTTTTTGACGATTGGATTAAATGTTGTAGTCTCCCTTCACAAGGTCAATACTATTCACAGGTATTCAAGGACAGACAAGAGCAGATTGAGGAGAAGCTAGAGGAAGTGCAAAGAGAGCGAGAGGAGTCGCTTCGGCAACGAGAACAGCTGATCGAGGAGATGGAGATAGCCAATCAGATGACACAGCGGGACCTAGAGAGGGCCGAGGAACAGAAAGAGGCTCTCAAGCTTGATCTGAAGGGACAGGTGAGTCATGTTTACTCCGTCAGTGATTCTGGTTGTTTAACATCAGTTGTCATTGTGGGCTTCTTATTGATACTTCTACAACTAATTCTCTGTACTCCAAAATCTTAATGATATTCCTTTGATATGTAATTTTTTTAATAATTTTGTTGGGAAGGCCAGAGAATATAAAATATTCTCAAATCATTTTTCTGTTTCAAAACTGATTTCTGCATACATGATTTTTTGTTTGGTTTTGTAATACAATCCTTGGTTATCCCCCCTGTAGATTGTTTTCCTGTACACTACATTACAGTGACCCAGCCATTTGTTCTGATGATTCTCTTTTTCCTGCTGTAACATGGCTCTTCATTATCATTCTGTAATAAATCGTTGGTTATCCCCCCTTTAGATGACGGCGCGTCAGGAGCAGCAGATGACGGCGCGACAGAGGATGAAGGAGGAGGAGGATCGGGAGCAACAGGAGGAGCGCGAGTACGAGGACTTCCTCCAGCATGAGACGGAGAGGATGAAGGTGCGCGGCTTTGCCCCAAAGGTATAACTGTTTATGACTCTTGTTATAATGTGTCATCTTCAATTAGCATCAGGCATTTGATGATGTACTATAGAAAGTTCCTAACCAGAAGTAATATATGAGTTTTAGTGTAAATTTATTAATAATTGATCAAGCATGAATTTGACTTAAAACAATGATTTGGTTGCTTTTTGACACCATTCAACTAAATATGATAATATGGTTTTTAAGATGTTCTGTATAAACTAAATGTCAAACCTTTTAGTTTAGTTTAGTATTTAAATATATTAGGAAGTTTACCTGTACTGTAACGTCAAGGAACATGTGTTGCACAGTGCATACTACATGTATAGTGTCCCTATTTGATGATGTACAAGTTCCCCTTTGCTAGTACACATACTTCTGTAAAAGCTTGGTCATAAAAATAAACATCTGGGTACACAATCTAATTCGTCTTTGTTTGTTACAGAATTTCGGAAGGAGAACGGCCTGGATGTAGGTCACATGACCCTTGCTGACTGGCCCAGCTCACTGCCCAACACTCGCACAGAGATAAATCAGAGGCCCACTCTCAGCAAAACCCCCCGACAATTGTGATATTCCGTTTACAACATGTAGATCTTTTGTTGTCCAGAAATCTCATTTTGTGCAACTGTAGAGCAGACATTTTAAATTATTCTCATTTGAGAATGTGCATAACTGAATATATGTAAATATCAATATTATTTACACATCATAGATTTTTATTATTAAATGTTTTATCAGGAAACAAGTACCGGTAGTTTTGTTCCTCTATTAAGTGATCACCACATTTTGATGAAATGATATTTAGTATTAATATGTTAAATGATATCTTTCTGTGAGAAAATTAAATGAACTGCAGGTACTGTAAAACTAAGAAGTGTGCTTTAGTTCGAGATATTGATGGTTTGAAAAACTACAGTGATCTGTAATGACTGAAATTTTGGAATCAAGAAATAAACATGACAGATCAGCAGAGGTTTTTCATTGAAATTTTATTTCAATATAAGAGATTCCAATAAACAAATTGCAGCATTCTTTGGAATGCATGACTTTTGATATGAAACAGCAATGATAGAAGTCTTTCAATGTTTGATCACTTCTTTCTTCATTAACAGAGGTGAACACCGGCACCTTTACTTTTTGCACCTGGAAATTAAAAGAAATTAGGCTTTTAAATATGGTCTTTACAGCATATATGTGTGTAATTCAAATAAAGTGATATAAATCCTGTGCAATAGTGTTGGATGGAAAGTCCTTTGACCTACCCAGCATGCTGCTGAGGAAGGAAGCATATGTGGCTGTTCCGGTGACCGCCCCGACCGCTGCAGGGTTACTCCTGGTTGTCTTTACATTAAAACCATTGGGTCCCCAGACTTCCACTTCTACAATGTGCCAGTCTGTCATTCTGTGGAAATCATAGGAAAAAGCACTTGCTTATGAACAATCAAAGTCATCATCCCAAATTTCATAGTCAAGCCTTTAGACTTAAATTGAATTAGTGGTTCCATAAAAATCTGGAAATTTGACAGAACTGTTGTGTAACCTACTGAGGGTCTGATACAATAGATCCAGACACTTTGTCAAATCCCAGATTGTGTGCAGCAATAGCTGCTGCTGCCATCGTGTTCACATTGTTAGGAGCCAGGGGACACAACTCTCGCACAGGTCCTTCAACAAAAAAGTACATCTCTCATAAAATTAAGCTCTAGTTGATTATGATTTTCTGTACTGATGTATGTACCCAAAACTTAAAACAGATGAATGTTAGATGCAAAATGAATTATATTTAGAGTGGTCATCTTTTTGTAAGATGTTTTTGTTCCTTATGAATGATTTTTATTGAATTATTTACCATCATACAGAATGAGTTTGGTGTCCTTGACTTGGTCGTTTTTGGTCTTCAGGTCCCCATTCAGCTTGAAGCTTGTTGGATGCTTGGTCATTGTGACCTTTAGGTTCTGTAATAAACAGTATCTGTTCTTATTGTAGTTCATGCGGTCTGTCTCCATTTTCTTACCCATGTTTGTGTACATTGTACATGAATATTTCACCTTACCTCAGTACTAGTGTCTTATCAAAATCTACTAAGAGGGTTTCCCTTCAAATTTACCAGTTACTTGTGAACCAGGTGCCGCTGCACAGTGTCGTTTAACTATGGACTTTTATCTTGACCTTGCCTCAGTGTTTTACCTGTGCCTTGCCTCCATGTCTAACAAATCAATAAGACCCTGCCTTCTGTCCTGTATGTACACATACAATTACAAAATCAAGTAATACACATTTTCCCAATTAATACTTTCTGATCTGCACTTCTCCTTAAAAACCCTTGGCTTGGGATGACTTTGCAATTGTGATTTACCCATAAATTTAGTTTTACCTGTAAACACCCGGCCGGTCAACATGTCTTACCTGTAAAGTTCCCCTGTCAGCCATCTTCTTGATGTCCTCAGCCCCCCAGAATGCCCCACTGGGAACATACAGACCATGCTTAGTGGCAGCTGTCCTTAGACTTGTCTCAAGTTCTTGTGAACTTAGAGCTGTTGGGGAGCCAATCTGTGAAACACATGCACAATTTATGAAATACCAAAATGACATATCATTTCAATTTGCCATGATAGTGAATACAAATAAAGGCATGTTCCAGCTATACTTTAAAATTAAGAAATATCCAAGCTGTTGCCATTGATACATGTAAAACAATAAAAAAAATTGTTTGATAACCGAGATTTCACCATGTAGTCTGCCTCCTGTAGGAATATGGGTCCCCACTGGCGAGTAATGTCAGGGTGGGCCACCTCAACAATAAGATCCACATTTCTAGGTCAATAACACAAACTATCTGGTAAATTGATTGGTTGATCAAGTACCGTATATATATATATAGCTCAAGTTAGTTTAGAAAAATATGACACCTTGAACTTTCTTTAGCCTAATACTTAAATTTATTCAATAGTTGTAAAAAGATGCCTACCTTTCTTTAAAATCCTTCAAATCCTGTAGGACCAGATCCTTTGGGAATCCTTCTAAGGCTGCTGGAGACCTATTCCATACAAAAGCTAGCTCCAACTCTGGGTGTTCCTGGATCTTCTCAACAAGGAACTTTCCTGTTCAGAAATGGCAAGTATCAATAACATATTGTAGTAGTTGGGGCTCTATGGACCGTGGATATTGGCCTGTGTAGCTCAGTGCTACAGCACCTGACTAGAGTTGCAGGCCCTGGGGTCCCGGGTTCGATTCCCGGTCCAGCCATATATTTTCATTGTATTTATATGCTCATTCCTCCTTTCCTACTGCAGGGTGCCGTGGCCTTCCTTGTTCAGGCAATATAAATACATGTATAAGTCTTGACAAGGTGAACTTATGTTGTGTCTTCAGGGTCAAAGACTATTTAAGGAGGGAGGAATGTAGTAGTTGGGGCTATATGGACCGTGGATATCGGCCTGGGTAGCTCAGTGGTAGAGCATCTGACTAGAGCTGCAGGGGTCCCGGTTCGATTCCTAGTCCAGCCTATCATCATATACCTAATAAATTTTGTTTATATTTATTTTATATGCTCATTCCACCTTTCCTAAGCAGTACTATAAAAAATAAACATTGCTTCATATATTCCCAGGTATAGTCAGGTAGTGCCTGCAGATCTAAATGTAATGAGACCACGAAGAGTGGCATGATAAATCAACTATGTAGAAGTTAACATGGGATGTGTACAATTAAAATTGTGTGTATATTATACATTAACATATAAAACATTCCACCTACAAATATATACAATTCTGGGGGTCCCTGAATTTACCACGTTTACCTAGATGTCCATATCCCACCACGCCTACGCGTCTCATGATGTGCGTTCTGATGGACGTCCAGGGTAAAATAAGTAAGATTTGCAAAATTCAGTTATTTAAAACCGCATAGTTAATCACACGACAAACTAGGTCACAAATGCTTTGTTTAGAGAAAATTCGAACGAGCAAAGGCAGTCGGATCACCTCGCCTTTTTCTGTTTTTTTTATCTTGCATGCAAAGGAAGATGTACAAGGAAATCCGATTGTTGAGGAACGCCTTGACCATGAGAAACTGTTGACGTTTGAGGTTTGATCGTTTGTTACATAGAATATGACTGATCAGAACGATTTAAAAAATGTTGATCCTTCAAAATAACCGATCTTATGATTACTTTTTTTTAAAAGGAGGTTTATATTCTTTAAATGGTAAACCGAAAACCAGCGAAGGTTTAACCATGTGTTAACGTTAAACAGTGTTAAAGGTTGGGAATAATGTGCCCAAATATTATAGGCCTAGTTCGTTTGGGATATAATATCCGAAATGGAATATAACTTTGAAGTGCCAAAAATTAAAAATTTTCATTTTGCTAAAACTATGCTTTATCCACTGTAGAATAGATGAAATGTAACACACATAATTTTTATCAATAAAATCGCTCAATAAGCCAAATATAAAAAAATTCTACCTCCTCTATATGTTAATACATGTGTATTTATATAATTAGAGGAGATAGAATTTTTTTTTATATTTGGCTTATTGAGCAACGCATTGTTAAAAATTCAGGTGCCTGTGGTATATATCCAAAACTTCTTGGAAATTAATTTTATTTAAAAAATAACCCAATCTATGGTGGCATATCTCTGCCCCTTGTGTGCAAATTATTTTTCAATTAATTATGTCGACATGCAAGATAAATATGTTGATATGCAAGATAGTTATGTCAACATGCAACATAACTATGTTGACATGCAAGAAAACTACAATCAAATAAGAGTTATGTGACATCCAAGATACTATAGATGCACTACCTACTGATGTCAACATGCAACTTATTTATGTTAACATGCAACTTTTTTATGTTTACATGCAACTTATTTATGTCGACATGCATTTTAGTTATGTTAACATGCAAGATAAATATGTTGACATGCAACATATTTATGTCGACATGCAACTTAGTTATGTTGACATACAACTAAAATTATAAGTTGCATTTCAACATATTCATCTCGCATGTAAACATAACGAAGTTGCATGTCAACATATTCATCTCGCATGTCAACATAAAAAAGTTGCATGTTGACATAAATAAGTTGCATGTCGACATAAATAAGTTGCATGTTGACATAAATAAGTTGTATGTCAGTATATTTATCTTGCATGTTAACATTAATAAGTTGCATGTCGACATAAAAAGATACCATCTAGTATCTTGGATGTCACAGGTGGGCGATATTTGAGATTTTTTGAGATTTTGTATAATTCTTATCTGATTCCAATTTTCTTGCATGTCAACATAATTATGTTGCATGTTAACATTATAATCTTGCATGTCAACATATTTATCTTGCATGTCGACATATTTGATAGAAAAATAACTTGCACACAAGGGGCAGAGATATGCCACCATACCAATCAAATTAAAATTCAATTTTTTTTGCACTTCAATCTGATTAAAAATCAGATCCTTGATCTGCTACTTATTTTTCTGTTGATTACTACACCAGGTCATGTAGCAACAATAGAGAAACAAGTAGCGGATCGATGTTCTGATTTCAATCAGATTATTTGCATTTCAAATTCATATCCCATTTAGGACATTATATCCCAAACAGGTTATTATACATCCAATTTGATGGATAGCCTCAACTTGTTAAATGTTGTTATTAATTCCTTCCATGGGCATTGGAAGTTATTGTATATATAAATATGTGCATGTATACATGCACAACAATATATTCATTATAACTTCCAGTTCCCGTTATTCCTTCAGAATCAATGATCGATGAGGAGAATTTGCATTTCTGTTTATTGCAAACTTATTAGTGAGCAACATGTTGCAGATAAAATGATATTAATATAATATAGCCAGAAGTTTTTTTTAGGGACTAGACAACAGTCAAATGCCACAATGACTTAGAGTTGCACATCAGTACACGGGTACTGGATGTTATTGTAAAGTATTACAAGTATGTGCAGGTATAAATTATTCATGCACAAAATTATCTATCCATCCATCCATCCATCTCTCTCTTTCCTTCTTTCTTACAATAACTTTCAGCGCCCATGCTTCAGTATACAACAGTCAGCATATTACAATAGTCAGCATTATAATGACAATAGTGTTGTACATGCCTAAATAGTAGCAGGTAGTGTCAGGGGTGATACATAGTGCACTCGCCTCTTGCTTATGCATTATGTATCAAACGCTGACTACTATATAGGCGTAGTACATGCACAGTGCAACATTAGTATGTACTATTTTGACTATTAAGATATATATAGAAAATGCTCTTTATCTCATTATATCACAAATATTTCTAATTATAAAATGAGGCAAATGACAAGGTCCTAGCAAGCTGAGTAATTATGTTTGTCAATTGTGTTTCAGAGCAATCTTTGCTCACTGATGTTGAATTTTACACTATATAGGTGTACCTCTTGAGAGAGTTTTGATTTCATAATACTTCCAAGCACAGTCTCAAAATACTTTTTCGCTATAATACAGACAGAAACCGCCTATTATTGAGGTTTGTAAATCTAACTCTCGACAGGAATATATAGAGTCAAGATGGAGAGTCGCAATTATCACCTGTAAGTAATTTCACTTTATGGGGCTGATGATGGTGTTTAAAAAAATATCAGAGGCAAGTGAAATGACGATATCAGTAGTAAAATGTCTGAGGAATGTTTTGGAATCAAATATTTGAACAGAATGTTTTCCGAAAGAGATTAATCTGTTCTAAACTACTGCCCTGTAAATTGCAGTTTTTTACCATGGGAGGCACTCTTGCTCCCTGATCGTCCATCCAAATTTTTTCAGACTTAGAGTTATAAACCTACAGCAACACCCTAGCCCTCTTTATGATGCATATTATATACAGTACATATCTAATTAACTGTTCAGATAAGCTATCCTTACTGTATGTGTTTATTCACCAATTAAGGACTGTATGAAGCATATACATCAGAAACAAAAATATAATCAATACATTATTTAACAAAGTTTAACAATGAATTAATTAATCACTGGAAAGAATTTGAGATCCACATTACTGGTACATGTTTTCTCAAACATATGCAAAAACATCAATGCAATGAAATATATTTCTATCCATGCATCATAACTAAAAAAAAACAAAAAATGTGTAGGATAATACCTAAGAATTGTAATTTTGATGGCTATATCTGATGGCTTGATCGTTCATGAATAGGGCTGTATTGTATTCAGGCTAGGGTCAAATCTCATTGGCAACTTCTTAATTTTTGTTTTTGATTGAAGAAAGAAAGACAACCCTTACTTATTAAAAGAATTGGTTTTTGTTTTTAAAAATAGAAATAGATAAAACTTGTTTAACATGTCCCATTAAGATTGAAATTAATGATATGTATACATGTATTTCAGAATCTTCCCTGCACCATTCGTAGAGGACTTGACCATGGACCCTCGAAGCACTGCCCAGGATGTGGTGCGTTGTGATGTGTGTGATACTCCTGTTCCCCCACTACACTGTGACTTCTGTCAGACCAATCTCTGCAAAGCTTGTGTTGGGGACCATATGTTGGATTTATCCAAAAAACACCAGGTGGTACCGTTTCAAGACCGAGGATCTACTCCAAATTATCCCATTTGCCCAAAACATTCCCCCAAGCAATGCGAGCTTCATTGTGAACAATGTGACATTCCTATTTGTGTCCACTGTGTTTCTTCTGAAAGTCACAAAAATCATAAGTTAGTAGACATTTATACCAATTATCAAAAGAAAAGAGAAGATTTACAAAAAGATTTGCATGAACTGAAAAAATTCCTTTCTCCTAAATATCAAGAGATTGCAAAGAACATCACAGCTCAGAAAGCTGATCTGAGTAAAAACTCCAAGAAATTGACATCAGCAATTGACAAACAAGGAGAAGTCTGGCACAGAGAAATAGACACTATTATCACAAACCTGAAATCTAACGTGGAGGAAATGGACTCCAAACACCTGGCTGCCCTAAACAAACAGGAAGATGAAATCACACGCATCATATCTGAAATCACACAGACCATTGCTCATCTGAAGAAGTTACTGGACTCCAATGATGTCAGCCTTGTCTCTGAGTACAAATCCAGGATTGCTGAATTCAGAAGATTGACTCCTAAACTCACAGTTTCTTTACCAAACTTCACCCCTCAGAAAATTAACCCAGAACAGCTTTACCAACAGTTTGGTTCCCTGTCAGCATTCTCCATTACAACAGAGGAACATGGCTACACCATGGAAACCTCAGAAGCTGGATCATCTCTTAAATCACTGCTTGATGAGCCACAGATCATCTCCACCATACAAACACAGGATGCGTACTTAAACAGTGTTACTTGTCACAGTGATGAAGAAATCTGGACGTATAGTTGTATTAAAAATATCACGAATCTCTACAACCTGCAGGGAGAACTAGTGAACTTTGTCCAAACCAAGTCGGGCAACAATCTATGGGGCATAGCAGTGACAAGGAGTGGGGATCTAGTTTATACTGATTCTATTGATAGAACTGTGAACATAGTGAAGAATACACAGATACAGACAGTGATCAGACTACAGGGGTGGAGACCTCTCGGTGTCTGTAGTACCTCCTCTGGTGACCTGCTGGTTGTCATGGAGAGTGATGATTATAAACCAACAAAAGTTGTGTGTTACTCTGGCTCCACAGAGAAACAAAGTATTCAGTACGGCGACAAAGGACAACCTCTCTATTCATCTGGTGTCTTTAAATACATCAGTGAGAACAGGAACCAAGATATCTGCGTGTCAGACAATGAAGCCTGTTCAGTAGTGGTAGTCAATCAGGCTGGAAAACTCCGGTTTACCTACACTGGTCCTCCCTCTACTTCCAAGGGATCATTTAGTCCATACGGCATCACAACAGACAGCCAGGGTCGGATCCTGACAGCAGACCGTGACAACGACCGTATCCACATCCTGGATCAGGACGGACAGTTCCTCCACTACATTGACAACTGTCATTTACAGGAACCATTGGGTTTATGTGTGGACACCAGAGACAACCTCTTTGTGACCGAGTACAACACAGGTAAAGTGAAGAAAATCCAATATTGTATGTAAACAACATATGAAGGTGAACTGTGTATACAGTGGAGTGTAAGTAAAAATTCATATTATTGATATGAAAACTGTATACTTGTATGAATAAGTCTAAACAGTCTTTATATTATCTTTGAACACATCATGTTTGTAAATATTTTGATAGAACAGTTTGTTTGAATTAAATATGCATGTATAAAAACTGTATTAACAACTGTGTAAATGTATGTAAATACATGAAAGTACAACAGTTACAGTAATTGTGAATATATATCACATGTATTCACAGATAATACACAGACAAATATCCACAAATGGAGGGTTTTACATGAATCTAATTTGCAAAATGTGTAAATTATTTACATATACTGGATTCAGTTGTATAAATTAACCTTTTCTTGTCACATTTTAAATTCATTTATTTAATAAAGAATCTTCCTAATGAAACATTGTGTATTTCATCTGAATGACAGAGTGTTCAATAAATATATATTGTAAGCTTGAAGTGGTTTGTTGACAACATCAGGAGTCAAGAATTGAAAGAAATCATTGATCCTTGAAACTTTTGACAAAGTGTCCAAGTGTATTTACATCTACCGAGTCTGATTCCCTCTATTTCTTACGGAAACTTATAGTTCATCCATAGCTCTATAGAAACAGCCAGCCTGAAATCTTCAAGCCCCGTCTATCATTGGTCGAAATATACAGCGGATGAAACTGACAGGACTGAAATCGACACGCCCTGTTAATCGATTGGTCGAAACCTTCAGTGATCTAAGAAAAATAACGGACTGCACGAAATTATCACGATGATGTCAGACTCAAAGTCTCGCAGAAGACGATTTGGCTGTTTCTTTTAGTTAACGTACTTATATACATTAACAGTATTACATTTTACATTACATTTTTAGTTACTTTTCTTAATCTATTAATTTTATTAATTAACCTAAAGAAAGATAATATAATGTAAGCGATAAAATGCTTTCTTTAATGATTCATGCGGATTATGAAGGAAGCGATCATTGCAGGAAAAAGAAGGTGTTGCAGTTCATATGCTTATTTTCCCTAAAGGAGTTGCAGATAAAATAGAAAAATCAAAGTGACAGAATTCGATGTAAATCTTTTTTTCATGCAACGTTGTACATAAAGCAGTGTATAATTTTATTTTGAAAGTTTGTACTAACTTATTTAAGACCATGAAATAAAGAAAATGGTTACACAGACAAATATGGCAGAATTCACGGTATATAAAAGGGGAATCCTCATCATTGTGACAAAATGCCTCCTTGAAACAAAATTAGTTTAATCTTAAGGTTAAGAGTAAGACAATTTCTTGAAAACTGCCATTTCCGATTTTTGTTTCAAAGAGGCATATTTTTTTTTTGATAAATCGGACTATTGGAAAAAAATCATTAATACCTTTGAAGTCTAAAAACGAGGTATAAAATTTTCCCTCCTTATTTTATGTCTAGATAAGTCGAGGGGTAACGCAGTTAGAATAGACTACAATCGTGTCTTATATTATTGACTGGGTTCAAATCACGAAAAAGTTGGATTTTTTTTTATAATTAATTAATTTCTTTTAATCGCATGGAAAGGTAATGTATAAGGAATAAGGAATCATTCTTTAAGTATCATGAGGTGATAATTTCGGTCGGGCCGTGATCAAATCCAATAAAGCCAGAAGGGCTTTATGATAGATTTGATCACGCCCTGACCCAAATTATCACCTCATAATATTCAAAGAATGATTCCTTATTACTTATATTTATATAATTTTAAACCATCTTACGATTAAATATCTAAATATAAATAAGCAAACCCACTGGCGCCTCAATTTGGCTTATTGAGTTATACAGTACAAAATCGATACGTAGTGTCATCACATGCAGGCAAAGACATAGGAAAAAGTAAATATATAGAGATAATTTAAGAATGTCAGAATAAAGTTATTTAAACTCTTGTTAATGTAATATTTTGCATGCCTGCTTATATTTTTTCAACATTACTGTGAGAAGTCCCCGTTATAAACTTGAAATTTTTTTCTTCTGAACAAGAGATTTTAAAACAATGTACTTAGTATGCATCAATGTAGAAAGTAGATTTTCCACCCTTTTTATGAAATAAACGGGTATGCTGATTTCAAAGATACATGTACTGGTTGTTAAAAGCAAACAAAATCATTTTAGAAAGTTTGAATCGGCGATAAAGCAGTAGATTACCGAAAATATGTACGTAAAAATTTGTACCTTTTTACTAGACTTAGCGTTTATTTAGATACTATAGAAACATAGGATGATCTAATTACAACTCTGACGGGTTTGAAGAGCCAGAATAAGATTTATTCATGTATCTCAAGAATGATATTTTAAACACGCTGGACAGTAGATATCAAATTGAGATATGTTAACACTCGAATACAGAAAACATATATATGGTTATCTTTCTAACTGTATTTGGTTGCTGCCGTGTTCGATAGAAATGCGCGTAAAATGTTTGTTTATTTTGACTCCGTACCCGCTATGTAAATATAGTCGTCTACGTAATGTGTCTATATTTAGATACGGATATTTAAAGGTCCTTTCTACGTTAGGGAATAGTCCCACTGTTTTGCAACACCTTCTTTACATAACCCGCTAACGCAGGTTATGTATTTTTTCTGCAATGTCGCTACCTTCATACCCCGCATGAATCACCAAAAGGAAGCATTTTTTTTTATTAAGGTGGTCAGTGGGCAACAAAAAATGACGTTTTTTTTGCAAAAAAAGTATGGTTCCCAGAACTCCTTACAACTTTTGGAGTAGCTACGTCATCTCTTTGGATATAATTGGGGTTGTCCTATAGATGTGCAATAAGGTTTTAAAAATTAGAATTTTATCCAGGGAGTCAAATAGTAGCAGAAAATTGACGTTTATTACTAAAACAACACCCATAGATCCCAGAACTCCTCTTATGATTTAATGGGCAGCCCACACACACATTCTTTGGCGCAGCAAAGATTTTTCTATTAAATTTACACATAAAACAAGAGGCCCAGGGGCCACATTGCTCACCTGAGCAACAATTGCCTTAACTCTGCCTTAACTCTGATCAAATTAGTTGTACAGTATCAAAATATCTTGACAACTAAGTACAGCAGATCTTGCTAAAAAAAAATCAAAATCTGCCAATTTTTATCCATATCTTTTTTTTGGGTAAATACCAAGCCCCTTTTGTTGTTGTACCTGTAAGAAGATTTTTCTCTATTCCTATATACCCCCCCCCCCCCACTCATTTCGTAGCCCCACTTTTCTCTAGGGAATCATGGTTTCATCAAACTTAAATCTGCATAACCAGTGCTTTCAAACTAAGTACTGAGTTTTGGACCGAAAACTTTTCTAGAATATTTTTAAAGATTTTCTCTCTATATTCCTATGTAAAAATTCAAACTGCCATCGCGGCCCCGCCCTACCGCCAGGGACTGTGATTTTGCAAACTTGAATTTACACTACCCGAGCCGGATGCCTCTACACAAGTTTAAGCTTTTCTGGCCAAATAGTCTTTAAAAAGAAGATTTTTAAAGATTTTCTTTATATATTTCTCTGTAAAAATTCACCCCCATTGTGGCCTCACCCTACCCCTGGACTATTATTTAAACAAACTTAAATCATACGATCTGGGGATGCTTCCACTCAAATTTGGGCTTTCCTGGCCTAATGATTTTTGAAAACAAGATTTTTAAAGATTTTCTCTATATATAAATTTATCCCCCATTGTGGCCCTGCCTTACCCCCGGGCACCATGATTGTAACAAACTTGAAACTACATTATCTGAGGATGGTTACACGCCAATTTGAGCTTTCTTGGCCTAATAGTTTTTTAATGAAATTTTTTAAAAGATTTTCTCTATATATTCCTGTATAAAAATTTATCCCCCAATTGTGGCCCCACCCTACCCCCGGGGACCATGATTGTAACAAACTTGAATCTACATTATCTAAGGATGGTTACACGCCAATTTGAGCTTTCTTGGCCTAATAAATTTTTTAAAAAACTTTTTTAAAGAATTTCTCTATATATTCCTGTATAAAAATTTATCCCCCAATTGTAGCCCCACCCTACCCCCGGGGACCATGATTGTAACAAACTTGAATCTACACTATCTGAGGATGCTTTCACTCAAATTTGAGCTTTCCTGGCCTTATAGTTTTTTTGAGAAGATTTTTAAAGATTTTCTCTATATATTACTATGTAAAACTTCATCCCCCCATTGTGGCCCCACCATACCACCGGGGACCATGATTGTAACAAACTTGAATCTACACTATCTGAGGATGCTTCCACGCCAATTTGAGCATTTCTGGCCTGATAGTTTTTGAGAAGAAGATTTTTAAAGATTTCCTCTATATATTCCTATGTAAAACTTGATCCCCTAATTGTGGCCCCACCCTACCCCCAGGGACCATGATTTGAACAAACTTGAATCTACACTACTTGAGGATGCTTCCACGCCAATTTGAGCTTTTCTGGCCTAATAGTTTTTTAGAAGAAGATTTTTAAAGATTTTGTCTATATATTCCTATGAAAAACTTGATCCCCCAATTGTGGCCCCACCCTACCCCTGGGGACCATGATTTGAACAAACTTGAATCTACACTACCTGAAGATGCCTGCAGACAAGATTAAGCTTTTCTGGCCGAATAGTTTTTGAAAAGAAGATTTTTGAAAAATACCAATAAATTTTCAATAATTCTCAATTATCTCCCCTTTTATGAAGGGCGTGGCCCTTCATTTGAACAAACTTGAATCCCCTTCACCTAATCCCCTTCACCTAGTGATGCTTTGTGCAAAATTTGGTTGAAATCTGCCCAGTGGTTCTGAAGAAGAAGAAGAAAATGTGAAAAGTTTACAACGACAACGCCGCCGACGCCAACGCCAACGCCGACGACAGACAACGGACAAATTTTGATCAGAAAAGCTCACTTGAGCTCTTAGCTCAGGTGAGCTAAAAATGAACATGGGCCCATGTAAAGAATTTAATTGAGAATAAGGAACTAAAGAGTGAAACTGAAGGTATTGGTTCACTCCCACCCCTCCCCACAGATAAGAATTGATGGGAAGTAGCCTTAGCCTCTGTTTTATTTGCTTGCCAAAATGTTTTGGTTGACCCTGCTCCCCCCAATATTTAAAAAACGATTGGATAACGCAACATGTGCATATAGTGAACTACAACAATTTTTGTTTATAAAAGTGTAAGTTTCCCCCTTACGAAGTTACTTTCCTGCAATGGTCCAAACATAGTGTAGGGCCACAATGGGGGAATGGATTTTTACATAGGAATATATAGAGAAAATCTTTAAAACATTTCTTCTCAAAAACTATAAGGCCAGGAAAGCTCAAATTAAAATGGAAGCATCTTCAGGTAATGTAGATTCAAGTTTGTTCAAATCATCGTCCCTGTTGGTAGGTGGGGCCACAATGGGGGAATGGATTTTTACATAGGAATATGTAGAGAAAATCTTTAAAAATCTTCTTCTCAAAAACTATAAGGCCAGGAAAGCTCAAATTAAAATTGAAGCATCTTCAGGTAATGTAGATTCAAGTTTGTTCAAATCATGCATGGTCTCTGTGGGTAGGGTGGGGCCACAATTAGGGGATCATGTTTTACATAGGAATATATAGAGAAAATCTTTAAAAATCTTCTTCTCAAATACTGTTAGCCCAGAAAAGCTCAAGTTAAAGTGTAAGCATCCTCAGGTAGTGTAGATTCAAGTTCGTTCAAATCATGGTCCCCAGGGGTAGGGTGGGGCCACAATTAGGGGATGAAGTTTTACATAGGAATATATAGAGGAAATCTTTAAAAATCTTCTTCTCAAAAACTATCAGGCCAGAAATGCTCAAATTGGCGTGGAAGCATCCTCAGATAGTGTAGATTCAAGTTTTTTACAATCATTGTCCCCGGGGGTAGGGTGGGGCCACAAGAGGGGGATCAAGTTTTACATAGGAATATATAGAGGAAATCTTTAAAGATCTTCTTCTCAAAAACTGTTAGGCCAGAAAACCTCAAATTGGCGTGTAACTATCCTCAAATAATGTAGATTCAAGTTTGTTCAAATCATGGTCCCTGGGGATAGGGCGGGGCCACAATGGGGGATAAATTTTTATATATAGAGAAAATCTTTTAAAAATCTTCTTCTCAAAACTATTAAGCCAGGAAAGCCCAAATTTGAGTGGAAGCATCCCCAGATCGTATAGATTTAAGTTTGTTTAAATAATAGTCCAGGGGTAGGGTGAGGCCACAAGGGGAGGGGGGGGTGAATTTTTACATAGATATATAGAGAAAATCTTTAAAAATCTTCTTTTTAAAGACTATTTGGCCAGAAAAGCTTAAATTTGTGTAGAGGCATCCTCGGGTAGTGTAAATTCAAGTTTGCAAAATCACTGTGATGGCGGTTTGAATTTTTACATAGGAATAAAGAGAGAAAATCTTTAAAAATATTCTGGGAAAGATTTCGGCCCAAAACTCAGTACTTAGTGTGAAAGCACTGGTTATGCAGATTTAAGTTTGATGAAACCATGATTCCCTAGTGAAAAGTGGGGCCACGAAATGAGTGGGGGGGGGGGGGTACATAGGAAAGGTACAACAACAAAAGGGGCTTGGTATTTACCAAAAAAAGAGGTGGATAAAAATGGGCAGATTTCAGTTTTTTTAAGCAAGATCTACTGTACTTAGTTGTCAAGATATTTTGATACTGTATTGCTAATTTGATCAGAATTAAGGCAATTGTTGCTCAGGTGAGCAATGTGGCCCCTGGGCCTCTTGTTACTATGTATTATGGAATTAGGCCCAAACGAAGTTGTACTTTTAGCAAAGCAGAGGAAATTCGGACTAAAATTTTCAGATTTTGTTTTTCAATGAAATATTTTTGGTAGTACTGTAATATTCAAAGTTGAGATTTTATTTGTCAGTGAACACAATTTTGCATATTTTCTGTTGATTTTATCTCATTTTTTTGTTTAGATATTCGAATGGCACACACTACAAACATATTGAAAAATGCTTATAAACGATAAAAGACACCATACTTCAAAATTTTGATCATAGATATCATATAACTTTTATGCCAGCAGAGTAAGGTCAATATACCTAGTTTAATGTTATAAATGTTTTAGTATTATTCAATATATTTTCAGTTTTTAGTAAAATTGAAAAAAAGGTAGAAATTTGAAAACTGATAGAGGAAATTCGGACTGGAATATTCATAAAAATTGTAAATGAAAACTTAATGCTTTGTGTCTGTTTAGTGACACTGCCATTCATGAACTGTATTTCATTTTTAAAAGAGTTTAGCAATTTGTATTATTTTCACAATTAATTAAGAAATTTTCAATTATAGTCAAATAAGTGTAAAATGTTTAGGGACTTTTCTTAAATTTTCAAAAATATTCAATGGCCATTATCTCAAAAAGTTGGTCATTGACCTACTTTTTTGAAAGTAAAAAATAGCATTACCATGATAGGTCTTTAACACACAATAGATGGTTTTTCATTATCATCAGTGGATTTTTTTTTATTCCGAGTAAACGTATACCTTAAAAAATGATGTACAAAATTTGATTAAAAACAAACGACAAAAAAGGGTATCGCGTTATTTCGCCTCATGTTAAACTTCGCCCTTGACGGTGAGACGGGTTGATTGATTTACAACTTTGATATCGCTATAAAAAACCTCATAATGTTTTGGCAAATCAAAAATTCGAATTTATCAAACTAATATTGATTTTTTTTTTAAATACTTAAAATTAAAGTGTATGATTTGGATTTAATTTGCTGCAAATTAATAAAATTTCTTTTCGTTTTCATAAGAAATATCTAGTACTAGTATCAGGAGTAGAGATATTGCGTAATTATTTCTGTGTGCTTCGGTCAAGGGTATTTAAGTTCTATCTCGGGGGTTTTAAAGTCATTCGAGTTAGTACTCAGCTATAAATAACAAGCATGACTAGTTAGGATTTTGAATGGGGTGTTGCTTGTTTGAAAATGTTTTATAATTATAGTTGTTTGTTTTCTTTTGTAGTTTATATGGATGTCTAGCATATATAATTAAATATTTTGTATATTATAAGTAGTTTTACAATATCACACTTTTTATATCAAACTAATTTTAGATAATAATTTAGAAGAAAAAAGTTAACAAGCAATGGTATATGTTCAACAGAAGAAGGATTACATGAACAGGGATAATTAATAATTAGGTTAATTAAAGCTGAGTACACAACTCATACGAGCTGAGTACACAACTCAGTACACAACTCATATCTAATAATAAACGATCGATTATAGGCATTGTCTTTGTGTTTTATTATGGATGAGAAAAGAAATATTTTATTTGCGGATGAAAGAAAGGAAGAAGAAAATAAGTACGTGTACACATGTACAATCATCATTAATATTATTCCTCCAACAGTCTCAGAGTACATGTAGTACTACGTTTTTAACACCCTTTACAATCTGTATTTTCTTATTCACACAAACTCGCATGCTATTTCTAAAATACAATATTTACCTTCTCCTTCAAAATATTTGTACGTTTTAATTTATTTGTTTTTTACGGGTGTTTTTTGGGTTTTTTTTAGAAAATTTCAGTAATTTTTTTTATTTATTCATTTATTTATTTTTTGCACTTGAGTTTATTAGATTCTTTAGGATTCGTTTTGTCTCAATGTATTATCAATATATTATATTTGTCCCCGGTAATACTCTAAGTGGGGAATATTTCTTTAGCTCTGACCGTTTGTTCGTCTATATGTCATTCTGTATGTGCATATTATTAAAAAATTAAAAATCATTGTAAATTTTACATCGAACTTTAAAATGAAAAAAAAATCCTGACACTACTTAATTTTTATTTCTAGAATAATAAAGAATACAACCCCTACCCCTTCTTTTGCAGGAGATAAATTTGCAAAAGATCATACTTGAAAAAAACATCGTTCTAATTCAGGGAGTTATTTTTGAAACAGTTTAATAGTAACTTTTCACCACATCTGTATCTATCATAAATTTTTTTTACATGATTACAAAAGAGATCATATTCGATAAAATATTTGATTCTGACTTAATTTATGTTCAACAATTTTATTGCAACTTTCCAACACATTTGTATATATCATAAAAAATGACGTGTTTTCAAATAGACCATTAAATAAACGTATAAGAGTTTCTAATTTTCTGGAGAGAGAGAGAGAGAGAGAGAGAGAGAGAGAGAGAGAGAGAGAGAGAGAGAGAGAAACCGAGATTATTTCCCCTACTTCATTGTTGTTATATGAGAATTAAATCACTCTCATTTTAAATCAAATGGACTATAAGTAATTAACCTGTTATTCCCATGCAAAAAACAGTAGTTCGAAAACATCGAAAACATATAATTAGTATTTCGAAAATAACGTTCATGGGCAACAAAAATCAAATAAAGGAGGCAGAAATCTGAATACAAGGGAAAAAAGATATAATACATACAGGCACATACAAAAAATAATATAACAGATCTATATGACGTACTTGCTTTAAGCCTTTCTCACTCCCTTGTGGAGAATAAGCCACAGACAATTCTTCTCCACTTCTCTCTGTCTTTGCTAGTTGATGGATGGTATTTAGCTGTGTCCTTTCTCGGCCATTTCTTTTTCAAGGACTCTTCTCCAGGTTAGCCTTGGTTTTCCCCTTTTCCTCTTCCCTTGTGGTGTACATTGGAGAGCTTGACAGGTGATGTCAGATCTGCCTTTCATTAATGTATGACCAATCCATTTCCATTTTCTTTCTTTCATTTCTTGTTGAATAGGGATTTGGTTAGTTCTTCTCCAAATGTTTTCATTTGTTATTTTGTTTGGCCACCATAACTGAAGGATGTTTCTCAGACATCTGTTTATGAAGGATTGGAGTTTTTCCTGTTCGCCATTGTGAGGCTTCATGTTCCCGATAGTAGCACTGATTTTACGTTGCTATTAAATATCCTGAGTTTGGTCTTGATTGTTGTGTACTTGGACTTCCATACTTTTCTTAGCATACCACATGCAGTATATGCCTTTGCTAAGCGTAATTTTCATCTTCCTCTGTGCCTCCACTATGGTTAACAACACTTCCTAGATATATGAATAATGTAACATTTTTAAGTTGAGTGTTATCAATTTCTATGCTGTTGATGTTGTTTGTGTTTATTCTCATTAGTTTTGTTTTTTCCTTGTTGATTCGGAGCCCAGTGTTTGATGCATTTTCGACTTAGATTGATGTTTTTTTTCTTGAATTTGGTCGTACATATGGGATAAAAGAGTCATCAGCAAAATCTAGGTCTTCAAGTTCGTTCATAAGGTTCCACTGGATTCCATTTCTTTTCCCTGCTGTTGTTTCTCTCATAATCCAGTCAATGGCCATAAGAAACAAAAAGGGGGATAGCAAGCAACCTACATTCTACCATGGTTTGTTTCAATCCCAAACCATAGCATGATTTAAACAACACCCCAAAACAGTTCAACTATGTATGGAATATCTGTTTTAACCTCTGATTTAGCTATTAATTGGTTCCTTTGATATCCTAGTATTTTAACTTAACATCATGAAAGTACAACAGTAAGCAATTGTGAATATATATCACATATATTCGCATATAATACACAGACAAATATCCACAAACTGAGGGTTTTACATGAATCTGATTTGAAAAATGTGTAAATTATCAACATGTACTAGATTCAGTTTTATAAATTAACCTTTTCTTGTCTCATTGTAAATTCAGTATTTTGATCTGAATTATATAATGTTCAATAAATATACATTGTAAGCATGAAGTGAGTTCTTGACTAGATCAGCGCTCAGCAGTCAAGAATTGAGAGAGAAATTGATTCCTGAAACTTTTGAATGAATATCCAGAAAAAATTCTCTTCATCCAGTTTATTGTACAGGAATTCTACATGGAATTTATGCATCAAATATATATTTCTTTTTTTCTTCATTATTATTTTAAATTGCAATAGGCAGAACAAACTTATGTCTGATAGTACAATGTAAAAACAATAGGACATGATTTTTGTGAGTTGATTTTAATCAACTCTCATATGCAGTTACTCTGGAAAACCGAAAGTGAAACAGTGTTTGGACCTAAGCAAAAATCATCACCGCTGACAAGACTTAGATTTTAAAACTAATAGATAAATTCGGTGCACTGTATGCTATACCATTGTTTTTAAGGAAACGTATCTATAAATACCTTGAAAATAGTCAGATTTTATATAGTACGAACAATATAATTATTTTTTGGTAGTCGTATGTATTTCTACGCCAGAGTTCAATATAGTCTCGTTCAACAAGACGCTCGGCTGTATCCGTAAATCTGCTACCAGCAGAGAGTCTCTCTTGGTAGTCTGAGATTAACGGAGACAGCCGAGCGTCTGGTTGAACGAGACTAGAGTTCAATATTGCTTAGATCCAGACGTGTACAATTTTTAGTAACATTTGGATTACTGATACACAGTTTGATGGTTTTATTCTATCTTTCAATATTACACAACATGATTCATATGGGGTTTTCTCGAAATTCTTGTCGGAAAAGTTCGAGAATTCATATTATAAAAATGTACGTAATTCAAATACAGATTAGAAACTACTTGCCATGCAAAATAACAGAACGTTGATTTTAAAATTGATAATAATCGATAAAATCAGTTCCCGACAGTACTTCAGTACTTTGATTACTTTATTTTATTCGATTGAGATCTGTTTTATGATTGTCCTCATGAATCAGATTTTTTTTTAAATGTTAATTTTTTAATTGTAGAGGAAAGCAAAAACGATATATTTGAATCAGGATGCGCTCTAAGTTTGTAATCCCCATGGCAACAGGGTTCTTTATTACATCAAATGATGCCAGTAAAGAGGGCACACACCCAAGCATGATTAAACAAACCGAATTGTTTAAGTGTACCAGCTTCTGAGTATAACTAGGAAAGAGGACAACACACAAGTGGTGTGTGTATTGGGGGGGGGGGGGGGGGGGTTAAAAAGCGGTAAACATTCTTCTATATAGACCCTAGCAATTCCATGATATATATTGTTTTATCTTATAAAAAAATTCTTAATTTCAAATGGTTATTTGTTTAACAAAGACAGTGGTGCATCTGCGCGGAAGTTCAGGAATTTTTTTTTGGGACTTTGACATCTCTATAAAATGAGGTCATTATGTTTTGGCAAATCAAAAATTAACTTTTACACATTATGTTCTCTAATATTTCTGAAGTTTGCTTTGTTTACAATCGATGCATAACATGTGGGTTGAATATACCTAATCATTTTGGAGTGGGAGGGGGGTGTCACGGTCCATTAAACCGAAGGTTCATTAGTACAAAGACCCATTAATCTGACGGCCCACTATTCTGAAGGTTTTTAGGTCCGAAGGCCCACTAGTTCCAAGGTTCATTGGTTCGAATGCATATTATTTCCTCCAAGAGTCTCAGAGTATATGTACTACTACGTTTTAAACACCCTTTCCAACCTGTATTTTCTAATTCAAACAAACTTGCACGTTACTTCTAAATACAATGCATATTTTCCCTTTTCAAATATATGTATGATTTTATTGGTTTGTTGTTCAGTTGTGTTTAATAAAACCATTCAGTTATTTTTTTAATTTATTGGACTTGAGTTCGTGTAGATTCTTTAGGATAAGCTTTGTTTCCAAGTTGTATGTTGGCCCCCCCCCCCCCCCCCCCCCCCAAAGATCATATAGTAAACGTATGAGTTTCTTATTTTCTGGAGAGAGAGAGAGAGAGAGAGAGAGAGAGAGAGAGAGAGAGAGAGAGAGATGCTTTTTCGATGAAGAAATCTTTGTTGTCTGAGATTTACATCACTCTCATTGTATACTAATCACATGAGTTATAAGCAATTCACTGTTATTCCTATTCGAAAAACAATAGTCTCTTTCTTTTTCTTTCTTTATTTCCTCCAAATGGAGATTATTATAACATACAAGAATACGAACATATAGACAATTGTAGGGAAAACGAGATAATGTAGGTCTACTGGGATGCAATGATCCAGTACTTATAATTCGTAATTATCAAGAAGTTTACAGGTGTATAAGGCGATACCAAAATATAAAACATCGAAAACATATTATTCGTATTTTGGAAATAACGTTCATGGGCAACAAAAATCAAATTAAGGAGGCAGAAATCTGAATACAAGTGAAAAAGGTTATAATACATACAGGTACATACAAAAAACAATATAAAAGATCTAAATAGAGATAACAATTTATATTATAGTACTCTCTTTTCGTAGTATTTTGTTTTTCAAATCTCCAAGAACTTGTGAAGGTGAAAATGATTTATCAAACCTGACCCATTTGAATTTTTAATTTAATCTTCAAAACATTTTCTACATCGCGTTTTGTGACTAATGAAGCTTCGAACAACTAGACCATCGATTTGATAAACCTTAGGGGTCAGAAACCAAACAGTTCCCTTTTCTTTTCTAAACATTCCTATAATGCAGTGGTTGAGTTTTTTTGTATGCCTATAAAGGAATTATTTTATTTCCTTTGAATATTTCTAACTTTGAAAAGAGACCGATTCTGCTGGTGTAAGTAGGCGAAAGTCTATAACTTTGTAGGATATTTGGTTTGTGTGGTAAATTATTTGATACTGAAATAAAGAACAAGTCGGACCATGCAGCTTAATTCGTAGCTCTATTAAAACACCCAGACGGTGGTAAAATTTGAACGTGAGGGGAGTCGTAGAACTACAGGCCTGGAATAATTTTCTACGGTCGAAAAACGACCCGACCCGTCTTAGAATATTGACCCCGGGTCAATTTTTTGCGTAGAAAGTTGACCCCCCGGTCATCATTCTAAGGGGGTCAGTTGGCTCCGCCCAAGTGGTGATGAGTGGTGTCTAACTAATAGCAAAGAACGTGATTTGTCGGATTGTCACTTTCTGGGCCAGGAACTGTAAATGGTTGTGGAGTAATTTACCAATGTTGCCTTTTTCCTAACAAAAAACCCCGAATTAGAAATCTAATTAGAACGGATTTACTTGAGGTAAGATTTTTTTTTACGAGGCATATGATTATTACTGTTATCTTAATAAACTTATACATGTACCATCTTATTTTAACAAGAGCCCAAGTATATTAACGAGTATTTTTTTCTATTCATATGAAAAAAATATTTTTAAAAATACAAATTAATTAACCTTGCGCAATAGATTTACTGTATATCAACACAACCAATAACATTTGGGAGTTTTGAACTTTATGTATTGATCATTCAGTACAAAATCTGTTTACATAGTCCACAAGAAATCAATAGAGGAAATTCTGTTGTACATATTGTCAATGGAAAAGGTTTCTGCGAGGGCCTCGACATTCGGGACTGATGAAATATGCAAATAGATGCGGCAAATTTTTGCCAAAGTTCTCTTGATGAAATCAATATTGAAATTGACCATAAATCATTTCACACACCACCTCTGAACACTATTACTGTAAATTATTCAAGACAACATTTAAGCTTAATGACAATGGACTGATTCGAAAAGGGATGAAACGTGTTTTTAATCCCTTCCCAGAACTATTTCAATAATGAACTTAAAAATCGTTTAAAAATCCCAACCGTATTTTCTGATTTGACTTTTACAGACAAAGGGCGCTCCGATGCCTTTACAGTCAATGGAGCTGTTTTAAAAAAAAAATTAAAAATCATAAAATCCCTGCACCCCCTCCCCCCTAAAAAAACAAAGCCAACGTTAATCTCTCTCTCTCTCTCTCTCTCTCTCTCTCTCTCTCTCTCTCTCTCTCTGTTGCCAGAAAGTCCATTGATTGGCGATTGGTTTCACCGTAAAGCTCACCCAATTGTCTATTCATACCATTGTTTATTAGGACTATTTATGTTTTCATTAGCCAACAAATGTTTTCACACAAGTAGAAATGAAATGGAAATCAATGTCCGTGGGTATAGCCTCGTTATATTTATATTGTATGCTAAGCTTGCTTTTTGGACCCCCTTGGATCGTTATAGAACTTGGGAGGAAATGGAATCTCTGCAGATTGTGCAAATGGTTTCATTAACGAATCCCAAATTGCTTTTTAATCCTTCATATAATACCATTTTTGTAAACATCATTAATTGTATCTAACAAATACAAAATCATTTGTATACCATACAGAATTCTCGAATCCATGAAAATGTTTTTAAAATACATTGAAAAATGAACCAAATTCGATATATATATTGGATCGTTTTTTGCGTAAAAGTGTGTGGCTTAAAGTGATTAGTTACAATCGTTAATCCTTCCAATTTATTGTAAATCTTGCAAAGACCATGCACAGAAAATGTTTACGTAATAACAAATTTGTAACGCACCTTCTCGTATTTTCAATTAAAAAAAATGTAGTATTTGCACAAACTAAATGTGGAATTCAAGAAATAAACGTTAACAAGCTTGATTCCACATAGACATGTGATATATTTTAACCATTGAAGAGACACTATAGATCTTCATTTATTTCACTTTTGATCGTTGCTTATCTTTTTTAGAGTTTGGTTTATCAACATCTGGTACCTATTAGAATTGAAAACGCATTTTGCATAGTTTCTAAATATGATGATATACACGTTTTTATCTAAAGTGTATTTTGTACTCATTAGATCATCGCTATTTTCGTGCGTGCTAAATAAATGTATACTATGAATAACAAAAACTTGACACAGGATCGATTAAAATGATACTTTTTGGAACATGTGTCACAATTCTAAAATGTTGATATCAAGAACAATGACCAAAAGTTCTATACATCACAGATAACATGTATTTTTCCGATAAAGTGAATAGCAGCTGATGTTAAGAGATAAAACTTTAATTTTAATTTTAATGATTTCCCCTTTTGTTCCTCTTAGTAAACACATTTGTATTTGAACTAAAATCTAGACTGTAATGAAAAAGAATATTTTCAAAAATCTAGATATAAACATTTACAGACATGGTGATTCGTTTGCACTCCATAAAAATTCATAGAAGTAGGTTGTTTAACAATGTTATAAGTAACTCTTGTTAGGAAGATATGATGCTTATTAGGTGGACAACTCGTACAATTTCCAAATAATCACAATTCAACAGGCAATTAACTATATATAAATGTTGTGTATATCAGTAATTTAAACGTCAACTGGCCTTTTTATTGACATTACTAACTCCATTAGTTCAACTTTCTATATTATTTAAGCCGACAACTAGGTGTCTGCATGTTGACAGTCAGCTAAAGTTTTCACATTCTTAAAATGTACACGTGTAACTGTAATTTAGTGTAACATATATATATATATATATATATATATATATATATATATATATATATATATATATATATATATATATATATATACTTGTTACATTTTCCTTCATATTGTTAACGAGCATTATAATGAATATTCTAATATACCACACAAGGACATCATCAAATCATTTTATTCAGGTGCACTATTTAAAATACCTACTATACGAAACTAATAAACCAGTTTAATATATACGGCAGATTTAACCTAAATCTACAGATAAGCGCTAGATTTCTGTAATAGTTTGCGTGTGTCATATTTCTAGGCGCATATACAATTGCATGATTAAATTACCAATGCCTCTCACTGGTTGTTTTGATTCACGATTCATGCGCCAGATTTTATTTTCTGAAATAGCATATCTTTAGAGTTATAATCGTAGAGCCATATTTCTTACGAATCCAGGCTTTTGCCTTTTAAATTAATTAAAACTTGTAGTTTAAAGATGTGCTTACAATATTGATTACGCAAAGAATAAACCGTTTCTATTACGAATACTTGCACATACCACCAAATGGTTTGGTAACGCATAGGGGCCAAACATATTCATTCATGTACTAAACGATTGGTGTGGGAATTTTTATTCAACAATGTTTGATGATGTTGGTTGTGGTAGTATTTATAGAAGAAGTGAAACTTGTGGCTATTAGAAAGTTTTGCTCCGTCTACATTTATATATCCTTGTTTTCTTTTCTGCACACAGTTGCATAGTTGGTGCATCTGACTTGGTAGCCTAACTCTGTACAGTTCTGTTACGCATGTATTATTAAGATATCTATGTTATTTCAATTTGACTAACTTTTGTTGAGGTAGTGGTTTAAAGTTTGACTGTATCAACTTAATATACCCCGTCTTTATTCCTTGGATTTAATCGCTGTGTTATTATCAATTGAGGTAGTGGTTTAAAGTTTGACTGTATCAACTTAATATACCCCGTCTTTATTCCTTGAATTTAATCGCTGTGTTATTATCAGTTGAGGTAGTGGTTGAAAGTTTGACTGTATCAACCTAATACATCTCTGTCTTTATTCCATGGGTTTAATCGCTGTGTTATTATCAGTTGAGGTAGTGGTTGAAAGTTTGACTGTATCAACTAATACACCTCTGTCTTTATTCCATGGGTTTAATCGCTGTGTTATTATCAGTTGAGGTAGTGGTTGAAAGTTTGACTGTATCAACTAATACACCTCTGTCTTTATTCCATGGGTTTAATCGCTGTGTTATTATCAGTTGAGGTAGTGGTTGAAAGTTTGACTGTATCAACTAATACACCTCTGTCTTTATTCCATGGGTTTAATCGCTGTGTTATTATCAGTTGAGGTAGTGGTTGAAAGTTTGACTGTATTAATCTAATATATACTGGTCAAAGCACAGGACTGTTGTCTTCTGGTGTTGTTTTGTTTCATATATAGTTGAGGAACTAGACAAACATATTTTGTGTTAATAGTTGAGGCGTTTGACTATATAGCAATCTAATACTATTTTACTGGTAGAAAAAATGGACTAAACGTCTAGGGTATTAGTGTAAGCACTATTGCCTATTGTATAACTGGTTAAAGGGTTTGGCTACATAGAGAATTATCTACTGGTTGTAAAATTAGACTATGACTATCGGAGACATCGGGTAAAGAGTGAGTCATCACGGTCTGAGATGGGTTGAACAGTTTCTGAAACGATCGCCTATTGCCCTCTGAGGTACCGGGTATTTAATTTTTTTTATTTGGCAGTTGAGATTTTTTTTTTACGTGCATGGTTGCTTAGTTTGAGATACTGCTATTCTGATATCCCAATTTTAAATTCACGTCATATCTAAAAAAATTATTTGATTTAAGGTCACTTCAGAGTAATTATACGCGGGAGAAAGATCAAGCTGAATTCTTAACTTAACCATAACAGTCTAGTTAAGTAACTCTTTTCTGCGATGCTACACTTACTTTGTATATCACATACGGGAGGCATGGAATGGATTTGGCTACTGTGCAGAATTATTTGCGTATGAACCTTAATTAAAATGAAATCAAAATCAACTCACTTTATTTCATGAGGTTTTGTTTATATATTTAATCAAAAGTTACATATAACTTGTCTTGATTTGATTTGATACAACTGTGTTGTACAATGAGGTAAAAAAAATTCAGAGGAAACACTGACAGGAGGAGGCGCCGATGCGCGTCTGTATAGCGTTCAAATAAGAACCAAGCTGTCCGCGCGCCTGGATGTGCTTTAATAATTGATTATAATCACTTGATTAACTACAATACCTTCGTGTCAACAAATCGAACCCGAACAAAAACGGAAAACTTGTGAACATCAAATATTTCATTTTCTTTGCAACAACATGTATTATGTGTGTTTATCAGCTGATGCTATGTATTTCACGTACTACTAGACACAGGAGTGAATCGATAGAGCTCTGTCGATCTATTGAGTCCCTCCGTGTGGGAGTATCAGAATATCATTGGCTGTCTCCGCCTGACGTCATAATCGCTTTAGTTAAAGGAGTTGTAGGAGACAACTTGGAAGTTTTCAAATTCGTTCTTAAGAAATGACATTGCGGAGCACAAAAACGTAACTCCAGGTAGGCTATCAAATTTCTCTGTGTTCATATTTGGCCAAAATTTGACATTTCAGAGGTTTTTCTCTATTCAGTACCGGTTATCCTCGACGCAACGCTGTAAAGAGCCCAGTCGGTATCTGAGTGCTGATGCTAATGCTTTCTTATATGTTAAATTAAGGACCGCAAAATTTGTGATAACTATTGAAACTTTGTATTGTTTGTTACTAGTAACTCAAATTTTGCAATCTGTTTAGGTTGATTACAGATATCTCTGAATAAGAATCAACATTCATTCAGGGCATATAAAAATAAAGATGTTTTATTTCATTATTAAAATCCATTTAGAATATTTCACTGTTTTCAAATATTCGTTCGGCGCAAATGGCAAATGTAAATAGTCTGGAGAAAGTACACATATATAAAACCCCTGCACCCACACAAGGTGTAGCTATATGATCTGTTTCCTAAATAAAGCATTCAAGATTTCATAAAGGTAGAAAACGCAAATAGAGAAAAAACGAACATACGCGGACGTTTTCAGACTCTAGCAAGCCAGTAATAACGACCTCAGCGAACCAAATGTCAGCACAGATCTCACCTCGTAGGAACAATAGATTCACCAATCTCTGCTTTGAGCAATAAATAAATGAAAAGACAGAGATTAAGACAATTTTTTTCACTATCATGTTTGAATATTTTTTAACTAAACAGCTAAAGGCGAGTTTTAATTCCTTGGCTCGTTCGATGACTGCTGAGTTTGTCAGATTTGCCAATGGTTGTTAGTTCTTTAAACAAGATATATGATAGAATTGTTCTTGAAATTAAGGAAAGCAATGAAAAAATAAAACCCTTGTTTTTTAAGCACATTTTTACGCTTGTAAAATATAAACTTAAGCATAAAACCCAGTCCTTTTTTCATTCTCTAAAATTCTTAATACTGATAATCAGGGCACCATTGAACATCGTTAAAGGTGTTGACTTGTCGGAAATGGATAAATCAATTGTCAGCAAATTAATACCCCGATAAAGATACAGATTTTAATGATTATCTAATTAAATTATCTGTTAAATCTATTATTCTTTTTGACAGAAAAAACCCACGTGGGTTAATCTACACGCAACTTTTTATTTTTAACGTATATATTTTTTCTTCTACAGATGTACCGCCAGTACAGTGAAATAGAGAATCTAGGAACAAATATATTTAAGATTTAACCAGAATTATAATTAGGGATCTTTTAACGACTAATTGGAGGATTCAATAAAGAAAAACTCCAGAGGATCCGTTTAACTACCAGTTCCTTTCAGACATTGGATTTGTTCAATAGCTGACTTCCGGGAGAGTGGATTTATCAACGTTAAGGGGATGTTCCAGAAGACGACGCAGGCATAACAAGGACTGATTAATCGGCCCCGATGTCTCAGTAATAGTCTGGTAAAACACGGAATGAAATCCATAGACTGATTCTAAAACCAGAGGACCATAAAGATACACATAAAGACATATTATTTTAACCAATCAGGTGAAATACTAGTAGTTAGATCCCTTCTTCTCATTTATTATTTTTTTTAAATTGTGAACTACTCATAGATTTTGAAAAAAGAAATTCTTACAGGCACAAGTTTTATAACCCATTATCTACATCCTGTTTGATATTGATAATAACTGATAATGAAGTACTCTAACTTGGAAATTGAAATTAATTGGTTCTTGATGAAATATTCTTTACCATTAGCACTTTTTTTCAACTCCAAATAAGTAGAAATGAATCTTTAGAAATGCGTACTTGCCCTTGTCTGTGTTAAAGTTAGGAATACATGTGCATATACAGTCTTACATTTTAATTTTCAATTCTCACCAGTGTAGGATCAAGTCAAGGAATAAATAAAGGAAAAAGTCTCAGTCATGAAGTTGTCCGTGTTTTCGTGTGGATTTAGCTTTATCGTCGTGGACCTCATCTTCTTCCTGTACAAGACCGGAGAATCGATGCTGGATGCGACGACCAGGCCGTACCTTGTCCGTGCGGTGTGTTATGAGATATTCAAAGACGAGAAAGGCAAAAATGAGACCACTTGCATGAACTTAAACGAATACCCAGTCCTTGAAGACTATATACAGAGTCAGTCCGCCAATTATCTGGTGTACTTCAGACTGCTTCTGAACATTCCCGCCATAGCACTGTCTCTGTTCTGTGGATCGTACAGCGATCGCTACGGGAGAAAAATCCCGATCTTGCTCCCCAGCCTCGGGAGTGTGTTCGCCGTACTTTTGTACATGACCAGCAATCTGGTGCCTGAACACCGGATAGCTCTCATCCTCGGGGGGTCGGCTGTACAGGGATTCTTTGGAAAGAGCTCCGTCATAACGATGGCCGTCAACAGCTTCGTGTTCGATTTGTCAGACCCGGGGGATCGCACGCGGAACCTCGGGAAACTCCTGGCCATGAACTTTTTCGGACTGTTTATGGGGTCGTTGTTTTCAGGTATTTTCCAAGATGTCCTTGACCTGAATGCTGCCTTTGTGTCGGTCGTGGTTCTCCACGGAGCTTCCATCATGTTTACGATCATTTTAGTGGATGAGACAGTGAATCGTAAGGAAGTGGACGAGGAAGACCGGAAGTCTCGATGTGAGTTGTGTGAAGTGTTCAGACTGTCAAACATTAAGGAGACACTGGCTGTTCTGATCAAGCCTCGCTCTGGAAACCTCCGACTTATCATTCTGACGTTGTTTATGATATCACTAGTGAACCAGACGTGTAAGGTGGGGGAAATGGACATCAACCTTCTGTTCGTCACTCGGAGTCCCCTGAACTGGTCCAAGTCCTGGTATGGGTATCTCTTGTCTCTGGACTACGCAGTGATGGGGCTTTGCTTATTCATTTTCCTGCCTTTATTCTCCAATAAGTTCATGCTCTCTGACGTTACCATTATGATAGTAGGAATCGGCTGTAAGTTCGTGCGCCTGATCTGGGCCGGTTTTTGTGACGAATCTTGGATGGTCTTCATCTCCGTGGCTATAGGTGCGATGGCGGGAATGATCACGTCTGCTCTACGGTCCTTGGTCAGCAAGGCCGTGCACACAGACGAGGCGGGAAAAATGTTCTCTCTCCTGGCATGCGGCGAAACGTGCTCAAAATTCTTAGGAACCGTTATATTTGTTAACCTGTATAGCGTCACGGCGCATATATTCCCCGGCATAGCGTTCTTGGTTGAATCCTTTGTCTATCTTGTTTTACTAGGAATTCTAATTCTTATGTTTAGAGATCTGCGTGACCTTCAGAGCTGTGACCTTTTACAATCGCTCAAAGATCAACCGGATTATGGCGCCACCGGAAATCACCAATCAAAAGGAGATAAACGGTTACCGGAAATAGACGAGATGGAGGAGGAGCAGCCCCACCCCTCCATGTACCAGGCTACTACACCTTGATCCATCCCAAAGTTTCCCCCATGATTTTCGATCAGTATTTACTACTTAGAATCAAACGAATGGAGCAATACTCTGCCTACGAATAAAAATGCCAAATCAAAGACATTGTTTTTCTTGTTTGTAACAAAAACATGCCGTGTTTAAGGTTCGTCTCTGTTCATAATAAATTATGCAAGCAAACTGTTGTCTTCTTTGTAGACTAGGAAAGGTTAAATAGTAGATCAGTCCACAGAGCTGTTACTTTACAGTGTACTTAGTTCGATGTTTGATAGATATATGTATAAGTCTTTGACAGGGGCGCGCACTGCAGCTGTCGTTTGCTTTTTTAAAAATCTAGGAAAAAATATAATTAATAAGACGTTAAGAGTACACATCTAATACTACTGTTGCAGCTGCAGATATGTTGCTCAATGGAGAAATTCAGGTTGACATTACAAGTAACGTCACGATGTGTTCAGAAGCAGATCTGCAGCTATTACTGCAATATCCATCCACCATTGTTAAAATACTGGAATGTACTTCTTAGTGTACACGACATTGAGAATGCTTAATGATAAAGATATTAGAATTGCACAGCTCATCCTAAATCCAACCATATTCACAAATTATTTAAGATTAAATCCATAATTATTGGAACTTTTTTCAGTTATAAAAATTCTGCGTATTGTTACGTTTGTATTCTTCGAAGATTTTCATACGATATTGCATCATTTGGAGAAACATTTTTATGAGATTTTCTGTAGCAAATAAAAAAAGAATGTCATGTAATTCAGAAGTGGCACTTCGATAAAATTGAGAATTAAAAAGAATGATGATCTTAAAATCCAATTATCTGTCATAATAACATTGTGCTGGCGGCTAACTTATCCCAATGATGCTTTATTTTGGTTTTTATATTCCCGAGTACGTGGATTATCTTTTGACATTACCGATTATTAACTACCAATATAGCGCGCACTTTTCGTATGAGAGTATAGCGAAAGCGATTACAGAGGGAGTCTATTGATTTTACGATTAAACTATCCAATTCCTGGGTGTTAAGTGTTTATAAAAACATCGCTCACGTAATCAAAGGATTTAATATGAAGTTCGAAACAAGAGTTTGTCGTTAGACTACAGATTCTATATTTTCGATAATTGGTTAAGTTTTTTTTTTTAAATTATATTTGAAGCAACTGAGTCATGCCCGCATTATACACTTTTACAGATGTAATAAATTAAAACAGTTATCGTTTTGTAAAACACACCACTGCCAAAATTGATTCCTGCAACAATTTACAAGATTGATGAGTTTGGAATACAAAATACGTTAATTACATGATAAAGGGTAGTCCGTGCTTTATCGAGGCCAGCAGCCACTGAGTATCAATCAATCCGTGGGGAACGTGGGCTAGTAAGTATTAATTATAGAAAGCCAGAGTTCAGAGGCTGCCTTACATGATGATGATGATGATGATGATGATGATGGTAACCGTAGAAAAGGAGAAAATTCGTTTGAAATTTTACAGAAATAAATTACCTTAGATACTTATATAAACGTTTGTAAGATATTTGTAGAATTTCATAATCAGTATATAGAAAGCCAGAGTTCAGAGGCTGCCTTACATGATGATGATGATGGTAACCGTAGAAAAGGAGAAAATTCGTTTGAAATTTTACAGAAATAAATTACCTTAGATACTTATATAAACGTTTGTAAGATATTTGTAGAATTTCATAATCAGTGGCATCATGTCGTTACTAGCTGCAGGTCTGTAGTTCCCGGTCTGAAAAAATTCGGATGGATGACCTCCGATTTATTTTTCAGACGGAGACCTACAGATCTGCAGCTAGGTCGTTACTCTTTGTACGAAATATATAAAAAGGATGGCATAGTTTTCCAACGTTTATTATGATGTATGATAATGACTCAAATAAACTGTAGCAGTAACAGTCTAATGGCAAACAAGTTAAATCATAAAACCACAGTGCAAAACATCAAAAATAAGGTGATAAAATTCACACTTGCACGCTGACTATCTAAAACCATGAAAACTGTTTGACCACTTCCAAATATAAACATGATATAGCTACCCCCGTAATACAGTAAGTCTCGTACAAAAATACACAATCACGTGACAGAACAAGACTACCAGTCAAACACGAGTAAACCATGAATGAGTTAATAATAAAATGTGTGGCTGAATGAATGAGTAAATAAATGATTCATTTAATCTAAATTATGTTAGCATTATATTGTGTTTAAAGTATTTATCTTAACACTCATTTTTCCGAGAGACGCATGGAAGTATCAACTATAAATGGACATGTACATATGTAATACAGTCATACAATATCTAGGTCTCATTTTGCATCTCGACTCTATAGAAATTGTATCAAAGTTAGTTAAAATAATTCAGTAATTAAACATACAACTATTCCACAAAACTTGGAGTCCGAGAGAGATAATGAATGCTAGAGAGTTAAGAAATAAAATAAAATTGTCAGCAAATGCTAGCAAAGGGCATTGATAACCCTACAATATAACCATGTAATATTATCATGGCCCATTTTCAATTAAATGAAATATTTTAATTGTAATTCAACTCAAAACGTAAAAAAAAAAAAATTAATATATTTAATAGATTCGTCAATTATTTGTTTACCTTTGTATGATAAAACACCTGAATTGTATACATCAGTAGTCTATTTTTTTCCACTATTACGTTTATGACTGATAATTTTCGGAATTAACGTGCTCTTTTATTTTCCAGAATGCATTGTCACTCTGCTTTGTTTTGTGATTTCTAATGCATTTTGAGCTATTCGTTTTTCAACATACATGTATTGCAGTTTATTGCACTAACCACTCCAAGTCGCCACTCACTGTCATATTAATCACTCAAACGCGCGTAAAGAAATAGTTCTTATGACATTGGAGTGTTAGTTTGTTCTGATTTATCGGTCATATGAGGTAAATGGGTGTTATGGGTTCGATTGTTATCTAAGCACAAACCGCACGGAAACTACGGTAAAAGTTATCTAGACAAAATTGCAAGTTCATGCGTAGTAATTTTACATAGAAAAATTATACAGAGGTGTTATTGATAGCAAACTGCAAATGTATTTCACTTTCGTTTGCCGAAAACACTGTTTTTTCCCAGTTGGTAAATGCCTGTATATGGAGGTCGTATCACAGATTTTACGTGTCAGCATTAAATCACGAAAAATTGTTGTCATCCAGAAAACTTTTAGAGAAAGCACAGACAAACAGAAGATAGACACTTCCATCCCCACAAAATTACACTGTTTTTGTTTTCTTTTTTAAAACTTGCAAAAATCAATATGTTAGATAAGCTCAAAATAAGTCTCATTAAAAATTAAACAGAAGGTTTTTAAAAGGAACTGTTAAAAGGCAACCGTACCCGCTTTTGGAAAGCTGTTTGAAGTTTGTTTTTCGCAATTCAAAATTAAACTGCATTCCAGAGAGCAGTTTGCAATTCAAAATTGATTATTCATATTTGTGGGCTGAAATTTTCAGGGTCATCTACTAGTGGTAATTAAATTGCTACCACTGTAAAAAAAAATGGTCATTTCTAATTTATGAGATTTAACCCTTAAAGAATGTACACCATTCATTATAATGGGATTCTAACGTATTTAAGTGTGAAAACCATGCATTAAAAATAATAAACAATACAACTGATTTGACTTTTAAAGAGAAAAATATAAAAACTCAATTTTTTTTGTGTTCTGTTTATTGATATTATAGGTATACTTCTCAAGAAGTTTTTGATACAAGTTAAAGTATTTAAGTAATCAAATTCATATAAAAATATAACCCCGCCCCCGGTCCTATTCCACCCCAACCCTTTGAAATTTACGTTGGAATCGGAAAATTTGTAGAAACCAAAAAGATAGAATGTTATTTACTAGTTTATTCCAAATGATAGGCTGAAGATATGAGATTCTCACAAAGACTTTTTAATTGTTGTTAATTGTTTTAATTGGAAAGGAGTGACGCAAAATTTGCCAAGATATTCATAGAGCCCGTGTCTGGATCACGAAGACTTGATTTAACTGTATTTGCTAACAGCTATATATTTATCTATGTAACAAAGGCAGCCTCGTCGCAAGCAGAAAAGTAAATATGGATGTGACATATTAGTGAAGCATTTCATTTAGACATCAAACAGAGTTAATAGGCAATTTTTGGGAGTTTAACATTGATTTTCTAAGACAAGTAATTAACAAAGGGAAAATGAAGCATGAATTATACAACAGTGGATATCGACAGCATCGCTTTACGACAGAGACCAAGTGTCCCTCACCGGCGGGTCAAAACCATTTATTTGGAATTAGTTTTGCCATTGTAATCAGACAGGAATTTATTTGTTCTTTCGATTCAGTACACATTGAGCCTCCGTCTGAGGAATTGTTGGACCGGTAATGCGCGCTCTTCTCGTGAGATGATGACTTGAGACACGGCGCTTGTCTCTGCCTCGGTCATTATCGTTGACACTCGGCACTCCTCCAGCCTGGCCTGTCGTCTTGAATAGAGTATAAGTGCTGACGATAATTCAGTTGTCCTGGTGAAGCCGGAGAGCGCAAACTTACTCACGCACTGCCGAACAACCTCCATGTGTCGTGGAATAAACGTGTCTTAAACAGTCTAACACCCTGACAAATTATCAGAATGATTTTCTACGCAAAATAATGTGTGTAGATCAATATTGTTGTTGAAAACCTTAAGGTACTCCGATCCTCAGCCTCAAAGTAATTTTTCTTCACAAAAATGTAATATGACTTTCAAACTTTATATATGAAAACAAATTAAATCAATGTTTATATGATATACATGCATTTTACAAAGTTATTGCTTTACCAACGGTGGATATAATGGAATTGTTTACAAGTTGAGATATAAAAAAAAGTGGCACCGGTGCCTCGACCCGCTTCAGCTACATGTATATATACATGTAGCAGATCTCAACTTCGCCAAGCATTTCGTTGAATAATTTATCATCATACTGACACAACTAGAAGACTACTTAAATTTGTCTATATAAAAGGCAGATATATGGTTTGAATAAACAAATCCGGATAATTTAGAGTTATCGAACATGGCTGAGGATCGGACGACGTTAAAAAATGATGTCAAGAAAGATCGATTTCTTTAAAAGTCAAGTTAGTATATAATTGATTTTAAAACTACATGTTTTTTTCAGTGAAAACAAGTAATCTACTGCGTATTTCTTTCGCGGAAAAGGAATATCATGTTGCATATTTCCGACAATAGGGAAAAGGTGTATTTGAACAAAATCAATCATACTAGATAAAATTTACACTGTAACAAAAATTTATTTGGGAGGAATTCAGAAGATATCTGGTAAAATAAGTAAACAGCAAAAGTATTTGGGATCAGTTTACTTTTTTGCTATCGTTGCTTTTAAATAAAACAAAACTTCTTGATCGATCAACGATTAGGGATGATCAATCAATCTGAGCCCAATATAATGGGCCGTCCATTTTGGAAATGTGACGTCATGGAGTAGATCTAGAGATTCGCTGATACACACCAGAAGATTCAACATCAGACTGTCTTATGATACTCTAATACCGGGCCTTCTTAACTTTATCACTTGCAGTTAAAACTTTAATATAAATGCAAAACCATGATCTCCCCCAAGACGAGGCATCAATACGCTATCTGGTCATCTTGAATTGCTTTTTTCCCCTCTATGTAAGTTAAGGTTGATAGGAACAACTTGTTTGTCAAAAGCTTAGGATATTAAAAAGAGCACGAAAATCTATTTCCGAAAAAACCTGAATGACTTGACAGACTTAGACGGCGCCTGATGACCTTTCATCCGTCTCTGCCCCCCTCCTCTCGTCCATTCCGTCACCTCGTCCGTCAAGACGAGAGGTTGAACATGTTAGACAGAACACATCAGCTCAGCCTTGGGTGCTTCATCAGTCCGTAAATCGTTGACCATTTGACCGGAAATCGACAAAAATAACCATCGACCTCTGAACTGTTCACACGGCAGGTACAAGTTTTGTTGTCCTGCCTTAAAGAGGGTAATTGTCTTATTGATTCCTTGTCCATTCATCCTGTAGGAAAGCTTCCGAAAAGCTATCTCTTGGATATTTTTCTATATCTTTATAGAGAACTTTTTTCTCTAAGAGATTACTACAGTCTAAAAATGGCCACGACCATCCATTTCTCTTAATATGAGACAATAGATGACGTACATCGACCACACATCGATGCTTTCTTGTCCAGCACTAATGTGGGTCCTTACCCTGCAATATTTTGTTTAAAGTATTAATGTTTCTTCTCTTAAAATTGTTTGCATGACATCTGATGTAGTTGAAAAGCCCCAAAATATCAAGTCTTAACAAAATGTTTTTTCTGATCAGTATCTCAAAAAAATCTGATCAGAATCTCCAAATTATGTACATACCCCTTTTTATAACATATTTTCAGGCAAATTCCATTTTTGCAGTGATCAAGCCAAACCAAGTTTTAAATCATTATTATTATACCAGAAACACATTTCACTTGTCAATTTCATTGATAAAGTAGTATAAAAACGTTATGCTAAAGGAAACAATATCAAGTAAAAAAAATATAAAATTAGCCTAGATTACAAATGACTTATCTTGATATATTTATATTTTTGCATTTTCATGGTAACCTGGCTTTTTTGTCTTTATATTTTTTCCTGTTGCAGTTGAAAGGCTAATTTAATGTTTATAATATCTGGACTTTCAGTAGATCATTTTCACGTGTTGGTATTCATACAAATTAATTACACGTGCGTGATCCAGGAATGGAACGGACCGAAACTGGAAACCTTAATGCGTCCCGGCAGTGGATCGAATTTTCTCGGACTCGACGATGCAGTCGGTATCACCAGCATTCACTTCTCATCTTTAGCTTAGTACAGATACATTCTGTGAAATAATTGTAGTTGATCAATTTTGATTCATAGTGGAGATTATTGAACTTCATTGTTGGTAATATTATACACAGCAATGACGCTCTATTTAGGATGCCGATGGGGAAACAAGTGTTTGGTGAGCAGATTAATGGCACCCTATTGATTCATTACAGAAAGATGCTTTGTACAGTGTTCAATAAACATTCTTTGTGATTTTTCAACAACTGACGCACCAGTCTTGGCGACATTAAGATGAGAATGTAGACATATTTACAATGCGCGACTCATTGTACAGAAAACTGAATAACCCGAGGTCATATATAGAATGGGGAAATTTACATTAATAAAAAAAAGAACTAATATTCTTTTTTATCAAACAAACATATAATATGAATAGTTAAAAAAAATATAGATTAATTTGTCATCTATTTTATTCCACTCCATTGCACTGCATTTTAGTTTATTTGCCGAAATTCACAAGAATTATAAGATTTGTATTGTGTGTCGATGATTGGGTTTGTAATTTTGTGGTACAGTTCTTAACGCCATGCAGATCGCCAATCAAAGATGAAGACGGGAATTTAAAAGATAGCACAAATGCCTACTTGTTTCATCGTAAAATCCCATTTCAAATTTCATTCTCTTTTCATTTCTATCTAGTAGTTGATAATTTATTAAATAATACCAGCTTCAAAAGCACAAGTTCTTTCTAGATTCAGTTTTGAATATTTTAACAAAGGATAAAATACCAAGAAGCAGAAAAGAGATTTTTAATGAATTTATATGCATTTTCTCCATATAATCACCAGAGCCCCATCCTATCACCAGAATCCGTGACAAGGGGCCAATGAAATTCCCAATTTTTTTAAGGTTCATTGGCTAAATACCATGAAGCAGAAGAGAAGATTTTAAAGAACTAATGCATTTTTTTTTTCAATATAATCATTAGTGATCCGCCCTAACACCAGAACCGCTGACCCTGGAGCCATGAATTTAGGTAGAGAGCTTAATATGCTTATTACAATCATGCCAAAAGTTTGACTGTTTGATGATGTCCATTAGTAAAGAAGAAGATTTTTTAAATTATATTAATTTTTATAGTTTTAGTCACTTGAGTGACTCAGGTGACCTAAAAATGGATCATGTCTATATCTAAAACGTAGTTGCCATCTGTAACAAAAATGAAGAGATCTAATACGGTACACACCATTAAACAATCTTATAAAATAGAATTAATTTTCTACAAATGATTGCTATCAATACTATAAATCTGTTGAAATGAAAAACTTAATAACAAAGGTTTCCAAGAAACAAGAGGCCCACGGGCCACATCGCTCACATGAGCAACACTAGGCATGATAAAATCAGCTTCATGGAGTCATAATACAAAAACATCTGGACAATGTGGTATAATACATATGTAGATCCTATACAAGAAAATCTGTTTCTCCCTGGATATTCTTATATTTATAATCAAGTCCCTTTTCTAACAGGATGATTTTATAGTCATATCACATTCAGCATTGCAGCTCTCAATTGTTTACATACAGTATATAAACCCACATCAAACTCTGAAGCCCTTAGCTTGTGAGGCCCAATAATCGTCCAGGGGCCAAAGTTTAAACAATTTAAAAAAATAAGTAATATATATAAAGGCTTGCATATTAGTAAAAGCATATGTAATAACATTTCAGTTTTTGTGAATAATTCAAATGTTTTCCTTTGTACAACCGAATCCACATTGTGGCCCCACACTACTCCTAAAGACTGTGATTTGAAGTTGCTTTCACTAAAGTTAAAGTTTTTCTATGCAAATGTTTATTTAGAAAAAGATTTAAAGATATATCTCTATATTTACCTTCGTAAAAATTTGTCTCCCCCCCCCACCCTTGTGACCCAATCCTAACCCCCCCCCCTTCCCCAAGAATCATGATTTGAATAAACTTGAAATCTCACTACCTGACGATGCTTCAAAACAAGTTTCAGCTTTCCTCCCAAATGGTTTTTAAGAAGATTTTTAAAAATTTACTCTATAGATTCCTATGTAAAAAGTCGCCCCCCCCCCAATGTGGCCCCATCCCACACCCCGGGAATCATGACTTTCACAACTTTGAATCTACACTACCTGAGGATGCTTCCATACAAGCTTCAGCTTTCCTGGCCTAATGTTTTCTGAGAAAAACATTTTTAAAGATTTACTCTATATATTCCTATGTAAAAAGTCGACCCCCCCATTGTGGCCCCACCCTACCCCCCAGGGGTCATGATTTTCACAACTTTGAATCTACACTACCTGAGGATGCTCCAATACAAGTTTCAGCTTTCCTGGCCTAATGGTTTTAAGAAAAAGATTTTTACAGATTTACTCTATATATTCCTCTGTAAAAATTTGTTCCCCCATTGTGGCCCCACCCTATCCCCCAGGGGTCATGATTTTCACAACTTTGAATCTACACAAAAGTTTCAGCTTTCCTGGCCCAATGGTTTGTGAGAAGATTTTTGAAAATTTCTCGAAAATTTCAATGATTCCTAATTATCTCCCTTTGCAAAAGACTGTGATCCTTAATTTTCACAACTTTGAATTCCCTTAGCCTAAGGATGCTTTGTGCCAAGTTTAGTTGAATTTGGCCCAGTGGTTCTTGAGAAAGTGTTGAAAATGTGAAAAGTTTACATACAGACGGACAAAATGTGATCAGAATAGCTCACTTGAGCTTTCAGCTCAGGTGAACTAAAACTATTACTTCTGAAAAAAAAATAAAAAAGCAGAAACAGATTGATTTGTACTTTTTATTCACAATGCCATCTTTGAAAACAGTTATTTGACATTAGGATTTTATTTCTAATTGTATAAAAAATAATTTTACATACAGATATAAATTGTATGAGCAGATAGAAGTAAAATTGATAAAAAAATTATTTCTATAACAGCAAATACATGCACATTGCCAAAAAATATCTGCAAACAAAATACTCAAATAATTAACGAACACATGCAATTAGAGAAAATACAGGACAGTCTGACCATGGACCTGGAGATCTAATGCTCTCAATAATCAATTAACAATAAATTTAATTAGTATTATATATGAATAAACGAGTTGTCAACACTGATAACCGTTGGTGTTTCATTATGTATAACTTTTCCTAACTCTCTAACCTTTATATTTATATATGTTTACCTCTGACCAATTTATAATTTATATGTATATTTTAATGTTATTTTTTGTCCTCATGTACCATATGTTTGAAATGGTTTTGAGCGAATAAATGAACTGAACTGAACTGGTGTTTGGTAAAGCTATGGATAGGCATATCAAACATCAAATGCATGACATTGTAATTCATCTCCCACCTCATCTCAAATACAAAAATAACATATTTATTTCTGCATTGCCAACTTTAAAAACACAATTTCAGTCATGTATATTCATAACACTTCTAGATACTTGTAGATCCATGTGGAATCTATCCAGAGAAAAAAAAATGTGCTTAACCACATTGATGAAATAAATGTGTCATTATTTGACAACTGTGTATTTGACAAACACTTTTTTATAAATTTTTAGAATTTTGTGAAAAAATAATTGCTATTTCAAAGACGTATGTTTAATTTTCCAAATAAATATCTACAGCTTCAACAAGGGTGATGTTCTTATCGTCTGTATGTAGATATTTATCAGCAGGAACACAAGTCTGTATGTAGATATTAAATATATCAATATTTTATTAAAATGGCTAACAATGCATTCAGCAGTATGTAAGTTTCAGTTATCCATGGTAGATAACTCTGCACAAAGTACCAAGTTATTCCTTGAGTGTTGGAGTGTTAAAAGGTTCCTTAAAAGACTTGCTGACTTAATTATAATTAATATATAGTTAGTAAAAGAACAGTGAATAATAAAACGTCATCCAAAAAGTGTTCAAACTTTCATAAATGTAATCATCTAATATATAGATTGCATTAAACAAGGGCCCATATTTGATATTTATAAACACATGAAATACAAGTATTATCAGAAAACAAGAAGCCTAAGTAGCATTACCATAAGTGTTAACCTCCATATGTGTCGGAGTAAAGAAATTTGGTCTTTTTTTGAAAAGCATATTTGTCTCTGCCAATGAGGGATCGGGGATGGTAAGTTTATAAACGTAATCTAGATTCCTCTTATCCAAGAGATGCTTCAAACCAAAAATGTTAACAATTGGCCTTGTAGTTTACAAATGAAGTTAAAAATGTAAAATTGTTAACGAATGACGACTGGTGAAGACCAATGGAAATAGATCACCCAAAAAATGCAGAAGAATTAATATTCGGAATGATCAAATTTCTCTGTAGCCTGAATTCCTTTTGAAGTTCTTTGAAATTTGAACAAAATGCTATAAAAATGAGTTTATCTGAAACATATCACAGCACAAAGCACATGTACAAGTCTAACACAAAACTAGTCTCACGGAATGATCCAGTTAACAATTACCAGTCAGTATATACATACATGTATTTACAAATCATACACAGCACGCAGTCTTTGATCATCACATGATCCACACTGAGCAGTGCTAAGATTTATTCTATTGAATAGTGCAGATACAGTACTGGGTACTGTCAGTGACAGCTGATGGAGGACTGAATAGTGCAGATACAGTACTGGGTACTGTCAGTGACAGCTGATGGAGGACTGAATAAAACTCAGCCCAACTCTAGGAACACACACTGTCAGTTCACGCCCCTGAGATCTCGCCAGTACCAACCAGCCAATCAGCTGAGTTCTGATGACGTCTGTGGATGGTCGGTGGATGCGCTGAGTCCTGTGAGTGTCTGTTGGATGCGCTGAGTTCTGTGAGTGTCTGTTGGATGCGCTGAGTTCTGTGAGTGTCTGTTGGATGCGCTGAGTTCTGTGAGTGTCTGTTGGATGCGCTGAGTTCTGTGAGTGTCTGTTGGATCAGCTAAACTCTGTGTCGGACCAGGCACTCTCCACATCACTGCCCTCAAATTCCTCCTAACAAAACCAGTTTGATACATTATAATAAATGCTGACACACGAGTGACAAATATCTTTGTTTAATACTTGATATGCAAGATAGGTATGTACGATGAAACCTGCTTTTCTAGGGTCTAGATACCGAGACATTTGGTTCAGGTACATGTACATTGTATATCATTGACCTCAATACATGCACATTCAGCCACATTGATTTTCAGGGATGGGGTTTAGATTAACTAGGTTCTAAACTTCAGATAATAGTAATTTTGGTTATATTCTAAAGGGACCTAGACATGATTTGAGATAAAAATTGTATTCTTAATTTGTATGTATAAAAATATTTGTGTATTTTAAATGATTCACCAAAATTTGAATCTTAGAAGTCAAGTTACAAGCAAGTTCCAGAGGAAAGAAGCCGTTATTATATAAACAAAGCTTGAGTCTTATATTTGTTTACAAATAATGTAAAGTACAGAAGTTCCCATTTCTTTGACAAAATAACTTCAGATAACCGATTCAGTGTCTTAATAAATACTTTTATCCACAATAAAGCGCAACATCAAATTGAAACTTAAAGCTGAACACCGCTTGTAAATAAGCACTTTCCACCACATTTCTCTTTCATCACTGCTGTCCCTACAACCCCTATATAAGGCACAGACCTCTAAACAGTTCAAAATACTTTGCTGTAGAGGTCTCACCTGTGTGGACGTACATCTCACCTCACTGTTTTACTTGGTTGCAATGAAATTATCAAATTTTACGAACTTTTTTCAAGCCAAGAGAATACTAACATCAAATAAGTTGGTCAATGCATTATTTACAAACAGAATATGCACATAGAATAAGAAATAAATGCATAAAATCAAAAGACCATGAAAGGAATACTACACGTCGGCCCCGAGTTTCAGGTGTACAATCGGGTGTAACGAAATCGAAGGGTTTATATACCAGGTATCTGTGTGACGGTGCCTATTTACGAGCGGTGTTCAGCTTTAATATATCAATACAATACAACACATACATGTATGTAAACAATACTAGGACTTGAGCTTTGTTTACAAAACAAAGAATTTTAATCTCTTTAACTCTCTTGTAACTCGATGTTTGATTTTCAGATTTTTACAAAGTATTATAAACATCCAATAGACAATACTATGGATTTCAAATGAATAAATAAACTTTGATTTTTTTTTTTTTAGCTCAAATTGTGTCTAAGTCCCTTTAAATCATAATGAAGCACCAAAATTTAAGGTTAGCTCTCTGTATTGCAAGGGGGTAGGGCTAAACTGAAGTAGCCACACAACAAACATTTAGGGCTACCTGACCTCAGTGACATTGAATACACTCCTGACTTGTTCATTACTTAAGACTCTTGACCTTTGCATGCCTTACCTCCCCTCCTCTGCACTGTTTTGCATGTCCTCTGTATTTGTCTTATCTCCCATTGACCTATATTTGTCCTACCTCCCATTGACCTATATCTGTCCTACCTCCCTTTAACCTATATTGTCTTAATTCCCTTTGACCTATATTTGTCCTACCTCCCTTTGACCTATATTTGTCTTACCTCCCTTTGACCTATATTTGTCCTACCTCCCTTTGACCTATATTTGTCTTACCTCCCTTTGACCTATATTTGTCTTACTTCCCTTTGACCTATATTTGTCCTACCTCCCTTTGACCTATATTTGTCTTACTTCCCTTTGACCTATATTTGTCTTACTTCCCTTTGACCTATATTTGTCTTACCTCCCTTTGACCTATATTTGTCTTACCTCCTCCTCACTGTTTTCCATGTCCTCCACCCCCACGTCATAGGCACTCTCCAGCCCCATGTCGTTCTGTTTCTCCACCCTCTCCATTCCCTCTCTAACTCTCACATTGGACGGGTCCAAACTACAACAACAACCTGGGTTTACAATGTAGCTCAAACTCTAAGCCTCTCAGTTTTAGCTCTGAGCCCTATATCTCCAAAACAACTCAATTTAGACTATAATAATTATTATAGTCAAAGCTGGTGAACATAACATGGGCTTCAAATCCATTAAGGTCAACACAATTACATTCATCTGTTTATATTTATGCCTTTTAAACTGGTGGTCATACCTCAAAGCTATACTAAACTGGTCCAGAGCTTCTTGATGTTCATGGGTCTGAGTAAGAAATTCTGCCAACATCTGATGAAGTCGACATGTACTGTGAGTTTCCAGCTGCTTGCGTAATCTGAAAAGAATTACATCATAACTGTTGATAATTAAAGTACCTCACATCATAAGATGGCGATTTAAATGTTTTGTTCAATTGTTCGTATCAACTGATTTAGTTGAATATCGTCAAAGAACAGTGGTTAAAGTATTGGGCTTGTGAACTGCTGATCATGAGTTGGAATCCGCCTGGGGCTTTTTCATATTTACTGAAAACATTTTTGAAAACATCATTTTTATCCAAAATTGCACAATTTTTACTAATTTGACTTATATACTACTTTTCCATCATGCAATCTATCAATACAAATTATTAGTATTTTTTTGCTGATATGAGAAACTATTTCAAGGTGTAGTGAGCCACCTCAAAGATTTAAGCATTGACATACATTTACTCTGAATTTAATGTAGTGTTGCTTACATTTCAATTCCTTTATCATACTGCTGTTCCTGCCCCAGAATCTCCACCATGATATAAACCGCCTCCAAAAACGACGGGTCCAACTTCATCGCTTTCTCCAAGTATGGTTTAGCCTGAAGTCAAAAGAACACATCCATCTCAAATACCAGTGTTATGTCCTAGTGTACATTACTTTTAAGATATAGTTTTATAGACTTTTTTTGCTTGGATATGTATGGAGACAATATGAACTGGACTGGTAAAGATGTTATAAATAATGATTTTCTCACCTTCGCAATCACTGTTGGTGTCTTGGCAAGCACAGAGGCATACAGCTGAAAAAGTCATAAAAACAAAATTTTTTAGTTTTGATAAATCTAATATCTAAATCATAATTTTGTTGAATCTAACATTTTTAACATTAAAGTAAGAGAAACATCCACAATTCAGAGATTAAATGTACATTCTAAAGTTCTACTAGATCACTATTAAAAGGTGGTTAAACAAATGCCCTCCTTTCCAGTCCTCACCTATTGAGCGACCACTCTACCTTATTTCCTCACAGTCTACATTCTAATCATCATCCCCTCTCTAATCAACCTCATAAATAAGATGTTCCGAGTCCACTTCTTAAACATCATGTGAGAATCAGGAGTGGACTCAAAAAATCCAATTTTTATAAGATAACTTTATAAGATACCTGTTCTCCATACATATGTACATCTATTCTTACTTTGGCCATCGAGGTTTAGATTTCAAACTTTCTCTTTACCTGGCTATTTTCAAAATAAACTTTTAATTAAGGATACCCCCCTCCCTCTCACCCTCCCTGTCCCGTCTCAACCTCCCTGTCCCCACTCACTGTAAGCGTCCGTGCTGTGGTGCCCAGTGTCTTGATGGCTTTACCGGCCCAAGTCAGGGCTTCTCTGTGTCTGTATAGAGCCATGTAACACTGGATAAGACCTGGAGTAAAAATCATAGAGCCATGTTACATATCAGGCCCGAAAGTAAAAAAAAAAAAATTCATTAAGAAAAACATGACCTGCCTAACATGACTCTAACTCCTAGATTGCTTGACAATGCTCTATATACCTGTATAACAAATAGCAATGCAGTGCAAAACAATACCGGCAATGAAAATGTATCTGTATGGGGCAAGTATAGGGCTTCTTTACCTGCATAGTCTCATATCGATGTGGGCCAGTCTAAGAGACTCTAGGCTTTAATTGTGTAGGCCTTGTATCTACATTAGGCCAATCTTAGGGCCTATTTACCTGTGTTGGCCTTGTATCTGTGTGGGGCCAGTCTTTACCTGTGTAGGCCTTGTATCTGTGTGGGACCAGTCTTTACCTGTGTAGACCTCGTATCTGTGTTGGGTCAGTCTTTACCTGTGTAGGCCTTGTATCTGTGTTGGACCAGTCTTTACCTGTGTAGGCCTTGTATCTGTGTGGGGCCAGTCTTTACCTGTGTAGGCCTCGTATCTGTGTGGGGCCTGTCTATACCTGTGTAGGCCTCATATCTGTGTGGGGCCAGTCTCTACCTGTGTAGGCCTTGTATCTGTGTCAGGCCAGTCTTTACCTGTGTAGACCTCATATCTGTGTTGGGTCAGTCTTTACCTGTGTAAGCCTTGTATCTGTGTGGAGCCAGTCTTTTCCTGTGTAGTCTTGTATCTGCCTGGGGCCAGTCTAAGGGCCTCTTTACCTGTGTAGGCCTTGTATCTGTGTGGGGCCAGTCTTAGGGGTTCTTTACCTGTGTAGGCCTCGTATCTGTGTGGGGTCAGTCTTAGGGGTTCTTTACCTGTGTAGGCCTCGTATCTGTGTGGGGTCAGTCTTAGGGGTTCTTTACCTGTGTAGGCCTCGTATCTGTGTGGGGCCAGTCTAAGGGCCTCCTTCATGTGGGGCGTGGCATCGTCAACTTTCTTGAGCTCCAGGAGTGCTGTCCCCTTCAACAGGAAGGCCTCGATGTTGTATGGGTCAAGTGTGTTTGCCTGCTCATATAACAAACAATTTACTTAATATCAGTTCCCTATGAAAATAATATAGAACATCCACTGAAAATTCTGGTATTCAGACAGCATAAAAATGAAAACACACTACTATTTTGATTCTTCCTTATCTTATAGTAACCTGATTTGCAACCTTGAAACCTTTCCACTGATACTCTCTATGCAATTGATGATCAGCGGCCTGATGCAGCCAATGACATTTGCCATCAATTTTTTTATGTATTTAATTTTAATTGCCTGATTTCAGTTCCTTAACGTTAACACAGTTTCAATTTATCTATCACTCCTGCTACATGATTGTAAGTTTATCAAAACCTTTGTCTTTCAGCCTAAATTTGTGATTAATTTGGTCAAGATATTAAATAGAAATTTTATGTCTTTGTTCACTTTGTTGAGTAAATATTTGTCAAATATTTTATACATTTCATATTCAGAATGATATGTCTAGGTACAATGGACCTACCAGCATGAGTACTACATTCTGGGTACAATGTGTTCAATATGTCCAGATTGTTGCTAGAGATACAAAGCACCAGTTATTTGTAGGGATTCATTTATATTTTCTTTTAATTTGAATTTCTGTTCGACTGTCATCTTCATGTCACATATTTCCTTGTTATGAGAAATAATGTACTAAATAAGAAAATACATGTAAATATTTACATTTTCAACTGTCTTTGTCTGTGATAACATTACAAATCAATTTTGAACTCTCAAACCAATAAAACTTCATAAAACATGAGTAATACATAATAAGTGTGTCTTATAGCATAACCGAAAAAGCCGTATTGGCTGCGCGACGTAGTAATACATAGTATATGCTACATAAAAAAATAGTGGTTTTAAAATAACGTTGTTATAAAGTGTACAAATTGAAAATAATATAAAAATAAGTAATAAGGAATCATTCTTTGAATATTATGAGGTGATAATTTTGGTCTGAGTGTGGTCAATTCTATCATATAGCCCTTCAAGCTTAATTTTGATTTGACCACGCCCCGACCAAAATTATCATCTCATATTCTTATTTCTTAAATAGCATAGAGAGAACTGAGTCATATGACATGTTAGGCTTCACACGATTTGTGATAAAAAGTCATCTGTCTCAAAAGGTGGTGCACTTAGTGACCTTTGAAATAGCTCTTACTGTACAGCTATGGTTTATTAAGACACTACACATACAGTTTTAGATGTGAATCTTTAACATGGAGTTATAGAGTGTTTCCTTTTAGAATCTATTTTAAATGAAACTTGAGACAAGGAGAACACAAATACAGGGAGGAAATGTCAAGTTGTTCACAGAACTATATTATCCAGGAAATATTGAAGGACCCTCATCAAAATTTCCAGGAAAGTGGCCACTTATGACAGGTGACCATTCTTTCCTGTACTTCCTTTAAAACCCCAATAAGTCAATCCATATACAATCAAAATGTATCTATATTTAAATTCAAGACACTTGATAGATATAAGTGATGTGAAAGTCACAATATAACATAATTGGTGAGGAACAAATGATCATTGACTGCATTAATATGTAGGGTTTTCAGTACAAAGTACAAGTACAGATGCATAAAAAATCTACAGGACAATGAAAGTGATGGTTGAATTTGGATGGCAACTATTGCAGTATTGACTGGAATGGCAATAATTTCTCATTTGGCCTTTACATGCAAACTAGAAATTTCATATAGTTTTAACAGTTTGGCTCTCTAGAATAAATCACACAGATCTTAAGTATAACTAAATAGGATTGGTTCATATATCAAAAAGAAATAGACAAAAAGGCATTACAATCAATTTTTACCATCATTATCTTAATATATGATGCATTACAATCAATTATTACATTCATTACTGTAGATTGGCAAATAACCACGATGCTTTTAATTTCACCATGTTCGATATTTATCATTTTTCTGCATAATTAAACCCATCGTAAATACTAACATAAGTTTTTAAAACATATGAAATTAAAACCATCGGGACTGGAATTAAAATGATTACAGTATCGTAATATATTTGAAGTTAATACTGCAACACAGAAGTTTGATAGATATAAAGATTAAGTATGTTATGTCTACCTTATCAACATGGAGAATGAACCTCCTACCTTCTGAGCGAAGTATATGGTCTTGGAGACCTTTCTGGTTGCTAGGCAGTAGTATCCGAGGGAGATCCAGGGTTCTGCGGACTGCTCTGTGATCTTCAGTAATTGCTGAGAGAGTCTGTGGAACAACAGTTCAGTCAGTCAATCATCGCTTAATGTCAACCAAATCATCATCTCCTAATCTTATAAAAACTAATTTACATAAAACAACTTTAGTTTATCAATCCATAAGGCTGAATAACAAAAGAGTTTCAGAAATTTTCACTTATATTGACAGCATTTCTAGTGGCAATGAAGTCACAAATAGAAAAATCATACACCAAACAAAATACACAGACATTTTTGAGGAATAAGGCAATAACAGCTCAAAATGTCTTACACTTACATCAAGAGATTCTTAATTTAACGAGACACTAACGAAAAAACCTTGAACTTTGTTTTTTTTTACCTGAGGAATCACTTCATCAAGAACATTCTTGACTTTTGTGCACTGCATATTCCTTTTTTTAAGCGATTACTTAATTCTGCGATCCTGCTGTTTTGTATCAAATCACAAGAATATAAAATCTCAAATGCAGATCTTTCATCCTAATCTCCTATAGTTCTCAACTCTCAGAAAATAAAAGCGGGATTTTATTATCTGTGAGATGTGCTCCCTTTTTGCACAGATAATTCCTCGCATTTAATTACCAGGAATCTACAGTAATTGACCTTGTGAGAAATCACTCACTTCAGGATATCCTTGACCTTTGTGTATTTGACCTTTTTGGGGGATTACCTACTTTAGGATATTCTTGACCTTTGTGTATTTGACCTTTGTGAGGGATTACTTACTTTAGGAGATCCTTGACCTTTTTGTATTTGACATTTGTGAGGGATTACTTACTTTAGGAGATCCTTGACCTTTGTGTATTTGACCTTTGTGAGGGATTACTTACTTTAGGAGATCCTTGACCTTTCTGTCTTTTGCCAGCAGGTAGGAATACAAGTCCATGTTAGTCATTTGCATCGGGTCAAGGGCATGGATCTACAAGTCAAACAAAGCTTATACCACACTACCACAGTCATACAGAGTATAGGAAAATACAAATAGATGTAGCACTGCCATACACTGTGGAATACTGGCAGATTCATAATTAGGTAAATATCTTTGATTTAAGATACTAAAAAAAATATATGACTGCCATCAGTTATGACAACAAAATATTTGTTTTTAAAAACAGATCGATTAAATTGATATAAAACATATCTTATGAAAAAGCAAAGATAATTCTTGTTTCACTTAAAAATTCTTTTTGGAAGCATTGGATGTGTACATACTGCGTATATCATGGCATGTCAACAGTCAAATGAAATTATTGTGATGGATCAAATCACACTGCTGATCCAGCAATATGACTAATAGAAAGCATCCAATGGATATAGAAGAAATCATTTGATACAACTGTATATAATAATTATTTATCTAACTGTTATAATGATATATAGTTTCTTTCAATTTTTCATGTTTATTTAGCAATGCGACTGGGATGATGCCTATAGATGTCAGAGATAACAAATTTGCACCTCAGACAGCCATTAACCAATTTTGCTTATTAAAAACGTGACATCAATAGTCTCCTTGTACAGACAGATGTTTAACAGCCAGGGTCTCACCCGCTGGAACAGGGCCAGGGCCTGTGTGTACTGGCTGTCACAGAACTTGGCCTCCGCCAGACTGTTGAGGAGCTGGGTGTTGTCACGGAGATAGGACTGGTTGTCAAGTGAGGAGAGCGTCGCTATGGAGGACATGTAGTCTCTCTGTGACAGCTGGGCCTGACCTTTTATCCACAGCGACAACCTGAATAAAAAAACAGGAATCATTTTAAGGTAAAAATATCGTTCTACAAAAAGGGGACAAAACTCTGAATTTTTTAATTTCTTTTGAAAATGCAATTAGATACATGACAACTACTGAGTAATTTAAGGGTCTGACAGATTCATGTGGAGGCCAAGGTTACTTACGCTGGTGATTAAGTACGTGTTTTCTATGGTCAAACAATACGTGTGTGTATGGAATATGCAGAGGTGTGATATACCACTCAAAAATGATGAGTTTTTTAACATATGTGCAGGGGTATTTTACACGAATTTAAGCCTACCGCGTAACTAGTTTAAATTTTACCCATGCGTAAATAACCACTTTTACAGTTTTACAGATATATGTCAATCATGACCTGTGACATATAGGACCTATACTGACCAGTCCGAGGTGTTGGGGGCTCCATTCATCACCAGGGCTGCTACGTCAGGTCCTTTCACCCCCAGGGACATCAGGCCTGTCATTGCCTCCAAAGCCAGGGGACACTCCCTGTAATACCAACAGCATGACCTTCTGTAGATTTCTTTTTTTACAAGACTTTATTGAGTGCTTCTGCTGTGTTGTTTTAAATCAGTATAATATAAAATCACTATCACTGAACATATGTTTTAATTTCATACAAATCACAACTGTCTAAAAACTAAAAGCAAGTTTTTTTTAAATCTGTGCTGTGTGCTTCTCGCAATCTTTATGTGGATTCCTCAGATTTGATTAGGAATCTATGGTAAACATAGACTTTATAACTTGAACTCTGTAAAGTAATAAACAAAGCTGTTGTGGCTGAACTTCTCCGACATCCTCCTAATGATCTCCCCCTCATGAACTGATCTAGTGCTGTGTTTGCAACAAACTTATTTCTGCGGGAAGATAGATGAGTTGTCTTAGTTTACTCCAACACAGAACTTATTTACAGACACTTACCTGAGAACCTCTTTGTAGCTGGTGATGGCCGAGCGGTCCATACCCACCCTGATGTACAGTTTGGCTAGGGCGAGGTTGATTTTGGGGGTCCTCTGTTTGGAACTTATTCCTTGTAACTGAATAAAAAGAAAAAGAAAACATTTTAAACAATACCATCTATTTTGAACATGACTGCTTCATGACGTGCAGGTCATGTGAGAAAATGAAATCAAAATTCATCTGATTGAAATACTTAAAGCAGCTACAGTGACCCTATATTTTTTATAAAGAAAATGTGTGGAAAATGTATTTTGAGCATTTTGTAAAAGTGAAAAGTAATAATTGGGAGATATGAATGAATTGATGTACAACTATCATTCACAACACAATGCCCCTGCCATGGTTCAGGCATACTCTATGTTCTTACCATCACCATGGCCTCCCTACACTGTTTGGTCGCCATCAGACACTCGTATATTTTGTACTTCACCTCCACCTCGTCAGTAAGTTCCTGAATAGTAAGTATATAAACACTATTGAGAGTTTTAATCATGTTTATCTATTAATAAAAACTTATAGAGATATATTCACAAAGTGATCATACTAAGAGCAAAAATAAGGCAAACAAACATCATAATGTAACTTGTTCAAGTTTGCACATGTACTGGTATACAATAGTTATATATGAAAGAAGATGGACATTATGAAATCTTAACCTATTCTAAAGAATTACAGAAATTGATGACAAGGAAAATGAAACAGTGATTTTCATTCTAAAAACTTTATGAAGACTTATCAGCAGGGAGATTTTGGCTAAGTGGAAATAAATTAGAAATTGGGTCAACAGTCCTTATAGACATGCTATTAGAGCTCAGTTTAAGATTATATTCAAACTTACGAAGCTTGATGAGGGTTTGTCTTTCACTTTCTCTTTGTTTATTGCCTTTCTGAGATGTAGAGCTTTCTTGTAAATATCCTGAAAAATAAAGTGTGAAATAAAATGTCAACATAATAGCTATCAAACATAAACATGGTACAAGGGATGCCTAGACTTTTTGTCAGTTCTCTTTTAACACCTTAGTATATACAATAACACACAATACCCAATGCCTTTCATGAATTGTTGTAGATATGCATTACAGTACATCTGTACATGATCCAGGGCATACACATACTGGTCTGTCAACAACCCCATGAAAGATAAGAGCATGGTGGTTGGAAGGGGGGAGGAGGATTGGTGGTTAAGATGCTGGAGGGTTCCCCTACTGGGAAACCCAGTGGGGAACAACATAAATTTTGAAATCACTGCAAATACCAGAACATGTTGAACACAGATGATAATTAACATTTATACTTATATTTGTGTGCTGGCATAGCATCCTTCCATACTCCATCATTTTGTAACAGAAATATATAAGATAAGCCGAGCCGTTGACTCCTACCCTGGCTTACCTCTGCCTTGTGGTACTCCTGTAGATGATACAGCGCGTTCCCATAGAACACGGTACACTGGTATTTCTGTGAGAGGTTCATCACCTCACTGTCAGGGTTGTTGTCACAGAGCGACATGGCTATAGAAGCCTGAAATTAAAAAAAAAATCATCTATTTATTTCTCACATCCAAAAAATTGACAGTCATGCTTTTTAGAAACTAGCACTCATTCTGCCTGGCCATCTGAGAGCGAGATCAGTGTCTGAGTGACCATGTGTGTTTTAAATTATAATGAAGAGATTTTCCAACAAGATTGTACTCCTACTACTGACTATTCTCTTTTTTGTGGTCACTGGTCACTACCACCTGTACAAAAGGGACTTGTGTAGAATAAAAGCATCGTTTAAAAAGTGGGTACATATGTACGTCGAGCTCGGAGAAAAAATAACCTCCGAAGTATCCACATTTTTAACGGTGTTCTTTTTCTTTTTTTTTTTTTTTGTTTAGCAGGTCCAGTACAATCTCCAGATTTAGCTATATAGCTTGAATAAGATAGATAGCTTTATTAAGCTATTCAGAGTAGCTTCATTAAGCTATTTTGTCATATATTTTTCTTAAATGTGTAATTTTTTCAGTATGTATAAAAAATCGCACTTTAGTGCAGTGATAATTTTCAACTTTGAACTGTTCTGTAAACAATGCATGTAAAGATTACTCATAAGTTCGCGTCTCCTTAAGAGACTTTGCACTAAAATTTTGGGGCAACTGATTCATGACCACACAGTTACTTCTTGAATGAAATATAAAGGAGGTCAGTTATGGTAAACAAGATAATTGATTGGTAATAATTTATCACAATGAGAGGAAATCATACTTATCCACACCTCATTGCACACAAAGTGGTGAACAGTTACCCAAACAATGGAAATATATTTTTTGCTTAAAAGTGTTTAAAAGCTGCAGTGTTAAAAATATCTTTAATTTGGGTCAAGTTTATAATGGTCAATGGCGCAATTATGAGTAGCAAGTTAATTGCGATTTTTCGTCCATTTCTTACAATAAATATTTTCTTCAAAAACTTCATATTAATAGCTTTATTAAGCTATTTTGAATAGCTTTATAAAGCTATATAGCTTTTTGAAGCTATATAGCTAAATCAAGAGATTGTACTGGACCTGTTTAGCTACGGACAACTTTTCACTACATTACAGAAAAGACACATTAGATGTTACCAGATGCTTCAAGTCGTTGTAGAGTTCACAGTCATGAAGGTGCTTTACATGTTCGAATAAATTCATCTTGGTATAATTGATATTGTTGGCAGCACACTTTTAATTTCAAACGCCAAAACTGGCAAAAAATAGTGAATCGTAATTGTGTGCGAAATATCGAACCCGATCCAAATTGCCTTTTAAGTTTCCACGCTCGTGCAGTTGCATAGTCGAAAACATACGTTTGTTACTGACGATGATGCAACTGTAACTAACGATCTTCACGATTTCTTGTATTGATTGAGTCATTTAGCTTTTTTATAATTCATTTTTTTATATGTAAATTTTAAAAAATTGGTTGCTGCGAGAAAAAGTGGGGGGGGGGGGGGGGGGAGGCCCCCCCCCCCCCCCCTGATGCTACGTGCCTGTTTTGTATTTCATTAGGTAGTGTATTCCAGAGCCTTATTGTACTTGGAAAGAATGACTCATAATATAGTTTTGTTCGTGCGAAAATTTCTCGTATGGAATTATTACTTCTGGTAGTATGTGTACCATCTATAGAAGTTTGTGTTTCTAAAATATTAGAAAGATATTCTGGAGTTTTACCATGGAACATTTAAAGAACTGAACGAGTCGATGGTTTTCCCTACGCTTTGAAAGTAACACCCAGCATGTTTCTCTGTATAAAAATCGCCTGTCACTATTCTTGGCTCTTCTAACTGGATATTTTCTATTTTTCGACTAAGATATTCCGGTAAATTATCCCATATTATATCAGCGTATTCTGAGGCTGGTCTAATAAAAAAGAAGTATATTTTTTGCAAGCAATTTCTATCTAATAAAAATTTAACTTTGCGGATTTGTCCCAATCTTGCATAAGCCTTGGATATCATTTCATCTATATGTTGGTTCCACGATAAGTTACTACTAAAAATTACACCAATGTGTTTGTGCGATTCAACTTCTTTGAGGTAGACATCATCAAATTTGAGCGAGGGATGAAAAGGCTTCTTAATTTTATTGGAGATGGTCATGCATTCAGTTTTGGAAGGGTTGAAGGAAACAAGCCATATTTTAGACCAGTCAATAATTTTTTCCAGATCGAAGTTAAGTAGAGCTGCAGAGCTAAACGGGTTTTCAACTGTTATTTAAATTGACGTATCATCAGCAAACAGTTTAATATTATAGTCGATATCGACCACTAGGTCGTTTATGTAGATAAGAAAGAGGAGTGGACCTAAAATACTTCCTTGGGGAACACCAGCTTGCATGTTTTTCAGGTCTGATTTGGTACCGTTAATAACGACACATTGTTTTCTATTATGAAGGTAACTATGAAACCATTTCAATAGTTTGCCACGTATTACCAAATTACTAAGTTTATATAGGAGACCTTTATGCCATACCTTGTCGAACGCTTTGCTTATATCAAAAACACTACCCTTATCTCTTTGCCTTGATCAATAGCTCGATAAAAATCACTAGATATACTAAGTAGTTGATTGACAGTAGAATAATTTCGGCGTAAGCCGGATTGAAATGGAGTTAATATGTTGTTTGAATAGAGAAAATTGTATAGGCAGTTAAAAATACATCTTTCCATACACTTCCCAAGGACACTAAGCAGGGATATTGGTCTATAGTTGCTCACTGTGTTGCTGAGCCTTTCTTGTATACGGGAGTTACATTTGCGATTTTCCATTGATTAGGAACAGTAGAACTTTGCAGAGAAAGATTGAATAGTTTTGTTAGAGGGTAAGCAAGTTCTGATGAAGCTTGTTTGAAGAGTATAGGATTTAAATTATCAGGACCAGTAGCTTTATTAGAATTTAGGATTTGCAAGTTGTCTTTTACATCTTGAACAGAAATAATAATATTCACCTTCTAAGTTCAACATCTATACATTCATTTTGGCCCTGCCCTAGAGTCAAAACCCATACTCCAGGGGACATGAAATTTAAAATTTTAATAGTGGACTTCCTAGTAAACATAATAATGAAGTCAGTTTTCATATAGGTGTGTGAGAATAAAGTAGAAGATTTTAAAACATTATATGCAGTATCACTACATGTATATTGCCATATTGCCCCCCCCCCCCCCCCAACCCATGTCCTGAACCCCTAACCCAGGGACCATTAATATCTCACAATTAGGTAGATGAATTAGTTAGTGGACATCATTACCATGTATACAGTTTTTTTGCTCGCATGTTTAAGAGTAAAGAAGAAGATCTTTTAAGATTTAAAACATTTTTACTACATGGCCATATTGGACCCACTCTAGAGCCTGAACCCCTGACACAGGGTCATGAATTTCACAATTTTGGTAGAGGGCTTCATTGACATCATAATCATGCATTTAGTTTTTTAAAAATATATGGGAGTAGAGAAGAAGATTTTCTAAGATTTATTACATTTTTACTATATGGCCATATTGGCCCCACCCTAGAGCCTGAACCCCTGATCCAGTGGTCATGAATTTCACAATTTTGGTAAGTGGCTTCATGGTCATCATTATCATACATTTAGTTTATCACAAATATATGTGGGAATAGAGAATATTTTTTAAGATTTAATACATTTTTACTATATGGCCATATTGGCCGGACCCTAGAGCCTGAACCCCAGATCCTGGGGTCACGAATTTCACAATTTTGGTAAAGGGCTTCATTGACATCATAATCATGCATTTAGTTTTTAGAAATATATATGGGAGTAGAGAAGAAGATTTTCTAAGATTTAATACATTTTTACTATATGGCCACATTGGCCCCACCCTAGAGCCTGAACCCCTGCTCCAGGGGCCATGAATTTCGCAATTTTGATAGAGGGCTTCATTGAAATCATATTCATGAATTTAGTTTATAAAAATATATATATATGGGAGAAGAGAAGAAGATTTTTCAAAATTTAATACATTTTTACTATATGGCCATATTGGGCCCACCCTAAAGCCGAATCCCTGACCCAGGCGCCATGAATTACACAATTTTGGTAGAGGAGTTAGTGGACATCATAATCATGCATTTAGTTTTAACAAATGTATATGGGAGTAGAGAAGAAGATTTTTAAAGATTTAATATATTTTTACTATATGTCCATATTGGCCACACCCTAGAACCTGAACCCCTGACTCAGGGGCCATGAATTTCACATACTGGTAGAGGGCTTCATTGACATCATAATCATGCATTTAGTTTTTAAAAAATATATATGGGAGTAGAGAAGACGTTTTTCTAAGATTTAATACATTTTTACTACATGACCATATTGGCCCCACCCTAGAGCCTGAACCCCTGACCCAGGCGCCATGAATTTTTACATATTGGTAGAGGGCTTCATGGACATCATAACCGTGCAACAAGTTTTTTCCTCACATGTGTGGGAGAAGAGAAGATTTTTGAAAATATGGCTTTTCTGTATATTTTGCCCTACTTCTGGTGCCCCGGGGGTGATAGAGCCACGAATTTCACATTAAGATTCCTCTTACCATAGAGATGCTTCACACCAAAAGTGGTAACAATTGGCCTTGTAGTTTTAAAGTTAAAAATGTAAAATTGTTAACGCACGACGCAAGACAAACTACGAAAACGGATAGCAATAGGTCACCTGAGTCTACTCAGGTGACCTAAAAATGAAGCCAAATGTAAGGTATAGGTCTAACTGTACACAACATGTACATGCATAATTCTATGCCAAAATTGTTCTATTATTATTTTTTCTGAAACTTTAATATTTTGTTCTTTGAAGTTAAAGATGTAAATATTTGAGAATAAGAGAAACCATTTTTGCCGACATCTCTTATAATGTTAACCCACCTTTTCAATCCCCTAACAACGGAGTGTAAAAGAAATCACGATACTGCAAATGTCTCACTGTGTAATGCTGTGTCTATATGAAAGGAGATGGACCTTTTGTTACTGAAACACACTCTAAAATTTATCAATTTTTTCTTTAAGGTAACTAACGGTTACTTACTTCTGATGTAACGATGTAAAAATCAGTAATGCTTCTGAATTTAGAACACTATCTATAAAAGTATCTATAAAAGAATGTATAATTCTCAAACGTAAATAACATTTTTTGCATTTTTTCGGAATGAGTTGAAATAGTGAAAATTTAATTAAAAATTAAATTTTGACCTTTGCCCTTTAGTAATGATCTTGATTGAAATTTGATATGAATGAAGTCTAAACATTGTAATTTTGATTATGATATCTTGTGTTTCTTTCAAAACTGAATGCCTGAAATTTGATAGGACGTAGACTTTGTCAAACTTTGTTTAAAATTAAACATGAATAGCTTATGCTTCCAACATTTTACTGATAGGAAAACAGTCCGATAATGCGTGTGGAATTTAGATCGTAAGCAAAATTGACCTAATGTTAGACATATCTACATGTATGGGACGTACTAGTAAAGACGCCGTCACTCATAATGATCGTTCATACCTATATGATGGAATAACCGAGTCATGGTTTAGCTTTCACTTAATTGTTACGTTCGGCTCCACTTTGATTTAAAAAATATTAATAATTCTTTTGTAATACATGTACAATGGATATATATAATTAGAACAGAAGCAATTAATGCCATTTTATTCTACGGCAAAGAAACAAAATCATATACTATGGACTAATTTTTTTGGATTTTCAGGTTGACAAGGCTTGCCACTCTTCTGATCTGGACAGAGAGCACGTGATCTTATTTTCGTTGAAAGACTTTGTAAATTGTACTCCATCTACCTGAATTCTAGAAAACGAAATCGTTCATCACATTTGTTCTGTTCTAGTATCATTCAGCTTAACGAGATCGAAGTGGATCTTTGTTCCGAATGTCAAACGCTCAGACTCTTAACATGCTCCAACAATTGAATGAGTTTCCTCTAAGTAATCTTGGAAAGTCGTGTCACAAACTCATAAAACCACTTTTATACAAAGGACCAATTAAACCGAGCTTGATCCTAACGTTAATAAGTGCCTATACTGTCTAAACTTCTAGACTTTAACTAGTTTATAATTCTAAGGCAACTTTCTTTTGCACGGACAAAGGCTATTTAGACGTTTCTAGAAGTAACTCTCATACAGTGCAAGTATAGCCCAATAGAACCGAAACACACGTACTAATGTACGAAACTATAACTTTCACAAGGAAAGTCACACAACCTCGCTGAAAAATGAGGTATTTAGACGACTACATGGTATGTACATTGTACCGTCCTACTTTGATAAAGATATTCACGAAGATGAAGACTAAGACACAGATTTATACATAGAGGTAAACTTCTTAATTATGGAATGTAAACACATTCATGAACATTATTTTTCGTAAGTAACGTTTATATTTTATCTGGGCATACACAGCAAAAAGCACAGAATTTCTACTATGTTTCAGAAACATTCCAATGTCACTTCCGTATAATTACTAAATTTAGTACCACATGGTACGTTATCAATGCTTACAGTAGTGTAAAGTAGCCTTTCCTGTTCACAGGATGAAATTACATGTACACTACTATCTCATGCTTAGCTAGATTGTAAGCATCTAGTTTACAAACTGACATTGAAGACCACACCAACGTGTATCATGATCTAGGAAAATTACAGTGTAACACGGAAGAATAAAGGATTCATTTTTATTTCTTTTGTTTGATATTTATTTTGTATTTATTGCATACCTATCATTTATCTTTTAAACTTTCAAAGAAATGTAACTTCTAACCAAACGTTTTCAAATAGAAAACAAGTCAATATTAATAATCTTTGATTCCTGCATCAGCACTCAGAGTGCAATGTTAATTTTCCCCGTACAATTATATGCCTTTTGATTAGAACTCGGGTATTTTTGCAATACTGTATGGTCTTGTGTTTGTCTGATCATGGTCCTCTCTTTTCCCAGGGATATCAATGTCTGATTGATTTACAGAATCTGCAACTACTTCACTTAAATCGTTGACTGACAAGTTTTTGGTTTCAGAATTAGTGTTGTTCGGTAAATCTACTGTTTTACTTAAATCGGTCTCTGACAGTCCCCCAGCCATGCTGTATGGTCTGTTGTCACTCTGGGGGCCAGTCTGCTTGTCAGTGTCTATAAAATGGTGCGTGGTCTTTTCTGAAAGCTGATCTATTTCGACTTCCATTTCAAATTCTAATTTCTGTAAGCTATATTCCGTTAATAGACGATAAGCTTTGTCTTCCCCTTTTTCCATCTCGGTAAAATCGTTCGACGTATGTTTTGAGAGCGTCAGATTCTGACATTTCAAACCATCCTTCGGTCGGACTTCCTTACCAAGTGATTGCTCGCTCAAAAGGGAAACATACTCCTCATCACTGTAGCGAGTCAAACTTAGATTCCTCTCAGACCCCATGTCTGAAGATTTCACTTTCAGTTTGACGTGATCGTATTCATTTTTATTTATAGACTTTTGGTAAGTGTTCTGTTTTTCTGACTTGCAATGATGTTTGTCGGAGTCACACTTATGCATTGTGTTATACGATGTGTTCATACATGCACCCCCTGCGTTGGCTCCCCCGATGAACTGGGAATATCTGATCTCAGAGTACGGACTGTCGTCTTCTTCCTGTCCACATACTGGTGCTGCATTAACATTAGAGAGTTCAATGTCACCGGAGCCCTGAACCACTTCTTGTTGACGATCTGTAGAAATATTGAAACAGCTAATGAATTTAGAAATGAGTATTTAAAGTCATAAACATGTATTTTGACTTTTCTTTTAATCATAGATTTGCTAATGGTTTTTCTCTGAAATTAATACGTGAAAAAAACAAATCCATTGTAAAAGTATAATGATACATGTGCTTTAGAGATTGAGCTTGAATCTTGTCAATGAAAAAAAACCCCACAATACGATGATTTCATTGATCTAATATACCATTATTTAAAAGAATACAAACTTAGGTATACTGATCTACTACCTTCATTAACAACATCTCCTAATTACAATTGTAAATGTACATTGCTTTGATGTGACAAAAAGCTTTACCCATGTCATCTAAGATGACTATCGTAAAGTATGCTTCTAAATTACGCAAATAAGTATTTCATCATGTATCTAAGGTTTTCATTTAACAGATGACATTCATGTAACATTACCTTCTAAAAAAATCTTTGTAGTTATGGAAATTGTTAAAAAAATCCAAAAACTATCTGAGTTAAACACACCTTCATTAACGCAAGGAAGAAACGCCTGTCTTATCCTTGAACCATTGGGAGAACTTTTGAACTTCCACTTCTTCTTCCTGAAGACAAACACAGAACACAACGCTTTCGTCAAGAGGAACACAAACAATAAATATATCTATATTTAAACTATTCGTAAAAACAAAACAACCCCAAAGAGTTTACGTCTAGACTTACCGCGAGTAGATAAAGAGAACACAACCAATAATACAGAGAGAGGACAATGAGCCAAGCACAGAAAACCCTAGGGTTGACAGGGGAGTGGCGTGATCATCGTGAGCATCCTCGTAGTGAAAGTGTAGATTCTTTTTAATCGGTTTAATGCTTGGATGAGAAGACCCTCCACCAATACTAGTTGCAGTGGCGATTGTCAATGGGTTGTGATATGAAGCTGTATCTGTAGCTGACGTAGTGACAGACGGGGGACCTTGGAGTTAATGAGCATAACATTTATGAAGCCGTCAGTTTCAAACTGTATAAAGCATAAACTGTTTGAAGTACATGTAGAATAAATGAATCCGTTCAATGTTTACAAGTACTTTTTCCTATACAATATGACTCTTTCATTTGACTTGTTTATCGATAAATAAATGTTTTAATAGCTTAAAATGGTTTTTAAAATCTGAATAAAATTACTCTATTATGATATAAAGCATAATGCAATGAAGTTTATGTGAAATAGGCAAAACAATATGCAACTTTGGATAATTATAAAAAATTGATTTTCAAAAATATTTAATTCAATTTGAATATGAACAAAAGCTTTAGGGGGATTCAGACTTATTATCTTCGGTTCACAAGTCCAATACTTTAACCACCCTGAGCTTTAATGATATTCAACCATATCGATTGATACAAACTTTTTAACAAAACATTTAATTCGCCATTTTGGGACGTAGTGTCTTAAAAGATATGTCTTGAAATAGTGAGATACCTTAAAATAATTGGAACAAAGATTACCCTACCAAACAAAACGAACACGAGGAATGATAGCCGTTCGTCAAAACTGGTATTCTAAATACTTTTTAGAGATTGCGTGTATTACAGAAACTTTAGATAATTAGACGAAAAATAGAGATATAGTACTTAGTTTTTCTGAACTTTAAAAAGTGTATTATCAATGTACTAGTATCTCTCAACAGCTAGTCATTGTAATTGTTGTCGGGACAGATTTATTCATACAAGGTTTATCTTATTGATATAAATATATATTTAATTCTTTACTATTTGCTAGTAATATTGATTATGGTTTGCTATTAAATCATTTGACTAAACCAAAACCCTTAGAAGATATGTCATTGAGCAGTACCATCGAGTGCACAAATGAACTTTAGACACAACTTATATAAAATTTCATGGACGTAAAAAAATCAAGCGATACAAAAACTTTAAAAAATTGTACCGATTGTCGTTATACAGCCAGTCACACGATGACACTCCGAGGCGAAACACTCGCAGGGAGATTTACACAGACGTCCATAAAATCCAGAGGGACATAATGATTTACAATTCCAGCCAATGCTTCCTTTGGGACACTCTGTGAGAAATATAAAAAACAAATTAACATGATGCACAATTTAAAAGCTTTAAAAGATTGATGCTTAATTTAAAAAAAAAATACTAGAATGTGAGCAAATTACCACAACATCTCATAATAGTGATTAGCGACTAAATAACTTGCAAGTCATTGTATTGCTGTAATGTGATGTAGAGGTACACAACATATTGGTCTTACTTGTATCATAATAGAAAAGGGAATATTTGTTAGACTTTACTTTACAGCATTACAGAAAACAAAATAACTAGTTAAGTTCAGGAATAGTCATACTGTACTATCTTAATGTAATACAAAAGTGAAAACAATTATATAGCAAACAAAGGTAATTGACAACGTTTTTGTGATAATTAAAATTTGAAAAGTTTGAACTTTTATGATTATGAATTATATCTCTGCAGAATATCATTCACCTTTTTTTATCAATATAAACTAAGGGTTTGACGTTAAAATGCATGTGCAACTCGTATTACATATGGTTACTTTCGATTTTAGTGATCTGATCATATTTATGAGCTATTAAAACATCATTACTAACTTACCTATACAGGTGTTATTATCTTCATTCAACTGCTGGTTGTAGCAGCACGGATATGGATGTGATCTTCATAATAAAATGATAAGGAGGTAATCCGTTTGCAAAATATTAACGTAAATTTTGAAAATATTTGCTATTTTGAAAAAAAAACTTTTAGTAATTATGAATTTGTAAACTTCATTGCTAGCTGATGACTTACTTTTTGCACTCCATTTGCTCTTCAGACCCACATATGATGAAAAGTGAAGTGACGCAGTACAAAATGTTTCTCATTCTAAAAACAATAGCTTTGGTTTTTTTTAACATTGAAATGTTGCTTTTCAAAAATATAAACATGATTTAAAAACACATTTTGTAAATTAAATACCTTGTAAATACAGGGCAGGTATATGTCAGTATTTCCTTTGTTGATATACTGGACTCCATGAATAAAACTGAAGCATAACAAACACTATGCTGATCAGGAAGGAAATGAAAGCTCTCAGGACAGGGAAAATAGTTTTATTCTTGATACAGCAATTTTATCGTTTTTGTTTAATTTTTGACCTCTCAAGATATTATCAAGTAGTTATCTCATAAACGAATCAAATTCAATCGAATTTCAACTAAAAATATTGTAACTGTGGTACGTGTGATATAATTTATCCTTTTAAATCACGCCTATATGCAATTTTCAATTAAGGAGATAGTTTTGGCCTTATTTACATTGTATATGCATTGTTCGCATTGTTCATTATATGTATTTAGATTTTCAGATGATGCTTTATAAAAAAGCCTCTCGTTTTTATAAACATCAAGTGCTATTTTTTATTCTCTAAAACGCCTCTCAACGAAAGCAACAGTAGTTTCTACTAATAAATATTGTTTTGTTGTTTAACAGCTCAATCAATACACATTTTTCCAAAACAATTTGATTTATTGATATTAGACGTACATACAATCTAATCACTAGACTAAGTGATGATAATGTCAAAATTTCCAATCTTTAAAAGAATCACTTGCCTAAATGAAGGCAAATCACAGAGCTATCCTTCCAACGTAATGTCTATGCTGGAAAGACTAAATCATGGTCTAGCTTGTTCCCATCTCCTCTGACTGATATATAGATAAGTCTCTTGTTATCATACACGGAACATGACATCGGATCACTTAATGGCTACACAGATCAATGGCAATGGCACCGTTCTTTATGGCACAATCATAGAAAACACGTTGGAATATTTGCATTTCTACTTTTCTTTCCCACTGTAAGCCAATACGGAGGAGCTGCAATTATTTCTCTATAATCGCAATTGCTCTGTCTTTATACTATTACGTCATAAAGGTGTAACGTTACATATACTTTTCCATGACGTTATAGATTTAAACCACTATACGATACATCTTGTGTTTTCCTCCAACTCCATTAAAATTGACGTATTTACATGTAATATTAAAATATATTTTTGATAACATTTTAAAGGAATTACTGTTATAACATATCATTGATTCTGTTAACAAATCTATGTGAATTAAAAAGATACATTACAGTCTGAATGTTTACTTTTGATGTAAATAGCTAAATGTCAAGGTCTAGGCTAACACATGGTATTTGCGAGTGGTAAAATGCAAATATAAGTAATAAACAACGATTATTTAGTGAACATGGCGTTATGAATAGCAACTGCTCTGCTGGCATATTTTCCATGATGCGCTAGCGCGCATCATGGAATATGCCAACAGAGCAATTGCTATTCATAACGCCATGTTCACTAAATAACGTTGTTTATTTCTTAATAAACTTAGAATTAAGACGTTAAAAAGAGTATTTTATAAAGAAAATCTTCCTTCTGCTAAACTTTCTAGATTAGATAATTGCAAACAATTTTATGAACACTTTAACAATCTTTGCAAAGACTCCTCCTTTCTTTGACAAACTTTGTGAAAAAGAGCATGACTACTTGAATATAAAAATAATGTTTAATCACATTTTTTTCTACACCTAGTACCAGCTGAAAAAAACCAACTAGATTTTTTTATTCCGGATATAAGATTTTCAGATTTTAACCCCATCGATGGATTGATCTCACTCTAAACCAGGTTGGAAACTCCGGTTACAAAAAATCCCCACTTATTCGGAAGACCGGTCAAATGGAGTTTGATTCAGACTTTTTCTTCATTAACGCACATTTTCTAATGTCTCGACTTAATACCTAGTTAGTTATCCTACGCAAGTTTTTTGCACGGACCAAGACTATTGATTATACAGAGGCTTCATTTCAAAAAATCATTTTTTAAACAGTGCAGAATTTTATTCTACAGTGAAAAATCATATTTTAAAAAGATTTCAATTAATTTTGGAAAACTTGAACTACTCATGTAATTTCCTGGTGTAACAGATCTATTTATTGAGTATTCTTAATTGAACAGAATGGGGAAAAAACGCCCCACTAATATCAAAATTTTATCTTTAAAATAATCAAATAACACGGTTCTTATATAAAATTTGTCTGATTTTTTATCCTCAGACGGATTTTAAAACTTTTGATATAATTCAGAATCTATTATTTTGCATGAAAATAAAAGAAAATTGTAGAAGAATACCCAAGTGTCTTGCAGGTTACATTATGGTTGATTAGCTAAAATATAGTTAAATAAGCACGTGCCTAAAATGATGGGGTTGCATGTGTAAAACAATTGAATGGCTAAACCTATGTCCTTCAGGCGTAACAATTATGATTATGGAATCATCATTGTTCGTGAGGGACCAATGTTCATAGATTTCGTGGGTAAACATTGTTTACGTTCCCACGAACAAGGAAATATTCGCCTTACGACGAACATTGACCCCACGAATTAAAAAGATTCCACATATACTGTTTTTTTCAGGGACCATCTAAAAATACTAGTATATTTATCATATGAATAAGAAAGAAATTTGTCAGCACAGACCAAAAGATACTACTATAACGCTTTTACCTCAAATTTTAATATGTGATGATTAGTAAAATCCTTTTTTGTCTTATATGTAAAAAATAATAAATTTTATCGTTTTTTTTTTTATTAAGAGTCATCTCAACATATCAAAATGCACTTAATTTCGTTACATCTAGAGTTATTACAAGTGTAAACTGGCAAAACAGATTGATTTAAAAGATTAGAGAAATATTCCTAGGGTAAGCACCCTTCGGCCTGTACACTCTGAAAGCTGTTATACAGCTTTTTATTTTTTTTCTTCAATTTTATTTCTTATTACGTACTCATTTAAATTCTCCATTTTATCATGACGTCATCATGACGTCATCAATGCACAATATCGAAATTTTCGAAAGAAGTAATTTGAACATTTTTATCTGTATTTTGCTTATTTTATTCAATTTAATAAATAGTTTCCGCCAAAAATTCCGAAAAGGTATGGACATTAAAAGGTGCATGACCTTTCTTGCAATTTTGTAGCTTTGTTAATTAGTAGCCATCTAATTTACGAACATATATTAAAGACAGCAGGCACTTAACACACGAATTTTTTCAGCAAAATTAAAACATTGAAGGAATAAGGAAATAACTTGTCTTATTTTTTGTTTTAATTGTATTTATTAAAAACCTCTTACACAGAAATCTTTATTTATTCAAAACAAACGTTTTCAAATTGAACAGTCTTTAAAAAACTCAACCATTTTATCATTTTGTGTTAATATAATCATCATTTACAGTCTATTGATGAGTTTTGCTCCCGGTAAAAGGTATGCATTTTGATTTAAACTATGGTATTTTTGCAAAACTGTAAGGTCTTGTGCTCGACTGACCATTGTTTCCCACTCTACTTATGTCTTCTCTTTTCCCAGGGATATCGATGTTCATTGAGTAAACAGAATTCTCTAATGCTTCACTTAAATCGTTATTTGACAAGTTTAAATTTTCAGAAAAATTAAGTTTTGATTGATTTGGCTGTGCTTCTGTTTCACTGTTTCTGTGATCTGTTTTATTAAAATCGTTTTCTGGCAAACCCGTTTCACTTAAATTGTTTTTTGACAACCCCTCAGCCAAACTATATGGTCTGTCGTCACTCTGTGGGTCAAGCTGTCTATCAGCGGCTACATAATTGTGTTTGGTGTTTTCTGAGATATCGTTGTCAACTTCTTGTTTGGATTCTAGTTGTAATCTGTTTCCTGTTAATTGACCCTGGGGTTTGCTTTCCTTTTCACCAATTTTGTTGCAATCTGTTATCTTGGTTTTGGGAAGAGTCACATTGTGACATTTTGAACCATCCATTGGTCGGACTTCTTTTCTAAGTGATGGCTTGTTCATGAGGGAAACGTATTCCTCATCATTGGAATGTGGTAAACTGAGATTCCTATCATACCCCATGTCTGAAAATTTCACTTTCAGGTTTACGTGATCGTATTCATTTTTAATCATAGACTTTTGGTAAATGTTCTGTTTTTCTGACTTGTCATGATGTTTGTCTGAGTCACACTTCTGCATGGCACATAACGATGTGTTCATACATGCTCCGACTGTGTTGGCTCCCCCGATGAACTGGGAATATCTGATCTCAGAGTACGGACTGTCGTCTTCTTCCTGTCCACATACCTGTGTTCTGTTAACATTAGAGAGTTCAATGTCTTCGGACTCCTGGATCAGTTCTTGTTGACGATCTACAAAAATATAGATACAACTAGCAGATTCAGAGAAATGAAATTCAGAATCATTAAGATATATTTTGCATGATTATTTTCGAATATAGTTTTAATGACTATTTATTTCTGTACAAGTAATAAGAAAATGAAACGTATTCATGGTAACATTGAATTGATATATATTTGAGTTTTAGTTTTAACGGAAATCTTAGATATTCCTTTGTCTGTGCAAAAACGTATCTGAGTAGAATACTTCTTTAGTATGATGATCAGAAACTTATATCCATACTGATATACTACGATGCTAAATGTATTGTTGTGACGAAAGAGATAATCTGTTTGATCTAAAATATTGATCGTGATAATGCCAACACAAATATGGAACATCAATGTTAATATTTCCAGATTGATTTCACAACAATTTGTAGAAATACAATTGTTTGTATTTTATATGATATGACGTCATTAGGTATTTTAAGGTCACGATGTGCATTCTATTTGACAGTTCACTGAGACTTTATCGTAACGTTACAGGCGTACTTTATCTAAACAATGATAAAACATTTAGCTCCGGGACACCTTAATATTGCTGCCTATAGAAAGCAAAATCTGCATTTTTTTAATAATAATTATAGTTAAAATTCTAAAGGCTATTTTAATTTAAGAACTGGAACGTTTAAACCTGTAAAAAAACTGTTGAGTTTGGAAATTGTTTAAAGAATGAAATTATTTGGTTTAAACCCACCTTGATTAAAGCAAGAAAGAAAAACCCGTCTTATCCCTGAAAAGCGTTGAGTTTGAGTACCTATGAACGTCAACTTCTTTTTCCTAAGATACACACAAAATACAACAGTTTTGTCAAGAGAATTACAAGTTATGCGACATATTTATCCTTAAACTACTGTTGAAGATGTGTGTAACATCAACAGTGTAAACTTACTGCGAGGGTATAAAGAGAATACACCCAATGATACAAAGGGAGGACAATGAACCAAGCAGAATAAACCATATTGATGGCACTGGAGAGGTATGATCGTCCTCGGTGTGAATGTGACGATCCACTCCACTGTGCTTGGTGTCTTGATAGGTAGACACTTCACCAGTTACATTGGCGATTGTTGATAGTTGAAGTAACTCGGTTTGGGTTGTTACACGTTTTATCGATATTGTGCCAGAATTGGTGTCTAAAAGTAAATATGATTTATGTACATTAGATAGAAGTACAAAATGAAACAAATAAATTCAAACAATCAAAGGGACATTGTCAGAATTTTATTTGGAAAATAACAAGTATTACAATACTTGACTATGAAATGCTAAAATCCTTTTTTGTCTTATATGTAAAAAATAATAAATTTTATCGTTTTTTTTTTTATTAAGAGTCATCTCAACATATCAAAATGCACTTAATTTCGTTACATCTAGAGTTATTACAAGTGTAAACTGGCAAAACAGATTGATTTAAAAGATTAGAGAAATATTCCTAGGGTAAGCACCCTTCGGCCTGTACACTCTGAAAGCTGTTATACAGCTTTTTATTTTTTTTCTTCAATTTTATTTCTTATTACGTACTCATTTAAATTCTCCATTTTATCATGACGTCATCATGACGTCATCAATGCACAATATCGAAATTTTCGAAAGAAGTAATTTGAACATTTTTATCTGTATTTTGCTTATTTTATTCAATTTAATAAATAGTTTCCGCCAAAAATTCCGAAAAGGTATGGACATTAAAAGGTGCATGACCTTTCTTGCAATTTTGTAGCTTTGTTAATTAGTAGCCATCTAATTTACGAACATATATTAAAGACAGCAGGCACTTAACACACGAATTTTTTCAGCAAAATTAAAACATTGAAGGAATAAGGAAATAACTTGTCTTATTTTTTGTTTTAATTGTATTTATTAAAAACCTCTTACACAGAAATCTTTATTTATTCAAAACAAACGTTTTCAAATTGAACAGTCTTTAAAAAACTCAACCATTTTATCATTTTGTGTTAATATAATCATCATTTACAGTCTATTGATGAGTTTTGCTCCCGGTAAAAGGTATGCATTTTGATTTAAACTATGGTATTTTTGCAAAACTGTAAGGTCTTGTGCTCGACTGACCATTGTTTCCCACTCTACTTATGTCTTCTCTTTTCCCAGGGATATCGATGTTCATTGAGTAAACAGAATTCTCTAATGCTTCACTTAAATCGTTATTTGACAAGTTTAAATTTTCAGAAAAATTAAGTTTTGATTGATTTGGCTGTGCTTCTGTTTCACTGTTTCTGTGATCTGTTTTATTAAAATCGTTTTCTGGCAAACCCGTTTCACTTAAATTGTTTTTTGACAACCCCTCAGCCAAACTATATGGTCTGTCGTCACTCTGTGGGTCAAGCTGTCTATCAGCGGCTACATAATTGTGTTTGGTGTTTTCTGAGATATCGTTGTCAACTTCTTGTTTGGATTCTAGTTGTAATCTGTTTCCTGTTAATTGACCCTGGGGTTTGCTTTCCTTTTCACCAATTTTGTTGCAATCTGTTATCTTGGTTTTGGGAAGAGTCACATTGTGACATTTTGAACCATCCATTGGTCGGACTTCTTTTCTAAGTGATGGCTTGTTCATGAGGGAAACGTATTCCTCATCATTGGAATGTGGTAAACTGAGATTCCTATCATACCCCATGTCTGAAAATTTCACTTTCAGGTTTACGTGATCGTATTCATTTTTAATCATAGACTTTTGGTAAATGTTCTGTTTTTCTGACTTGTCATGATGTTTGTCTGAGTCACACTTCTGCATGGCACATAACGATGTGTTCATACATGCTCCGACTGTGTTGGCTCCCCCGATGAACTGGGAATATCTGATCTCAGAGTACGGACTGTCGTCTTCTTCCTGTCCACATACCTGTGTTCTGTTAACATTAGAGAGTTCAATGTCTTCGGACTCCTGGATCAGTTCTTGTTGACGATCTACAAAAATATAGATACAACTAGCAGATTCAGAGAAATGAAATTCAGAATCATTAAGATATATTTTGCATGATTATTTTCGAATATAGTTTTAATGACTATTTATTTCTGTACAAGTAATAAGAAAATGAAACGTATTCATGGTAACATTGAATTGATATATATTTGAGTTTTAGTTTTAACGGAAATCTTAGATATTCCTTTGTCTGTGCAAAAACGTATCTGAGTAGAATACTTCTTTAGTATGATGATCAGAAACTTATATCCATACTGATATACTACGATGCTAAATGTATTGTTGTGACGAAAGAGATAATCTGTTTGATCTAAAATATTGATCGTGATAATGCCAACACAAATATGGAACATCAATGTTAATATTTCCAGATTGATTTCACAACAATTTGTAGAAATACAATTGTTTGTATTTTATATGATATGACGTCATTAGGTATTTTAAGGTCACGATGTGCATTCTATTTGACAGTTCACTGAGACTTTATCGTAACGTTACAGGCGTACTTTATCTAAACAATGATAAAACATTTAGCTCCGGGACACCTTAATATTGCTGCCTATAGAAAGCAAAATCTGCATTTTTTTAATAATAATTATAGTTAAAATTCTAAAGGCTATTTTAATTTAAGAACTGGAACGTTTAAACCTGTAAAAAAACTGTTGAGTTTGGAAATTGTTTAAAGAATGAAATTATTTGGTTTAAACCCACCTTGATTAAAGCAAGAAAGAAAAACCCGTCTTATCCCTGAAAAGCGTTGAGTTTGAGTACCTATGAACGTCAACTTCTTTTTCCTAAGATACACACAAAATACAACAGTTTTGTCAAGAGAATTACAAGTTATGCGACATATTTATCCTTAAACTACTGTTGAAGATGTGTGTAACATCAACAGTGTAAACTTACTGCGAGGGTATAAAGAGAATACACCCAATGATACAAAGGGAGGACAATGAACCAAGCAGAATAAACCATATTGATGGCACTGGAGAGGTATGATCGTCCTCGGTGTGAATGTGACGATCCACTCCACTGTGCTTGGTGTCTTGATAGGTAGACACTTCACCAGTTACATTGGCGATTGTTGATAGTTGAAGTAACTCGGTTTGGGTTGTTACACGTTTTATCGATATTGTGCCAGAATTGGTGTCTAAAAGTAAATATGATTTATGTACATTAGATAGAAGTACAAAATGAAACAAATAAATTCAAACAATCAAAGGGACATTGTCAGAATTTTATTTGGAAAATAACAAGTATTACAATACTTGACTATGAAATGCTAAATATTTCTAACGTAATACCGAGTTATAATATTGACAACTGTGAATACAACGCTCGAAATTCTTTGATATAGGTAGACATGGTTTGGGCCATGTTTTTGTTCTTAGGATATGCATAGGAAAACCAAACAAAAATTCCATTCAGACTGGGTTATAATTGAAATTTAATTGAAAATGACATGGATTTACAAAAGCATTTGGTCGCTATATCAGTAAATGAAAGCTACTATAAAAATAAAAACGTGTATATTATTTTTAAAAAATATCAAGGTATTCGCACATATCTTGCACTTCGCGTGCACATCGAACACGTGTGTTGTTCGTACAAAGTGCATACTATCTACAACATATTGTTGGACTGCACATCATGCAACATAGTAAAGAAGTGATAGTTGTTCCAAGAAAAGTGTTCTTTATCTTATTTTAAACTAGATATTCAAGGTTTCATCCACAACTTATAAATACCCACACATGTAACTTTAAAGAAAGTTTGTTCAAATTGTGATTATGCCCCTTTAACTAAATGTTAATAATAACTACATTGAGACAATTTTATTTTAATAATTTACTTCAAATGAATGACTCGATTTCTTTACAGAAAAACAAGAGAAAGACTGTTCATTGTAAGATTTCTACGCACGACGCCTAAAATTCCTATTTAATACCAAATGTTTAATAAATGGCTATTTAATCATTTCCTTACGTTCGTTGTAAACTTTTTTATTATATAAAAACACTTTATAAATGCTTGCATCAAGCAGAGTAAGCAGTACAGTAAAAATTTGAGGTGAAAAGGTACCATTGGTCGTTTCACAGCCAGTCACGTGATGGCACTCCGAGACGTTACACTCACAGATAGATCTACACAGACGTCCATAATATCCAGTGGAACAGGATGATTTACAATTAATACCAAAGCTTCCGTAGGGACATTCTGCAAAATAGAGAAAAAGGTAAATGTTTTAAAATGTAAAAATAAAATTGAGAACATGAATGACACGTGAGTTACATGAGTAGCACATTGTTCTCATTACAGTGATAAACACAGAAGACTCTATCTAGTATTCCAACCATGAAGAATTTGGAGGACACTGAATATCTGTTATTACATTAACAATAATGCACGATATAACCTTTATCATTAATCTTTTTTTTCAGACAGGTTTTTTTTTTATGAAATTAAGCAAGAAGAACAAAATTGTAATCGAAACGCGCATTATTGCAGCAGAACACTTGAGTTAAAGACACTTTAATATAAAAAGATCGTTATTATCTAATTCTTCCTTGTTAATATATTGTAGAAACTATATTAATTAAGTGTTTAACCAGTTATTTATAACACACATAAACATCAATAATTTTACATAATCAGGAACCATTCTATAGATATTTCCTATTTCCTGTACACTTGAATTTAAAATTATAAAAAATCATTATATTGTATAAGTTTGTAATGAGCCATTTCATGGTTTAAACCTTTTTAAATAGTGTCATAATGGCGTAAAATATGTATTGTGAAATCATTAAAATTCTTGTTGGCTTAATTTTCATTGTATTTGTTGGTTGGTAGCCCTCCATTACGAAATAACACCCTCGACAAAAACAACAATTTTACAAACAGATAGTTTGCAACTGAAACTAAAAACCAATGAATCCATGAAATAACACATGGATGAGCACACAACCAGAAATCCACGAAAATTGGTCTATACAAATTTAAATGATTTACAAGTATATCAGTAGACTTGTCTTCACATTTAATATGTGTATATCTTATTGTGTTCTATTAACATGTGGCAAAGTCGTCCAAATTAGTGTTCATGGTGATAGAAAATTGCAATTATGAGGAATAAATTCAATGTATGATTTTATCTCTCATTAAAAGGTTAACCGTTTTGATATTACTCCTTTAGTATTCTTAATGATTTAAGGGTTAAAACGTCATATTGCAATGGTATAATTTAGATAGTCCTGCTTGATCAATGTGACAAAGTTTTAAGTGACTTTTAAACTAAAGTATGAATAACAATCATAATGTACTTACCACTACAGCTGTTGTTAGCTTCATTAAGATATTGGTTGACGCAGCAAGGACTGGCTAATCTTTACGGTAAAAGTATATAAGTATATGTTAGACTTGTAAAAGTAGTTGATATTTTAAATATAAGTTATTCTTAAAGTAATTTAAAAATCATTCACAAGATATAATACCTGATACATACTTGTTGCACTCCAAGTTTTCCTTTGTATGTCTGATGAACAAGAACAAAGTGCCATAATACAAAATCATCCTACAGAAAATTAAACTGTTAGCTTTCATTGTTTTGAAAAACATATTTTAAAAAGGAAGTTTTATATATTAAATACATTTTAAGCACATTATTTCATATGTCAGTCGGCTGGACGCAACGAATCAAATTAAACTAAAATGAACAGGAAGGAAATGGAAGCTCTCATGACTGGAAAAAATAGATACACAAAATAATCTCAATGAGTCATATGATTACTGAGCTAAAATAAATTTTAAATACAGACGTCCGTTTAGTTTTTGATATTTTTACAAACTAATTCATCAGTTCATACCGTTGGTTTTTAGGATAATTGTGTTTGATCCAGTATTTGAGCTTGGGCCATGTGCTATTAGTAAATAAGTGTAGAAAATTTGTTTATTTTTGCTGTATTTTTTTTCAACAATTTAACTGAACATTAAATGGTGTATAAGCGTTCTAATATCTATTAATCAAATTGACGGCTAGGCTATTATAATAACTTTGATCTGATATATGTGTTTTATCGCCATAAATATATATATTGTCTCATTTGTTTTTAAAAATTTAAATAAATAAGACAAACAAGGATGGCTAGTGTTAACATATGTTTATGAAAGTTTGAATGTAAACATTTTCAAATTTATGGTGAATGAAAATAGTCTATGAATATCTATAGCATAGGGCGATGATTTGGTCTCATATTTACACAAAACGTTCGTAAAAATTTGAGCAGCAACCTTACCTCTGAAAAGACATTGCAATGCACCAAACACTTAATATCTGTTTAAATCTGGATGAATTTCAACGAGCTTTTAGGAGATGATGACAATGCACAAAACCACCCGATGTGATTTCTTTTTTTTTTTTTTAAATTCAAATGCCATTTTCAACGAATTAGTTCTTTTAAAGAGAATACAAATGAATTGAGGAATTTACCCTGCTAATCATTTATACCTGTTGTCGTTTACAAAAAAAAATTTACGCAATCACTCAAAAATAAATAAATTTGTTAAATAACCGATTATCCAAAGTATTCTGTATCTTTTTTATGTTTAAAGCAATACACACTATAATTTATGTCAGTTTTAAAGACATTTTCAATTAAATTATTACATTTTTGTTGTTAATCACATTAATTAATTCAATCACATTTGTAGATATAATAATATTTTCATTCTTTTTTCTTGCCAAGAAAGGAGTTGCATTTCTGTTTTCCCTTATATGTGTCAGTTCGTTCGAGAGCTATACAATTATATTTGGTGTATTTAGAAATATCTATTAAACTTTTCTTGATATATATATATATATACATCATGCTTTTTTTATTTGAAAATAATATTGATAAACTTTGTCTATCAATTCATCTACTCTCTGCCTATATACACAAAACCATCAAATTGGCTTCAACAAAAAAGATTATGTATAATCATTTAATAGGAAATTGGAGATGATTTTTATAGTGTAAAGAATTCATCATATCTAAAACTTTCTCTTTTTTCTATTTCTTTCAATTCTTGTTCTATTCTTTCTTTCTATTAATTCAAATGAAAACCTCTCTCGCTATCTATTTTTGTAATCTTTCCATATAAACACAAAACCATCATCAAATTGACGGTTTCATATTGTCATTTTTTTCATTTAACAAAAAACATGTTAAATATTATCATTAAGTAAAAATTTGAAATACGATTTTTTATATGTAAAGGACTCATCAAATCTAAAACTTTCTTTTTTGAATCAATTTTGTTTTTGTTTTCGTTCAATTCTTCCATTCTCTTAATCGTGCCCAACATATTACTCAAGTATGTTAAAAGTTCTTGGTCATACCAACAATTGATTCTTTTAATTTTGTATACGCTTTGTGTAATAATAAAATAATGCGTATCATTCCTCCCTCCCACCAAATATAAAGTTACATAAAAAAATCATTTACCGAAAGAGACCTGTTAAGCTTTTGTTGCATAAGGAATCAATAAAGCAAAATTAGTGCAATGCAAACACACAGAAAAGAAACATTTAATAAAAAACTCTGCTACTGTTGATTGATAAAAGAAAATGTTATAATAAGAAACAATTGATGTAAAGGGAATCATGTATTTTGCTCTTTATATGTTTTCCAGGGACGTTCCTAATTTGAAAAAAAGATCATTTTTGGTATCTGTTTCAGTGTTATGGTATCACTTTAACATTAAGTTTCAGGAGAGACTCTGTTTCTACATGTGTCCCTAGCTAAAGATTTATGTCCTTGGATATCAATATGTACATTAATTGATTGAAAACTAATATTCTAATCAAGATAAGCGGTTTCCTCCATAGAACTTACGAAAAGATTACTTCAAGCGAAACTATTTATAGTCCTGTTTTATCAACTTGTTTGAAACTGTTCATACGAAGAGCATGCCCTTGTGTATCGAATCAACTGAGAGACAAAAACACCATATGCAGGTTATGAAGGTATATTGCTATATAAGTAAGGAGAGTTATCAATAGAAAAATTGAAGTCATCGCGTTTATCATAAAGTTTTGTTGTTAAGTAACAATCAATGACCATGTCCAGTAAAATTTCCAGATTAAACAGATGACGCAGACTCTGTGGTATCTTTTATTCCAAGTTCACTGGGATATATCGAGTCGACGTTCGTATGGAAATAATAATTGTTAAATGATAATACGTCGTCAATATACTCTAATGTTGAGTTGAAATCACAGCGATTGATTTATTTTTTCACGTACAAGTTTTTGAATAAATTCTGCTTTATAAGAATACAAAAATAGATCTGCTAACAATGGGGCACAATTGGACCCATGGGAATTCCAGCAGCTTGTTGGAGAACTTGATTTCCAAAAACTACATAGACCATGTCTATCAGAAACTTAAGCATCTTTTCAAAGTGAAAAACGTGATTTATCTTTAACTATCACGTGACACCATGGCACGGCAGCTTCAAAGATCGAGTTGATTCCGAAGTAGAAAAATTATATCGCAGTAAACATATTCAATTGGTATTAATATTCAGCACTGTTTTTGTAAAAATAAACAGTTAAATAATAAATTAATCATAATTTTAACGGTAATAAAATTCGGAGTAGCCTTAACCTACTTGCGCATCATGTGTGTGCCCTCCTTATCCGAATTGACTTACAAACGTTGAAATCATTTAAATGTATTTCATTTCATGAGAGTAGTTTTACTTTTGATATTGAAGGAAACCTCTCAAACAGTTTGTTGATATGAACAGGATTTGTTGAATTGACACACCAACTGATAGACCAGTTATCAGATGATTTCAAAATGAGGACCATGTTTTATATCTGTCAACTTTTATTGTGTTTGTGTGTTTTTATGACAAATTATTGTTTATTTTAATATCATCAATGTATAATCAACCAATGCTAATCAACAGAAAAAAATGAATATAAGACATGGTAAATGTTTCAAAGTTAAATAAAACTTTTATAATGTCAATTGATAAATTTTTTATATAGATTCACCCTGGGTATATTTCTTTAATATTTTTTGTTATTAATCAAAGACTTTGAGAATCTCTAAAAAAAATCTTTTCAAAAAAATACTTCAATTCAAATTAAATAAAACATAAATGTAAAATGTGGAAATATATGTTTACAACAATTGAATTAAAGGTAAACATCTGATAATTAATTATCATTAACAAGTTTATTTAAGGACAACGAACTCATTTTAATATGATATATTAAAAAAAAGAGATGCTGCGCAAACGTCAACTTAATAACTGCATCAATCACAGGGCGACGGATACTCTTCTTGTCCTGGTTTAAAATCGTGTCCCTTTATAATCCACAACTTCCGCCAATACTGCAGGTAAAAAATTAAGTTGCAACAAACGGCACATACTGTGGAATCATTAAAATTCGTGGGGGTCAATTTTCGTGGATTGTTGGTTTTTTGCTTATTTGTGGGGATGTAATTTCGTGGGTGCGTCAGTTTTCAGTTTCAGTAAGAAAGAATACTCTTTCTAAATTTTTTTCCGTTGAGGATCTAAATTCGTTGGGAAGGGCTACCCACGAATACCACGAAAACTGAGCCACCACAAATTCTAATGATTCCACAGTATAATGAAGCAGATGATCATTTGAAAAATCATTAAATGAACTTAATATTTGAAATAACAATGAAACATAGTATTTAAGAAATTTTTAAGGGTTAACAGCAAAACTCGAATATAACGAACACGGATATAGCGAATTTACGGCTATAACGAATTATTATTCATGTCCCGGCAAAATTCTTATATAAACCTACAGAAAATTGATGTATATAACGAACACGGCTATAACGAATTTACGGCTATAACGAAGTAATTTAAAGACCCCCTTTGGCAAAATTTTAACGTATCTTATCATTTTTATAACGAACTTTTTCCATTTCAAATTTCATTGAAGAAACATGCAATTTTAAGATGCATAATTTATATAAAATACTCAAATTCAAATAGTATACGGAATTTTTTAAAAATTGAAATGAAATGGTTATATTGACAGTTTTCGAAATGACGGTAATACTAATTTTATAACTTACAATAGTTTAGAAAACTGTAAAAGCCGAAAAAAAAACTTTAATTATTTTATAACGAATTCGCTATAATATTTATTACGAAGTCGTTATAAACGTATAACGAATTACGGCTATAACGAAGTTTTTTCTATGGTCCCTTGAAATTCGTTATAAACGAGTTTTGCTGTATACTTATACTGAATTGTTTCATTTTAAAACAATAAATAAGTCTATATACCTACTTCCTTGTTTTAAACACAACGACGTTTAAAAGGAAATCTGGTATCATTCAGCATGGAAAACAAAGCAACTTTTATACGTTCAGTTAATTACCATTGGAAAAACATAACATCATAGCGTCCTTGCGTCTTCTGACAAAACAGGCAAACACCGGCAATAAATTGCCATACATACTAACAGATCTAGAATACGTTTGAATACTCTTAGTGCTTACAATAGTAACACTATGCAACACGTAGCGTAAATGAACACGCAAAACTGACTAAACACGTTCGATTGGTATTATTTGCAAAATATAATAATATTAACAAAGTTGAAGCTTAAAAATCCATCGACAGACATCTGCACGATTCAATCCTAATTTGATTAAATAATGACCTTTTCAAATATGAAAATATGTATTCTTATAGCTTTTGAAATATTTTTAAAATTTGGCCGTAATTAAAACCATCTTTTATTGAATTTCTTGTGATAGAAATGTTAAATTGTGTATTTTTATGTTTATTTATTTGATTGAATTTAAATGCACGAGCTGTTATCAACCGACCTGATTATGGGGTCATTATATAAATGTATATTAAAGAATTAATTCTTTTCTATTTTTGTATAGGCTGCTGATCGCCAATGATATAATTCCCGTATGTTTTACTCACCTTTTCAATGAAAATGTTACCTCTGGTTACCTGATTCTCGTATGTACGTACCACAACTCACCACGCGAATTTACAGTGTTTTAGTGCATTCGAATCTAACTTGTTTAAATGGATAACGATTTAAACTGCTCTGTTTTACTCAGTGAGAAATGTAGCTGACAGTTGAATATTGAGCCGCTCAGTGTAAAGTATTTAATTATCTGAATAAAAGGCAATGTGTAAAATAATTAAATACACTCATTATATTAAACATTTAGTAAAAACTAAATTTTGGTGAGGTATATTCTTATCAGAAAGCGATATTTTTGTTGTCGTTTATATAGTATTACTTTTTGTATTATTACTGTTTCCATGTGAATATATTAGCATCTTGCTCATTCAATCGCATTAACGAGATGTATCTATCTTCACAGCATTTAGAAAGAGTTTAAATTATCTAAATGCTTTCATTTGATGACATGAACTTGATAAAGACCTACTGACATATTTTTTTCAGTAGGAATAGTCGTTAAGTTTACCTTGAGTATGCTTTTCTTTAGCTTTCGTATTCAGTGTATTCTTGACGTTGCTAACTGTCGGCTCTGTTCGTAAACCTTCTCTTGGTTGAACACTTGGTGTTCCTTGTGTAATCAAAAAAGTTTGTCTTCACGACACAGCAAAAAATAATTTCTCAAATGTAGTGTTTAGAAGTCAATGACATTTCTTTTTTCAAAATAATTGAGCCAAATGGACTCTCTTTTGTACAAAAACGTAAGACTCATGTAAAGTTCATATATTCATGGCGAATATTTAAGGCTTGCCTAAATATCGCGAGAAGTTACAATTGATTTTATGTTCATTATTATCTTCTTGCCGTTTTCTTTTTTTAATTTTAAAATTGCATCAAGTTATTCGTTCTTCAAATTTAATAAGGATAGTTTACAGTCAAGACCAAAGCTTCCGTAGGGACACTCTGTGAAGTGAAATAATCTAAGATGTAAAAATTAACATGAGAACATGAATAACACGCGAGTTACATAGGTAACATATTGCACATTATATTTATTAGATTTAATACAGAGCAGAAGAATCCAACTATAAGGAATTTGGCGGACACATATCAAAATCTAATATCGTTAAAATATTTCAAACATCGCGTGATTGTAATTAGGATTAGGCATGTGTGACAAAACCAACACTTAAAAGGAAAATAGAAAATTATACATTTTTTACCATTATAGAAATAAAGTTATTAAAACAATCTGGGCTTCATTACAACACGGCATTTCAGAAAATAATAGTCATCCAAATTCTTTATATCTATTTATAAGTTCATAAATATTCATGTTACACTGAAAGTTTTTCTTGATCTTGTTTTTTTTTAACTACAAAATATTTGTATATGAACAAAAGCTTCAGGGGGATTCAAACTCATTATCTTCGGTACACATTTTAGTCCGATACTTTAATCACTGAGCTTTATTGATATTCAACCATATCGATTGATACAAACATTTTAAACAAAACATTTAATTCGCCATTTTGTGACGTAGTGTCTTAAAAAGTAGAAGTCTTAATATAGTAAGATACCTTAAATTAATTGGAATAAAGAACCCCCTACCACACAAAGAGTACACGAGGAATGATAGCCGTTCGTCAAAACTGGTATTCTAAACACTTTTTTGAGATTGTGTGTATTACAGAAAGTTTAGATAATTAGACGAAAAATAAAGATCTAGTACTTAGTTTTTCTGAACTTTAAAAAGTGTATTATCAATGTATCTCTCAACAGCTAGTCAAAGTAATTGTTGTCGGGACAGATTTATTCATACAAGGTTTATCTTGGTGATATAAATATATATTTAATTCTTTACTATTTCCTAGTGAGATAGATTATGGTTTGTCATTAAATAATTTGATTAAACCAAAAACCTTAGAAGATATGTCATTGAGCAGTACCATCAAGTTCACAAATGAACTTTAGACACAACTTATATAAAATTTCATGGACGTAAAAAAATCAAGCGATACAAAAACTTTAAAAAATTGTACCGATTGTCGTTATACAGCCAGTCACACGATGACACTCCGAGGCGAAACACTCGCAGGGAGATTTACACAGACGTCCATAAAATCCAGAGGGACATAATGATTTACAATTCCAGCCAATGCTTCCTTTGGGACACTCTGTGAGAAATATAAAAAACAAATTAACATGATGCCTGATGTAAAAGCTTTAAAAGATCGATGCTTAATTTAAAAGAAAAAATCTAGAATGTGAGTAAATTACCACAACATCTCATAATAGTGATTAGCGACTAAATAACTCGCAATTCATTGTATTGCTGTAATGTGATGTAGAGGTACATATCATGGTCTTACTTGTTTATCATAATAGAAAAGGGAATATTTGGTAGACTTTACTTTACAGCATTACAGAAAACAAAATAACTAGTTAAGTTCAGGAGTAGTCATACTGTACTATCTTAATGTAATATAAAAGTGAAAAAAATTATATAGCAAACAAAGGTAACTTACAACGTTTTTGTGATTATTAAAATTTGAAAAGTTCGAACTTAACGAGGCCGAGTACAGAACGAGTACGCACGCTTTCGCGCAGCGTTTCATTTGTATTGTGACGTTATCTTTTTGCTTTGTTGACGTCATGGCCTGATAGTTTCAACTGCAGATATTCAGCGAAATTTGTTCAAAATAGCTCATTTGATGCATAAAATTTTTTGTGTGGAATAAACATAAAAGACTCAAAGAAAAAGCTATATTTGGGCTCGGGTCGAAAACGTGAAGCCTAGTCCTCTGTCACGTTTCTTATCCCGCCTAAATATAGATTAATTCATATATTTCAAAACAGTAACCGTATATTTTATATTAATGACCCTTAATATATGATGTTATTTATTTATTTATTACTTAAATATGTCTGAATGTTGTAATAATACTATGAAGATCACCATTTTTCGCCTTTGTTAAAAAAAAAATAGCGATAATCCGACAAATCTGGGAAATTGGGCATACAAAAAAACAACTTTGATAAGACCCCTGGAACAAACCAGGAGGTAAAAGGTTTTTTTTATTTGACCATTTGATGCCTTTTGGCAATAAGTTAAATATGTAGAACAGAAACAGAATCCCTAGGGCAGAAGTTTAAAAAAATGTAAAAAATGTGCAAAATTGGTACATTTCAAGCAAAATCCCATAGGGTCCTATGTTAAAAATTAACAAACTTTGAGATGACCCCTTAAACAAAGTGTGTGGTAAATGTCTTATTTTTTAATCTTAAAATAATAATTATATCAGTAGAAATTCATGTAAAAAATTTCATTCAAAAATCTAGGGTAGAACAAATTAGACCCGGCCTTGAATGATTATGAATTTTTTCTCTGCAGAATATCATTCACTTTTTTTTTATCAATATAATCTAAGGTTTTAACGTTAAAATGCATCTACGACTCGTATTACCTATGGTTACTTTCGATTTTAGTGATCTAATCATATTTATGAGCTATTAAAACATTATTACTAACTTACCTATACAAGTGTTATTATCGTCATTCAACTGCTGGTTGTAGCAGCACGGATATGGATGTGATCTTCATAATAAAATGATAAGGAGGTAATCCGTTTGCAAAATATTAACGTAAATTTGGAAAATATTTGTTATTTTGAAGAAAAAAAACATTTTAGTAATTATGAATTTGTAAACTCCATTGCTAGCTGATGACTTACTTTGTGCACTCCATTTGCTCTTTAGACTCACATATAATGGAAAGTGAAGTGAGGCAGTACAAAATGTTTCTCATTCTAAAAACAATAGCTTTGTTTTTTTAACATTAAAACATTGCTTTTTTAAAAAAATAAACATTATTTAAAAACACATTTTGTAAATTAGATACCTTGTAAATAAAGGGCAGGTATATACCAGTATTTTCTTTGTTGATCAACTGGACTCGGCGAATAAAGCTTAGGCATAGCAAACGCTATACTGATCCGGAAGGAAATGAAAGCTCTTAGGACTGGGAAAGTAGGGTTTTGTTTTTAACATTTCAAGATATTCTCAAGTAGTTATCTCAAAACCGAATCAAATTAAATCGAATTTCAAATAAAAATATTGTAACTGTGGTACTTGTAATATCATCCTTTTAAATTATGCCTATATGCAACTATCACTTAAGGAGAGAGTTCATGCCATATTTATAGGCAATGTTCATTATATGTATTTAGATTTTCAGATGATGTTCTATAAAAAAGCCTCTCGTTTTTATTAACATCCGGTGCTATTGTTTATTCTGAAAAGACTAAATCATGGTCTAGCTTGTTCCGATCTCCGCTATGACTGATATATAGATAAGTCTCTTGTAATCATACCCTGCAACGTAACATCAGATCACGTAATGGCTATACAGATCAATAGTCATGGCACCGTCCTCTTTGGCAAATTAATAGAAATACACTTTGAATAACTTAGAATTAAGACGTTAAAAAGAGTATTTCAAAAAGCAAATCTTCCTTCTGCTAAGTTTTCCAGATTAGATAACTGCAAACAATTTATGAACACACCAACAATCTTAGCAAAGAGTGACTTCTCCTTTCTTTAACAAATTTTGTGAAAAAGAGCCTCACTACTTGAATTATAAAAAGAGTGTTTTATCAGATTTTTTTCTACGTCTAGTACCAGCTGGAAAAAAACTCAGATATCAGAGTGTGATATTTGATCACCTGGCCATCGATGGAATGATCTCACTCTAAACCAGGTTGGAAACTCCGGTTTCAAAAAATCTCCACTTTCTTCAGAGAACCGATCAAATGGAGCTTGATTTAAACTTTTCCTGCATTAACGCGCATTTTCTAATGTCTCGACTTAATATCTAGTTAATCATCCTACGTATTTTTTTCACGGACAAAGAGTATTGATTAAACGGAAGCTTCATTTCTAATCACACATTTCAAACAGTGCAACGCACTATTCTACAATGAAAAACCATATTTTTCAAAGATTTCAATCGATTTTTGAAAACCTGAACAACTCATGTAATTTCCTGGTTTAACAGATCTATTAATAGTGTATTCTTAATTAGACAGAATGGGGAAAAACTGCCCCACTAATATCAACATTTTATCTTTAAAATAATCAAATATCAGGGTTCTTATATACAATTCGTTTGATTTTTTTTTATCCTCAGACGGATTTTATAACTTTTGATATGATTCTGACTCTATTATTTTGCATGAAAATAAAAGAAAATTGTAGAAGAATTCCCAAGTGTCCTGCAAATTACATAATGGTTGATCAGCTAAAATATAGTTAAATAAGTACGTGCTTAAAATGATGGGGTTGCATGTGTAAAACATTTGAATAGCTAAACCTCTGTCCTTCAGACGTGAAAATTATGTTCTACGCATCAGCATGCAGTGAGTTATTAGCATTTTGTTTTATATTGTAGGTTGCAAAGATTTTTCAAACACAATAGCCGAATCTATAATGCAAACAAATTACGAAGTCCGCTTGAGAATCCATAAAACGATAATAGCAAAACTCTTTATTTCTAACCAAATGTAACATTGAACCTTGTAGGAAGAATCGTACACTCTATTGTAAATGGTAACTTGAAAACGGACAAAGATAATAATATAGGGTTTTCATAATCATATATTGCCTGTTACTGGCAATATATAGGGTTTCTTAGATCTAACCCCTGGGTCATCCCCACCCCCCAGGAATTGGAAATTACCATATATCTCAAAAACTGTTATAATCATGACCCCTAAACAATATATATTAATGTTTCTGATGTCAAGGGGCATCAAATGTTATGTGGGTCTTGGGCCCTGTGGGCGGTCCTGACCCCCTCAAACAGCGAGTCCCTTAATATCTTCAAAACAGTTGAGATCCCCACCCTTAAACCATATGTATTCTTGTTCCTTGTGTCAAGGGGCATCAAACAGTATGTAGGTCATGGGCCCCGGGGGTGGTCATGACCCCCCTCGAACAGGAAGTGCACGAATATTTCGAAAACGGTTGAGATCCCCACCCTTTAACCATATATATCTATGATCCTTAAAGGGCATCAAAAGGTATGTAGGTAATGGGCCTCAGGGTTAAATTTAATTTTTCAAAACCGTAATGCACATCTATGGAACAGTTCCTATCATATCCCAAGATATGATGTGTCTATCCATTAAATCATAAAAGGAGCTCTTGGATCTATGTCTTTTTAGTGATAAACGTCAATTTTCCGCTACTATTTGACTCCCTGGATGAAATTTAAGTTTTTATACCTTACTGCACATCTATAGAACAGTCCCTATCATATCCCAAGATATGATGTGTCTATCCATTAAATCAGAAGAGGAACTCTTGGATCTATGTCTTTTTAGTGATAAATGTCAATTTTCGGCTACTATTTGACTCCCTGGATGAAATTTTAATTTTTAAAAACTTCTGGCACATCTATAGGACAGCCCCAATCATATCCCAAGAGATGACGTAGCTACTCCAAAAGTTGTAAGAGGAGTTCTGGGAACCTTACTTTTTTGCCAATAAACGTCATTTTTTTGTTGCCCACTGATCCCCTTAATAAAAAAAATTCTAAAACCTGATCACACTTCAATAGGACACCCCCAATCATATTCTAGAAGATCATTTGGCTAATGCCAAAAAAAAAAATACGTTTTTGAAACCAGTTTTTTTTGTTAAAAAAAGTCATTTTTAAGCCATTTAAGGTGTCTCGGGGGAGAATGTTTCAAACATACGATTTCCTTTTTACAGTGAAATGTTAACTTATGAGTAAACTATATGCAAAATATAAAATAAATTGACCGGATAGTTTATCTGTTTGTCGCGCTCAAATTTTGGTCGTATGTCCGATTCATCACCGACATTTTATATAGGATTATACAGGAAAATGAGGGTTTTCATTTTCAATTTCATATTTAAAAAATTACAAAAATACGATTTTCTTTAAATTTTCAGCGATGGAAGGTTAACGTATATGTAAACTTTTGTCCAAATTAAAACGAAATTGATCGGATGGTTTCTAGACTATCCGTCCTCATAGTTTGATCCTATAAACGTGCCGTGCCAGCCATTTTACATTATAGAATTGTATAAAACAAAAGGATGTTTACGAGTCAAATTTAATTTTATTTGTATTAGAAGAAAAAATACATTTCCACTCACACAGAACGTAGAAGGGTCGCGTATATGTTTTTATTTTGCAAATTATAGTTTTGATTTTAATTATTGACGCTGTAATAGAAAATGCACGACGTTAATTTTTGTCAATTGTTACGCCAGAGTCCCAACTGACGTCATCCTAAGACGTTGACTCCGACGACAATAACGTCGATTTTGAAAAAGCGGCGAAAAAATTAAAATACTTCTGACATTATTTTAACGATTCATTTCACTGAAAATAATTTTTTGATAAGTAATTTTTCTGAAATAAAAACGTTTCATGATAACCTGTATCATTGAACATTTTACTTTAAATTTGTGTTTTACAACAGTAATGCGCAATACCCTGCGCAGAGGGCGCAAAATTTTAAACCCACTACCGACCTTAATGAACCCTAGGACAAAATTGAAAATTCTGAAACCTTATTGCGCATCTATAGGATACCCTAAAACATATTCCAAGAGATGATTTGTCTACTGTTGAAAATGTAGGAGGAGTTCGAGGTAGAAGGTTTTTTGTGAAAAAACGTCATTTTTTTACCAATAATTTGACCCCCAGGACTAGCAGAGAATTTTTGAAACCTTTTTACAAAACAACATGATACCTCAAATCAAACTACAAGAGTTCAGTTTGCTGGTTTATAAGATGTAAGAGCAGTTTGAGAAAGTAAAACGTGACAGACGGACGGATGGACGGACGGACGGGCCGAACTGGGTAACAACAATATAGCCGAACTTTCTTTAGAAAGTGCGGGTATAATAAAAATATGAGAAACTAGGAAAATTGTATATGACATTCTGTACATATCTGAGTACTTTAAAAACTTTAATCTATAAAAGAAACGGCTATAAATATTTAGTGCATAGACTGTTGATTTAGTCTCGGATTCGCAGAAGGTCTAAAATGTGAGCAAAATCCTTTATTTTAAAGAAACATGTTAATAAACAAAGCACTTTAAATGCAACAAATAAATACAAATGAATTGAGAAACTCGCTCCGCATCACATTTATACTCCTTGATGCTTATAGAAAATAGTAACGTCACTGCATAAAATACCATCTACATTTATCAAGTGAATGTTGAATTCTGCAAGGAATAGTGCATGTCGTTTTTATGATTAAATCTATACACGCTTAAATTTATGTCAATTTTTAAAGACAGTCAAAATGCATTTTCTTGAAAACTTTTAAAAGCAATTCTAATGTTGTAAAATGCAATAATTAGTTCAATTGCGTTACAGGGATGTAACGTTTTAAATATCTACTTTTGTGCAAGGTACAGAATTACTTATCATTTTAGTTGGTCCATACTTGAAAGGGACATTGATGGTAACTAAAAAAGGAAACTTTATGATAAACGTGATTATGATTAAACTTCAATGTTTCTATTATCAACTTTACTTACGTTTGTAGTAAGATTTTCATACATGTTGCTAGGCCATTATTGTTCACCTAATTGTATACGAATTTTTTCCGATTACGACAATGAGCACACGGCGGGTGTGACCGGTTAGCAGAGGATGCACACTCCTCCATGGCACCATATCCTACTTCTAATTTTTGTAGAGGTTTGTGTTTCCTCTGCTCCTGTCTTGTACTTTTCCTTTGGATTTTTTATTTTGAACTCTCTTCATTATCACCATACCTTCTAGCGAGTGATCGTTAAAACTGGCATCTCATTTAATATTTAGTTCTCAATTATTCACATCAAAATACTTTATCAGAGTTTTTTGATTACATATATTTTGAATATGTTTTGAATATTTTTCGATCAAATTCGCTCGACATTCAACTCTCAGTCATGACATCATTAATTTGTAAATTTACGTAATACAATCTAATTTGTGAAAAAAATGTCTTTTGTATCGTTGACTTCTTTTTAGTCTGCATTTCATTCTTTAAATATTTGATAAGGTACATCATAAGTAAAATTTGTGATATCACAGAATTACATGTAACTCAGATTCAAAATGCATCCTTAACACCCAACATTTGGATTTGGATTGGCCTCTCATAATTTAACCAAGTAGGTGTCTCATAACTGAGCCTAAATCAAACATACCAGTCTGACTAACGACAGTCTCTCTCCTTACACTTAGGTTGTAAGAAGAAAAGGGAGAAGAGAGGAAGGGTATTTAAAATAAAAAATTGAATACAACAGTTAATTATGATAATATTTTATCTACTAGTTAATATACTAGTAATGATTTTGTGTCTTCGTGACGTTCTTACAGTTTTTGAACGTGAAAAAAAAATAACAATACAATTTCCCCTTCTTTTGTTAATCTCCAAATAGGATGTAATAATCATATCGCCATCAAAGGCTTTTAATTTTTGGTTAAAAAGTGATTAAAGTTGTCTCACATTTACATTTAATAGATACAGATATTGTATCAGCTATCATTCAATAATGCAACCTTATTTGGACTTCCTTACACATCCCATTCAATAATTTATTTCTCCGTTTACGTGTAATCCTGTCACCTTTTCAGCTGATTTTGAGTGACAATGGTTATAACAAACGCCATGCGTATTTACAAAGACATTTTACGTATAATTGCCCTGTTTTGGAGAATACATTGAAGATATAACATACAATGGCGCGATTTATCTACCTGAATAAATATACAAATTCAATACATCGCGTGCACTTCTGATATCATCTATCTTTTTGATATATGTCTATATATTATTTTCATTTTAAACCGAGTATAGGCCAAACCTATGCTAATTCGATTCAATGCACATTTGTCTAAAACAATTTGATTTATTGGAATATCTAATATATCTAAGACGTATAAAGAAGAAACATTGAAATAAATCTGTGTCTAATTGACAAAAAGTAGGAAAAAACCGATATAGTTTTATTCCCTTTATTAAATTGGACAAAACCACTTGAAAATAAAATTAAATTATAGATAACATTTGATGAATTTACAAACACGAAATGAAATTTGACCAAGGACGATATGGTATATTTGTTTATATTTTAAAGTGCCCTTCCTGTTTACTAAATATCATATTTTGTCCATACTAAAGGATTACGGAATACTTCCTTGAGTATTATGAAGCGATCATTTTTGATTGGGGCGTGATGATACTGTAAACGTGGAAATTTTGACGATGTGTTAATTTTGACTATGTTGGCGATTTTTATTTTCTCGTCAAAATTTCCACTCGCCAAACTTCACATTATATATATAGCATATTAATACCAGAAATTTTTAATCGGCATTATCCCTTTAGGACTAGATCAAAGTTAATGATTCATTTATGTAAATAGCTATAAAAACATGTAATTAGCATTTAAAAAAACCCATAAAATCTAAACAAGCATGTTTTAAATGCAATTATCACTCAATCGTCACAACATTCTATAATAAATTTGCGTGCGTAATTATCATGCCGTGTTTGACCTACTTTGTTACCTCAGACAATATCGTATAGTGAATAAAAACAGAATACAAAGAACAATGTTATTCCATCAAATCTTTCAAACTTTTTTTTCAATCAAAGTTAAATTTTATTAATACCATCGCTTGTAAAAGAGTTCGCAAGAAAGATAACTCTAACCCTGGCATTATAAGAAATCAAAGATAGATAACTCCTACTCTTATTCAAAAATTCGTCAAAATTAAAACTCGCCAATTGTCTCTTACTAAAAAATCGTCAAATTTTGAACTCGTCAATATAACCACGTTTACAGTACATGCATCCAATAAAGCCCGAATGGTTTTGTTATAGATTTGATAACCCCCCCCCCCCCCCGACCGTGCCACGGGCATAGACACTGAAAAATGTAAATAAGCAACTAGTACAACTTATACCCCTAACATAAAATTAAGACACGGTACGTTTTTAACAGGTGGTAAAATCAAGTCGCAACGAGGTTTCAATCCCGCGTACTCTGACGTACCGTACCAACACTCTAACCATTGAACTATTGAGACCCGGTATATTGATATCACACACCTGTTAAGCTGTGAAATACTCCTCCTCTTGATAGAAATTTGTCCGCAAATCAACGAGTGAATTCTACGAGTTAAGGAGATGATGTGAAACATGTTCCTAGGGATGACACTGGACTCTGTACGTTATGGCCAAATTTGACAGGTTGAGGGTCAAGTCTCAACAGGAACCTGAACCCAGGACCTCTAGTTACCGTGCCAGTGCTTACTTACTTAATAACTATTGAGCTATTAACAAGTTGAGAGTCAAGTCTGAAGCGGGACTCTGACTACCGTGTCAATGCTCTAACCAGTTAGCTTTTAAGACCCCATATATTGACCGACAGTCACACACCTGTTAATATTGTCACATGCTCCACCTCTTGGTAGACATTTGTCCTTAAATTAAAGATAGGACATCCATACAAATCAAAACATGTTTTGTAGCATGTTTCTAAGGAATTACAGTGGGGTTTGTTCGCTTAACACCAAATGTTATTAGTTCAATATATTAATCATTAAATGAACAATTCAAAAAAATAAAATAAAGAAAATATCTATGACTAAATTTTCTTTGTTTTGTTTTCGGAAAACTTACCAGACATTGCCTTTTAAAAATCTTTCAATTTTTTTTTTAACGTTCTTAATATCAATTTGTTAAATGAGGCTCGATGTCTGTATACAATTTAATTTGGGTGAGGATATTTTCTTTGCCAAGATTTCAAATGAATAAAAAAAAGTCTTTTAATCGGATGAGCCCTGTTTAAAAACTCATAAAATGTGTATTTAAAACTAATAATGCAAGAAGAAAATAAAATTCAGCAGAAAAGTCCACTATATCATCTACTAGTCGTCTTATTTTCTATATGACTTGTAGAATTGTAGAAAGTTGTCATTGCGGATAGTCCTCTGCATTCCACCAGTCCTATAAAAATCACAAATTCATTACAACAATTTTTATCTACAATTGATCAATTTTTTTCAATTATAAATTCAAACAATTATATACAATAGTAGACAACAAAGTAAAGTTATCTATAAAATAATCAAATAACAAAATTCTTCTATATTATTTATATGATTTTCTGGTCCTAGGACGGATTTTAAAAGTTTTGATATGATCCTTAACCTATTGATTTGCATAAAAATAAAAGAAAATTGTAGAAGAATGCACAGGTGCTTTGCAAGTCACATAATGGTTGACTACCTGAAATGTAGGTAAATAAGCATGTGCATAAAAATGATGCGGTTGCCAGTGAAAAACATTTATATGACTTAACTTCTGTTCCTTGGACGTGAAAATTATGTTCTATTCATTAACAGTGAGGTGTTAGCATTTTGTCTTATAAAGTAGGTTTGCAAAGAATTTTCAAACATGAAAGCCATACCTGTGATGCAAACAAATTAATGAGTCTGCTTGGGTTTGCGTAAAACGATGGTAGTAAAACTGTTTATTTCTAACCAAATGTAATTTATACGGATTTCAGTTTATTTGCGAAGTTTCAATAAAATAACACAGTGGAATCATCATTGTTTGTAGAGGACCAATGTTCGTGGCCTTCGAGGGTACCCCTTCATAACGAATTTACATCCCAATGAACGTAGTTACAACTATTTATTTAATATTTTTTTACAAAACAGACCTTGCTACCGACGAAGGTACGTCCCCACGAATCAGGACCTTTTTAAGCTTTCATCCATGAATAAAAGTGATTCAACAGTACACTTTCTATTTTATATAGGGGCATCATACAGGTATATTTACCATATGAATAGTAAAGACATTGCTATTCTCAGCAATTAAAAGCAAACTAAAAAATAATACTGCTATAGCGCTTCTACCTCAGATTGTGATATGTGATATTAAGTTAGTCATGTTAAACGTTATATGTAAAAAAGCTAAATTGTATCGTGTGTTTTTAGTAAGGGTCAACTTAACATATCAAAATGCAGTTAATATTGGAACATTTTGAGTTATTACAAGTGTAGATTGGTGAAATGGTTTCATTCAAAAGTTAAGAAAACTATTCCTTAGGTTAGCAACATTCTACCTGTAAACTCTGAAAGCTGTCATGCAATTGTTTTTGATTTATTTCTTTAATTTCTTTAATTTTTATTTTTATAGGTACTCTTTTAAATTCTTTACTTTATCATGACGCCAATACTGCACACAAAATCAATTTTTGAAACAATAAATAAATCTGATAAAACATAAATTTGTCGTAAATAATGTATACATTTTTATCTGTATTTTGCTTCTAGTGCTCAATTTGATTATTAGTTTCCACCAAAAAGTCTGAAAAGGTATAAACATTAACAGGTACAAGAACTTTATTTCAATTCTGAAGCTTTGTTAATTAGTAGCCATTTAATTTACGGACATATTTTAAAGACAGCATACACTTTACACACAAATTTTTTGAGCAAAATTAAAACATTGAAGAAATAAGGAAAGAACTTGTCTCATTTTTGTATCAATTGTATTTATTGAAAGCCTCTTACACAAAAGCCTTTCATTTTTTCGAAACAAACGTTTCGAAATTGAACAGTCTGTATACAACTCAATAATTTTGTGTCAATGTAATCAGCATTAACAGTGTATTGATAGTTCTTGCTCCCCGTAAAAGGTATGCATTTTGATTCAAACTATGGTATTTCTGCAAAACTGTAAGGTCTTGTGTTTGACTGACCATTGTTTCCCACTCTACTTGTGTCTTTTCTTTCCCTAGAGATATCGATGTTTATTGAATTAACATAATCCTCTACTGTTTCACTTGAATCGTTCTCTGACGAGTTTAAATTTTCAGAAAAATTAAGTTTTGATAAATGTGGCTGTGCTTCTGTTTCACTGTTTCTGTGGTCCATTTCATTTAAATCGTTTTCTGGCAAACCCTCAGCCAAACTATATGGTCTGTCGTCACTCTGTCGGTCAAGCTGTCTGTCAGCGGCTACAAAATGGTGTTTGGTGTTTTCTGAAATATCTTCGTAAACTACTTTTAATTCTAATTGTTGAAAGCTGTATCCTGTTAATTGACACTGGGATTTTCTTTCTGTATTACCCATTTTGTTGCAATCTATCATCTTGTTTTTGGAAAGAGTCAGATTGTGACATTTTAAACCATCCTTCGGTCCGACTTCTTTTCCAAGTGATGGCGTGTTCACGAGGGAAACGTATTCCTCATCACTGAAGTGTGGAAAACGGAGAATCCCGTCGGAAAGCATGTCTGAATATTTCACATTAAGATTAACGTGATCGTATTCATTTTTATTTATAGACTTTTGGTCAATATTCTGTTTTTCTGACTTGTTCTGATGTTTGTCGGAGTCACACTTAAGCATGGAACATGGCGATGTATTCATACAAGCACCGACTGTGTTGGCTCCCCCGATGAGCTGGGTAGATCTGATCTCAGAGTACGGACTGTCGTCTTCTGCCAGTCCACATACCCGTGTTCTGTTAACATTAGAGAGTTCAATGTCTTCGGACTCCTGGATCAGTTCTTGTTCATGATCTACAAAAATATAAATACAACTAGCAGATTCAGAGAAATGAGATTCAGAGTCATTAACATACATTTTGCATGATTATTTTCAAATATATATATAGTTTTGATGATTGTTCAATCCTTTAATATTTATTCGTTTAATGAGATATCGGGGTTTCTAATTGGTCGAAACATTTCTTTGATACCTGCATCAATAATATTTTGCCGGATCAACTTTTTCAACTGTTCTGATCTAACACTATTTAGAGAACGGGAATTTCCAAAATAAACACTCTCAACAAAACGTTCAGTTGTGTGTGTTTTATTGTCAGCAAACAAAATACAACTTCAAAAATAAACAAAACACATTATTTGATTCACGAAATAGAAAATTAAAGCGTCTTCTCAGGATTTCGTCTGCTCGAATTCAATCAACTTTACTTCAAGGCTGGCTGTTCCTTTTCAAGAATAGTTATAACGAACATATTGGCCTACAATCTCTCACCAGAGGGCGTATTGCGCTGCGCTACAACACCTCTGATAACGTCTAAATGCCAAGAATTTTGGCAAAACCCATTCTCAATCATGATATTATAAATTATAGTTTTATATGTATTCAGTCTACATTTCGATGTTAAAGTCTAGCTAAAAATATTGAGATAAAAAGATTTTTATTGGTAAATCACGGTAACAAACAAAGAACTATTTCTCGAGGTAATACTCCATTACCAATGTTTTCGTAGCACTACTTTTTAGACGTTAACAGAGGTATAAGTGGAGCGTAGCAGGAATGATAACTCTGGGTAGAGATTGATAGGTCTATACACTTTCACGGTAACACTGCTGTTCAAATTTGGTAACAATGATTTGTAAATTTACACACTTACATGATCAGTTATCAAAATAAGCATAGTACGTAAAGCAAAGCTCTGAGTAATGCACCAACTCCTTCGGCGCATTCCAAGCGGCAGAAATACCATTTTAGTACATCACTGGCTATCTAGTTACCACAACGTTTACAAAAGCCGCTTATACATACTATTCTTTGTCGACATAACAACTATTTTCGTCCACGATCGCCTTTCCTTGCATGGTTATATATTTGTATTCCCAGTTGCATATTCCAGCGACCTCACATGAAAACCAGTTTTAACGAATCTTTCTGCAAATTAAATGACATCACAACCTATCGCATGCATTTTCCTTTCCTTTTCAATTCAGCTGTTTCAGATTTTAACTCACTATTTGTGTTTAATCCATTAAATTCAGCTCAATAGCTCAGCATCAGCTGAAGGCGCATCCATTTTTAATATTGTTGCTGTTGTTGTTTTATATTCATACGCGCCGCTTCATTTACATTATTAACATTTTTTATCAATGCCACGTCACATTTTATGACTTGAAAATGTTTAATAAAATAATAAGAAATGAAGATAATTTTTCTATTGATCGACGTATTAAAGAAAAATATGACCGTTGATTTGTGCTTAGGTCCAAACACTTTCGGTTTGCCTGAGTAACTGCACAGGAGAGTTGATTAAAATCAACTCCCGAAAATATGGAACATCAATGTTAATACTTCCAGACTGATGTCGCAGCATCAATCTGGAAGTATGATATGACGTCATTAGGAGTTTTAAGGTCACGATGAGCATTCCAATTGACAGTTCACTAAGAATATATCGTAACGTTACAAGTGTATCTTATCTAAATAATAATAAAACATTTACCTCCGGAACACCTACATATTGCTGAGTTTTGAAAACTGTTTAAAGAATAAAATTATATGGATTAAACTCACCTTGATTAAAGCATAAAAGAAAACCCCGTCTTATCAACGAAAAGCGCCGAGTACCTATGAACTTCCACTTCTTTTCCCTAAGATACACACAAATTAAAACATTTTTGTCAAGAGAATTACAAGTTATACAACATATTTATCTTTAAACTACTGTTGAAGGTGTGTGTAACATCAATAGTGTAAACTTACTGCGAGCGTATAAAGAGAATACATCCAATGATGCAGAGGGAGGACAATGAGCCAAGCAGAATAAACCATAGAGTTGACACAGGAAAGGTATGATCATCGTCAGTGTTAATGTGACGATCCCCTCCACTGGCAATTGTTGATAGTTGAAGTAAATCGGTTTTGGTTGTTACACCTTTTATCGATACTGTGCCAGAATTGGTGTCTAAAAGTCAATTCGATTTATGTAAATTAGAGAAAAGTACAAAATGAAAGAAATTATTTTAAACTAGCAAGGACATGATCATAATTTGAGCTGGAAAAATAACACAACTTTTTGATTTTCTATTTGAATGACTGAATATACTGGAATATAAAATACAAAATATTTCTAGCGTATAACCAAGTAATTCGAATATCAGCTGTGAATAGAGCGCTTGAAATCTATGATATATGTAAGCGTGGCTTGGGTCTTGTTTCTGTTATAATGGTATATATTGGTTGAAAAAAACTTCATCAATTCAGATTGCTTTTTATTGAAAATTAAACATGAATTTAATAAAAGCATTAATATTAATTCGCCAATCCAGTTTCAATCGCTCTTCAAATGATCCTGGGGTATACTTGTCGGTCGATAAATTTACAACTAGTTGCTTCCGATCAGGCAATAAGGTTGCACGTACTTCTAGATGCATTAAATACACGTTGTAGTAAAAAATACAAAAGCTTCGATAAAAAATGATTTTTTTTTTTTAAATCCAACATAGTAAAGTTATGATTGTGTTTTTTTCATTTTGTAAAAAAAAAAAAAAAATAAAGAACAACCCCCCCCCCCAAAAAAAACCCCAACAATACAAAAAAGCTAAGTTTCTAAAGTCCAGACTCACTGTCACTGTTGTCACAATGATCGATGATTCCTTAAATATAGATGTGAGTTTTGTTTTTTGTTTCGCAATGGATATTCATTACCAGTTCAGTGTTTGCCATAATTTTTCAGAACGCGGTTCTTAACATTGAAAAGTGTTCGGTGAATGGAAAACGTAGATGCGGTGAAGCATAAATGATGCTCTATGCCTTAAACAGGGAGTGTGAAGCGATCATAAATCATCTAAAACTAGGCAAGCTGCAGACAAACAAGTTGATAAAACAGAACTATCAGCAGTCTTGACTAAAGTCCTCATTTCTTAAGTTCTATGATCAATATAACGACCTTGTCAGCAAAAAATCTTTCGCTAGGTCGTATATTGACTGCTGTTTTTTTTTAAAAAAAATACTAATTGTTAAGCCATTATCAATCACCGAATTGTCTACGGACCTTTCCGTTTTCCCGATTAGGACAAAGATCACACGGCGGGTGTGACCGGTCAGCTGAGATGCTCACTCCACCATGGCACCTGATCATACCTCTTTTGTAAAAGTCCGTGATTGATCTTCTCCTATCTTGTATTTTTCTTTAGATTTTTGATTCGAAACACTTTGTTATCGCCACATATCATTTTCAACTCATATGACGGTAGTCGGAGATAAAAGAAAAATAGCGCATTTTCATAAATTCTGTTCAGCTTTTATTACAATAAACAGTTTCATATGTTGGTTCTCGCTTTGTTTTAAGAATTCTTTTTCTATTTAGAAACACCATCCCCCCCCCCAAAAAAAAGAAAAAAATTAAAAAATTGCGAGTTCATTAGACAATATAATTCTTAATCTCACTTGAAACTTGATATTTAAAGTTTCATATATACCTTTGCAAAACCTACAGATGTAATTTTATAATTGTTTGCTAAAATTGTGATCATGCTCCTTTTAAAGGAATTTAATTAATATACGCTCAGAGAGCTTCATTTTAATATTTTGCTTGAAATGGATGACTTGTTTTCTTCACAAAAAAAGCATGTAAATAATTGTTCTCTGTAAGATTTCATGTGATTGCCTAATCAATTAGAATTATTTATTAATAACATATGTTTAATGATTTGCGATTGAATTATATCATTACGTTAATTGTAATTTGTTTTTTACATCACACTACAAATGATTGTATACATTAGAGAAAATGATAAATAAAAAAAGTGAAAAAGTACCATTGGTCGTTTCACATCCAATCACGTGATGGCACTCCGTAGCGATACATTTACAGGGAGATTTACACAGATGTCCATAATATCCAGAGGGACAGGATGATTTACAATTAATACCAAAGCTTCCGTAGGGACACTCTATAAAATATCAAACAAAGTTAAATGATAAATACTAGTATAATTTAAATGTAAAAAAAATAATTGCAGCAAAGCAGCTAAGTTAAAGACACTTTAATCTATTTTCTCTATCATCTAATTAGGTACCCTAGTTCGTCCTGATTTTAATGTTATCTTATCGAGACTATGTTAATTATTTTTTTATCGATTTTGTGCAACAAACTTAAACATCAATGAAATGACATAATCAGGAAAATGTTTATAGATTTGTTTCCGTTCACTGTAATTCAAAATCATAAAATATTATTTTTCTATATTCGTTTGTAATGAGCCTTCTCATTGACTGAATCAACAAGATTTTTTTTGATAGCGTCATAATGGCTTGCGTTAAATGTGTATTCTGAATTCATTTGAATTCATGATTATTCAATTTTCATTGTATTTGTGGGCAAATTTCCCAAACGCATTTACATCCGCGAAAAAAACAAATTTAGAAAAAGATATTTTTTGACTGAATCTCAAAACCACCGGATCCACGAAATAACATCCACACAAATAAGCAAAAAAGCCACAATCCACGAAAATTGGCCACTACAAATTTAGATGATTCTTCAGGGTTTCGATACGTTTGTCTTTACATTAAATTTTTGTACATATTTTTGCTGTTTATAGGCATGAGGCAAACTTGTTTGTGTTTGTGTTCTTGGTGGTAGAGAATGATTCTAATGATAATTAAATTTAATGTCTACATGATTTATTCCCTCATAAACAGGTTTGATCAGTTTGAATTTATAACTTTAAAATCTTATGCGGTTTAAAGATTAAAAGGTCATATTGCAATGATATAATATAAATATTAGTTTAAATAATCATCACAATCTACATACCACTACAGCTGTTGTCAACTTCATTGAGGTATTGGTTGACGCAACACGGATTGGGCGATAACCTTTATGGTAGAGACATATTGCAGACTTGTGAAAGTATTTATCATTTAAATGCAAGTCATTTTCAAAGTATTTAAAACATAACTAGTTGACTCTTACTTGTTGATAAAACTAGCTGATGCTTACTTGTTGCACCCCACGTTTTCCTCAGTATATCGGATGAACAAGAACAAATTGACGAAGCACAAGATCATCCTACAGAAAGTTAAACTTTTAGTTTTGTTCTGATAGACATGCATCGTAGTTTAAAAACAAGGTTCTAGATATCAAATACCTTTTAAACACAGTGTACAGTATTTCCTATGTCAATCGGCTTGACGCTATGAATCGAATTAAACTAAAGCACACCAAACACTATGCTGAACAGGAAGAAAATGAAAGCTTTTTTTACTGGGGAAATAGATATACAAAATAAACTCAGTTTGTGATATAATTAAAGAGCTTATTAAATTTGAAGTATGCATGTCGTTTAGTTTTTGATATTTTAACAATCTAATCTATTGATTCATACTGTCTGTTACTAGAATAATGTTGATTTGTATCCAATTTTTGAACTATTGGGTCACATGCTATAAGATGATAAGTTAGCAATTTTGTTATTTTTTTTTGCTGTTTTTTTTTCAACAGTTTACATGAACATTAATTGGTGTGTAAGCGTTGTACTATCTATTAATCAAATGGACGGCTAGGCTTCTATAATAACTTTGATGTGATATAAGCATGTTTTATCGTCATAAAAATATAATTTGTCTCAACTGTTTTAAAAAATTTAAATAAAAAAAGAAACTACATGTAGGATGTTAAGCATTAACGCATGTTAATAAAGGTTTGAATATATGTAAGTATTTTCAAACTCAAGGTTGGTCGATAGAAAAAAAGTCTATGAATTTGTAATGCACAGAGCGATGAGTTGGTCTTATATTCAAACAAGAAGGTCGTAAAAAATCGAGCAGCAGCCTTACGTCCATAAGACATTCCGATTTACAAAACAGTAAATATTTATTTGAATCCGGAGGTATTTCTAAGATTTTTAGGAGATGATGATAATGTACAAAAGCACCCCATCATTTAATTTCTCCTTATCTATTGAATCTCAATGTAATTTTCAAAAGTTAATTCTTTTTTATTCACTTTGTCCATTTGAATACAAAAAAAAGAATACGAATGAATTTACTCTTTCACAATTTCCTACCTTTCTTTGTTTAAAAAATAGTCACCACTTAAAACCAAATACATTGTTGAGTAAATCCCTGATTATGCATTATACTCGGTATTTGTGTTTTGTTATTTGTAAGGTTAAAGCTACGCACACTATGCTTTTTGCCGGTGAAAATGCACGTTTAAGTTTAGCAAAAGTAATTTTAATGTTATAAATAACAATTATGAATTCGATGGCGTTACACAAATATAACGTTTTAAATATCTATCTAGGGTGACATATCTGTTTTCCCTAAAATGTGTAAGGTCGTTCGAGTGGTATCCTATTAAGCTATACATTTCTACTTGATGTATTTAGAAGTATTCATCAAGATTCTCTCGATACGAATAAATACATACACATGTATTTCTAATATAATAATATACACATTATTCTTTAATTTCAAAACAATAATTACAAACTTTTTTTTTTTTTTAAATTTAATTAATAAGCCAACTGCTTCTACATACATCACGTACATACATCACAAATTTTCAAGGACACAAAGTATGTTTAAGAAAGCAACGAAAACAATTACATCAATAATGCATATATAATGAACGTTTACTAAGAGAGAAAAAAACAAAATACATATTGAGCACCTTTCTATTGAGAGAGAGAGAGAGAGAGAGAGAGAGAGAGAGAGAGAGAGAGAGCACTCTAGAGTGAGTTGACCACAGGGGTCCAAATTTCCCAGTCTGTATTGAACTAATCCATTTCACTTCTTTCTTTTGCACAGAATTGGAATACTTTATATAACTGTTTTAAATCATTCATAAGGGCATTTACTGTTAATTGATTTTCTGGCATCTACTTCTGTATATGTATTTTTTTTTTATCAAGATGAGTACAATATTGAACACTTTTGACTTCACATCATCAAATACACCAAAAATAAAAGTTTTATTATCAAGGACTATTCTAATTCCTTTAGAGTTGCAAACTCTAACAAATTCTGCTATTAAATGTTGTACCCTTGGACATTCCCATAATAAGTGATCTATTGTTTCCTCAGCATCTTCACAAAAGGTACATAGATTAGTATCCACGTTACTAATTTTATACATAAAACTGTTTGTAGTTAATATATAATGGTTTATTCTGTACTGCAACCATTGAAATTTAGAGTCTTAGGTAATAGTAAAAGGTAAATGAAATATTGAAACCCATTATTTTTCTGTAAAAACAAAATGTCTACTCCATTTTTCTTTTCCCACTGGTGTTACATTTGTCTGATTTAATATATCATACGTTGGCTTTGAACATTTTTTTGTTAATACAAAGGTTTTAATATTAAATGGTATAACAGGTTTGAAAACCTCATTTCTAATGAAGTTGTATATCCTTAGATCTGAAAGTACAGCTTGTCTTACTCCCATATATGTTAAATAATTCATTTGAATATTTAATTTTCTTTTCAACATTTCAAAATCTAAAAAGTTTTCATTTTCATCAAACAAGTCAATTACAAGTCAATTACACATCTTACTTCTTTAGCATACCATGATTTATAAAAAAAAAAAAAGACTGATTTCCTATCTTAAATTTATTATTGTTCCACAATGGCTGGCAACAATAATCCTGCCATGATTTTACATTTAAGTTATCTTGGATTTCTTTAATAGGTATGGTAACTTCCTTCCAAAAATCATTTTTTAACGATTCTTGCATTTGCATAATATAATCTGAACCTGTATTTAATAACTTTTCTAAATTAATAGAATTCTCCAGCAGTGTTTTCCATTTTGAATCCTTAATTAATCTCCTAATCCAAGTAGACTTTAATCCTTTAATATAGGAATTTATTTCAACCATCCTTAACCCACCATGTTCATACTTCTGAGTACATACTTGTCTTTTAATTTTATCACATTTTGAATTCCAAATAAAATTATATAGAATATTGTTTTATTCTTTTAATGTTTTACTCTGAGTGTTTGGTAAGGCTATAAATAAGTGGTTTAATTGTGAAATTAAAAGAGATTTAACCAGTGTTGTCTTTTCAATTGGAGTCAAGTGTCGTTTGCTCCATTGTTCTATTACAGATTTTATCCTAACAAGTCTCTTGTCATAATTAAGTTTTACAATTTTATCTAAATCTACATCATAATATATGCCCAAAAGTTTGAATTGAGTTGTCCATTGAAAATTCATTTCTGAACAGATTTTTTCTTCAGAATATGTTTTACTTCCTATCCACACAATCTGAGTTTTTTCTTGGTTTATTTTAAGACCAGATAATTTATAATAGTCATCTATTTCTTTCATGGTTGTCCTTAATGATTTCTCAGTTCCATCAAGGATTATTGATGCATCATCTGCAAATTGTGATATTAAATATTGGGTGTTATTAATTTTGATTCCTGCAATATCTTCATTATTTTTAATTTTAATTGACAATATTTCCGCACATAATAAAAAAATGTAAGGCGATATTGGATCACCTTGTCTACAGCCTCGCCCAAGTTTAAAAAAGTTTGATAAAATGCCTGCCTGGGACGCACAGGACATAACATTACATTGAAAAGTTTTAATCCAGTTACAGATAAATGGGCCAAAATTAAAATAATTGAGTGTATTTTGTATAAATTCCCAAGCAACAGAATCAAATGCTTTCTCAAAATCAATCATAACTAATACCCCTGGAATATAATTATTTTCTGTATAGTTCATCAGATCATAAATCAATCTAATATTTGCCCATATATATCTTCCAGAGATGAAGCCAGTTTGGTCATTACTGATAATTTTTTTAGAACAGTTTTTATCCTGCTTGCTATACAACCTGACCCAATTTTGTATATAACATTGAGCAATGAGATAAGTCTCCAGTTACCAAGGGAGAATTTAATTACAAACTTGTCTATAAACACAAAACCATCGGCAAATTCGCCAAAAAAAAATAAAAATAAATAAAAAGCATATTATGTAAAACCATCAAATTCAAAATTGAAATATGATCTTTATCATATAAAGATTTATCATATCTTAAACTTTATTTTTTATCAGTTTCGTTCTATACTCGTTCTAAATAAGAATTGTTAGCTACTAGTAACTGGCTACGAAAAGTAAGAAAAATTAGTTACTAGTGAATGGCTATGAGATGAAATAAAAGTTAGCCACTATAAACTGGTAAGAGATGAAAGAAAACTTACATTGGTGTCTATACGATTGTCTTAAAAAACCTCACTGTAACTGAGGTGTTTGTCGTCATCAATCTAATATTTTATGACATCGTGTTTCATTTGTCTTGGGTTTCATATAATATTAACACTGTCGTTTTTGAGATTTTTGATAGGCTAGATTTTATTTCACTATAATGACGAAATCATTAGTGTTTTACATTATACTTCTCATAGTCTGTTTCAAATACTCTAGTAAGAAGTTAAATTATCTGTATATTTATACTCCCTAAATTCTTAAGTGTAAAAAAAATCTGCAATAATTATAGGACAATTTTATTTAATATTCTCATATCTGTTACTAGTATATTCGTGTAATAGTATTAAATCAACCAATACTTATAACATCCCTATTATATGACTTCTGAAAAGTATATGGCATTATTACGCTTTTAATTTTTTAAAAATTCTTTTGAGGAAAGTTATTGCCAATTTAACGACTCCTTTACGGTTTCTCAAATTTTTGAATTATAAGGTACCAGATATATCTAAAAATAATTTTCTGTTACGAAAATGTATCCACATCATTTAGACAGATTATATATCTTCAAGCACACGGCAGTATAAACATCGTATATTTTAAAACTATATCAAACACATTATTTGTGTTCTCTTCCCATCTGAATTGACTTTGCGGTATTGTTTCAAAACATTTAAATGTAATTCAACTCTTACAAATATTAGATATACTTACAATTGAACATTGAACGAAACTTTTTGTTGTTATGTTAAATATCATTTGTTGAATTGACACACCTAAACTGAAAGACCAGTTATCAGATGATTTAGAAATGAGGACCAGATTTTTTATCTGTTAACTTAAATTGTGCTTTTGAGTGTTAATGTCAAATCATGTTTTTATAATCTCATCAAGAAAACTTGTACGTGAAAAAATAAATCATTCGCTGTGGCCTTCAACTCAATATTTAGGTATATTGACGACGTATTATCAATTAACAATTGTTATTACCATACATTCGTTGACTCGATATATCCCAGTGAACTTGAAATAAAAGATACCACTGAGTCTGCGTCATCTGTATCATATTTTGATATTTTACTGGAAATGGACATTAATGGTAACCTGACAACAAAACTTTATGATAAACGCGATAACTTCAATTTTTCTTTAATAAACTCTCCTTACCTATATAGCAATATACCTTCACCACCTGCATATGGTGTTTTTGTCTCTCAGTTAATTCGATACACAAGGGCATGCTTTCGTATGAACAGTTTCTAAGGCGAGGCAAGCTACTGACAAACACGTTGATAAAACAGTCTCGATTGAAGTCATCTTTTCGTATGTTCTATGGTCGATGTAACGACCTTGTCAGCAAATACAGTCTTCCACTGGGTCGCATGCTGGCTGACGTTTTCCATACTAATTGTTAGACCGTAATTAATCACCTAATTGTTTACGGACTTTTCCGTTTTTTTCCCGATTACGACAAAGAGCACACGGCGGGTGTGACCGGTCAGCAGAGGATGCTTACTCCTCCATGGCACCTGATCCTACCTCTATATTGTTTGAGTTCCGTGTTGCTGGGCTTTGAATTTATATTTCGTTTTATGGATTTTTGAGATGGTTGACAGTTTGTTATTGCCATTTTTTCATAAGCATTCAATGATAATTAACAAAAAAATAAAAACAACAAAAGACATGGTAATTGTTTCAATGTCAAATATCTTTTATAATGTTAATCGGTAGAATGTTTACAAAGATTCATCATTGGTATATGTTCTTATTCTTTATAATTACTAAACGACTTTGAGAATCTTTTAAAAAATCCTTTCACCAAGCTACTCCAAATTAAGTTGAACAAAGTATTTATGTAAAATGTGGAAAGATGTTTTTGAAACGATTGAATTTAAGGTAAACATTTTATTTTGTTTAACTCATAATTACTTATCATTAACAAGTTATCAATACATGTATATGTTCAAATTGATGTGGCTCAAACGTCTCCACAATAACTGCATCAATCACAGTGCGTCGGATACTCTTCTTGTCCTGGAGAAAATCGCGTCCACTTATAATCTACCACTTTCTACGAATTGAAAATAAAAATAAAAAATCTTTGAAAAAAAACCCAGTTAACTATAATGAAGCAGATAATCAATGTTATTAAAAAGGTTATGATAATTTAAATGATTTGTCATCATTTAAATTATCATATCCTTTTTAATAACATTTATACATCAGATTAAAATATCTTTAAGTGCTTAAACTTCCTGATTTATTGTATTTTCAAACGATACATATCTCTATATAGCCATTTCCTTGTTTTGAACCCCACGACGTATAAAAGGAATTCTGGTATCACTCAGCATGGTAAAGACAGCATGTATACGTTCAATTACCAAGTAAATAAGGTTACATTTCAGTGTCCCTGCGTCTTCCGACAAAATCGGCAAACACCGGCTAGAAAATAGCCACATATACTCAGCCAATACCTTTGACTACTCTTCGTTGCCTACAATAGAAACACTATGCACCACGAAGTATATAACCAAGCAAAACTGACCAAAAACGTTCGCTTGGTATCACTTTCTCAATAGCATAATATTCATTAATTTTAAACTTATAACTCAATAACAGAAACCTACACGATTCATTTTTAATTTGACTGAATAATGAACTATCTGCATATTAGAAATATCCTTTTTATTAGATTTTGAAATATGTTTAAAATTTAGGCTAAATAACAAAATATTTTATATAATTTCTGTAATAAAAATATTAGATTGTGTAATTTTTGTGTTTAATTATTTGATTGAATTTAAATACACGAATTGTCATCAACCAACTTCGTTATCTAGGCTTCATATGTATCAAAGAATTAAATGTTTTCTTTTTTTCTACAAGCTGCTGATCGGCAATAATGTAATTCACGAATGTTTTACTCACCTTTTCAATGTAAATATTACCTCTGGTTAACTCGATTTCATCTGTTATCTAAGTAACATCAACTCATCATGCGAATTAACAGTGTTTTTGTGTAATCTAATCTCACTTGTTAAATTGGATAACAATTAAAATTGCTCTGTTTTACTCAATCAAACATTTAGTTGACACTTGAGCGTTAAATCACTTAGTCTTGATAAATTTAATAAATAAAATACGAATGTTTAAAATAATCAAGCCCACTCTTTATATTATATTCTAGTAAAAATCAATATTTATGAGGTATATTCTTATAACTAAGCGAGATTTGTCTTGCTGTTTATGTACTGATGTGTATTATTACTGTCTCCGATCAAACTTTAATAAAATGTATCTATCTTCACAGCATATATAGACTAAAAGCCTTCCCTTTATAACATTAAGTTTACCTTGCGTATGCTTTTGTTTAGCGTTAGTAGTCAGTATATTCATGAAGAGGTTAACTGCAGGCTCTATTTCTAATCCTTCTCCTGGTTGAACATTTGTTGTTCCTTGTGTAATTAAAAAAAAAATTGTCCTAATGACAAAAAAAAAGGAAACTCCAATGTAATCGGTTGGCGTCAATAACACCCCCTCATTCATAAACACTGAGCCAAATGGACTCTATTTTGTACAAAAACGTACAACTCATGTGAGGTTCATATATTCGAGGTGCATTTTTGCAGCTTGCCAAAGAGTCCTGAGAAGTAACAATTGATTTGATATTCAATAAAGCTTATTGTTGTTTTTGTTAATTTTAAGAATGCATCAATTTAGTAGTGCTATTCAGCAAATAAGAGAATAAACGGAAATCCCTCACAAAGGAAGAAAAATATGTCCAATAAGTCAATTGTATTCAATGCTCATTCAATGAAATAATTTTTTAAAGAATACCATCACCATTAAAATGGTGAAAATGTACCGTCTGTCGTAATAGAGCCAGTTACGTGATGACACTTTGAGACATCACACTCACAGATAGAAATGGATGACAGATATTTTTGGTTTACAAACAAATTTTAACAAATATTCAATCCTTTTTGGAAAATTTAATAATTACGGAAGTCTGTTAGTGCCACATAAGATATATAAAAAGAAAAGTGTATATAAGAAAAACTCATTATATATATAAAAACACACACATATATAAGATAAAAACAAATGTTCAAATATTTTGAATATAGACTTTTTAAATATCTTATGTGGCACTAACAGGCTTCTGTAAATAACAGAGATATTCATAGGTTCGAAAATTTAATCATTCTTTTCACAAAACAATGCATTCTGCAAACTAAAATGAAAACATCAAGGCTAAATGTAAAACGCATTAAGAAATCTATAACAAGAAGCCTGTTAATAGAAAAACTTTTGCTTCTGAAAAATTGTAATTATCATTTAATTGATATTTATTGGAACGATATATTTCAACGTTTGGAACATTTATCACCGTCTATATTCTCTCCTTAATGTCTCAGTTTCTTATTATTATTATTTTTTTTGTTCTATCTTTGAATTTGTTCCTTTTTTTTCTAAAAAGAAAGCCATTTTTCACATATATTTATATACCACAATTGTTCAAATTATTTTGTAACTATTCTGAGAAGTAATGCATACATGTACATATACTTTGTATCAAAACATTGAATATATCTACCAAACAAATACGATAAATGTTAATGTATACATTGCAACATATATGTATATATGTTTATGTGCAATACCTAATCTATGGTATGTGAATATGGGAAAGTTCAATAAAAAAAAAACAAAAACAAAAAAAAAGCATGGGTGATACTCTAGGTCTTATACATCATCTAAATCTAGGCAAGCCACTGACAAACAAGCTGATAAAAAAGACCATCAACAGTCTCGATTGAAGTCATCATTTCATAAGTTCTATTGTCGATATAACGACTATGTCAGAAAGTACAATCTTCTGCTTGGTCGTGTGCTGACTGACGTTATTCATACTAACTGTTGAGCCATTATCAATCACCGAATTGCCTACGGATTTTTCCGTTTTTCCCGAGTACGACAAAGAGCGCACGGCAGGTTTGACATGTCAGCAGAGGATGCTTACTCCTTCATGATTTTTGATCCTACCTCTTTAGTAGAGGTGCATGTTTGCTTCGCTCGTGTATTTTTTTTTTTAGACTTTTGATTAGAAACACTTTGTTATCGCCACATTTCATTTTTGAGTAACATGACAGTAGTGTGACACAAAAGAAAAATAGCGCATTTTTATAAATTCTTGTCAGCTTTTATTACATTAAAGAATTTCTAATGTTGGTTCCAGCTTGTTTTTCAGTATTCTTTTTCTATTAAGAAACAAATATGCCCCCCCCCCCCCCGGACAAAAATTATGAGAGTCATTTACACAACAGAGTTGCGAGTTCTTAATCTCACTTGAAACTTGATATTTAAAGTTTCATCCATCCCTTAGCAAAACCTTAACGTAAAATTTCATTACTTTTTGCTCAAATTGTAATCATGCTCCTTTTTTATGAATTGTAATTAAATCTACGCACAGGGGCCTACATTTTAATATTCTACTTGAAATTAATGACTTGTTTTGTTTACAGAAAAAGCATATTAATAATTGTTCTTTGTAAGATTTCAAATCGATTGCCAAATAAATTAGGATTATTTATTAATAACATATGTAAAATGATTTGCGATTGAATAATTTCCTAATGTTCACTTTAAACTTTTTTAGATCACAAATGCTTGTATAAAGTAGAGAAAGCGATTCAATAAACAAAACAAAAAAGTACCAATGGTCGTAGTACAGCCAGTCGCGTGATGGCACTCCAAGGCGTCACACTCGCAGGAAGATTTACACAGACGTCCATAATACCCAGAAGGACAAGATGATTTACAATTCCAGCCAAAGCGTCCGTAAGGACACTCTGTAAAAATCAAACAAAGTTAAATGATACACGGTGTAAAAATAATAATTGCAACAAAGAAGCTTAGTTAAAGACACTATTATCTATTATCTCTATCATCTAATTAAGTACACTGGTCCTGGTTTCAATGTTATATTATCGAGACTATGTAAATGTTATTGATTTTCTGCAACAACCTTAAACATTAATGATATGACATAATCAGGAAAAATTCTATAGATTTTTTCGTGTAGACTGAAATTTAAAATTATAAAATATTATTTTTCAATATTCGTTTGTAATGGGCCATTTTATTGCCTGAATCATGAAGATTTAAACTTTTTTTGATAGCGTCATAATGGTTTGCGTTAAATGTGTATTCTGAATTCATTAGAATTAAATTTTCATTGTATTTGTGGGTAACTTTCCTAAACGCATTTACATCCATGAAAAAACAAATTTAGAAAGAAGTATGTTTAGACAGAATCTCAAAACCGAGGGATCCACGAAATAACATTCCCACAAATAAGCAAAAAACCCCACAATCCACGAAAATTGGCCACTACAAATTTAAATGATGATTCTTCAGTATTTCAAAACGCTAGTCTTCACATTAATTTTTTGTACATATTTTTACTGTTTAAAGGCATGAGGCAAACTCATCCTAATTTGTGTTCTTGGTGATAGAGAATTGATTCCAACGATTATTAAATTTAATGTCTACATGATCTATTCCCTCATAAACAGGTTTGAACAGATTGAATTGATACCTTTAAAATCTTATGCGGTTTAAAGATTAAAAGGCCATATTGCAATGATATAATATAAAAATTAGTATAACTAACCATCACCATCTACTTACCAATACAGCTGTTGTTGACTTCATTGAGGTATTGGTTGACGCAGCACGAATTGGACGATAACCTTTATGGTAAAAGACTTGTGAAAGTAGTTAACATTTTAAATGGAAGCTATTTTCAAAGTATTTAAAAATATTAACAAAATAAAAATAGCTGATGCTTACTTGCTGCACTCCAAGTTTTCCTCAGTATATCGGATAAACAAGAACAAATTGACGAAACACAACATCATCCTACAGAAAATTAAACTTTAAGCTTTCATTGTTCTCAAAAACATAGTTTAAAAACAAGGTTCTAAATATCAAATACCTTTTAAACACAGTGTACAGTATTTCCTATGTCAAACGGCTGGACGCTGTGAATCAAATTAAACTAAATCACATCAAACTTTATGCTGAACAGGAAGAAAATAAAAGCCTTTATGACTGGGGAAATAGATTGACAAAATAAATTCAGTTAGTGATATAATAATAGAGCTAATTAAATTTGAAGTATAGATGTCCGTTTAGTTTTTGATATTTTTACATTCTTATCTATCAATTCATACTGTTGGTTATCATATTAGTTAATTTGTATCCAATTTTTGAACTATCGGGTCACATGCTATTAGTTGATGAGTTAGAAAAGTTATTTTTGCTGTTTTTTTCTCAACAGTCTACATGAACATTAATTGGTGTGTAAGCGTTCTACTATCTATAAATCAAAAGACGGCCAGGCTTCTATAATAACTTTGATATGATATGAGCATGTGTTATCGTCATAAAGATATAATTTGTCTCAGCTGTTTTCAAAAATTTACATTAAAAAAGAGAAACTAGGATGTTAAGCATTAACACATGTTTATGAAATTTGAAATATATGTTAGTATTTTCAAATTGTTTGGTCAATACAAGAAACGTGTATGAATTTGTAATGCACAGAGCTATGATTTGGTCTCATTCACACAAGAAGGTCATAAAAGTTTTGCAGCATTCTTACTTTTTAAGAGAATTTTTGATGTACCAGATAGTAAATATTTATTTGAACCCGGATGAATTTCTAAGAATTTTAAGGAGATAATGATAAAGCACAAAAAATACCCGATAACTTAATTTTCTTTTCTATTTATTCCCAATGTCATTTTTAAAAGTTAATGCTTTTTTATTCACTTTGTCCTTTTGAATTAAACACATCATTAATAAATACATTGTTAAGTAAATCCTGGATTATGCAAGGTACTTTATATTATTTTTTGGTTATTTTTAAGGTTAAATCTACGCGTACTATAATTTACGTCAGTGAAAGTTCACGTTTAAGTTTAATAAAAGTAAATTTTAATGTTGTAAATAATAATTATGAATTTTTAAATATCTGTCTAGAATGACGTATCTGTTTTCGCAAAAACGTGAAAGTTCGTTCGAGTGCTTTCCTATCAAGCTAACATTTCTAGTTGGGGTATTTAAAAATAGTTTTTAAGACTTGTCTCGATACAAATACAAATCTAAAACTTTATTTTTTATCAGTTTCGTTCTTTGATAGTTCTAAATAAGAATTGTTAGCTACTAGTAACTGGCAATGAAGTAATAAAAAGCTAGCTACTAGTAACTGGTAAGAGATGAAAGAAAACTTACATTGGTGTCTATACATTTGTCTCGAAACACTTTACTGTAGCTAAGGTGTTAGTAGATCGTCATCAATTAAATATTCTTATGACATCATGTTTTATTTGTCTTGGGTTTCATATAATATTAACCTTGTCGTTTTTGAGATTTAGAAACACTAGATTTTATTTCACTATAAACACTTCATAAGTGTTTTACATTATACTTCTATTAGTATGGTTTAAATGCTCTAGTTAGAATATGAGTTACGCGGGTAGGTTAAGGCAACTTTTAGTTTAATGACCGTCAACATTATGATCTATTTGAAAACTGTTTATTTTTATGAAAACAGTGTGTTATATTAATACCAAGTGAACGTGTTCACCAAGATATTATTTTTCTACTTCGGAATCGACTCGATCTTTAAAGCTGCCGTGCCATGGTATCACGTGACAGTTATAAATAGATCAATTTTTTACCTTAACAAAAAATCAAAAAGTGTAACACTACACCGAAGTTCATTTGTCTGTTTGTTACAATAATTCGATCGTCAATTAGTTCAGGTTTATTAGTATTACTGCTAGAATCCTATTGTTAATCGCATAAAATAAATATTGTAAATATTTATCGGAAACCCTCTCAACTTCTATAATTTCATTGAAAATATTACGTATATTTCATTTAAAACAACAATTCACAGGATTCTAGCAGCACTTTTCAAGTAGTTTAGGTCATACACCGTTGATATTTAACAAAGTCATCTTTCATAATATCCGGGGTAGTGTTACACTTTTGCCTTTTTCTGTACACACTGACAGAGGAAAGGCTGGTCAAGCAATATAAATGTCGATCTGCTTACCTTATAACACTCGCTGATGAAACAAAATATCCATGCCTGTATTATCCTGATTATATCCTAACTGACACTCATATAAATCTTAGGTATCTGTATTAAATAAGTCTTATTTCGGCATTGTTTACACTGCATTCCGATGATTTGTCTCCCGACATGATCTTCTCTATTAAACATGCTTGTGACGTCATCAATGATAATTATACGTAATAGAGAAAAATATATTCAGTTAGAAGAGTTTTTAGTGATATTTTATGTCTGTAGTTTTTATAATTTAAACCAGAGATAAAGTTAAAATCGACATGTTTCTGAGTAAAATATGACATCATGCTGCTTATTGTGACGTCATATCGATCAGAGGAATTTGATAGCTGTTAGTTGCCTTATCATACCCGCGTATCTGTATATTTATACTCCTTAAATCATTAATTGTGAAAAAATTATGCAAAAATTATAGGACAATTCTATTTCAGTTTCTGTTAGTAGTATATTCGTGTAATAGTATGAAATCAAACAATAATTATAACAGCCCTTTTATACAGTCACATGACCTATGAAAAGTGTATGGCATTATCACGGGTTTTTTTAATTCTCTTCAGAAAAGTTATTGCCAAATTAACAATTCCTTTACAGTTTATCGAATTTTTTTAATTATGAGGTTCCAAATATATATAAGAATAATGTCCTGTTCTGAAAATGTATCAACATCATTTAGACAAATAATATATCTAAAACACGCGGTAATACAAACATTGTTTTTTTTTACATTATATCAAACACATCATGTGTTTTCTCTCGCCATCTGAATTGACTTTGCGATATTGTTTGAAAGCACTGAAATGTAATTCAACTCTAAAAAAGAATAGATTAACTTCCTTTTAACACTGAACGGAACTTTTAAACTTTTTGTTTATACGAATAGCATTTGTTTAATTGCCATATCCCGACTGAAAGGCCAGTTATCAGATGATTTATAAAAGACGACCAGGTTTGATATCTATTAACATTCCTTTTTTGTGTGTTAATGTCAAATCATGTTTTTTTAAATATCATCAATTTATTAGCAACCAATGCTAATCAACCCAAAACATACACAAAAGCCATGATAAGTGTTTCAATGTCAATTACACTTTTTATACTGTTTATCAATAGAAATCAAGACAAAGATTCATCCTCGGTACAATTCCTTATTTTTTGTTGTTTATAAATGATTTGAAAAATTTAAAAAAAAAACTTTCACCTTACTTATTCAATTTAAGTTGAATAAAACATGCATGTAAAGCGTGGAAAGATGTCTTTGAAACGATTGAATTTAAGATAAAAATCTGATTGATTTTGTCTGTTTAACTCATAATTACTTATCTCAACAAGTTTATTTAAGGACATCAAACTAATATATATATATATATATATATATATATATATATATATATATATATATATATATATATATATATATATATATATATATATATATATATATATATATATATATATATTTTATATATATATATATATATATATATATATATATATATATATATATATATATATATATATATATATATATATATATATATATATGTTTAATAAAAAATAGATGTAGCACAAACATCTACAAATAACTGCATCAATCACAGTTCGTCGGAAACTCTTCTTGTCGTGGTAGAAAATTGTGACCCCTTATAATCCACCTCTGTCCGCCAATTTTACAAAGAAAAATAAATACGTTGCGAAAAAATGGTCACCTATAATGAAACAGATTATCAATTGACAAATTATAAAATCATCATATTCTTTCAAATAACATTTGTACATCCAATTAAGATATTTTTACGTGCTTCAACTTCCTGATTTGATGCTTTTCCAAACGATACATAAGTCTATATAGCCACTTCCTCGTTTTGAACACAACGACGATTAAAAGTTATTATGGTATCACTTCGCATCGAAAACACATTAACATACATACGTTCAATTACCATGTGAAGAGGTTACATTTCAGTGTCTCTTCGTCGTCCGACAAAATCGGCAAACACCAGCTATAAATAGCCACATATACTCAGCGAATACGTTTGACTACTCTTCGTTGCCTACAATAGTAACAATATGCAACGCATAGCGTACATAAACACGCAAAACGGACCGAAAACGTTCGATTGGTATCACTTGCTCAATAGGATAATATTAATTAATTTCAAACTTAAATCTCAATAACAGACATCTACAAGATTCATTTCTAATTTTACAAAATAATGGGTTATCCGCATATAAGAATATCCTTTCTATTAGCTTTTGAAATATGTTTAAAATTTAGGCTAAATAAACAAAATATTTCATTTAATTTCCTGTAATAAAAATGTTACATTGTGTACTTTTTGTTTTTAATTATTTGATTGAATTTAAATACACGAACTGTCATCAAAAAACTTGGTTATCATGGCTTCATATGTATCAAAGAATAACATGTTTTCTATTTTTGTATAAGCTCTGATCGGCAATGATATAAATAACGTATGCTTTACTCACCTTTTCAATGAAAATATTACCTCTGGTCAACTCGATTCCATCTGTTATCTAAGTAACATCAACTCATCACGCGAATTAACAGTGTTTTTGAGTAATCGAATCTCACTTGTTTTAAAATTGGATAACGATTAAAATGGTTCTGTTTTACTCAATCAAAAATGTAGTTGACACTTGAGCGTTAAACAACTTAGTCCTAATAAATTTGATAAATATTAAACGAATGTTTAAAATAATCAAGCTCACTCTTTATATCATATTTCTAGTAAAAATCAATATTTATGAGGTATATTCTTATAACTAAGCGAGGTTTGTCTTGTTGTTTTTATACTGGTATGTATTATTACTGTATCTTATTATGTAATAAAGTTGATTCAGTTTTGTATATACTGGTGTTTATATTTGTGTTCCTCTTTAATTTTGTTATGAATGGGTTACCGTATGTGAGTGACGAGTGTCGGGTGAGTGTGCTATTTTTAGATCGAGTATTTAAAGTGACCGGTTTGGGTGTAGTGGTCAGTAGAGGGTCCGGTAACGACATCAGCCGGATGCCACGTTTTGCAGCTCCTGTTTCAAGACATGGTGAATATCTCCAGTTAGCTTAATACTAAGGAGAAATGGGTAGCCATTGAAATTTTGGATTCTGTTAGGCGGGCACATGTTTTCCTAGCCGGTAAGGTTGTTTTGTTGTTATTTTGTACATTTCGTTGGTAATTTAGTTCTTAGTGTAATTGGTAGTATGTTTGTATGTTTATCGGGACTTTATTAGTCACAGTATGTTTTTTTTCAGTGCGTAAGGGTGTTTGATACAATTACCTGAAATACAGACTGGTGTGCTAGACGGAAATTTTCCTATGGAAGGTCGTGGGGACAATTGACGAAGGTCGGGGACGCATTCTATGCTGAGTGGGGCGTGGGTTTCTATCCGGGCAGTGGTCGTAGACTGGAAGCGAGAGACCTGCGAGTCCGGGGCTTTCGGTTAGGATAGCGACAAGAGGGACAGGAAATTTGACGAGGCAGGAGCGTCTCGAGTGCATAGTGACCTTGAGTTCATTTTCAGAGAGGTTTAAGTGTTAAAAAGCGACTGTTATTACAGGCTAATTTTCATATACATGGTTTTGAGCTGAAATTTGAAGTAATTGTAAATTCACGGTATTTTGAATTATTGAACTTTAATATTTTTTTGAGTAAATTTTTCAACAAGAGTTTTATTGGTTGAAATAGCTTCTAAACAACATTTTGTAGTTTACTTCCATTTTATATCTGATACAGTGTGATTTAATCTTGAATTTAGTTGATAGTATCAGATATTTGTTCATTTGTTTAATTGAATTAATTTTCTTTTTTTTTTGTTATGTTCGAATGAGAGTGGTGTGAAAGGGGGAGTGAGAATAATGATTTGTTTTGTTTATTAATTTTTTTTTCAAATTAAACTTGTTTATTTTCTTTACAAAATCTTATTGTTCATTCAGCTGACAAAATCCAAAAAGAACTCATTACACTTATCAAACTTTAACAAAATGTATATATCTTCACAGCATCTATAGAGTAAAAGCTTTCACTTTATGACATTAAGTTTACCTTGCATATGCTTTTGTTTAGCGTTAGTAGTCAGTATATTCATGAAGAGGTTAACTGCAGGCTCTATTTCTAATCCTTCTCCTGGTTGAACATTTGTTGTTCCTTGTGTAATTAAAAAAAAATTGTCTTAATGACAAAAAGAAAGGAAACTCAAATGTAATCGGTAGGCGTCAATAGCATCCCCTTATTCATAATCACTGAGCCAAATGGACAATTTTTTTTGTAATACTTTCATGTTAAATACTGAAATCTGATTGGTTAAGACGCAGTTAATAATATTTTACTATTACCCTCAGCGTTAGCAACGCACTTGGCAACGGGTAACATTAAAAAATGTTACATGCGCGAAAATTATGCGCGTACGGTTCGCTGTAGAATTCACGTTATTCCTATATAAAAGCAGTAAAATTTTCTTAAACATTTTAAAAAAAGACATTCAGTATAACAAAATAAATAGTGCCTGTTTGGGAGGACAACAGTTGAAATTGACACCCCGAGAAAACCATTGTCAACCGACGCGGAGGTTGACAATGGTTTTCGAGGGGTGTCAATTTCAACTGTTACCCTCCCAAACAGGCACTATTTATATAAAAGAATATCATCACTATTAAAAATGGTGAAAAGTACCGTCTGTCGTAATACAGCCTGTCACGGGATGACACTCCGAGGCGTCACACTCACAGATAGATCTACACAGACGTCCATAATACCCAGGGGGACAGGATTGTTTACAGTTAATTCCAAAGCTTCCGTAAGGACATTCTGTGAAGTTGAGAACATGAATAACACGTGAGTTACACGAGTAACATGTGGCACAATTTTATTTATCATAATGAATGAAACACAGAAGACCGCATTTACTATTCCAACCATAGGGAATTCGGAGGACACATTAAATTTGTAAGTAAAGAAAGAAGAATGATGCACAAAATTCAACGTCTTCATAATATTTCATACAAGGGTTTAAATTTGTTGGGATTAGGCATGTATGACAAAACCAAAATTTGAAGAAGAAATTAGTAAATAATCACTTTTTTATCATTATAGAAATAAAGATATATAAAGACAATATTGGCATCATTACTACACGGTATTGGATGATATAAGAAATTCCTGCATTTCAATTCCATATACTTTAAAACTGATAAGTTAAAAAAAATATGTTCATGCTACACTCAAAGTTAAGAAAATGAAACAAATGTGATTAACAATATTTTTATTGACTTTGTGTTTTTCATTACAAAAAATATGACAAAACTGGTATCAAGAAGTGTATTATTGCAGCAAAACAGCCGAAGTAAAGATACTTCCTTCTAAAAAGGACTTTATTATTTAGCTAATTACACCAGTTCTCGCGGGATTTTATGTCATTGAAATCATGTGAGCTCACGTGATTGCTAGTAATTGATTAAGGCCTTCCATCTCCAGCTAAATATCAGATTGTTTTTCTATTGTTTTTTTTCTTCAATACATATTATATTTTTTATTTAGATAACCATTCGTAATTTATCAGTCATGTTTTACTTGATTTTGATGTCTTTTTATGGAATAATTAGTTTTGGTTATGTTTATACTCATCCTCTTTCATTTGAGAAAGATTACTTTTGTTTTTGAAGTATGTATATTGTTCTTACATTTTCGATCAAAATGTTTTTACAAGAGTTCTCCAAAATCATTAGAACTAGATATTTTTGGCAAGATAGAGTGATAACTGTAGATGTGCACTCCAATTGTAGATTTAAATCATTGTTTTTAATTGAATGTGAATTGAAGTATAAGAAATGAATTCAATATCTTCATGATAACTCTCATAAACAGTTTCGAATTGATTCCTATATTATTTAATACTGTTTTAAGTTTGAAAGCCAGATTATAACTGATAAAAGTTCAAATAATTACTGCAAATACATGATAAAGAGTGGATTGAGTGAGTTAAAAAAAAACCCAGCCAAGTATAAGTAGCCAGCATCATCCACTTACCACTACAGCTGTTGTTAACTTCATTTAGGTATTCGTTTACGCAGCAAGGAGAAAATAATCTGGATGGTAAAAGTGTATGTTAGACTTGCTATTTTGATAAAATTATTCAAAAAGTATTTCAAAAAGCATTTACAAGTTATAATTAGCTAATGCTTACTTGTTGCACTCCGAGTTTTCCTTAGTATGTCGGATGAACAAGAACAAAGTGAAGTAATACAAAATCATCCTACAGAAAATTAAACTTTTAGTTTTTATTGTTTTGAAATACGTGGCTCAAAAACAAAGTTCTACATATCAGATACCTTATAATCACAGCTCGCCTTATTTCTGTAGTAAATCAGTTGGACACAATGAATTGAATTAAACCAATGCATGCCAAGCAATGTAGTGAACAGGAAGAAAAGGAGAGCTCTGATGACTGGGGAAATAGATAAACAAAACATAATGAATTAGTCATCAAATAACCGAGCTAAAATAAAATTAAAGGATAGTTTTGTTGCTGATATTTTTTTACGAACTTATTTATTGTTTCGCAATGTTTGTTTTTTGGAAAAACTTATTTTTTTATCACAATTTTGGAACGCTTGAGTCAATGTTATATTTTTGGAAAGTCTGAAAAATTTGCTATTATTTTGATTAATTTCATTAAACATTATATGAGAACATCTCATATGGTATGTTTTTGTTCTATTATTCATAAATCATTGTGACGGCTTTCCTACCATATTTTTTTTTATCCGTGTATGTTATTGTCATGAATAAAGATATCTCATGTTTTAAAATTCGAAATAGAAATATAAGAAATTAGGACGATTGGAATAAACACATGTATATGAAAGATGAAAAAATATAAAAGAAAAAGAATATTAAATGCATAGGACAATGATTTGTCCCAGATTCGAAGAAGGCATCAAAATGTGAGCAAAAGTCTGACATCTGAAGACACATGCTGATGCACAAACAATTTGAATACAACAAAGAGAATACAAATGAAAAGAGAAATTAACTATGCTATGTAGCAACCTCTAATGAAACAACGTCCACTAATGATATAATGTTGCATTAATGGTCAGGATGTTGACCACTAATGATATAATTTTATCATTAACGAACAACCTAACCGTCCGCTAATGATATAATTTCAGATTTATATCATTAGCGGTCAAAAACCGTAACCTCTAATGATATAGAAAAAAAATGAAAAATAAGTACTACCTTGACCACTAATGATACACATTTGCATACATTATTGCATTATTGGATGGATTTGAAACCTTTAATAATTTAAAAGATTTTATATATATATATATATATATATATATATATATATATATATATATATATATATATATATATATATATATATATATATATATATATATATATATATATATATATATATTGGTTTGTTAATTATAGATTAGAACAACAAAGAATATTAATTAAAGTTAGTTGAATTAACAGGGATCATGCCGTTGTAACAAAGAATATCATCCCGAGTAAAAAATCGACCTGCGCTTTATTTTTTAACATTGACTATTGATTGGGAGGGGTATGGGGTGGGGGGGGGGAGGGGGCATGTCGAAAATTGAAAACTGAGACCAAAAGTAGTGAAATGTATACCCGGATTTCATTTTTCATCGTTGATTAGTGATTCTGGATACCAAATTACCTTGACCACTAATGATACACATTTGCATACATTATTGCATTATTGGATGGATTTGAAACCTTTAATAATTTAAAAGATTTTATATATATATATATATATATATATATATATATATATATATATATATATATATATATATATATATATATATATATATATATATATATATTTATATATATATATATATATAAAATCTGCATTCCACCTGTATCTCAAACGACCGTGTAGTGAGCGACCAGCGCGCTAGTTTCCCTTCGTCATCGAAAGCAAGATTTTTGTCTTGCCTAGATGGCCCAGTGGTTAGCGCGGTGGCCGCTCACTGCTAGGAGAATGGGTTCCAGAGGTCGTGAGTTCAAGCCCCGGCCGGGGCGGAGGTGGAGCTCCAACAAGGTGAATTTCTCTGTGCTTTATGTATATCTTTATCATTCACTATGGGCAGGTATATGTCAATTTGAGAGTTATTGCAATGTTTGTGCTTATTATATGTATATATCTATGCAATGTGTATCGTCCTGATCCTCTCAAATTGTCGTTTAACTGCATTCCACCTGTATCTCAAACGACCGTGTAGTGAGCGACCAGCGCGCTAGTTTCCCTTCGTCATCGAAAGCAAGATTTTTGTCTTGCCTAGATGGCCCAGTGGTTAGCGCGGTGGCCGCTCACTGCTAGGAGAATGGGTTCCAGAGGTCGTGAGTTCAAGCCCCGGCCGGGGCGGAGGTGGAGCTCCAACAAGGTGAATTTCTCTGTGCTTTATGTATATCTTTATCATTCACTATGGGCAGGTATATGTCAATTTGAGAGTTATTGCAATGTTTGTGCTTATTATATGTATATATCTATGCAATGTGTATCGTCCTGATCCTCTCAAATTGTCGTTTAACTGCATTCCACCTGTATCTCAAACGACCGTGTAGTGAGCGACCAGCGCGCTAGTTTCCCTTCGTCATCGAAAGCAAGATTTTTGTCTTGCCTAGATGGCCCAGTGGTTAGCGCGGTGGCCGCTCACTGCTAGGAGAATGGGTTCCAGAGGTCGTGAGTTCAAGCCCCGGCCGGGGCGGAGGTGGAGCTCCAACAAGGTGAATTTCTCTGTGCTTTATGTATATCTTTATCATTCACTATGGGCAGGTATATGTCAATTTGAGAGTTATTGCAATGTTTGTGCTTATTATATGTATATATCTATGCAATGTGTATCGTCCTGATCCTCTCAAATTGTCGTTTAACTGCATTCCACCTGTATCTCAAACGACCGTGTAGTGAGCGACCAGCGCGCTAGTTTCCCTTCGTCATCGAAAGCAAGATTTTTGTCTTGCCTAGATGGCCCAGTGGTTAGCGCGGTGGCCGCTCACTGCTAGGAGAATGGGTTCCAGAGGTCGTGAGTTCAAGCCCCGGCCGGGGCGGAGGTGGAGCTCCAACAAGGTGAATTTCTCTGTGCTTTATGTATATCTTTATCATTCACTATGGGCAGGTATATGTCAATTTGAGAGTTATTGCAATGTTTGTGCTTATTATATGTATATATCTATGCAATGTGTATCGTCCTGATCCTCTCAAATTGTCGTTTAACTGCATTCCACCTGTATCTCAAACGACCGTGTAGTGAGCGACCAGCGCGCTAGTTTCCCTTCGTCATCGAAAGCAAGATTTTTGTCTTGCCTAGATGGCCCAGTGGTTAGCGCGGTGGCCGCTCACTGCTAGGAGAATGGGTTCCAGAGGTCGTGAGTTCAAGCCCCGGCCGGGGCGGAGGTGGAGCTCCAACAAGGTGAATTTCTCTGTGCTTTATGTATATCTTTATCATTCACTATGGGCAGGTATATGTCAATTTGAGAGTTATTGCAATGTTTGTGCTTATTATATGTATATATCTATGCAATGTGTATCGTCCTGATCCTCTCAAATTGTCGTTTAACTGCATTCCACCTGTATCTCAAACGACCGTGTAGTGAGCGACCAGCGCGCTAGTTTCCCTTCGTCATCGAAAGCAAGATTTTTGTCTTGCCTAGATGGCCCAGTGGTTAGCGCGGTGGCCGCTCACTGCTAGGAGAATGGGTTCCAGAGGTCGTGAGTTCAAGCCCCGGCCGGGGCGGAGGTGGAGCTCCAACAAGGTGAATTTCTCTGTGCTTTATATATATATATATATATATATATATATATATATATATATATATATATATATATATATATATATATATATTGGTTTGTTAATTATAGATTAGAACAACAAAGAATATTAATTAAAGTTAGTTGAATTAACAGGGATCATGCCGTTGTAACAAAGAATATCATCCCGAGTAAAAAAATCGACCTGCGCTTTATTTTTTAACATTGACTATTGATTGGGAGGGGTATGGGGTGGGGGGGGGGAGGGGGCATGTCGAAAGTTGAAAACTGAGACCAAAAGTAGTGAAATGTATACCCGGATTTCATTTTTCATCGTTGATTAGTGATTCTGGATATGGGGGGGGGGCTTTCTAACGTTTAAACTGAGACAAAACGTCGTAAAATTTATGCCCGGGTCATTTTTCAACAGTTAAAAAAGTTTTTATCTAATCTTTGATGACTTCACACGTTGAAAATTGACCAACTACATGTTTTTGATCTGTCTCTGAAATGGAATTTGCTCTACGCAATTATTATGTATCTGATAAAAAAATTTCAGCTGCATATTTTAATTCCTAATATTGTCCGATGGATTTCTGGTTTTGTTTTTTGTTTTTCCTGATAGAAACAGTTTGTTATTAAGACTAAGAACTCTGTCTTTTGTTGTTAAACTGTGTAGATAGAGCCTAAAGGAATATATGTCAAACAATATCGTCTCAAGCCATGGTCCGGAGTCCGTTTATATATATAACGTATAACGGGTAATTTTTACTGCTGTGATTTTTTACGAATTTGTCATAAAATAGGGTGATTTGAATTTTTACGCGTAATTTTTTTACGAATTGGACATGTCCGTAAAAATTAAAATCATCTGTGGTAAAAGGGGGAAGAATTTCACCGTGACTTTGTTACAGTTAACACACATACAAATCAGAAAATCGTTTTTCTGTTAACGATTCCTTATATTTATGATTGTGTTTATACATTTACCTTTCTTTCATATGTGATTTACATTTTACTTATTCATATTTATCTGGGTATCATCATTGCTGTACACCATGTGTTCGTCTCAGTTCGATTTACCGGGAGAAAAAAGAAAGACAATTCCATTTCAAATTTTTTTCTCTTTTTCTTTCTCTCCCAACCAAAAAAGACATCTAGCTAATAACGTGGCATTATACGTAATTTTAAAAAATACTCAAGACTGAATAGAAAGATCTGAACTGTTATCCCCACGTGACCAAAAACGCTCAAATATACCTACATGTACAGCCGTCAGGGACTGAGCTGAAGGTCATGTACATTACTCTCATACGTTCGATGTAGAAAATTTACGTGCGGTGTTTTTTTAATTCTATGAACATTTACGCGTTTAGTTTTTATGGATTTATAAAACTCGTAAAAATTAGTAAAAATTAGAAGCACGTAAAAAATACCCGTTATACGGTAACTCTCTCAATCATGTGGGCCGTGGTTTGCTAAGATTGTCAAACCAATACCGGCCGTTTATGTAATATTTCCGGTAAATCACTTCAACTTTAATTTATTTTGAGAAGACATGATAATTAACTTATGACCCGTATAGACGTATTTCATTTCTATCCAACAAAGACGCATTTATAACTTTTATCCATGCGAGCATTACTGCTTCGGAAGTCGTCAGTGCTCGTACAAATTATTGAGCATTAATCATTTTGATATTAATTAGATTACAGTAAATCTCGTTTAGTACGAACATGGTTATAGCACATTCTCGGATATAGCTAAGTGTTTTGCGTCCCCGGTTAAAATTCTCCACAACTCTTTGCAAATATATACGGTAATAACGAATTCAGATATAACGAATTTACGGATATAGCGATCTGATTTTGAGTCCCCTAGAGGTGAATAATAACGAAATAATAACGAAAAACACCTTTATAACGAATTTTTTTGCAGTATAAACAAGTTTGTACTCCCACTTAACAGAATAGTTTGAAAGAATATATTTTCATATAATTTTTTCAATTAACAATCCGATTTGTAAATGTATCAAAGTAATGTATTTTTATTTTAAGCCTCAATTAGCAAAAATTATAGTCTGGTGAAAAAAACATGTACTAGTATATAGTGAATTGGCAATAGATATAATAACGAATTCATTATATGAAAATAACGAATTACGGATATAACGAAGTAATTCCATAAGTCTCTAGGACTCGATATAACCGAGTTTTACTGTATGTCGATAATTAAGTAAAATGTAATTTTCTGTTCGAGTATTCTCAGTACTTTGATGATTTTCCTTATTGGTAGGTTTCTACGGGCTAAGTGGCTGCTGTTAGTGGCTGCTAGCTTCAGCCTGGTTGAAATTTGACCCGGGTATAATTTTCAACGTTGAAAAATTGATACCAAAAGTTGTGAAATTATACCTGGGGTCAGTTTTCAACAGCTTGAAAAATATTTTTTAATCTTCTAATGACATCGACACGTTGAAAACTGACCCTGTTGAAAATTGACTCCGACTTCAGAGTTTCGAACTGTCTTCGAACAGAAGTGTAACTTGCTCTTCACAGTTTAATTGTACATGTGTGTACTTGAAATTTTCGGTTTCAAAACTATAACTCTTTCAAACTATACGCTATATTTGCCTTCTTGGGTAATTTAACATTTAAAAGGTTGATTTTTCCGACTTCAATCATTCAATATTTCATTAGACTGAAAACGTGGTATGTAGCAACCTCTAATAATACACCGTCCACTAATGATATAATGTTGTATTTGTGGTCGGGATTTTGACCACTAATGATATAATTTAATTAAACCCGGGTCAATTTTCAACCCGGGTTAACATTCTTTGTTACACCGACATAATCACCATTGTTGAAGTAGTTTAAATGTATATGTATAATGTATATTTCATCAAAAGGTATTAACTATAGACTTTTTTAAACCACATTATCCTTGGAAAAATACTTCTTAGATTTGCCTTCCAAATATCAGAAATCTTTATGTACTTTTAGAACAAGTAATGCTAAACTGCCTATAGAACGATGTAGATGGTATGATATGTACCTCGTGAAAACCGTACATGTACCACATGTAACTGTATTGAGATAGGAGATGAATTTCATTATTTATTTCATTGTACAGATATAACAATTAAAGATAAGAGAGTTTTATACATACATGTACCTTCATACTTCTACACACAACCAAATGTTTACAAATTTCAACAACTCATTAATGCTAATAATAAAAAATTGTTGATTAATCTGTGTAAATTCATTAAAATTATAATTGAAAGAGTTAGCTCTCTAGGTTAATTGCTATTCATACTTTTTTCCTTTTTTTCACTTTTGTATTGTCACTCCAATGCATGCAATGTATGTATTATATGTATTATTGTTCAATTGTTTTGTGATTTTCCTCAACACTGTAATTTATGCAGTTCAGAGAATAAAGAAATTGTCAATTGTCAATTGCCATCTTTAATTAATATTCTTTGTTGTTCTAATATATAATTAACAAACCCACATATTCAACTTAACAACAGATTAGTGATTCAATTGTGCTACAGACCACAATATCAAATAGTCTTGTGAATTGAACCTTTTTTACGCTAATAAAATCCCGCTAAAAGTTTAACCGTATTTTTTTAATATCGTAAAATTGCTTTTCTTCAAACCTTCTTTAACTAAAAATATTTAGCACAAATCCTTTTGGATTAATGATAATTAATTTGGATCTTCAAATAAACAGACGAAGTCATCAATTGTATTTATTTTGTTTGTATGCGACTATTTCAGTTCAGGAAATAATGCAAAATATAAGGGGCAATGTCAGAATGGTGTAATTTACAATAAAGGACTATATATATGATCAAATAACTGCCCCCCCCCCCACCAAATTTTAACCAATTCTTACATGTATGTAGTATCGTATCAAAATCAAATCTTTATCCAACGTTATACAGAGGTTGTCTACAATATTAGACTCAACATTAGTCACCATTGTCCCTGAACTGCCCATCTATGACCTCACTTAAGCAATTTTTTTCGCCACTTTTCCAAATGTAATATCGTCATTTTTCCTCGATACATTGCCTTTGTAAGTATAGAACGCATGTATTAACATTTGGAATATAAATATATATATATATATATATATATATATATATATATATATATATATATATATATATATATATATATATATATATATATATATATATATATATATATATATATATATATATAAATTAAATTATATCATATTATATCATTAAAGGTTGCAAATCCAACCACTAATGCAATTGAAAATGTATGCAAATGTGCATCATTAGAGGTCAAGATAGTACTTATTTCTCATTTTTTTTCTATATCATTATAGGTTACGGTTTGTGACCGCTAATGATATAAATCTGAAATTATATCATTAGCGGACGGTAAGGTTGTTCGTTAATGATAAAATTATATCATTAGTGGTCAACATCCTGACCACTAATGCAACATTATATCATTAGTGGACGTTGTATCATTAGAGGTTGCTACAATGCTACCCATTTATACCTTTTCTTTATAAAAAAAAAAAGGAACGTCATCGCATTAAAAAAACAAATATATTTGTAAAGAGAATCTTGAATTCTGCAAGGAATTCTGTATGTTGTTTTAATGATTAAATAATGCTCAATGAAAGATGCCACAGATTCTTGGTCTTCTGTTTCATATTTGGATATTTTACTGGAAATGGACCTTGATGGTAACCTAATGACAAAACTTTATGATAAACGTGATGACTTCAATTTTTCTATAGCCAACCTTTTTTACTGATGTAGCAAAATGTCGTGACCTGCATATGTTTTTCATCTTTCAGTTAATTTGATACACAAGGGCATGATCTTCGTATAAACAGTTTCTAAGGCGAGGCAATCTAGTGATAAACAAGTTGATAAAACAGGACTATCAACAGTCTCGTTTGAAGTCATCTTTTTGTAAGTTATATTTTCGATACATCGACCTTTTCAGCAAAAACAAACCTCCACTTGGTCTCATACTGACTGACGTTTTTTCATACTAATTATTAGACCATAATTAACCACCTAATTGTCAACGGACTTTTCCGTTTTTCCCTGAATCCGACAAAGAGCACAGGGTGGGCGTGACCAGTCAGCAGATGACCCCCCCCCCCCCCTAGGCACCTGATCTTACTTCTATATTTTATAGGTCCGTATTGCTTTGCTTTGAATTTGTAATACGTTGGATTTTTGAGATGGTTGGCAGTTATTATCATTTGTCATCTATACACGTTATAATTTACGTTTATTTTAAAGACACTGAAAATGCATATTCTTGATAGTTAATGGTTTTAAATCTTTTAATTGCAATTATAAATTCGATTGCGTTACAAGCATTTAAAGTTCTAATTATCTACTTTCGTGCCAGGGATTAATTACATATCATTTTAGTATGTCTGAGTGTTATCTTATTTGAAACAGGCAGCAGTAATGATATTGCGATTGGCAAACTTTTTTCACTAATGGTACATATTTATATTTCATAACAATAATTGTTGTACACCAACAATGCAATTTAACAAACAAATAACAATCATCAGATGTCCTGTAGGCAATGGAAATCGTTTTGCTTTGTGTTCATCAATATTGAAAAAAGGAATCGAATTTCTAACTGCAAAAATATAACTTTTTGCTTTCTTTTACCTTTTAATTTTGAAATATCTTGTATATTATATTATTCCATACAGCTAGGGAAAATATTTATTTTCATTATTCCATACCACTAGGAATTTTTTTCTTTCATCGAAACGATTTGTGTTGCTATCGTGTACATAATTATATGATAGATATGCCTAAGTTCTGGTCTTTAAATCTATGGGTCTTTTCCAACTAAGCTATAACATTATATTCTGAATTTTTAATATGAATATTTAAAAATGTTATTTGGAATTGTCTTGATATGAATGTATCACATTATCTTTTAATTTTAAAACACAAATCATAAATTTGGCCTTTAATCACAAACGAATCATCAAATTAAACACAGTAAAATTTATATTATAAAAATATAGTAAGACTAAAAATTAAATTGAGAACTGTATTATGCTTTTTATCATGTAAAGGATTCATCCTATCTAAACACTTTCTTTTTTTCATTCGTTCTTTCATCTCATATTATCAATGTAAAAAAGAAAGTGTTTCGCTCTGAAATCTTGTGATCAAATCTCATGAAATTAACTACCCTGATCTTACCAAATATATAACTATATTATGTAAAGTACACTTCATAACAAAGAACTGCTTCAACATAACAGTTTTTTGATTGATGTTTTAAATATTTTGTATGTACTTTGCGTTTAAATCAATGTTAAGATGATAGATATTAATCCCTCTCCCACCAAAAAATTAACAACAAACGAAAATTATCAACCAAATTCGGCTCTTTGAGCTTTTGTCGTATATAGAATCGATAAAGAAGAATGTAATGCTAAAAAAAAAGAAATATCTGTTTTATATTTTACTGGAAAGGAAAATTTAGGGAGCCTAACAACAACACTTTATGATGAACCTGATTTTGATTTTTGATTTTCCTTTTCTATGTAGCAATATACATTTATTACCTGCATATATAGTCTTTGTCTCTCGGTTAATTTGATACTCAAAGGCATGCTCTACGTAGGAACAGTTTTTAAATCAAAGCAAGCTTCTGGCAAACATATTGATAGAATAGGACAATCAACAGTCTCGATTAAATCACCATTTTGTAAGTTCGATACAACGACCTTGTCAGCATATACAATATTCCACTGGATCGCATGCTGACTGACGTTTGGCATACTTATTGTTAGACCATAAACAATCACAAAAATAAATGTTTTCCGTTTTCCCGATTACGACAAAGAGCATAGGTGGGTGTGACAGGTCAGCAGAGGATGCTCACTCCTCCATGGCACCTGATCCTACCACCAATATTTTTAAAGGTCCGTATTTGTTCTGTACCTGTTTTGTATTTTTCCTTTGGACTTTTGATTTTGAACATTGTTTGTTATCACCATATGGTATTAATTTTAACTCTAAGCACCCGTTAATCTTTTAAGAAAATCTTTTAATAAGAAACACTTGCTGTAACAAGAAACCATGGTGTTTGTTAATGTGATCTCTTTTTATGTTTTTTTTCTGTGACGATGCAGATAAAAATCATCTAGAAAACTATTTCAGTGTAATTAATATCACAACAAAAAAAGATTGAGTTTCTATAGATAAATAAATCGTAATATTTAAATATTTACTTTTAAAAAGTAATTCCTTTTGATCACGTCATCATTTTGTTATGATCAATGATTTTCGATTCGATCATTTCAGTAGCACACGTCAAACCTGATCACCAAGAACACTTCATCACGCATGTTGAATCGATTTATCATTGTGTGTTCCGGGAAATATTCAAACCAATATGACTAATAATAATTGAGATTAACAGATTCATATTTCATATACTTTTTGCCATTTAATGAAAGATGCCGGCGTAATATATTTAATTTCCTGTTATTAAGGTATTTGAAAAAGTAAAGTAAAAAAAAAAACTTTTGTCGTTGTACAGCCAATCAAGTGATGGCACTCCGAGACGTCACCCTCACAGAGAGATCTACACAGACGTCTATAATATCCAGGGGGACATGATTGTTTATAATTCCAGCCAATGCTTAGGGACACTCTGTGAGATGACAAAGTTAAGCGAGTTATCAAACATATTTTTTTAAAAATGCGCCTGATAATAAAAAGAGCAATTTTGCACAATACTTCGTTATAACGTTATCGGGAATTACATCTTTATTTAGGGAACACTTTATTTTAGGATAAAAAACGCTATCAGCATGCCTAACATTATCATAATTTTCAAGTATATAACGTTAAAAGTAAAAAGAGTATGTTTTTGGCACTTTTACAACATTGCTTAACATAGTACAGCACCAGCAATAATAATATGCACCAGCAATGCATATTATTCCCATTTATCTTGATATTCCTTAATTATTGCTTTGAATTTGTTTGTGCTTATTCAACGTTAGGGATATCAAAAAACGCACCTATACAGAGGTTTATTATGCATTCGGGTACTGTTCGTAACATTAGGGATAATGTTGCTATTTTTATTATATAAGTATGTTTAAGACATTATAAAATGCAAGTAATACTGAAAGCCGTTCCAAGTTTTCTTTACACTAAGCTGATAACTTATTGACTACCCGTTGCATTCCGGTATTTTTTTTTAACAAGGCAGATGGTGGATTATAAAATGACGCAATAAAAAATGTTTGTAATTTAGGACTTATAACATAATATCTAAAAACACAATGTTTACACAATATTAAAAACAAGGTTTAAAAACATAATTATGTTTTATTGATATCGTTTATACTTTATAAAGACTAATGTCACTATCTTTATTGTATGCTGGTTTCATAGAAAACTTTTTGAACTAAATTAGTCGGAACTTTAATCTGAGAAAGAAGGAAATTAAACCTTTAAGGACTAAGATAAGTGATTTCAATTAGATATCACAACATTGAGTTATTCAAGATTAAATTTCCGTATACCCTTCAATGCTCACTAATTGTTTTAGAATATCTATTTTATGTATATGTAAATCATGTGTGTTTAAATATAAGTAATACCTTCGTACAATGACATTTTCCCCGGTTTTGTTTATTTCAAAACGAATCATTATTAACATACAATAGTTTCTATTGCACCGCTCATAAGGAGAAATACAAAGTGTCTACGATATTATGACGTAAGCTTGTCATTTTGTATATTAAATTCATTTTCTAAATGTTGTTATAATACATTTATGGTAATGGCAGGTAGTTCAAATAAAGTTCAAATCAAATATCTCGAAATAATAAGCACTCTACCTGTCTTCGCAGATACGGCATCTTCTTGTTTAACAAACTTTATTAAATGGATGCTTCTATCTAAATTCTAGTATTTTTTTTCATTGCACTTATTCTACATCTTTGAGTGCCAGCTCAACTTAAATTAATTTTATATAAAGGACTAAGATGAGGACTAAGCTGGATGCAAACTCTTTATATTAATACTAAATTGTTAACCTTTTAGATATAAAATAGATCATTATTCTTATATAACTATGTTTTGCACGGATATAAACTATATATTACATAGCATAACATTACAAATATCTTAAAGGCAACCTTCATAACGTGCAAGAATCAACCACTTAATGTAGAATTTAAGTTCACAATTCTACAATTACTTTCGAAAGAAAAGTCAAAGACAAAGGTCACTCTAAAGTTTTGCTCGCAAAGTTCCTCTCACGATTTCTTACACTACCCTCTTGCGAGACCTGTTCAATCCATAGGACCCTCTACTGGGGAGCTTACGATTAGAGCTGCCAAATAACGTTAACGGCGCTAATGTTTATTCATTTTCATAGCCAGCTCATTTCATGTACTAGATACCCATTTTAACCCATTGGTGGGGAAAGTGCACTGATAGAGTAACTTGCCCAGGGTTACAATATTACCGCAATTATAACAGACTGGACTCAAATTCGGGGCTACAGTATTCAAACTAGTTATAAAATGGGTCAAAGTCACATTACTTTGGAAATACCTAAAAAGCTGATATACTTACCTTGTCGAGGCAAATTTATTTATAATGTCATATTCATTAAATCGAAACTATAATGCCTTGTGCATAGTTAACCCGAAACACGAGCACTTTTCTATCAACTTTATTCGTGCGTACTTGTGTATGTATGGTAAGAAGCTTCAATATTACAGAAAGGAAAAATATCAATACATATATCATTACCCAAAAAGCATGTTCCGCAAACACAGAAAATACTATAAATGTTTAACATTAATGCAATACACAAATAACTATTATGTGTGTTTACTCGTTACAATACTATGCAACTTTATCAATAACTTAAGATGTAAATACTACGGTATCTTAGAAAAGACTTAAATGTTATTACAAATGAGAATTGATATAATAATTAGTAAACTTTGATTAAAACAGCAAATAATTTGTAAACTTACATTTGTGACCTGACTGCAAACTACAGATACATTGGCGGTAAAACTGCACGGACTAACGCTCTTCAGTAAAGAAGTCAAATATATATACCCTAGAAATTAATTGAATTTCGAACCCGATGGAAAAAACAATATTGCCTATCGTAACAGCACACTCCCCGCCTAATATTAAATAAATATTACCAATAAAAAAATTGTATAAACTGATAGAATTCATAGCGGAACGCTTTCAAACAAAGATAGTGCAGAAATTTCATGAAACATGAATGCAAAATATATTCACCATGGAACATGGGTAATAATCATACAAAGATACTTCAAAAATATCATTATGGAACATATATGCAAATTTTATATCTTAACCATGGAACATGGTTAAAAACTTAAGTTATGGACACTTGCAATGATCATATGAAATTTCACATGGTTTAAGAACAATCATTCATTGTGGAACACAATCAAAGATACACTATGGAACATAGTTACCAGTCATCAGATGTGGAGGTTCATTATAATTTTGTGGAACACAAATTTCACGATCAACAATTCAGCATCACCATTTCACTAATAGGACGCGTGTACATCACATTTTGTCCGTCTTTATGGACGCGAACGCGAGCTTTACGAACTTTACCATCGCTGCTTTGGTATGTTTCTGTTATAACACCAATAGGCCAGTCTGTTCGATGTACTGCACTGTCTTTTAAAAGAATAACGTCACCGACTTTTAAGTTTGGTCGATCATCTCTCCATTTCCGTCTGGGTTGAAGGTTCTGTAAGTAATCTTGTCTCCAGTGTTTCCAAAATATTTCGGAGAGAACTTGTACATGTTTCCACTGGGCGCGGTACATATCTTTGATGTTATCACTTTCCGGTATCACAGGTAAGTAATTCACTTTTCCAGTTAACAGCATCATAGGGCTAAGAACTAAAGTTGAATCCGGGTCAGATGAAATCTGCACTAAAGGTCTTGAATTAATAATAGAACACACTTCTGCCATAAACGTTGTCAAAGTTTCATGTGTTAATTGTTTGGAATTTAGATCAAGTAATATCGCATCAAGGATTCTTCTTGTCAGACCAATCATCCTCTCCCAGGAGCCACCCATATGCGAAGAATGAGGAGAGTTAAATATCCAAACTGTTCCATTTTCACGTAGATGTTTTTTAATCGGACCATCTTCAACATTCAGAGTTTGTATTCCTAATTCATCTGCTGCTCCTACAAAATTTGTACCCTTGTCTGATCTAAATACTTTGACCGGTCCCCGTATTGCTTCAAAGCGTCGTAAGGCGTTGATAAAGGAAGAACTAGACATTTCTTCTATTACTTCGATATGTATGGCTCGCACAGGGCGAAAAACCATCTTTAAGCAAGTCCTTAAAGGTGGCTTAAAGGTGACTTAAAGGAGCTTAAAGGCTATACAACCTTTAAGCCGCCTTTAAGTCACCTTTAAGCAAGTGCTTATAGGTCCTTAATGTCCAAACTTCTTTAAGCTACCTTTAAGCCACCTTTAAGCCACCTTTAAGCATCTTTAAGTGGCATTTACGCTCTCTTTACACTGCCTTTACACTGTCTTTAAGTGGCCTTTAAGTCAATATTGATCAAGCTGAACAATAAAAACATATATTAAATGCAAAAGCTCTTTTATAGAGATGGGAGGGGGTCATCCGAGTGATAATATAATTTCCAAGGAAGGGGGGGGGGTGTTCCAGGCGGTTTTAATCGTCGCTCCATTAAACACAGATCGCTATCATCAGCACCGCTCTGATGGACACAGATTGCCGTTATAACATTCTTTATAATTGTTTGGGGGTTTCAAAATTATTGTAGGTATGAGCGCAGTCTCTGTATCTTAATATGTGCATAAAACTAATTAAAGTATGTTTGTTTCCTATTATAAATTAATCGCTGAAAAAAATCTCTCTCTCTCTCTCTCTCTCTCTTTCTCTCTCAGTTCATCCGGTTATTAAACAAAATAGAGATAATGAACCAATAATGCATGATTTAATTTGTTAATCGGTTTAAGGTTTGTATTTTTTTTTCAATTTTCATTATTTCTAACTCTAGATCTGCTAGATACATGTTAAAGATGAAAAGACTCTCAACTGCCTTTGTTATATCGGGCAGGATATTACTGCTTTGTTTGTCTAGACATAGTTTTGTTCGTTTGTGTATATCTAATTAGAGTCTATTGTTTGTCCAACTTAAGAAAACCCCTGGAACTAACACAGAATATACAAGATATACACAGAAGTTGTGTCGTGTGCCCAGGTGCATGTTTGTGTATATCTAAATAAAGTCTATTGTTTGTCCAACTTAAGAAAACCCCTGGAACTAACACAGAATATACAAGATATACACAACAGGTGTGTCGTGTGCCCAGGTGCACGTCAGGGTTTCTAAAGGCGTTGAATCTTAGTATGTACGAGTATACGATAAGTCTAGTGAATAAAAGTTAATTTACATTTGTAATTCATTTTCAAAGTATTATTTCCTAGCTCTGGGTTTCAAAGATGTTACGTCTACAAATTAACGATACATGTATGTAAGAGTAAAATCTTGAGGCTAATTAATTAATGTACCGGTCATCATAAATAGGGGTTGATTATTCAAATATATGTATAAGGGTAAATATGTCAAATATACCCGGCCTGGCACATCATACAATTGTATGTACAAGTCATTTGCAATTGCCACATGCAGTAAATACGTCACCGGTAATTGGTAATTTTGTTTGTTATAGAATTGGCCGGTTTTTTTTTTTTTGTTTTTTTCTTCTTCATTTTTCTTTCTAGAACAAAAACCGTTTTAATACCTTTTCTTTCATAAAGTTAATACATTTTGTTGGAAATTAAGCACAATATTGAATTAATTTTTTTTAATGGCTTAAAGGTGGCTTAAAGGTAGCTTAAAGGTGGCTTAAAGGTGGCTTAAAGAAGTTTGGACATTAAGGACCTATAAGTTGTCCTTAAAGGTGGCTTAAAGGTGGCTTAAAAATAGTCTTTAAGCTGCCTTTAAGCCATCTTTACGCTTTCTTTAAGCCACCTTTAAGCAATACTTATAGCTTAAAGGTAGCTTAAAGGTGGCTTAACGATCGTCTTTAAGCTACCTTTAAACACCTTTAAGCTATCTTTAAGGAGGACTTAAAGATGGTCATTCATCCTGTGTCGTGTGGTTAAACAGCTGAACATGATTGCCCACCGTTTATTGTTTATTACTCCACCACGTGTCTTCCTTGCTAAAACTGTCCATGGACCGAATGTATCCACTCCTACTGTGGTGAATGGAGGACCAGGAGTAATTCTGTCAGAGGGTAAATCAGCCATTTTCTGTAATTCGAATTTTCCACGAAGTTTTCTACACGTGACACAACTGTGAATAAATGAAGACACCTCACGTTTTGCATCAATAATCCAGAGGCCATTCTTTCTAAGCGCTCCCTCGGTAAAATGTCTTCCTTGGTGTCTAACTGAATCATGGTAGAATCGAATCAGGAGTGTTGAAACATGATGTTTATTTGGCAATATTATAGGATTGATTTCTCCAGTAGGTAACACATTCTTCACATTATTAAGTCTCCCACCTACGCGAAGTAAACCTTCACTGTCAATGAACGGGGAAAGGGTTGAAATCCGACTATCCTTTGAAACAGTTTTTCCATTTTGTAGAGAGAGTATTTCTTTGCTAAAACACTCTTTCTGTATTTCTTTCAACACAAATTTTTCAGCATCCTGACAGGATTGTACACTGATACTGTTTTCACACATATGCCATCCAGAACAAGAATGAGTTCTGTGTTTGAAAGACTTGATGACATGTCTTAAACAGGCGACAAATTTGATAAAGGTTTTCCATTTAGAAAATTTCTCTGCAAGTTCAGTTATACAGTTCTTTGACATTTTAGTGGTGGTTTTCATGACTTGTACATCTGGACGAATTTCCTTGTCATCCTGTGGATCTATCAATGGGAAGTTATAGTTCTTATTAACCTCATTTTCTTCATGTTGTTCTAAAAGCCATTGAGGTCCTTGTAACCATTCACTATTCTGTAGCTGTTCACTCGAAAAGTTTCCTCGTGTCGCACAGTCGGCAGGATTTTTATGGGTCGGTACATAATTCCACTGGTCAGTAGAACTCACTTTTAAGATTTTGCTCACACGATTTGTCACATATGTATAGAATCTTTTCGATTGGTTGTAAATGTATCCAAGGACAACTTTACTGTCGGTGTAATATTTCACAACATTCGGTTTTACATCCAATTGTTCTAAAACAGTTTGTCCGATTTCTGAAGCAAGGACGGCTCCACAAAGTTCTAACCGTGGTATTGTATGTACTTTCATTGGAGCTAGTTTGGCTTTTCCCAATATAAATCCCAAATGGCTTGCGTTGTCATCACCAGTGATTTTCAAATATGCAGTTGCTGCAATCGCTGTTTCTGACGCATCACAGAAGACATGTAATTCAATGTTGTTAACACAACTTAATGAAACAGGTAAGTACATCCTAGGAATTCTCAAGTCTTGTAAACACTGTAGAGATGATTTCCACTCTTTCCATTTGTGATCTATTGTGGTTGATAATGGTTGATCCCAATCGGCACCAACTGATTGTCGAAGAAGGATTTTCCCGGACAAGGTAATAGGTGACAAAAAGCCCAACGGATCAAAAATGCTATTCAGGAATGAAAGTAACCCTCTCCGAGTGTTTGGTTTTTCACTGTCTTGAATTTCAAACAAGAAACTGTCATGATAAACCGAGACTATGCTGTAGGGGTAAGACTGAGTTTTCTCCAAAGTGTACATCTCTAAGGTTCTTGTTCAAGTCCTCTTCACCGAAACTATTCAAAATCTCTCTATCATTCGAGGCAATCTTGTGTAACCGTAAATTGCCAATTTCTTTAAACACTGTTTTGGTTCTTTTAATCAAATCTGTAACTTTTTCACGGGAATGTGAGGACACTAAACCATCATCTACGTAAAAGTTTCTATTTACAAAGTCTTTAACATCAGACCCATAAGTGTTTTCACAATTCTCTACAGTTTTTCGTAATCCATATGTTGCTATGGCAGGAGACGGTGCATTTCCGAACACGTGAACGCACATTCGGTATTCAATAAGAGGAAGATCTGGATTATTGTTTTTATACCAGAAAAAACGAAGAAAGTCCCTGTGTTCTTTTTTCACGTAAAACTGGTAGAACATCTGTTCAATATCAGCAATTACAGCATATCGATCTTGGCGAAAACGCAATAATATTCCTATAAGACTGTTTGTAAGATCAGGTCCAGTCATCAACACTTTGTTCAGAGAATGTCCTTCATAGACTGCGGACGAATCGAACACTCCTCTCACTTGATTAGGTTTCTTAGAGTTGTATACACCAAAAATGGGTAAATACCACATTTCATTGTTGCTTTCATGATCGAGAACAGGAGCTATTTCTGCAGCACCAGTATCAAACACTTTCTTCATAAATTCAATAAAATGAGTCTTTTTCACTTCATTTTTCTTTAAGCTAGCATCCAAAATTTGAGCTCTTCTCCATGCTTGAGATCGGTTGTTTGGCATCATGGGTTTCGGAGAACGAAAAGGAAGCGGAGCAATCCATTTTCCATTTTCATCCTTCTGAAATTCTTCATCCATAAGTGAAAGAAATTTACGGTCTTCTACAGACAAACCAATTTTGTCATCATCAGGGGACTTTTGAAACAAAGTGTCATATGTGTCTAAAGCTTGATGTTCTTTCACTTGAAAATGATTTTCACATGGATTGAATTGTGTCGTACGTCCATTGTTAAGAACGGAGGTTTTCATCACACGAACAAGGTCTGGGCGATGAACTTTTCCGAGACATTCATCTCCGATTATGACCCATCCTAATCCTAGCTTTTGAGCGAATGGAGTTTTCTTTGGTCCAGTAATCTGATGAAACACATGATGTGCTTCGGGAACATCTCTACCAATCAGTAGTTCAATGTTTACATCTTTTTCTATTGGTGGAAGCTCATTGACAATTGAATTCAAATGATAATGAAAACGAGCAACATCTGGAGTAGGGATTTCTGATCTTTCATTTGGTATATCATCACATTCAATAGTTATTGGAAGTTCATATTGACAATCTTCATGCACTGATTGAACACACAGTCCTTCGATTCTTCTTCCTGTCATAGTTGTAGTTCCTGAACACGATGACAGAGAATATTGGGTGGAAGGGCCCTGAACATCCAGACGATCGCAAAGTCTAGGAGAAATGAGTGTTCTATTGCTTTGATCATCCAGTATAGCGTAGACTTTTATGGCTTTGTTAGGATTTTGACGTAGAAACACATTCACTAACACTATTTTCCCACAAGAACGTCCTAAAGAGGGTTTGTCACACAACACGGTACATTTTGAGGCAACATTTTCTGATGCGTTATCCTCCCCGCCATTCTCTCTGACAGTTGAATGTTGGTTTTCAAAAGAGTTCGTTAATCTATCAACATGCATCAATGTTCTGTGATTATTACTGCCACATTTTTCACATTTCACTTTAACGTTGCAGTCTCTGGACATATGATTTGTTGATTCGCAACACTTGAAACAAATGCGCGCTTTTCTTTCAAAAACTTTCGTCGTTCTTCAAGTGGCTTTGATAGAAACTGTCTACAACACAACAATGAATGTTCAGCTTTATGAATAGGACAGCGTTTCATCGTTTCTTGTTGAACATATGTTTTCCGGTTCAGAATACTGTCTCGTCTATTTCCACGTGCAGGTGTTGAACTTGGGGCGATACGCGGGTTGTCATACACAAATGCTGGATCATTTTTCACTTCACTCATATCTCTAATGAAGTCAATAAACACAGACAGTGGTGGAAATGGTACTTTATACTGTTTCTTGTACGTTGAGGCACGAGTTGTCCATTTTTCCTGAAGACCGTAGGGTAGTTTGTTGACGATAGGATTGATCCCGGAGGAAGTGTCAAAATATGACAACAGTTGCGAATAATGAACATCAGATTTTGTAGATTCTAACTCTGACAATATGTCCAATAAATCATAAAGTCTGTTCATTTCTTTACTTGAAAGTTTTGGAAAGCTGTCTAACGTTTTCTTTATAGTTGCTTCAACCATCTCTGGGCGCCCGTATCTGTCGTGTAGACGTTCCCATATCCTCTGAAGTCCTCTTTCAGGTGCATGAACATTGGAAGCACGGATACTAGAAGCAAATGTGCTGGAGGTTGGCCCCAGCCACTTTACAAGCAAGTCCATTTCTTCAAATGGTGAAACATTAAGTTCATTCACAATGCTCTTAAAACTAGTTTTCCACACAATAAATGTTTCAGGACTATCACTGAACTTGGAAAATCTGGTTAATAGTAAGTCTTTCTTGAGGAGAAATTGCACAAGTCCTCCTAGAACCGAGTCGTCTTGTACTGTGCTGTGTAGTTGAGAGTTTGGATTGTTTGGAACAGGAGGATCCTGATCATAAAATCTATTTGGCTTTGGTGTTGCCTGAACTTTCAGTTTTTCTCTAGGTTTTTCTAAACACAATGATTCGGCATAAAATTGTTCCTTTTCTTGTGGGATTTTGTATTCACAATATTGTTCTTTATTCAATTTTGTTTTCAAATAGAGATCTTCAATTGGTTTTGGATCACTAAAATGTTGCGACACATATTGTTCTGTTAAGTCCTTTTTGTTAACAAAGGATCGTTGAGAGGATGCACTAGATGATTCACTGTCTGAAATTCTCTGTGAAAAAACTTCAGCGGCTTCTAATTTCAATGCTTGAAGGCGAGTTAATACTGAGGTAACTACAGTCTCTTTTCTTTCAAATTCAATTTCACTTTTTCGGATCATTTCTTTGTCACTATTTCGAGTAAGAAATAACATAAAATCTTTGAACACAGCATTGTGCTTGGTACGAACTCTCTTCAACTCATCTTCTATCTTCCTAAGTCTCTGTAAATCACCAACTTCAGCTTTGTCCAGATTTATCAATAAATCTTCCATCTTTGTCCAATGTTTTTGTAACTTTTTTTGAAAATCATGAAGCTGACTTTGGTAAAATCCTTTACCTGCTGCCGTTTTTGTTCGTGCTCTTGTTCCGAGTGATTTCGGGATGGCATCGATAATTTTCTCATCTGCTTCATGAAGAGATTGTTGATCTTTTTTATGGTCTAACTGTCCTATATCAGGATTCTGCTGAATTTCAGTTATCCCTGGGTCAGGGTCTTTGACGTTACCTGGATCAGGCTGTTCGTTTTGTCCTGGATCAGGCTGTTCGTTTTGTCCTGGAGCAGGTTTCTTTTCCTCCAACAAATCAGGTTCCCGTACAGTATCTGTTTCTCCTGGATCAGGGTTTGATGACATGGTATACGAAATCTTCTTACTATAATGCCTTGTGCATAGTTAACCCGAAACACGAGCACTTTTCTATCAACTTTATTCGTGCGTACTTGTGTATGTAGGGTAAGAAGCTACAATATTACAGAAAGGAAAAATATCAATACATATATCATTACCCAAAAAGCATGTTCCGCAAACACAGAAAATACTATAAATGTTTAACATTAATGCAATACACAAATAACTATTATGTGTGTTTACTCGTTACAATACTATGCAACTTTATCAATACTTATAAAAACTTCACTTAAGATGTAAATACTACGGTATCTTAGAAAAGACTTAAATGTTATTACAAATGAGAATTGATATAATAATTAGTAAACTTTGATTAAAACAGCAAATAATTTGTAAACTTACATTTGTGACCTGACTGCAAACTACAGATACATTGGCGGTAAAACTGCACGGACTAACGCTCTTCAGTAAAGAAGTCAAATATATATACCCTAGAAATTAATTGAATTTCGAACCCGATGGAAAAAACAATATTGCCTATCGTAACAGCACAGAAACACTTCCCATATCTAGTAGAATGTTAAATGTAAAATACAGCTGATGGTACAACGGGAGGAAAAAAAGCCAATCATAGGTAACCCGAAGGTTTACTTTGGAAATGCATGATTATGATCTGGGTGAACATGTCCATCCACTTCGCTGGGTTTGATGTCTTGATAGGTACTAGTAGGTACTTCACCAGTTACACTTTCGAATGTGAGTGGCTTGTAATTTAAAATTGCATCCGTAGCTGATGTTGTGTCAGACTTGGGATTTTGAGGTTAATAAGAATAAAATGAGGATATCCCTAAACATATGAAAGTGAGCCCTTTTTATACGGTGGTTTGTAGAGATCTACTATGCTTTTGAAAATCTCAAAACAAGAGTTAAACACATATTTAACATTCTGGTTAGTGTTGATTGCTTTAATTTTTGTTATTGTAATGATTGACGAATAATTGATGACTTTCAATACCCTGTTACATTGAATTTTGTTTTTGTTTGTAACTGTATCCTTCCAATGAATAACAATGAAAAGAATGATTGGACCTTGGAACAGTAGACAATATGTATATGAGGGAGATAAGCAGATCGAAGCTTACTCGTTTGCATTTAACGTGATTTTATTTATCGCCAACTACTCAAAAGTTGAGGAATAGCTAAGAGATCAGAAATTACATTCATTGATAAATCAACGCACATATACTGTATTGGCAAAATTAGAGGTAAATTGCAAATAAAGTCACTTCAAACATGCGTACTGAAATACATGTCACGTGACACGCATGGCGCAGACGAGTAGGACTATAAAATGTTAAGCAAGTTCACATCATGTAAACAATATCAATTTATAATGGAAAAGACCCACTGGACTTTTGAATTTTTTTTTTAAGTTCGACATGATCACAGTAAGGAAAATGTTCGTCCTTTCACGTATAAATTGATTTTAACAAAATACATAGAAAAAAAAAACGAGCCTTAATCCGCTTGTCTATTTTAAAGGCTTTCAAATATGTAGGAGGGGCATAACCTCAACGGAGATTGTAAGTTAACAGTGTAACCCTACCATACATTAATGTGTAATATCCTATGGGATTGTTGTTGTTTTTTTTGTTAAAATATTTTTTTTTAAACTTCTATCATTATTCCACGTAGACAAATGATTTGCTTTCTTAAATGCCAGTTCAAAATATAGTAACAAAAAATGATAAAAAATCATTTGTAAGTCCTTCTTGTATCTATAATTTGCTTTTTTAAATCCAGTTTATTCAAACTAAATTAACTCAAGAAAACTCAAAGTATGCGTATGGAGCCATGCCTGTCATACGTTTTTAAACAATCTGTATCTTTTTTGTTTATTTTATGATTGTTTTCTTAGCAATAATAGTGCTTTATTAATCTATTGTATTTCATAAATTATGAAATAAATCAAAACTCTAGTACCTTGGCAAAGCTATATTGTACTTGTTTGTACAATATTGTCATTGTTTTGGTGTTTTTTAGTTTCAGAAATATAGATAGATGCTAAGAATAATATGTTTTCTTACTTTAATGGTTACCTGTCAAGCATTTAGCCATGTGTGATGTATTTTCACTTTTGGCGCTAATGTACTTTATGTTCGCCACAGAATATTATCTTCTTTTTTATCCGAGCTGGTTTATTATTTGTTCCAGTGTCTAGGTTTAATCGTTCTAATTTGTTATTCAGCTTATAGTTATTTCCTCCAGTAACATTTTTGGCATTATAATCCAATATTTCAATCATGTTTAGACCAATCTTTGTAAATATTTTTCTTCTCAATAAAATTAAAAAAAAGATTTTTCTGACTGGAGTGACATTTTCACCATTGACCCATCAGCTCACCCACTATGCCTGGAAATCCTGCAAAGATTTATATGAATAAATTGCGTGTTATATGTCATTGTGAATTTGACTGTCAAGGTCACTATTATTGCTATATAAAAGTGTGTGTTGATGCTCTACCAGTTTGTTCGACGGTTGTTGTTATAATCTGTAAACTGTTTAGAATGTTTTCTGTGTGTCAGAAATTCTTATTTGCTAAGCGTCATCAAGGTAAAACATGAACTGTTTGAATTGACTGATCTGTGAAAAAAATGAAAGCCATCTAAATCATATTTCATTTACATTATTTTTTTTTCGATAAAGAGAATAAAACATGCTAACAATTGGTCAACAGTGTTTGCTTTATAGTGGGTTCAAAGCCCTTGATATTCAAAATACGTTAAACGATAGAAGTGCACTGTTTGTCTTTTTACATAAAAAAAAATGATGACACATCGTTTCTGGACATTCACAATTGTACTTCCACCATTGTCCTTAATATCCAGAGAAGATGTATGTTAGCAATTCCAGCCATAATTTCCTAGTGGACATTGTGAAGTATATCAGTTGAATATTCATACAGAGATTTAGTCAAAATGAAATATAGAATTCTTTTAAAAAAATTTATAGAAATTTTTATTCCTTTTTAACCTTCGTTACCAATTAAAATACGGGTATTAATTTTTACTTTGAAACATTATACATGGAAGTGTTAATAAATGTTAATTAAGGATATAAAGGCTGTTTTTCACAGAGAATAGTGAATGGAATTAAGATTTTATACTGTTTTTTTTTAAATAAAATGTTGAATACAATTCCCGTTATCTGTAAGTGTTATTGATTGAAAGTTATTCAAAAAAAAAAAACAAAAATAAAATAGCCAAACATTATTACAATTTGTAATTTAGATGCACACCCGTTCAGCCGTTACATTCTCTTTAATATAGATACAAGACATAACTGCAGTAACATAACAAACAATAAATATGCCAATGAAAAGGGTATTAATAAATTATGCATGTACGTTACAATTATGTATGTGCAAAATCTACCTATAAGGATATATTTCAGTTTGCACCGATTGCACTCGCCCATAACATGTCAAAAGGACAACTCAAAGACAAAATGAAATATATTAGATAGTATTAATTTTTCTTATGCATTGATAAATAATCATCACTTCATTTTTAACTCACCAACGCAGATGTTACTAGTTTTGTTTATGATTTGTTTGTAGCAAAAGTGATGAGGAGGCACCCTTCATGATAAATGCATAAATTTTAAAGGTTTAGTTCGATCTAATCAAAACAGGCGTAATTTTATTTTACAAAACAACGATTGATTTATTTGACAACACAACGATTGACTCTACTTGGTTTAGTAGTTACGAGATTCAGCTTTAGTGTAACACATGAACCAAAATAAAGTAGCTATAACGTAAAAGCTTTTCCTTCTGAAATTAATATAATCAATTTAAAAGCACTGTCAAAAAATAAAAAAAACAAATCAAAAATTTATATATGAATATGATGTAGATAAGATACTGTTTTTAACCTTCTTATATTGTTCGAATTCCCACTCAAACTGATACTAACAAAACACTACGCCAAACAGGAAGAAAACTCATACTTATCTAATCCTGATTAAAAATAATTTTACGTGATAATCGGAGAAGTGTTCAAGGAAAAAATCACTTTCGTTCGATAATTGTGAAAATATTTGTATTTAGAGATTTTTTCCAAGAAATGATTATACAAGTGTTATCCTTTGCTGTGTGGTGTACGGTTTATCATGGGTAACACACAAATATATATTGTCTTGAAAAGTGTATGTATTGTGGTTATAACACGCTTGCTCCTATCTCTCTCTCTCTTCCTCTCTCTCTCTCTCTCTCTCTCTTTCTCTCTCTTCATATATATATATATATATATATATATATAGAGAGAGAGAGAGAGAGAGAGAGAGAGAGAGAGAGAGAGAGAGAGAAATAGAGAGAGAGAGAGAGAGAGCAAACAATGTCTGTTCGAAACATTATATTTAAGAAATCCTCGTTAATTGCATCAATAACAACAAAGATATGATCATAATGAGGTAATGAAAGATACGGATGTACAGACCCCCAGAGGGACATTTTTTGTCAATTGAATATACAATGCAATATGACACTGCTATGACGACCTGGGTTTTTGTTTACTCAAATAATTACATCATCTTCTTTCATTAGTTTAACCACTGATAACACAGCTAACAAAGAGAGAAAACTCTAACCTCTAACTATAACATTTACTGATATACCAATTTTTGTTCACAAAGACCCATACAATTTGTTAAAGGGTGATGATACACATATCTCTAGTCGACTATGTACAATGATGCAGACAATTTTTAGTGGTGATAGTTTTTATTATCATCGGCAATTTAAATACATGTATCTTTTATTTAGGTTTTTAAACCGAATAGTTTTTTTTTCTTTTTTCTCTATCTTAAAATTTCAAATGCTATTAGCTACATATTTTCAAAATAATATATAAATCAAAATGATTTTTCTTAGTGAATACTGTTTACATTGTACATGAAGTTATAAAAGATATGCATTAAACCACAGAACAAATGTAACATTATTGAATATAAACAACACATTTTAGACGAAACCTTTGCAGTGCATATATATCTAAACTGTATAAGAATGATGTTTCCATCTTTTGACGTAATATTTCATATTTGTATATTGCATGGTTATATCTAGAATGTAGTTATATTTGTATTTTTATCAAAGGACGAGGAATCAATCGCATTAAAAAAAATACAGGTAAATATTTTCTGGAAAAACACACTTTAATGTTTAATTGAAATTTGGTCACGTACAATTTTTAAATGATGGGCTTAATCGGTATTACTTAAAACTAATTAATCTCATGAAAGATGTTTTCAAAAAAAAAACACGAGTACCTATTGTTATATTATTTTTTTTTACAGAGTGATACGACCTGTCCAGATCGATAACATGTTCTAATTTTACTTGCATCGAATTTCCATTTTTTCTTATACATTTAATGATGATTCATCAACCGTGCTCATCTCAGTAATCTCTAGGCTACGAGGTGTCATGTACTCAGATCTTTGTCCACTCGCTGCTGGTTGTTCCTCTCCTCCAAGAGAAGTGTATCCACGATCCAAACTTGCCTGCAGTTGGTAATAACTCAAGGCACCTGTTCTAGGAACTTGTTGTATTCCTGTAGATAGTACATATTGCATTTGGGCTTACTTTGATAAAATATCTTTGTTTTTAAATCTACTTCTTTTGTAGTTTGAATAAATACCTTTTATAGCCAGAGCTGATCTTGTTTGTATACAAATGTACCATCTAATTAAGGAAAATGAAATCAACGATCAAGTTAATGATTTTTAAGAAACAAAAAAGGTTTTGAACTGTATATTTGGTTGAGCAAAGAATAGTAGATGTTTTTTCTCTATTTTCTTTATTTGAAATAAAAAAAAAAAAGCAATATGTTTTGTATTTTGTAAAGTTGCACACTATCTTAAGTTTAAGACAAATATTAGCACGCAGTACAGTTAAGGCGGTCAATAAAAATACGGGCAAATTTTTGTGATGAAAACACGTATACTTTAGTTAAACTGGCATGTCCTTTTTAAAATCAATAACAGTCACTCAAATGCAATATATTTCTAAAATATATATATAACAGTACAATATTTTATGTTCATAGTGGTCACGTGATATGGCAGTCGCATGGTACAAGCAGATGTATTTGTGGTTTTGAGGTCATTTGAAAAATTCAATATTGCAAGGGCATAATCATGCCAAAATTCACAACTGAATTATGAAATAACTTGATGTTATATCGTAGATTTTGAAAAACGGTGCGAACTTTTTAAGATAAGAATATTTGTTAGTAGAAACCGTAATTTATTATGCATATATTGAATAATTTTGAAGGTCACGGGGTTAATTTCATTAAAAAATAATTAATTTGTAAGATTTTACAAGGATCGTAGAAGTTTTTAAGTTACATAGCATATTTCAAATTCACATGTAAAAGTTTGTCGGGATCAGGTAAGTGTATGCCCTTGCAATTAAGTGATTTATTTAGGTACTCAGATTTTAGATATACGATATTTTATACAAAACCGAGGTGGCTTCTTTATACGATGCATACTTTTAACAAAATGAAAATAAGACTTTATAGGTAGCATTCTACTAATAATAATTTTAAACAAAATATTCATTTATACTTTTCCGTTAATGTATGACATTTATTTTTCTTCGCTATAAAACTGCACGATAGCCTTCAATGATTTAACTTAATGCGTCATTTTGAAGCATATGACGTCATATTTTGTAGTACAGCGAGAAAGACATCTCGCTTATTTTTCAGTGTGTACGATATAACGGACATCAAAATTGTAAGTAATAGCATTTGTTGCTTTTAATTAAAAGATTAGTATAAGTTAATTTTACTAATAAATAGATTAATAAGTACTTTCGAGGTTTGTAATATACTGTGATGTCATAATGCACATTTCCCGTACTTTTTGTCTGAACGGAGTTTATTGACAGCCTTAACTGTGCTGCGCAGTATATATCATGTATCAACTTACAACATCAGTATGATGATGATGACTTGTCCAAGAACTAACAGAAACAGAGCGATCACCACCAATGTTTGAAGTGGCCCTGTATCACTGTTTATTATTGTTGGTTCTCCCTTCTCTAGACATTGCCGTAATATGTAAATAATATACTTTAAAAATTATTTCTCAATATGTAATATGTTAGGGAGTGGATTGATATAGGAACATATGTTGTTTCCATTTTATAGAATGACTGACATTGATACTTTAGGCGTGAATGTTTATTTTTAAAAGTAATTTTAATTTTTAAATAAAAAAACAAATGAATTTTGACAGGCCAAACCTTCCTCTGGATGCGTAGACGATTTTATTTGAAAAAGCGTTTTCAGTTCCAAGGTGATTTCATCACTTGTAACTGTAGAGAAATTGTACATAATGATATTATTCCATGAAAGAATACAAGTAACTTACAATTTAATTATATTTCATTAAATGAAAACAAATGGTTTTTGACAGACCATACCTTCTTCTGGATGCGAATTAATGAAGGACCATATGTTGTTTTCATTTTATAGAATGACCTTGAGACTTTAGGCGCGAATGTTTATTTTTAAAAGAAATTTCAATTATCAAATAAAAACAAATGATTTTTGACAGGCCATACCTTCTTCTGGATGCGGAGACGATTTTATTTGAAAAAGCGTTTTCAGTTCCAAGATGGTTTCATCACTTGTAACTGTTGAGAAATTGTACATAATGAGATTATTCTATGAAAGAGTACAAGTGACTTAGAATTTAATTATATTTTCTTCACAACAATTTGTTGTAAATGTTATATGGTATATATATTCAACATTGTTCTCCCTTAATGAAATTATTAATTTCACCATGTAATGAATATCAACTTTTGATCATATGTCTACCGCACGTAGCATTCAAATAAATTAGTTTTATATCACAAAGCATTATGAAAATGAACGTTAGGAGATTATAAAAACATAGCTTTTTTGTAGCAGACGGTTTATGAATCTCAAAAATAAAAAAAAAGAATTTCCATATCTTTAAAATGCCATCAAAACCGACAATTGTTTTGTTGAAAAATAAAACATTATCGGACTTTGCTTCATGACACAAAAATGCTTTAAAGTTCAGTAATGTTTTTTCCCTGAAGTTTAGGTTATCCGAGTCACTCATGTGAATTGTTGCAATTGATTTTCGTCCGTCGTAATGCATCATGCGTCAACAATGTTACATTTTAAACTTTTTTTAATACTAGAAGTTTGTTTGAAGCATCCCTAGGACTAGAGGAATCTGAATTGCGAAACATGTTACTTTACCACCCCGGTGGCATCTAGGACAGGGCCAAATATGCAAAAAGACCAAATACGTAGTTATAATAGAATGTCAGTGTTTGACTTAAATTGTAAAATACATGATTCCCAGGAGAGTGGTGCAGTCCCTAAGATGAGGTCAATGTGACCATACAGTAACAATTAAAATAAATCTTTGATTTTTTTCTCTATTCTCATATATATTCGAAAAAATGCATGAATATAAAAAACAAAAATTGTGGAATATATAGCCCACGGTCAGTTCAGGGATGGAGATGACAAATACAACCATTTAGTGATCATGTATTTTAGGTGACATGCACTTTAGTCTACCCTCTAGTATAGTTGATCATCTGTCGTCTCTGTTCAATTCTACAACTTTATTTTCATCTTGAAAACTTTTAATTTTCCATAGCATGCTTGAAACAAACATTATTAATACATGTTGTGAGTTTTTATTAATGAAATTGGATATTAAAACCGATTGACCATTAAAGACCTGCGGGTCTTGTTTTGTAATGTTTGGCTCTAAAGCTTTTAAAGGTAAAAATGATCAGAGAATCCACTCTTGTTTCCCCTCCCCTTTAATAAATTCATGTTTGCTCACAACAAATTATAAAAAGGGTCTATTTTCAAAGACGTCGTGGATTCTTTTAGGGTAAAGACTTCAAAACGAATCTTAAAAGGCAAACATGGGACTTCCTGACATTTCAATCTAAGGTGAATGAGGTTTATGAAGTACGCGTCTTTCATGCATGCTCTTGGTCAGTGTGTATATGATGCATCATAGTTTTACTTTACTAATGTCTTTTACAAAACATCAGTTGAACCTAGATATGGCATTTGCAGTGAATTGGCTAAATTAGCCAATTAAAAGATCCAAAAATGATAAGTAAAATTTAATCTTATAAATGCCATAAATGGTTTTGGACATTTGAAACTAGTAAATGTAACTAAAAGAATTAAACCACGTTTTAAAAATCAAATTGAAAGGAAAATATAAAAAAAAATACAGTATGTTATCAAATACGTTTACCCTACCTCCGTAAAATAAGATTTGACTTCTAAGAAAAATATTGTACTCTATATATTTGAAATTGTTTTGTTGAGATTACATAGGTTGGATGATTGTTTACATGATTTTGTTACATAGTCATGTAGTATCTTTGAACGGGAAATATCTGGTTAGAAAAATATCTGAAAATAAAATATACTGATTGTTTTAAGTAGACATTATTTATAACTTTTACGAACATAAACGTCCTCATTAACCATTTTCTTTACATTTCGTGTTGCTTTTACTTTGAAATTTCACATTTGGTTATGTGCTCTGTTGATGGAAAATAACTTTTGCTAATTCAAGTACATTATTACATGTCGTGTATATATATTTATCAATACGTACATTAAAAGTCCTGCTTACCTGTTAAAGAATCTTATTTATCCAAAATATCATTAACGCTTAATATGAAACTGTTTCAGTAGCACTTATAAATAATTTTCTTGTCACCTAACAAATTGTACCTGTTGTCTCTACACATCCAGTTACGTGATGACACTCTGATGCATCACACATGCACAACGATTTACAGATTTGACCAAAAAATCCAGGAGGACACGTTGATTTACAGTTCCAGCCAAAAGTTCCACGAGGACAATCTAAATCACAATATTTTATGAACATACAGTAGGAAACATGTGATAAGGAATTGAAAATATATAAAGAGAGGCGAAAAGCCTTCGCATGCGATGAATAAATAATGTAGACAAATCAGCAAGTGTCTTTAACATATAAATTCTTATTAACTTTTTTTTTCAATATGCTCCAGCTATTTTTATACAACGCTAAAGTCAAGTTCATAATTAGACGTCATCCTCACGCCGTGTAATTCCCTGTTAGCCGATGATTAACGAAGAGGGATGTATTACAAAAACCGACAATTTCCGGAAAAGTGTATGATATATTTGTTAAATCACACAGATTTAGAAATTTTTGTTAACTCTGTATAGACAGAAAATGGTGCATTTAAAAAATCATACAACATAATCATGTACAATAGTTAACGCTACCATCATCTCAAAATGCATTTTGGCTGTATTTCTTAAATCAATTTAAATCATGTAATGCTTGTAAAAATATTTTGTTTGATGATTAGTATGTAAACAAGCAAACATGTAAACAAGCAAACATCGTCAATAATTCTGAATATATATGCATTAATACATATATATAAATATACTTTATAAAAATTAGCTGTTAGTTGTTTCGTAAAAAAAACTTGCCTGTGCATATGTTACTAGCGTTGTTCAGATACTGATTAAAGCAACATGGGTTAGGTGATAATCTTTAAAACACAAGAACATATGATATATAATCAATATATGTGCAATTTCTATCATTTATTACTCATTTGAAACAGTATAAACAAATTTGATAATTCATAGAGTACCTCCTGCAATCAGATACTGCTGTATACTGTTGAAGAGCACAAAATAACAAAAAGTTAAAGATTATGATTTTCATCCTGAAAAATATTTAAAAATTATTTTCAAACATCGGAGTGCACGAGATAGATATTCTTTTATATATTCACATCAAAAATAAGCATAATATTGCTTTCTTGTTTATTCTGTATTTTTTATTATTGATATATGAGGTCAAAGTTATATGAAATGACTCTCGCGTTCCCCTCTTTTGACTTTCATGAATGTCAAATGAATGACCCCAAATAACAGAAAAGTCATGTAAGTAAGAATCAGATTTGAGTAATGATTCCAAAAAACTGTGTTTTAATAATACATGACAGTTTGGAGTGTGATTGATCTTTTTTTACTAGTTGGTTGACGAATCAAATTCTCTAATTAAAATCTTAAATCAAGCAATCATCAATGGCAAATGAACCCGCTATACACATGTACCATAAATGGCAAATGAGCCCACTATACTTTCGTTATTGTGACAATTATATATTCCATATTGATATTTATAAAATATCTACTAACAGAGTATGAAGTATCCTTCAACTCATTAAAACTAATCGATTATTTAAATTTTAAATGCAATTTCATTAAAACAGATCTCAAAGCAAATTCAATCATCTTATCGAAATGCATATTAATTACCATATTTCTTCCGGCATACGTATGACTCAACAATAAAGCCTCATGTACAAAAACCTTATGCTTTATAGAACTGAGAATAATGAAGGTCAATGGACCTTAAAAGTCATCTGTTTATAATGAAGTCTTTATAATGAAACGCAGTAATAACGATCGGTCTTTCAAAATCAGACATTTCAAGGAAAAATACAAAACAGGACCAAAGAAAACACGGACCTCTACAAAGCTTAGAGGTGGAATCAGGTGCCATGAGATGCGTTAGCACCCTATACTAACTGGTTACTTCCGTGGTGTTCTCTTTTTCGTAATCGGAAAAACAAAAACATCCGAAGACAATTCAGTGATTAATAAAAGCCTAACTATAATAACGAAAAAAGTCACTCAGTATTCGACCTAGCGGAAAGTTGTATTTGCTGACAATGTCGTTGTATCGACCGTAGAATTAACGAAATGCTGAATTCAATCGTGATCGTTGATAATCTTCACAGGATGAAGCTCTGCCATTCAGTCAACTGAATGATAACTGAATGGTCTGGAAAGCTGACTGAATGGCACAGATATGCCATTCAGTCACCTTTCAGTTACCTTTCAGTCAATTGACTGAATGGCAGAGATTCATCCTGTGCTTGTTTTATCAACGTGTGTGTCAGCAGCTTGCCACGTTTTAGAAAATGTTCATACGTAAAGCATGCCCCTGCTTATCGAATCAACAGAAAGGAATCAATAAATAGGTGATGAAGGTATTTTGTTACATAAGTAAGGAAAGTTGACTATATAAAAAAATAAAGACATCCTGTTTATTATATATTTTTGTTAGAATAGCATTTATATCTTTTTCTAGTATAATATCTTAATATGAAACAGATGACAAGGAATCTGTAGTATTTTTATTTCAAGATCACTGGGAAATATCGAATCGATGTACGAATGAAAGTAACAATTGTTAATTTATGATAAGTCGTCAAAATACCTAAGTGTCGAGTTGAAGGCCACAGCGAGTGTTTTCTTTTTTCATGTATAAGTCTTTGAACATATAAAAGAATCCACAACCTAGCTTTTGAGGTAATCAATTTTAACCAAAAAAATACCAATATTGATATATGTTACACTAATATGATTAAGATAAACAAAGAGACAAGTTTCATTTCATTAGCGCACTCTCAATTGTGATATTCTGTATACTGTGGTTTCATTATTATTCAAGGATATCAAGGATATCAAAGTTAACATTACAGTTTCAAGGATATGTAAATTCGTGAACAATGACATTGACCAGATATTGCTATTTGGACTTTAAAACACTGAGGTGTCAAATAATAATTATAGGACAAAAACCATTCTTTAACTTAAATATTGCTGAGTAGAGAACAACTCTTAAATGACCAAAAAGAAGATATCAAAAAGTGTTACCTTCACGTCTGTAAAATTCAACTATATCGGTATATAATCCTCTTCTAAAAACATGCAAAAAACATCCTTATAAATATCGCATCAAAAGCTTTTTTGATATTTTTGATGTCATACACGGAAAATCAAAAAGCATGTCATTGCTATGTCAGTTTAAAATATCAACTCAAAGGTCACTTAAAATAAAATAACAACTTTGATTGCATTTCTAATGATTTAAAGTATTGATTATAAAGTAAACTTAAAGGAAATTTAGTTGATATATATATATCTATTGTAATTGAACATTACAGCATAATATATGGATACCAAATGCTTCCTTTATTAACAAGTACTTACTTTTAAATCACCAATACAGTGCTCGACAACACATGACATGTTTAATTGCAACAATTAAAACTTTGAAATCATTTTGAAATGTGAGCAGGTAAATGTTTGTGGGTAACCAAAAGTTTTCTGTGGGTTGAGATATTGTTTTTGTTTGTACTGTAATCGGAATACTTTTGATAAAGTATTAAACAAATGCTTATATGTACGTTCTTGAAGATGTAAATTCATGGACAAGGCTTACCTACGAGAGCCAAGAACTTTGGTACCAACAATGGTGATTCCACACTATCAACACAATGACATCATGACATTCAAATACAATTTATCCATTCTTTAAAAAAAAATATGATTTGTCAACGGCTTGACCGTGTAACAACTTTGTCGCAATGTCTTTGTTTCTTAAATTATTGATTAAACTGAACAAAGTTTGATTTGTAACTGTAATTAGATTAACTGGAACACTAATCTGAGATATATTCACTCTGGTCAAAATTTTAAGAAGATATCGAGGCAGACCATTTTTTATTAAATGGACCTTCCTGTAATAGTTGGTGTGAGTAATAAACCAAACCTGATTTCATAACTAAAATAATTTAATTGTCTGATATTTCTTCTTTGAAAATGACATTGATCTTTTCAATAATCAAAAATTCACATTTCTCATTCAAACAGACCATTGCAGGCATTGCTGATATACCAAGGACAATTAAGATAAAATATGCGGTCATTAGAGTGGAACATTAATAAACAGTTTTTATATTATCTTATTATCTCCTTGGAAACGCAATGATGCAATTTTTAACAAATCATTACGCATATCGTTTAGGAGGGATACGACAAGTATTAATTCTATATTAAATCACTTGTTTCAGTTAGTTTCAAATGAACTCGGAGAAAAACGTGTAGAGCGTAGAATATTATTTTCTGACAGACATCGTGATAAAGGTTTGAAGTCGGTAGACGATATCTGGTTATGAATTGTTGCGAATGTGGGAAGAGATCGATGTTTTTGGATGAGAATGTCTTATTTCAATTCATTGATGTCACTTTTTCGTAAGAAAGCATAACCTTCATCCTCTAGAAGGTTTTTTCTCTTTGGGATGCAAGTGCTCCGATTTAGCTTAAGCAGCAATCGACTGTAGTCCTCATTGTCGTCATCATAATTATCATAAAAAACTGAGAGTAAATATTGACTCTTTGAGGAATAACCAGGCGATGATGCACCAACTTCTGCACAGATGTTACTATTCCTGAGGAGTTGTGAGTAACGAATTTCATCGTAACCGGAATCGCGATCGGTGGGTGGAGTTCTAGTTATTGGCTGTGTCCCTCCTAACATAATGATAAAGTTAAAATAAAATAACGATGATATTCTGTATTAATTTACATGACTGTGGAAATGAAATAATTTATATTCTTTCACAATCTTTGCAATGAAACGAAAGATGTCATCAAAAGAAGGAAATCGATAGAGTTTTTAATTATCTGGGAACAAATGACGTCAAAGAAAAAAAAAAGACATTCTTAACAAATGGTCTTTTATACCTTCATATCTGTTTATGAAAATCTCCATGAATCTGAAATGAACGAAATGAAGGTTTTCATTCTTTTTTAGCTTTTTACAAAATATGAAATATTTAACATTAATATGAGTATAAGATTACTCAGTGATAAAAAAAAATCTGATTTCAACCTCTTTCGAAAACAAATAAATGCTCCACCAATGAAAACCGTTGTAATCGAACCAATGAAAAACAAGATTGGGTTTGACATTGAATTCTGTAGTCGTCTTTCTGAACTGTTATCGCTAGGTACTGACGTTCCACTAATATTCCTCTTCTGATCAAAGGTTTCTGTAAAATTAAAATCTGAGAATTTTCATCATAAAAAAAATTATTTTCAAAAAAAAGGTGATGGTGAATTTAACGTTTAAAGACATTGTTTAACTTTAATTGGACTTCATACTTTTGGTTATCACCACTAGGTAAATAAAATTTAAGCTTATTTATATGTTTAAAGTAGCAGATTTTCTTATTTATTGTTTTGTAAACTTTATTAATTTTTTTTTTTACCTAAAAGTAACCTATTATCAACAATCATTGTTACCAACTTGTTAAAAATTGTTTACCAATATAAACATCCTCGATTATATTTTCTTGAACACTGTTTCCTGAAAAAGTGGGCTGCTTTCGAGCTTGGGTGGTTGCTAAAATCAGTTTTAAACATTTTTGAATTAATAAGAATAAGATTTATAAAGTTTTATAAGGGCCAATGTCCGCCAATTACGTTTAAGAATAATTTTTTTTAAAGTTATCTCGTAAAGTTAATACTTTCAAAGAAAGGAAAACATAGAAACATTTGCATGGATTATTACGAGAGAAAATTTTCTTTTCTAATGTATTTCTTTATCTCTTTTTATATCTTAGCGACATAACGTATATGATAGTGAAGAAGGAGTATGAAGCAAATATGAATGTTGCAATAAGAAATAAATCACTATATTTAAAGAAGAATCCAGTTTTTTTATTTGTGTATCTTGTATAATAAAAAGTAGCTTCTTGTAGCTACTTTGTATTAAGGGGCAGCAAATAAATGATAAAACTTATGAACATAGTCATAATACTGATATTGTTACTACATGTACATTGAGACTGAATGCTCGATATTTGTTTTCATCTTAAATTTGATAATAATTTTTTTGTGTTGATTCATTTATTTAACATTATTATTTAAATATTTTTTTATACCAAATTAAAGATCTAAAGTTAAAATAAAATTTGAATGAATTAAAACGTCTTTCGATTTGTATATTTTCATAGGATAAATCTTACTCTATTTAGTCAATTGAAACGTGGCTGAAAGGTTACTGATAGGTGATTTAATGACACAGCTATGTCATTCAAATACCTTTCCAGACCCTCCAGTCACATTTCAATGCTCTAAATAGAGTAAAATTTATCCTGTATTTGTTGTATATTAGTTACATATTTTAAATATTGCTTTCTTCCATTGGTCATCGATAATTAAGAACAATAATTAGTCACATAAATTTTGTTAAATAGATATTTACCAGTGTACTCTTCTTGACTTGCAGTTCCTTCAAAGACGATTGTTGACAAAGTAGTCAGTGTGTGATTGTTGGTTCGGGTTGTTGCTAAAAATGATATCTTTTTAAGCTCAAATATTTTTAAATGATCTTTGATCATATTTAAAAAAAGATTTTGTTCTTAAAATTGTTTATCATGTTGACATCTCCAAAAAAAAAGAATAACGTAAGTTTACATTTGATTGGTGTAAAACTAACATGTGTCTTTCTGTGGTGAGGGATAACCTGTTTGTATATCACACAGGTGAGCTTCACATCCACAAGGAGTTGAACAGAGATACCCATAGTATCCTGACATACAGGGTGTTTCACAATTCCATCCAATACTTCCATTTCTACAAACTTCAAATATAAAGTTATATCATAAACATGTATCTTCTTGTCATTTAACCGGAATTGGAATGTGCAACAAAAGCAATAACAGCACCTCGAAAAATATTGTTACTGACCTTAGCGGTTTTATTTTGTTTACCATGTTATAAATTTGAAACTATAATTTACCCTAGTTAACATTAAATGGTTACGGTCAATCATCTAATTTGCATATTTCAACAATGTTTGCTATATTTTGAAGCACTTTGGTGAATAAAGATCCAATACACACATACACAATAGGATTTACAGACAGACAGACAGACAGATTGATAGATAGATAGATAGATAGATAGATAGAAAAGAAAAAATGTACATACCGACACATTCTTTAGTGTTGTTATCAAACTGTTCATTGTAGCAGCATATGCTATTTATCCTAAAAAAGATATTTTCAATCCAATTGCATTCTTTATTGTTTTGTCATCAAATTGGTATCTACGCTTCCGCTATCACAGTGTAAAATAAACATACCTGTTACGTGTTTTGGCAGACCCCTTTAAAAGAAATAGAAGAATCAAACACATCGACAGCCTCATGACGCTCTGAAACCAAAAATCGGGAGAAATTGTTAAATTTTAGGAAATAAATGCAGATATAACAGGTAGACAAGGAAGTTAGAAACAATAATAAACGGACGGAAATATCCTTTTCAAATCAGAACAATGAATTACAACTACAATGTTTTTAATCTGATCAATGTACAGTTTAACTTTAAATATTCAAACTATTGTTTTTTATACTACTCTCTAGTGTATTTAATTGAAAACATTAAGGAAAAACACCAACAAACTGACTACACCTGAAGTGTTGCCAAGTCTCGAGAGTGATTGTCTGTTTTGTTCAATTTACATTTACCTATTAGTCTATGCATAAGAACCAGACCATTCTTATTTGTAGAGATCCTAGAATATTGTGTTTACGGTTAATAGCGAGCAATTAAGCTCCAATTGTCTTTGCGTTTCTGTGTTTATTACACTAGAGACATAGATGGCATTGTAGTACATATATTGTACAACATATACATGTATACTCTAAACATTGAAAAATGAACGTCAAATTTAACAATACCAGCTTCTGTTTGGAGTGCATCTACTACTTATTAAGTGGTGAATACCACGTTTATATATTTATGATTCAATTCAAAAACTTATTCTTGTTAGATACTGATAACTATACATTTGATTTTATTAAGAAATAAACAGCTATTTAAAACGTTAACCGGGATATGAAGTTGGTTGGTCACGCGATCAAATCCTGTAAAGTCCGAAGGGCTTTTCAGTAGATTTGATCACGAACCAACCAACTTCATATCCTGGTGAACTTTTTAACATTGCTGTTTATTACTTATATTTGCGTTTGAAAAAGACAAATCATTCAGAACTGTTAAAATAACCAAGATTTTATGTTTGCAATAATCCAAGCGACAAGCGATAAGCGCGTGCTATGAACATTGTTACGTCATGAAAAAGTTTTGAAAGATTTCGCTATTCTATAGGTTCATATAAGGAAATGTATTTGCAAATGTAAATGTTAATATGTTTTACGGTGCTACCGTTCTGGCGGGCGCAAGAAGAATTACACATACCTTGCATCATTGTCAACCTAGTGTTATTTAGGGATCAACGAACGTCAAATAATTTTTGAGAGATTATTTCTTTACAATAAGTATGCCGGGGCATATGTACTAATTTCAATGGTCATGATACATACAGCGCAACCCCCTACCCCTGTCCCGAGAGAGAGAGAGAGAGAGAGAGAGAGAGAGAGAGAGAGAGAGAGAGAGAGAGAGAGAGTGTGTGTGTCCGGTTCCTGTTTGTAGGTGTGTAATTTCCCACTTTTCAAAATTGTTTGACTATATGCAATATCTGCATAAATTTTTTAACTGTTTATTTTTTCTCTTCATTCCTTTTTATTTAGTTCAAAATATCCTATTGTTTATTTCCTCCCTACTGATATACTCATATACTTACCTGCCTACTGTACATGCATGCACAATTAGCTTAAAAATGAATCGATATGACAGTAACGTATGGCTCTTGCTAGTATATATTTAAATAATCTCTATATTAAAAAAATCATATGTCAATGAGACAGGTATCGCAGTTTATACTGAAATAGCTATAGTACACGTATAACAGATGTTTGATCCACCTCTAAATTTATCGCAGGAAATATAGCGCGAGAGCACTGTGACGTTATCCATAACTATCCATAACATACGTCTTTGTTTACGTATCGAACTCAATACGAAGGTATGAAAGCAACTAACAAATCTCTTGAGTCTCGCCCAAGCATATGCAGTACTCTAAACGTGTCTTCAAACCTTAAGTCACCGTAAATTACGAGTTAAAAGTCGGCCATTTTTGGCATAGCACCACGGGTGAAAACATTAGAGAGCATTATCGGACGTAGACAAACAATTTTGTTTGATGAACTGTAGGTTTAGCTCGTATTTTTTCCCGCGCACACTGGTTTTTAGAGCTCGCTTCGCTCGCCGGCGCGCAAATGTTTTACGGTGTGACCGTTGGGGCGAGCGCAGAAGGAACCACACATCTCTCATCATTGTTAAATGCAACCCTTGGACTTGCCCAAACCCAAAAACTCTGGCTTTGTCTCGAAAACTTTTACCAACGCAAGGAACCCGTTATCAAACTTTGATTCCAATGGCCCCTTCCTAGGCTTATACACTTAAACAAACTACCACTGAGCATTTATTTAATAAAATGTTAAACAGACTTATTAAAATATTTTGATAAACACAAAGCCGTTTGGTTTTTTTTATGTAAATACAGTTATGTTTTATCACCCCTTTACCTTTTAATAATGATCAGTAATCAATAAATTGTGTGTCTGTGTCATTTTTAATTTTGTTCCTTGTTGTTACCTGTGTTTTAATTATTTTCCTCTGTGACATCAATTTTGTTTTTAATCTTTTTAATTTTTGTTCGCTATATAAGCGTTGAAGACATGTGCCCTCACCCTTTTGTAGTGTGTGATATTCAATATTATTGAAAGGTTAGACCACATATGCAACTATAACAAATACATGTAGATATTTTAACAGTTTAATTTTTTTTCTTTTATTTATTAATTACAGAATGACATGGTTGCACGTAGATCTAATAATGATTGGAATTTTCTTTTTAATAATTTTTTGTCACCTACCTAACGTATTCATATATAACGTGTGTCCAGCCGAGCGGTTGCTTTTATTTATTTGGACACGTACCCGGTTACACCCGGGATTCTGCAGAGCATTTTATTATAAATTGGCCTGTTGTCTTTCAGGCTAAAAACGAACTGAATCAATATATTTACGTTGATTACTTTAATAAATTTACTTAATCAAGATATTTACGACGATTGGCACTTAATCAAATATTAATTTCACAGGGATTTACCTAAGCCCAAATCAACCACAAGTTTCCCCTTGTTATACTTAACCAATGTCCCCGACCACTAGCCCAGGCTACTAAACTACCCCTTTACCAATGCCCCCAGACAATTGGCATAACCAAGGGTTCAGGCTACTGACCTGAGGTCTCTAACCAGTTGATTTCCCCAGCTCCCTATGACACTGGTGTACAGTCTTATTCAGCCTTTATTGCCAAGTGTCAAAGCTACGGTGGTTGGTCAACTGGCGCAACCTATACAATAAGGCTTCTTCAGCCCTACGTAGCCTTTAATCTAATAAGGCCTATTTAGCCTTATTATATAGCCTTTACTATGCAAATAAGGTTTATTCAGCCTTATATTAGCCTGTACACATACTCTACTCTCCTAGAGATGTTCGCAGTCTGGCTGCAGTGATCACACTCTCTGCTTCTGCCGACTACCGCTGTTTATATAGCCTCGAGACATTCCATTTTTACTTCCAAGGGGAAACAGGCTATTACCATGGAAATACCCTGTACTACCCTATTTTCTTTATTGGTATGACCTGATTCGTCACACATATATGATTGGATCAATATGACAATTAATTTAGCATGGAACATGCATGTGTATTTACTAAGCAAAAGAAAGTATCAAAACAAAACTGATCAGCCAAAAGAGTCACCGTTAACACTGATACTGAGTACTTCCTACAAGTTACATCCAGTACAGATGCTTGATCCACCTCTTTTTTTTTTTAAATGTATCGCAGGAAATTAAAACGCGAGATCACTATGACGTCATACTTAACTTTCTTTTGCGCTAGTCAGTTTTCGTAAAATGTCGGTCAAATTCGGGGAAAGAAATGACGTCATATGTCAGCAAAAGTTCAGATAGGTACAGTTTTTCACGTAGGCATATGTGTTGGTTTCTTTGATGTTTTAAAAGGATTTTTTATTGTTAAATGAAAATGATGTATGCGATTTAAAGGTAAGAATTTCCCGTAGAAACGCTTCCTGTTCCACCTTGTTGCTATACACCGCAAATGATTATTGGGATATGTGGAACCTTTTCACGCGGGTCCACAAAATTTTCTTTGAACAATGTGCAGATTTCAACTCGAATTTCCTCCGTTCGTACACGTTGTCTATGGAGCTGCGCTCGCTATAACTTACCTATGATTTAAATTTTATATATTTTTCGCGTGAAGTGAAGTGATCATCACAGACTACATGCATTTTAGTCAGTTTTGGTTCTAAATGGATCCATTTTAATATTAAGGGTTAATGATTCAGTTTCAGTATGGTTTTGGTGTTGTTAAAGTCAAGATAATTGAATTAAAGGAGCTAATAATTTAATGTTATCGCACTGCGAAGTTCTTAGACTCAATCACGGAATATTGCAGATTAAGATGGTTTTTCAACATACACCTCTATACCCAATTTTTTAATTTTTTCTTATTTTTGAATATGAGTAAATAGCCAAACAATAAAAAAAAATAACTGACACAATTTTAGTAGTTCATTTACATATTTATAAGATAAGCCAATGTCATTTCGTTTCTTTGGGTTATGAAACACCTGTGTCACATTTGCACTACATTTTCAAGGAGATATTTACAGGTATTGATTGACAGTGATATATCTCAGATGATTGAAAAATTAGTATTTAATATATTTATGTCCAAAAAAATACTAGAATGAATGTTTACTCATATTGGATGCATATAAAGATTCAACGAAGCATATCATTAAGGTATGGTATTAATCTGATTTGAACGGCTTAGTAAATTTAGGTCATGTTAAAAAAGATTACTTACGAATTTTGAAAGTGTTTACGAAAATTAGTCGATCGTAAACAGCTCACAGAAGGCAAAGCGGTTTTTCAAATGTGTTTCGTGAGAATTATTAGCATGATAAGCCGTAACACTTTTTTTTACTATATTGTGTTGGTGTTCTTCGTAGTCTAAGAAAAGTTAACACTCGAAAACTGTGTTTGAAATGGCGGTTGTGATGCTGTAATGGAACTTTATCATGCTAAAACCATTATGCCATTCTGACTCGAAAATTCAAATTTTTGGACTAGAATATATATATGGGAGAGAGAGAGTGAGAGAGAGAGAGAGATAACGCGCGTTATTCAATTTGTCTGCTCACCTGACGGCAGTTATTGACACGACAACGTCAAAAATAAATCATTCAATGCTATATGATCTGCTGAAAGTATTTATACTATTATACATAGATACTGCCTTGTTAATTTTTCTGTAAAGTAAAAACTCAAAGACATTTTGAAGTTCTGACCGGGTATCTTCTAAAATATTCATGTTAAGAAATGTAGGGTTTATTACCGTTGAAAAAAAAATTGTCCACCGCATTTAATGATAAAAATTCCTGTCATCTTTAGTTACCAATTTTTGACCGGCTTTCTATCATTAAGTCTAAAATGTGATCTTTGTGCTTCCTAAATTCAACAGAAGCTATTTATCAAATAAATAAAAAGAATATATTATAATATAAATATATAAAACTCAAAATAAATTTTGTTGAATCTGAAAAATGTTTTATTTAATAATTAAAAGAAAATGTTTTGGGCCTTAAAATAGTCTCGGTAAATGACAGCAGTTATCAGTACCAACAGTAAATCTCAGTTAATATCAGTAATTATCAGAACTCTCAGCAAAAGCACCAATAAATATCAATAAATATCAAAACCAACAGCAACTATCAGTAACAACAGTAAAATGATCAGTAATTATCAACAATTCTCAGCAATAACAGTACAATGTCAGTAAATATTAGAAATTATCATTAAAAAAGGCACTTTCAGTAATTTTTAGAGCCAGTAGTGTCGATATTAAATAACTTGGAAATGTTTTGTACGATAGACCGTTTGAGTCAATATTCAGTCAAAAAAGACGTTACGTCGCCCTTGTCCATGTTACCCTCTTTTTTACGCTGCCTTCTAAATGCATTAAGACCGTCACGGCATTTTCGTGATGCATCCTTTCCAATGTAATAGCGTCAATATAATCCTAAGCAAAACATATGGTAAAACAAGTTTTGTGTACATAAAACAACTATCACAAAACTATATAAGCTAATAATACTACCAAATTGATAGATATTTACCTGTTTAATTTTCTGTTGTTTTTTTTTTCATTCATGAGATGGTTACTTTATTGTGCTGGTGATGATGGATCCTGCTGCCAAATGCAAACAGCAGCGTTTTATCAACAGATAGAAAGTATGATAAAACATATTAAAAACTCACGGCTGACTTTTCCTTAATTAATCCAAAGAAGGGCGGCATCAACAATTTACTATCGAAGCGTTAGGTTGTTATGATTATATTTCCTTGTATTGAACCTATTTTACAAGGAAATTATATATCAAAATTCATATTTTGCTAATATGTTGCATAATTTCATATTAAGACTCTAATTATGATTAATGCCGCTTATTCGATATTTAGATTTTAATTTCGCATTTTAATTGGATAACCAATGTGTTACAAAGAGTAACAGAACTAGAGCAGAGCTCGTGGCAAAGCCACGAGTAGGTCTTCCGTTGTTGCTGCGAGTTGAAAATGTATGTGATATGGTGTCAATAATTTATAATGACTAAACTTTCAGTTCTGCTTTTGTTATAAAAATGTGTTGTGATTGAAAGCCTGTATATAAAACGTGTTTTGAAAAAGAAAGAAAGAAAATATTTTAGGAAAACTATCTGTCGAACACAGTTTATGTAATTGTTTCAAACATTCTTTAAAAAATGAGATGTTTAATGGCGAGTTAAATTTTCAGAGGGTAGCAAGCATTGTTATAAACAGTATGTACTCATGATTTATGTGAGGAATTGTGTTTTTTGGAAGTTGATTTTAATCAACTCTCCTATGCAGTTACTCTAGCATACCGAAACTGAAACTGTGTTTGCATCTAAGCACAAATCATCGCCGCTGACAAGACTTAGTTCTTGAAAATAATGAAGCATTTTTTTTTAAGGAAACTTTTTTATAAATACCTTGGAAATAGTCAGATTTTAAATGGTACAAACAATTTGAAGTTTTTTTAGTCGTGTGTATTCCTACGCCAGAGTTCAATATATAGTCTCGTTCAACCATCGGCTGTCTCCTTACATCTCCGGCAAGTAGAGAGTCAGTCTATATTTAGAGGTCGCATCATCAAGCTATCACGTGACCTGGTATCTCTTACTTGTCGGAGATTAACGGAGACAGCCAAGCATCTGGTTGAACGAGACTAGAGTTCATTATTGGTTGGATCCATACAATTTTTGAAATATTTGGAATACCAAAACATAGTTTGATGAAATCAATTCTATTTTAAAATATTACACAACATGATTCATTAGAGGTTTTCTCGAAATTCTAGTCGGAAAAGTCAGAGAATTCATATTATAAAAATGTGCATAATTCAAATGCAGATTATAAACTACTTGCCAAGCAAACTAGCATATCGTTGATTTTAAAATAAATAATATTCGATAAAATCAACTCTCGTCAGTACATCAGTACTTTGATTTAAAAACCGAACCCGCCTACAAAACACGTAACCTTTTCTCTAAGATAATTTCTTTATTTAAAAATATTTCTAATTTTTTTAAAACTATGTGCAAGTTTAGAATTGTTGCATGATGACAAAATTTACAGACCCTGCAACGTACTACTACACCATAAAACGTGCGACTTACGTGCAAGAAACGTTTCGTGTAAACCGTTTAGCGTTTCGTGTGATTGTGAAGCGTTTCGTGTAAACCGTTTAGCGTTTCGGGCAAAGCGTGTAAATCGTTTCGGGAAAGCGTGCGAGAACTGCGTGAAACATTCATCAGATTTCATTCGGAACTCACTGACACTTCAATTCACTTTCAATTGATGAAAGGGAATATGTCCAAGATATCTTTATTGAACAATTTTCACTCATAAAATTTCACGGGAACGAAAACAATTTTCTTACGAAGATTTATAATGGGAAATGTTTACATCTTTTCTCCATTCGGAAGTACTCGGGATACCTTGCGCAATTTTTAAACGTTATCATCCGGGCTTATTAATGGCTGATGCAATGCAAAATCCCCGTAGACTTTCAATATTGGGATGTGTATTGAAACCTGAAGCGGTAGAGGGGGCGTTTCAACACATATAATCTGGACATTTTTCATATAAGTGGATGAACGTAGTTTGAGCACAAAGGTATTTACTATTATTGAAATATCAAGCAAAAAGTGGTGGAAGAAAAAACTCGGGACATAGTATATCTTATAAATTTATGAAACTTTGAAGTGTTTTGAAATTCGTTAACCAGGGAACAACGATGTCTATATATAGATCAGTAATAGGATAAGGTAATGTCAAACATCGAAGACTGTACCGTACGAATAATTAAGAAACTGTTTTTATTACAAGCACTGGCGTCGGAAGCAAATTGAAAGTGTGGGGGGGGGGGGGCTAGACTAATCCTCAGAAATATTGAGAAAGAAGTAATTCCCAAAATCATGGAAATCCTAATCCGTGAAGGGGGGGGGGGGGTATACCTATCCTTCCTTAAAAAAAAAAATTCTTACCCAAGCTTTTTTTCTTCAAAATCATGAAATTCCTAATCCGGGGGGGGGGGGGGGGGGGGGTTAGTATGCTTCTGAATCCAACTTCTCAATCTTTCAAGGTAAATTTAGGAACAATAATCTTTCCTGCGAGAAAAAGTGGGGGGGGGGGGCTGAACCCTCTATCGAGCTATGTTTCTAATGGTTAGGTATAACTTTGCAAAAACCCCCGGTTCCGACGCCTATGACAAGTGTTACCGTTAATAATTAAATCAAAGTTTGCCGAGTCTTCCTGGAATTAAACATAGGTTGTAAATTTACTTTGCATAAAAACTTTCTTCATGGTTACTCAGTGTGAAACATTCTTTACCTTAGACGTTTTACTTTTCCACTAAGCATTCGCCTTCGTTGCCTTTCCTTTACACTACATCTAAATTCATCATGTTCATAAGTGATTTTTCGTTCGCATTTTGAAATATTTAATGTCCGTATTCTCGGACTCCATGCTAGGAAATTTAGTTGAATATAAGCTACGTCATTCTTATCCATGTACATGTTGTCGACGGCGCGCGGCCAAAGAAATTTTCACAATCGTTCTTTAAAAAGCTTTAAAGTTATACAATATAGGATATACATGTAATTTTTATATACAGACCTTAATTAATTTGTTTGCAAGTTAATAACTAATGATTATTCCTTTATCGGCACCACTTATAATTAACTCAACTCTCTCTCTCTTTCTCTCTCTCTCTCTCTTCTTTCTCTCATTCAAGTCACGAGCGGCAATGTCTTAACTCCGCCCAGCTACGATCTGATTGGACAAAGGTCAGTGAAAACATTAGGTAGAAACTTTTCTGGAATAAACCCCTATTAAACGCTTCAATGTAATTCGCTGTAACTTAAACGATCATGTTTTGATAAGCATATATGTTTTTTTATTTATTTACATCGATAACTCTTACTGAGACCATTCGACTTTGTACAAGCAGCACACATAACCTCGGACATCGGGTGTCTCCTGCACCCGGCTGAACCTGTCAATCAACCTCTGTGTATTTGTTTTCATTGGATGGTCAAGCGTCTCTTTTTTTGTCAATAGCGAATGGAAAATTAATGACTTCAAGGTAATCGGAATCAGTATTTGATGAAGCATACAATTCATATGACAAAATTTTTATTAATTATCTGAAAATTATTTAAACCACTGTTAATGGAAAACAAAGAGTCTTAGAAGTAATTAACACACAGGGATTTGACTACAATGTACACAGTCATGCAATTACTAGTAATTATTATGAGAATCTTTACGCATGGTACTTAATTCGAACAGATTATAATAATATATACACTGTACGCCGTTACACATGTACGAAGCGCCGGTAATATAAACGAATATTGAGTCAAAAATTTAAATCATTTTTATTTCTTGTTCTTTTCAATACAATGTGAAATTACTTTCAGAAAAAAATTCCGAAATACTATGCTAATTATTGGTACAAATTATTTTAAACTAAGGGTGTGATCAGAATTTGAGATAGAAAATAACCACATTTTTTTTCCTTTTTAATGACTTACAATACTTGAATATAAAAAACGAAATATTTTTAACGTGTTATCAAGTCATTCGAATGTCGCATTGATGAAGTTTTCCGTTCAATTTTTTCTTTGATACGTCGATCAATAGAAAAATTATGATTTTATTTCTTATCATTTAATAAAACATTTTCAAATCAGAAAATGTGGAAGTGTCATTGATAAAAAATGTAAATAATGTAAATGAAGCGGCGCGTATGGATACAAAACAACAACAGCAACAATATTCAAAATGGATGCGCCTTCAGCTGAGCTGAATTTAATGGATTAAACACAAATAGTGAGTTAAAATCTGAACCGGCTGAAATGCAAACGAAAAGAAAATACATGCGATAGCTTGTGATATTATTCATTGTTCAGAAATGTTCGTAATGTAGTGTATTAAGCTATTCGACCGACTAGACCGACGTACGACCTAACAAAGCAGCATATAGAGGTAATTCGGGATAGAGAGGGAACCAGTTGAGTACGGAGCCGGAGAGATCGAGACGTACAGAGCAGACGAGAGAACTGATCCACTTAAGCCGGAAACCTGATTATCCATGTATTGATTTTATAGTATTAATAAATACTACCACAAATGGCGCTGCGAGCTACGGTTTAGGTGATTATCGGTAAGGTGTAAATTGTTTACTTTTTGTTTGAGAAAGTCAAAGTTTTTGGAAGTTTGCTTCGCGCGTCTGACGATCACGTGCTCGTGGAATGTGAACACCGCATGGTAAATTGAGTAGGTTGCGTAGGAATTTAATAAGTTTTTTAAGATTATCGATTAAAATTTGGGAGTTGTAAGTGTAGAATTCTATGTGTTTGTAGCTTAAAATTTTGAAATATTAGGTTTTGTGTGAATGAATCTGAATAATATAAACTGAAGTATGGCGGGAAAACGTGACATAGTATACCCCACCGTTTAAGCGGTCAGTACGGGTATTCACGCAATAACATCTCTATATAGTATATAATACATTGTGTAAAGTAATGTGTCTGAGTTCTTGCTGTTCAAGAATATTGTGAGAGATTTATCAAATCAATTATAAGATGGCAGCCAGTGAAACAGTTATGGATCATATGGACAAGGAAAAAGTGTACATCAATTTCTGCAGTTTTGAGAGGTGTTATCAATCCAAACTGTGGGGTAGACGACAGCAAATCGCATCTGGGAATTGAGAAAAGAAGGTGATGTCACCCCAGAGATTCTTGCAACGATACCACACATCAGAATGCATAAAATCCTAGGGTATGTAGACTTCTGCACACTAGATGATTATATGTTCTGGGACAAGTTAGATGAGGACTTGGAGGACAGATGTACATTGGATGAGTATAGTGCGGCAGAGGACACTGTTGTTGAGAATACCAGCCATCTGATGACTCCAAGTGTATTTGAGGGGCAATCCACCGGTCCTCGGAGACTGGCATGCAGTTTTATTCCCCCACCCGCAGGAGATGAGGTGAGCAGTGAGTCAAGGCTAAGGGAAACGGCACCTAGCACACAAGCAGACTTTAAAAGTGTGAGTGCTATGTCTATTAAGGCAGACCTTAAGAAGCCTCGACAAGATTGGCAGGGCACACCTCGGAAAGCATCCATCCTTCAATTACCTTCAGCGAAAAGTGTAACAACTGTACGAAAACCAAGACCGGCACAGGAAAGTGTAAAGTTCAGCTTCCCACCCCAAACAACTAAACAGGAAGCAGGCATTTTCCCGTCTGTACGGGAGTCCGTGCCCAATGTTGACCCATACACTTGTAAACCAGAGCCAGGATTGTACACCCCTGTAGCCAGGAAACCAACAGTTGTAAGTAAAAAAACACAACTTTTACAGAGATCTGAACCAGCAAGAAAGTATACCGAGGGTGATCTACTTGGCAGGCCAAGTCATCCACTGCACACAGCGGTGCCAGAACAGGAGCATCAGAGGCAGGAACAATACCTTCCAAGTCAGCCCACACAACATAGAGTAACCAGTGCAGTCACCCTGAAATCTTTGAAGTTTGACGGTTCCGACAAAGGGGATGATTGGGTATCATTTCTTGGCAAATTTGAGATGTATGCTGAAATGCATGGTTTGCTGGAGCCTAAGAAACGTGCACACTTATGTTGGTCAATGACGGGCAGTGCAGCACGCTTTTGTTTGGGACGAGTAAGAAGAAACAAAGAAATCAGCTATGATGAGCTCATACAGTGCATGGAGAAAAGATTTAATCTAAGGAAATTAACTGAGACTGTTAGAATACAATTTCAGAGTGCGAGACAAGCCCCAGGAGAGGATCTCGATGAGTGGGCAGAGAGGCTTCTTAGTTTGGCAGATAAGGCATTTGGCGATTTGCCAGAAGAGTATGTTACAAGTGAGGTCATTAATAAGTTATGTCAAGGATGTGTAGACAAACATGCAGGGAGTATGGCTGCGTCCTTTCGACCAAGAACCGTGGATGAGGCTCTAGAAAGAATAAAGTGGCAGCAGTATAGTGACAAAGCTGTGTTTGGCAATGGTGTGCATACCCGCAATGTACGGGGAACGCCAGAATCAACAAATTTTTCAGATAATGAGGAACCAACAGTGAACACCGTACAAGTAGGTCCTAATGAGCAGCTGATGAAGTGTATGAACAAAATTACAGAAAGCATGGACCAGAATACACAAGCCATTCAGGCTAACATCAGTAAAATGCAGGATAATGTGGACAGTAAACTGAAGGCGGTGCAGGAAGAAATGAATAGTATGGAAAAAAGATGGCAACGAGAATTAGCAGAAATCCAAGGAAAAGGGACAGAGGTGAAGAAATCAATAGGTGAAAACCAAGGATTGGCAAAAATGGGATCACCACGGAGAGATCTCAAAAGTGGATATAATTGCTACAATTGTGGAGAGTTCGGACACTTGGCGAGGGCTTGCAGACAGCCAAAGAAAGTCCAGTCGAGCACATCACTTCGGTTTACACAAGATTTAAACGAAAAGGGGTCGGCCACGTAGGCGTAATGTCGACCCGAATTGCGGAAAATCGCCAAAACACATTAGTTCCCTGTGACCACATGGCAACTGAACAAACAACTGTTGTTGGCGGAGCCCCGCAGTACAGGTGTACAGGCGCGGATGGTATTAAAGGTGGCAAGGATACTGACCTGAGAAATAAAGAAGTTATTCCTACAGTGGGTCTATCTGAGGAAGTAAAGAGGGGAAAACCTGAACAGGAACAGACCTCCAGTGAGACGAGTGGTAGCCAACAGGAAGTTAACCAGGACAAGGTGCATGGTAATCAGCAGACCGAGGCAGTAGTGGAATCACCGTTTACCACGGTCATTCCGACTGAAACGACTGTTAGAGAGGAGGCTGATTCGCATAGTGTGCCGGGTAAAAATGGTTCCGAGAGAGTATTTACCGCAATGCAGATTTGCAATTCCTCAATTCTGAGAGTGAAGTTAAAGTTAGATGAGACGTTGGTGGAAGCGGCTGTGGACACGGCAGCAGAAGTTACCATTATATCAGACAATGTTTATGCCACACTGGAGCCAAGACCACGGGTGCTGAAAGAAACCATGATGCATGCAGCAGGTCGGGGTATGGTTATGAAGACTGTGGTGGTTGGTCCAGTGTATTTGAAGATTGGGTCTAGGTCGTATGCCACGGAGGTATAACTAGCCCCAATCAAGGATGATATGTTGTTAGGGCTAAACTTTATGGTGACTTATGGAGTAGTGTTGGATCTGAAAAGTCATACTCTCAGTGTTGGAGGTGAACGACTGGATTTAACCTCGGGACCTAAGGGAATTATTCCTGTAGTTTCTAACGTGGTGGTTTCCAAGCGCACAGTGGTTCCACCCCACTCAGTGGTGCACGTTCCTGCTCAGCTAGAAAGAGAAATGAAACATAATGTGATAGAACCATGTAATGAGGACTTGCCAATTTTGATACCAAGGTGTCTGTACAAGAATCAAAACAAGCCAGTGGTGTGTTTAGTGAATGCATCAGATAGGTACTTCACTATTAAAAGTAATACAGTAGTAGGGAGAGCAGAAGATGTACAAGATACAGAACAGTTTGTAAGAGCTACATGTGTAACAGAAGCAAGTGGTGGGGAAAGTCCTGTTCCTGAGGAGCTCACCCAACTGATTAACAACATCACAACTAAGCTATCGAGTAAGGAAAAACAAGAGCTCAGAACTTTGCTGCTAGAATTCCGGGACATATTCTCCACAGATGAGTTTGACATTGGTACATTTAAGAAAGTTGAGCATAGTATTGATACAGGGGCAGCGCAGCCAATCAAACAGTGAATGAGAAGAACGCCGTTACAGTTTGTAGAAGAGGAAAAACAGCAATTGTCACGGATGTTGGCAGCGGGTGTGATTGAACCGAGTGTCTCGGAATGGGCATCGGCTCCCGTCCTAATCAGAAAATCGGATGGTAAAGTGCGATATGCCATAGACTACCGTAAGTTGAACACAGTGACAAGAAAGGATGTATATCCCTTACCCCTAATTGAGGAGTGCTTGGATACATTGGTGGGGAATGAATGGTTCTCCAAACTAGATGCAAACAGTGCCTACTGGCAAGTAAGAGTGAAAGAGGAGGACCAACCGAAAACTGCATTCATTACAAAATATGGTTTATACCAATTCACGCGGATGAGTTTCGGGTTATGCAATGCGCCATCTACGTATGCACGTGCCATGAATTTAGTCTTGCGTGGACTTAATTGGCAAATTGTCCTTTGTTTTCTGGATGATATACTTGTTATGGGGAAAAACTTTTGTGATCACTTGTGTAACTTAAGAGCAGTGTTTGAACGTTTCCGTCAGTACGGAATCAAACTTAAACCCCGCAAATGTGATCTATGCAAACAGGAAGTTAGTTTTCTTGGACGAACTGTGAACAAGTGTGGTATGGCCATAGGTGAAGAATATGTGGAGGCTATTAGGACTTGGAAAGTACCAACATGTACCAAGGAGGTGGAACAGTTCTTGGGATTCGTGAACTACCATCGAAACTTTATCAAAGGGTATTCAGCCATTGCGAAACCCCTGACATTAATCACAGGAAAGAAACCTTTTGACTGGGGCCAGGAACAACAAAAAGCATACGATACCTTAAAGGGTGCGCTTCAAACAACTCCAGTGTTGACATTGCCAAATTCAACTGACAAGTTTATTTTGGACACCGATGCCTCGAACAATGCCATTGGCGCGGAGCTCTTACAGGTACAAGATGGACAAGAGAGGGTTGTTGCATATGGTAGTTTCACCTTATCTGCAGCACAGAGGAGGTATTGTACCACTAGGAAAGAATTGTTGGCAGTAGTGCGCTTCACACAGCATTTTAGACATTATCTCCTGGGTCGTGAATTCCTGGTGCGCACAGATCATAGCAGTCTACAGTGGCTGATGAACTTTAAGGAGCCACAAGGGCAACTTGCGAGATGGTTGGAGGTCCTCAGCTAATATCATATGCAAATTCAACATCGTTCTTGGAAAAAACATGTGAACGCAGATGTTTTATCTAGGCCGGACGACAATGAACCTTGCAAGGAGATGTCCATTTTTAACCCACCTTCATCTCTTCCATGCGGGGGATGTAAATATTGTGTGAAAGTTCATGAGAAGTGGCAAGATTTTATAAAAATTGATAACGTTATCCCACTAGCCGAAAAAAAGAAAAGGGGAATAACAGAAGAGGCGGGTCAAAACACTACTGTTGTACAGGAAATTGTTATTCATGTACCAAATGCCACAAACACAGAGACAATCAAAACCGAGGAGGCAGTAAGCGTAAACACAGTTGCGACAAGTTATGGTATCCAGTATACAACTGAGCAGTTGTCTGCTGAACAAGCTAAGGACAAAGATCTGCATCTGGTATTACATTGGCTGAAGAACCAGGAAGAACCAGCAGAGACGGACCTGTTTCTAGCAGATCAAGCTGCCAAGAAATACCACATCAATAGAGAGCAATTTTTCTTGGATAGTGATGGAGTTCTTCGTAATAGGTCAAAGAACAACCTGACCAGGTTAGTTGTGCCAAAACCATACATACAGGAAGTTCTCTCACTGAACCATGACTTACCAATGACAGGCCACCAGGGGGTTAATAGGACAAGGGCAAGAATAAAAGAGAAATTCTATTGGTACAAAATGAATGAAACAATCAAAGCATATGTTCAAGCATGTGCAATATGCAACAAGAACAAGAAACCAACGAGGAAAGCAAAATGTCCATTATCTCAGTATCATGCAGGCGTCCCGTTGGAACGGGTGCATATTGATTTTATGGGACCCCTCCCTGAAACACCTAAAGGGAACACGAATATTCTGGTGATGGTAGACCAATTTACAAAGTGGGTTGAAATCATACCACTGCCGTCTCAGACAGCCGAAGAAACAGCAAGGGCTATGGTGGATCAAGTGTTTACTAGAATTGGATGTCCTCTAACTATTCATAGTGATCAAGGGAGGAATTTTGAAAGCTCTTTGTTTAAATCCATTTGTGAAGCTTTTCACGTCCATAAGACTAGAACCACACCATACAGGCCCTGTGCGAACGGGCAAGTGGAGAGATTCAATCGCACTATTATGGATGCTGTCCGCTGTTTTGTTAGCAACTCTCAGACAGATTGGGATGAGTACCTTCCTCAACTGGCAGGGGCAATCAGATCGTCAGTGAACAGGATGACGGGCCTAACACCCAATATGATGATGTATGGACGAGAGGTTAACATGCCAGCTGACTTGGTTTTTCAGCCTCCAGCCTCCGATACCACTACAGATGAGGCAGAATATGTCTGCAAACTAAAGGAAGCTATCATTCGTGCTCACGAGATTGCAAGACAAAAGTTGAAAACCTCTCATTCTTATATGAAAAGGGACTACGACGTTCGCATACACCAGGTGGAATATAAGCCAGGAGATTTAGTCTATATTTTGAATATGGCAAATCGGAAAGGCAAAAGTAAAAAGTTAGAATCTCCGTGGAAAGGGCCGGGAGTAGTCCTAGCGAAAATAACATCATATGTTTACAAAGTGCAGCTAGAGAAAATGACAACTGTCATTAATCACGACCGAATGAAAAGATGTTGTGACCTCGAGACACCCAATTGGGTAAAAAAGAAACAGAAGGAGGTGATTGATGGTGTCCCGGCAAATCTGGATACTGGTGATTTGGAAATATTCTGTTTCTGTCGAAAAGGGGATAATGGATCGTTCATGATACAGTGTGACAGGTGTGATGAGTGGTATCATGGTGATTGTGTGGGTGTGAATGCAGAGCTAGCAGATAAGTGGACAGAGTATTTCTGTCCAGCCTGCCAGAGAAAATCAGTGTAATTCATAAAAGAAAAAAACCCAAAAAGCAGTGTATTAGATGTATAGGGATGTATAGTGATTCTTTTTCTTTTTTTTTCATTTGCAGGTCAAGGTCTGACTTGTGATAAGCGTGTTTACGGTGTATTGTGTATTTGGTTAAGAATATCAAGTGACAGTGATGTGTTGGAGGAGGACGATACCTTTGTGCAGTATGGTGACAATGGGGAGCTTGTTTTTCATCGTGAAGAGCGGGCAGGTATGGAGGAACTTCTGGCAGACGCAGAAGACATCACATCAGAGTCTGATTGGTCCCACCACTCCTCTCCACAGAAACCGATTCGTTCGAGCCCAGAGCCAACAATCGAACAACAGTGTAGTAGCAGGATTAGTAGGGCTCCCGGTGCACGCTCAAGAGATTCCGGATGCCCAGTCAGGGAGTGCCCTTTTGTGGGCCGGAAGTTAAAGTTCCACGTCCAAAGCGAACACCTGCCTCGAATCGTATGGGATAACCCCCAGCCGCCCATAAAGGAGGAAAAGTTAGGGGAATGGACAGAGGGGAGGTACCAACTCCTGCTTTTCCTCTCAAGAGCGTTAGTTGGATCAGAAAGGGTGGAGGATCTCGTTCGGTGGGCAGAGGAAGGATTATCTCCCCGTGTGCCCGTCCAGTCTCAAATCCTGGACCAGTCACAACAACAGATGAGGACCCTATCAAGATGGATGCGATGGGTGGACCCAGGACAGTTCCAATTAAGACCTATTAATTCTCCTAGCGTCCTTATTCATTGGAGATACCAGGTATTGATGGCAGAAAACCAGGAGCCTGCCCAAAGGTTGGAGTTCCTCCACTTTGGGCATGCATTTATGTCTAATTTAGGCAATGTCCAGAGCTCGGTCTTTCCTTATGCCCTGTTGCATTCCAGCAACGCTAGGACCCTGGCAGGGGGAAGTGGTAAGGAACCACCTCGCGAAGTGCCCCGTCATTCATAGATATGACAGAATGTATTTTTTGTTAACCAGTTTATGGAGGTACTCATAGGGAATGGTGCCTAGTTCTTTAATACTTGTTTTTCCTTTGTGTAGTTTCCCGGTTACGCGGGGATATTGTTATATATATATTATCATGTTGAAAACTCTTTTATATAAGTTCTCCTCAAAATAGACTAGGGATGCAGGGGCATCCGCATTTTTTTAAAGGGGGGAGAGTGTAGTGTATAAGCTATTCGACCGACTAGACCGACGTACGACCTAACAAAGCAGCACATAGAGGTAATTCGGGATAGAGAGGGAACCAGTTGAGTACGGAGCCGGAGAGATCGAGACGTACAGAGCAGACGAGAGAACTGATCCACTTAAGCCGGAAACCTGGTAATCCATGTATTGATTTTATAGTATTAATAAATACTACCACAGTAATAAAACTCGTTTTGTATGAGATCGCTGGAATTAGCAACTGGACATAGTCACCCAAGAAAAGGCGATCGTGGACGAAAGTAATTGATATGTCGACAAAGAATAGTATATACCGGTATAAGCGACTTTTGTAAACGTTGTGGTAACTATATAGCCAGTGATGTACTTATATAGTATAGCTGCCGCTTGGAATGCGCTGAAGGAATTATTGCATTACTCATAGCTTCCTTTACGATGCTTATTCTGATGACTGATCATGCACGTGTGTAAATTTAAAAAAAAATAAAAATCATCGTTACCAAATTTTAACAGCAGAGTTACCGTAAAAGTGTATAGGCCTATATGTTCGTTATGATTATTCTGGAAAAGGAACAGTCCGTTTCGAAGTAATGTTGATTGATCTCAAGCAGACGAAATCGTGAGAAAACGCTTCATTTTCTATTTCGTGAATCAAAAAATATGTTTTGTGTATTTTTGAGGTTTAAATTTCTAGTATTTATGTTTATGAAGTTGTATTTTGTTTGTTGACAATAAACAGGCACAACTTTACATTTTGTTGACAGTGTTTATTTTGGAAATTCCCGTTCTATAAATAGTGTAAGATCAGAACAGTTGAGAAAAGTAGATCCGGTAAAAATTTTATTGATGCAGGTATCAAAGATATGTTCGACCAACCAGAAGCGCCGTTATTTCATCAAACGAATAAATATTACAGATATAATTTTACAACTGTTTGCTCAAAATTAGATCATGCTCCTTTTAAATGAATTTAATTAAATCTACGATCAGATAACTTCTTTTTAATATTCTATTTTAAATGAATGACTTGCCTTCGTCACAAAAAAGCATGTTAATAATTCTTTTATGTAAGATTTCAAGTAATTGCCTAATCAATTAGAATTGTTTATTAAAAACATATTTTTAATGATTTGCGACTGAACAAATTCCTTGCGATTGATGTAATGTTTTCATACATCACACCACAAATGATTGCATAAAGTAAAGAAAGTGATAAATAAACAAAAGTGAAAAAGTACCATTGGTCGTTTCACAGCCCGTCTCGTTATGACACTCCGTTGCTTTACACTTACAGATAGATCACAGACGCCCATAATATCCAGTGGGACAGGATTGTTGTGGACATTCTGTAAAATATCAAACAAAGTTAAATGATAAATGCGAGTTAAATATAAAAATAATAATTGCAGCAACGCAGCTTAGTTAAAAACACTTTCATTTATTCCCTCTATCATCTAAAAAAGTAAAAAAACTTGTTCGTACTGGTTTTAATATTATGATAAGGAGACTATGTTAGTTATGTTTTTATCAATTGTCTGCAACAACTTCAAACATCAATGATAATACAAATCAGGAAAAGTTTGATAGATTTATTCGTGTTGACTAAAATTTAAGATTATAAAATATTATTTTTCTATTTTCGTTTGTAATGGGCCATCTCATTGACTGAATTAACAAGATTTAAACTTTTTCTTTGATAGAGTCATAATAGCTTGCGTTAAATTCTGAATTCATTAGAATTCCTGATGATTCAAGTTTCATTGTATTTGTGGGTAACTTTCCCTAACGAATTTACATCCGCGAAAAAACAAATTTAGAAATAGATATTTTTTGAATGAATTTAAAAACCGAGGGATCCACGAAATAACATCCCCACTAATAGATAAAAAAAACCACAATCCACGAAAATTGGCCACTACAAATTTAAATGATTTTCCAGTATTTCAATACGCTTGTCTTTACATTTAATTTTTGTACATATTTTTGCTGTTTATAGGCATGAGGCAAATTCGTCCTAATTTGTGTTCTTGGTGATGGAGAATTGATTCTAACGATAATTAAATTTAATGTCTACATGATTTATTCTCTCATAAACAGGTTTGAACAGTTTGAATTTATACCTTAATAATCTGATGCGGTTTAAAGATCTAAACGTCATATTGCAATGATATAATAAAAAAAATTGTTTAAATAACTATCACAATCTACTTACCAATACAGCTGTTGTTAACTTCATTGAGGTATTGGTTGACGCAACACGAATTGGACGATAAGCTTTATTGTAAAATTAATATGTTACACTTGTGAAAGTAGTTAATATTTTCACTGCAAATTATTTTAAAAGTAATTAAAAAATATTAACAAGATAGAAATAGCTGATGCTTACTTGTTGCACTCCAAATGTTCCTCAGTATATCGGATGAACAAGAACAAATTGACGAAGCACAAGATCATCCTACAGAAAATTAAATTTTTAGCTTTCATTGTTCTGGTAGACATACTTTGTAGTTTAAAAACAAGGTTCTAAACATCAAATACCTTTTACACATAGTGTACACTTTTTCCTATGTCAATCAGCTAGATGCTATGAATCGAATTAAACTAAAATACACCAAACATTAGGCTGAACAGGAAGAAAATGAAAGCTTTTTTGACTGGGGAAATAGATAGACAAAATCAGTTAGTGATATAATAAATTAGCTAATTAAATTTGAAGTATACGTGTCCATTTAGTTTTTGATATTTTTACAATATAATCTATTACTTCATACTGTTAGTAATTAGAAAAATTGATTTGTATCCAATTTTTGAACTCTTGGGTCACATTCATGCTGTAAGTTGATGAGTTAGAAAAGTTATTTTTTGCTGTTTTTTCCAACAGTCTACATGAACATTAATTGGTGTGTAAGCGTTAAGCTGTCCCATGTTCATAAACGAGACACAGACAGCTAGTAAACATCATTTATTCACTAGGAATAAACTGTAGATACTACAATATAAACAAAATCACTTATTACACAATTGAATGAACTTGTCATTACATAATATAGGTTGGGGAGACCGTTACACATATGTTAAAAGGTCTATCTAATTTAACTCTATTCATTTTCTTGTCACAATACATATAAACCCGTAAGTATGAAAGTAAACAAGTATGCACTGAACTTCATGTAAATTAACTGATATTAAATCTAGTAAAAGCTCCAATACATATCGTAGATATGAAAAACATGTTTGTTTACTGCACGAAGTACACATAGCCCATTTAAATAGTAAAATATACCTTAATGGAATTTTATACAAGTTAAAGTGCATAAGAAAGAAATAAACTGTTCTTAACTCTATATGTTATTTTAAAAAATACAAAAATACATACACTGTGGGGTCTCTATGTCACCAAAAACCTGATGGAACGTGGTTCCGACAATTTGTGCATGGCGCTTGTGGAGCGGAGGTACTATAATGAACTCTGAACCGGTTATGTACATATAAATCCGGATTATAAATGAACATAATAAACAATTCCGGAATGATTCCAGAACACTCCCCACCTAATATTGTCACAATATTACCCTTTATATAAAAAATTGTAACAATTTAAGACAAGATAAAATAATAGTATTTAAGCATTAAGGATTAAATACATTTATTGAAGTGGAATTCAACTTTCTTTTTTCAATTTACGCGCTTGATAGATAGCACCTTAGGTCCTCGGCGGTTTCCGCTTATTATCACTACGCTGCATCTTCATCGGGTATGGTTATTAGTCATACCATATATGACGTCATCCCAGTTTTCCAGAAACAATTCAGGTAGGTGGATGGGCTTTTTCTCTCGGGGGTTTTAATGACATAAGGACTTATTTTTCGAATAATTTTTTCTATAGTGCTTTAATAGTAAACTTTAAGGACAGGTTTAATTCCCTATGATATTTGTTTTACTCGATGCACGATTTATCGGTGGATGCTGGGTGGATTTAATTCCGTCGTTAAGCTCGTGCAAGAGCAATGGCAGATCGGATAAACCCCAACTTTTTGCTGGAATTGACACTATTATATCATAATCTCAACTTAACCAGATTAATTAATTTTCATTTCTGTTTCATTTGTGAGAGCCATGCCTAAAAGAAAAGCAACACATGCACATGTTGGCCCAGCACGTGGCGATAGGCCCAAGCGGAAGCAGGCGACAACGCCGGCACCAGCAGAGCCTCCGGTCCCAGCGCTCGGCCTCACCGACGAACAACTTCGTCATTTAGCTGAGGAAGTTGCCTCGAGGATTGAGCCAAGAATCGGCGCCCCCTCAGCAGGCAACACCCCCTCGATGGTTAACATCCCCACAATGGATAACATCCCCGCAAACCTAAGTGACCCCTTTGAGCCAGAGCCAGGTAATTCGTTCGTTGATATAATGAATTTAGAGCATTTGCCACAACCTGCAAAGGGCATTTCGAGCATTGATGACCATTTAGGCTATAATGTTCCTAACAATCTTAAAGTGCAAATTGCAAACGATCAGTATGTCAATTTAGGCAAATTATTGATCAACAACCAAGACCCCAATGATGATGTTCAATTCTTGACATGTAGTAATGGCACTGTCTCGATGTCTCAAAAGTCAAAGGCGAAACCAATAACTTCTATTCAAACGTGGGTAGACGCCTTTTTAATCTTTGCCAGTATATATGTAACCGCTCACCCAGATTGTGCCACCGCCCTTTTTAAATATATGCACACTGTCCGCTTGGGGGCATCTGGGACAAACCATTTGGGGTGGAGGGAATATGATGTCCAGTTCCGACTTAAAAAGGAACGCAACCCTTCTATTTCATTTGCCTCGGTGGATAGTGAATTATGGCTTATTTACATGCATCAGTTACTTCAAATCCAATCCTCCTCTAGGGCGTCAGAACCAAGACCATTTAAGTGCTATGATTTCAATTACAAGGGGTTATGTCAGAGAAACAATTGCTTTTACAAGCACCAATGCCTCCATTGTGACAAGAATCACCCCGCTACAAAATGCTTTGCTAATAAAAATCGTTTAAACTTTAGATCTGCAGGCATCCAGCAGGCACTGCGACCACAAGCACCGGGAACAGCCCCCAGTCGCATGCCAGCCACAACCACCAAGTCAATTAGACACCCTTAATATTGCTGCTACCCCAATAGACGTTAATAAATTACGAGAACTTTTACTAACATACCCCAATACACTGGCTGCACATGAATTAATTCAGGGTTTTTCTACAGGGTTCAAACTGTGTTATGAGGGTCCTAGAATTTCTACAACTTGTCATAATCTCAAATCCCTAAATGGTCTTGAACATGAAGCAATGAAGTTGATTAATAAGGAAGTCTCGTTAGGTAGGGTCGCTGGTCCATTTTTTAAATCACCATTCACCAACCTTAGGCTGTCGCCCGTTGGCTTGGTGTCAAAAAAAGATGGTTCATTTAGGTTAATCCATCATTTGTCATATCCACAGGGATCTAGTGTAAATGATTTCATAGACCAGTCATTTAGCTCTGTGAAGTATACATCATTTGATGAGGCTCTCAATATGTTGGCTAGTTTAGGACAGGGGGCATTTGTTTCTCGTTTAAATATCAAAAGTGCTTTTCGGTTATTACCTGTTCATACCTCAGATTTCAGTTTGCTTGGTTACAAGGTTCAAGGCAGTATTTTTATTGATAAATGCCTCCCATTTGGCTGCTCTGTAAGTTGTTCGAAGTTTGAAAAATTCTCAACATTTTTAGAATGGGCCTTGAAAGAAAAATCTCAAAGTACTAATGTTGTACACTATTTAGATGATTTCCTGCTTGCTGGTAGATCTGGTACACAAGAATGTTCACTGTTGATGGCTGATTTTCTTGAAATTTGTTCAGACTTAGGGGTCCTGTTAACTAAAGAAATCAAAGTACTGAAGAACTGACGGGAGTTGATTTTGTCGATGTTTATTTATTTTAAAATCAATGATATGTTATTTGGCATGACAAGTACATGTATACGTAGTTTCTAATTTGAATTACGCATATTTTTATAATATGAATTTTTGAACTTTTTCGACTAGAATGTCGAGAAACTTCCATATGAATCATGTTAAATAATATTTAAAGATAAAATTAATTCAATCAAACTATGTATCAGTGGTAGAAATATTTCTCGAAAATTGTATGGATCCAAGCAATTATTTTATATTGAACTCTAGTCTCGTTCAACCAAACGCTCGGCTGACACCATTAATCTCCGACAAGGGTTTACGGAGACAGCCGAGCGTCGAGTTGAACGAGACTATATTGAACTCTGGCGTAGGAATACATACGACTACAAAAAATATTTAAATTGTTTGTACCATTTAAAATATGACTATTTTTAAGGTATTTGTAAATAATTTTCGTTTAAAAAAATGCTTTAGCATACATTACATCGAATTCATCAATTATTTTTAAGAACTAAGTCTTGTCAGGAGCAATGATTTGTGCTGAGGTCCAAACACTGTTTCACTTTCGGTTTGTCCGCGTGACTGCATAGGAGAGTTGATTAAAAATCAACTCCCAAAAATTGTTGGGCCCACAACCCTTTTAATTTATTAAGGCCTTGAAATTGATACTCAAAATATGACTGTCAAGATACCCAAAGAAAAACTTATCTCGCTAAGGTCCCAGTTACAGAGCATTGCTATCCAAACAAAGGTAACTTTAAAGCAGTTGCAAGAGTTAACAGGCCTCCTTAATTTAGTGTTAGGGCTATCCCCGCTGGTCGAGCATTTATTAGGCGAGTATATGACGCATCATGTGGCTTGAAAAAGCCACACCATAGACGGCGTGTCAATAATGAAATGAAGGAGGATATATATACTTGGTTATTTTTCCTTAATCGATTCAATGGAATAACTTCATACAGACAAGTTGACTGGGCCAATGACTGTGATTTAGAATTGTTTACTGATAGCGCAGGTAACCCTGATTTAGGTTGTGGTGCAGCATTTGGGTCTCACTGGGTGTACTTGTTGTGGCCTCAAAAATGGAAGTCTCTTAATATTTTCTCAGACATAACTTTTTTGGAGCTTGTACCAATAGCAATGGCATTTGCAGTGTGGGGAAGGGAACTTCTTGGGAAAAAGGTAATCCTTCATACCGATAATCAAGCATTGGCCATCATCTTGAACACCAAAACATCTAAATCAAAACTGGTCATGCACCTGCTTAGACCTCTAATCTTGCAGAGATCTATAACATACAGTTAAAAGGGGTGCACATTCCAGGTGTACATAATGTTAAGGCGCCTGGATCAGCGCAAAGACAATCGTATGCCAATTACCCTTGATATTTTGAAGGCGTTAGTTCAAGTCTTGGCATTAGTCTGCCGCTCACTTTATGAAGCAACCTTGTTTACAGCCATCTTTGTGACAGCTTTCTATAGTTACTTTAGGATTGGGGAATTGGTTCAGAATTCAATCACTGACATTGGTCATGCCGTCCAGTTGCAGGATATTACATTCGGCACTGATAACAAGTCAGTAACCATTAACTTAAAGCATTCTAAGACAGACCAGGAGGGGAGGGGTGCTGTAGTTAATATTAAATCTGTCGACAAACATCTATGTCCAGTGTTGTCTCTACGCAAATTCTTAAGATTAAGACCAAAAGCCATGGGTTCCCTATTTTGTCATGTCAATGGGGCACCAGTAACGCGTTACCAAACAGCTTCAGTTTTCAACCAGTCCCTAGTAAGGTTAGGGTTAGATACACAAATTTACAAACTGCACTCATTTCGTATAGGAGCGGCCACACATGCATGGTCCACTGGTAAGGGTAAGGAGCAGATTGCTCAAGATGGTAGATGGACCTCAAATTGTCTTTTTAGGTATATCCGCAAATAAACCTCTCTTTCTGTGTTGGTTAACATGTACCTTAACTCTGTAAACCCATTGTAGAAATTGTATGTCTCAACCTAAGATCTTTTGCAGAACCTAGAAGAATATGGATTTTAGGCTCATCTATCATAAAGCATGCTTTTGTCCATGTTAAAAATTCCCACATTGGAAGTAACCTCCAGCTTCATAGACACAATGCTTCAGTGTTGTGGCAGGGAATGGGGGAAATGAGATCACATCAGTTAATCCGCAAGGTAAGGACCCTCTTGACATATGAGGAAGCACCTTACATACTGGTCATCCACTGCGGAGGGAATGACATTGGTCAAATTCTTAAATCTGTTGAACTAAGAGCCACTATTAAGAGAATATTGGATAAGCTTCTTGTGCTCTTGCCAAACACCGTATTAGTCTGGTCACAGATCCTACCACGGCTTCACTGGCGGGGGGAGATTGACCATCAAGCCCTAGAAAAGGTTAGAGTGCGTATCAATAGCCATATAGCCACATATTTAACGTAAATTGGGGGGAAGTACATAAGATACCCTGAGCTTGACATTGAGGACCCTACGCTGTACAAGGATGGTGTTCACCTTAACCATTTAGGCAATGACCTATTTATTAATAGGTTACAACAGGGCTTGCAATCTTTTTTTTAGAAGATAAGTGCTTAAATGTATCACCAAGATGGAATGAACACGGGCCATGGCTGATCATGTAGTAGTTGCGCGCTTATAAGTGTTATGTGCGTGGCTTCACCTTGCACACCTTCAGTCAACCACACCCACCCATCTAACTTGCCAGCAAATTTAATGATTTTTCTTCAGCTTAGTGAGCTATCTGGTGGCAATGTTTATGTTAATTTGTAGATCTCTGATTTAGGGACGCCATTTGGGGTCCCTCATTTTACCTCAAATTCGTATTTTGGAGGGTTTGGATTCCCTCATTTTTTAATTTACTTTCTTGGGGATGCCCAATTTTAAGGCTCCCTCATTAATTGAAATTTTATTCAGAGATGCCCATTTACAAGGCATTTAGTTTGAATGTCTGGCTCCCCCCTTGTTTGATGGGGATGTCTGATTTAGACTCCCTCAATTTTTATTTAGGGATGCCAGCCTAGGCTCCCTCATTTATTGAAATTTTATTCAGGGATGCCCATTTACAAGGCATTTAGTTTGAATGTCTGGCTCCCCCCTTGTTTGATGGGGATATCTGATTTCGACTCCCTCAACTTTTATGTAAGGATGCCAATCTAGGCTCCCTCAATTTATTGATATTTTTCATTTATTTCCTCTATGTTCCAAATTCACGGTACATTTTTCTTAACAGACGTGACTGGCCTCCTCTTTGATTTGGGGATACAATTTGTCCTCCCTTTACTATGGTAAAGTACTTAGCTTGTTTGTTTGGAAATTTGATTATTCAGGCATCTCTCGCTCCTAGCTCCTGTAATACTTAAGCGCAATCACTTTTGTGTGTTTTGTTTTCTTCAATTATATGGTCAAGATTATTATTGGTCTAAATTACACTCCACATTCTGCCCTACTGGTGGCTGTAGCATAGTCTCGTGGCGGAATTTGGCTTACCAGTAGTGCTCATTTCAGATTAAATATATGGACGGTTTAATTTTAGTAAGGCTATGTTTAAAGATTTGCCACCAAGGTGTACGTCTGTTCCCAGGGTACACCTAGTGACAATTATTTTCATACCTACATATACTTTTTATAACTTAAGCAGCCATTGCCATTATCGCCAATAAACTCATCTCCAGTATTGTTGTCTTGGTTGTTACTCTGACTTTATATATTTAATTTCATCTACAATAATAGTATTTAAGCATTAAGGATTAAATACATTTATTGAAGTGGAATTCAACTTCCTTTTTCTCAATTTACGCGCTTGATAGATAGCACCTTAGGTCCTCGGCGGTTTCCGCTTATTATCACTACGCTGCATCTTCATCAGGTATGGTTATTAGTCATACCATATATGACGTCATCCCAGTTTTCCAGAAACAATTCACCCTCCCTCCACACCCAAATTTCAACTCTAATCAACTTTTGTATTTAAGAAAGAGCCATTTTAGATAAAATTGTTACTTATGAATGTTGATCTATTTTTTATGTTGTACTGGTTTTTCTGCGCTTCTGCTCTTGGATTTCATTTCAGGTACCCCCACTTCACAACAAACCGTCATGGCTGCTATTCTTGGACGTCTACTGCCTTTCAAGCTGTTTGCCGATTGCGGATTTTGGCTTACCAGTAGTGCTCATTTCAGATTAAATATATGGACGGTTTAATTTTAGTAAGGCTATGTTTAAAGATTTGCCACCAATGTGTACGTCTGTTCCCAGGGTACACCTAGTGACAATTATTTTCATACCTACATATACTTTTTATAACTTAAGCAGCCATTGCCATTATCGCCAATAAACTCATCTCCAGTATTGTCGTCTTTGTTGTTACTCTGACTTTATATATTTAATTTCATCTACAATAATACAATTTACATAGAAAATACATGTGATCAATTTTCAGCCAAAATCAAATGGTGCAGTGACAAGGATAACATCACCATAAAATGTGAAAAAGAATGATTGTCATAACATTGATCATCATTTTATGCCTAATTCAATTGTTCTTCACAATGTCACATTAAAACTGAATATGAGAGTACAGTAAATGTTCAACAATAAACATCTGTTCAATGAGGCGAATTAGTTCACTGATAGGTCTCATATAAGTACATGGTTTCCAATTCACAATAAGGCGTACGCGGACTTTTCGCACAAGTTCATCAGCACTTTGGATAACTTCCTCCACAAGTCCCACAGGCCACTGGCATCGCGCTATATCTTTATCTCTAACGATCACAACATCCCCAGGTTTAAGGTTTGGTGTTTCAGTGGTCCACTAACGGCGAGACTGTAAGGTATGAAGATATTGATCATTCCACTGCTTCCAGAAGAAATCGGAAAGAACGTGTACTTGTTTCCACTGTTCTTTATACAGGTCACGAATGCTAACATTCACACAGGTAGAGAAATGTCCCGATATTTTCTGATTCAATAGTATTGCAGCTCAACACAAAAGGCATATCTGGATCGCTTGATATCGTAGTAATCGGTTTAGAGTTCATGATTGCTCTCACTTCGGCCATCAATGTACTAAGAACCTCATGAGTGAGATTCTTTCCCTTTGGTCCTAATAGTAGAGCATCTAAGATACGTCGCGTTACCCCTATCATCCTTTCCTCCCATGTGGGAAGAGTGAGGGGCGTTAAAAATCCACTTTATCTTTGACTGGTCTAAGAAGTGCTTTACTGGACCTTGTATCACGTCTATGTTAAGATCTCCGGTAGCTCCAATGAAATTTGTCCCACGGTCAGATCGCAGTTCACAAACGTTTCCACGGAGGGCAATAAATCTTCGTAATACATTGATGAATGATGAGCTTGACATGGATTCCACCAGCTCGATATGAACAGCTCTTGTCGTCAGACACGTAAACATAATAGCCCATCGCTTGCTTTCAGCAACACCTCCTCTAGTTTTACGTGTCACAATCGACCAGGGGCCAAAGGTATCCACACCTACAGCACTAAACGGAGGTCATGGAGTTACTCTAGATGATGGTAAATCTGCCATCTTCTGAGACATCAAGTTTCCACGTAATCTTTTACACACAACACACTTATGAATCACTGATGAAATCAGTTTACTTGCACCAATCACCCAGTAGCCATTATTCCTTATGACACCCTCCGTAATGTGCCTTCCCTGATGAGCACCTGTTTTTTCATGGAAATGTAGCACAATCAATTTTGCAACATGCGATTTCCTAGGAAGGATAATTGGGTTCTTTTGCTCCATTGGAAGTACACTAAGGTTTAATCTGCCTCCTTTTCTCATAATACCGTCCTGATCCAAATATGGGCATAGATTCCTTATTGAGCTGTCTCGAGGCAATGGTTTCTGGTCTTGTAAACACAAGAGTTCTTCTAAGAAAAACGTTTTCTGTGTTTCTTTCACAACAAATAGTTCACTTTCTTGTTTTATGGCTAAAGAATCGAATGTCATATGCTTCCATTTTCTAGCAACTGTTTTTAGCACTGTAACTGCAGATATTAGGGAATTCCATGTAGAAAATCTCTCAAAACGATTTGTGAGGTCCGCGGTCTTCAACACTATCTTGTTAGCATTTATGCGGATTTCTTTATCTTAACGAGGGTTCACGAGTGGAAAGTATTCTTTTACAAGGTCTTTGCTGATATGCAGAAATTCAGGTCCTTTAAGCCACTTACAGCTCAAGTCTTCAGCTGTACTTAATCCCCGTGTTCCTACATCAGCTGGGTTTTCCTCAGATTTTACATAATTCCACTGGGAAGGGCTAGATGATCGTAAAATGCGTTCCACACGATTGGCCACGTAGTTGTAAAAACGTTTGGTATGATTACTGATGTAACCTAGCACAATCTTGCTGTCGGAATAAAACCATGTGTTGACAAATGTAATGTTTAAATGTCTCTTAACAGTTTCTGCTATTTCAAATGCCATAAGAGCAGCGCAAAGTTCTAATCTTGGCATTGAATGTCCACGTAAAGGGGCCAATTTCACTTTGCCAAACACAATTGATACTTCACTCCTTCTCATCTGGAACTTTGATGTATGACACTGCTGACACTGCTTGTTCGGAGGCATCACAAAATACATAAAGCTCTACATGGTCACAAAGGCTCAAAGATTTTGTGATATACATTCGAGGAATGGAAATGTTCTGAAGTGATGATATGGACCTTTTCCAAGATTCCCATCGATGTACATATGAACTATCGACATCATCATCCCAATCACATTTTGTCGTAATTTCGCGAAGGATGATTTTTCCACAAATGACGAGTGGTCCAATGAATCCAAGAGGATCATATATGCTGTGCAACATAGACAGATAGCCACGTCTAGTGTTTGGTTTCTCTGGGAAGTTGACATCAAACAGGAAACTATCAGTTGATAAATCCCATAATAGACCAAGACTATGGTGTACAGGAAGAAGGTCTTTCTCTAAATCCAGTTGTTTGATTTCTTTACTCAGGTCTTCTTTGGAGAAAGCTAACATCACTTCTGTATTGTTTGATGCAACTTTGTGGAGATTGATGTTACCATTGGTTTTCAACGCAGTCCGAGTTCTTTTCAATAGGTCGATCGCTTGCGAAGCATTTGGAACAGATGTTAAGGCATCATCTACATAGAAGTTGTTATTCACAAAGTCTTTGATATCTTGCTCGGAATTCTCCACACTTTTGCTTAATCCAAAGATAGCCACAGCCGGCGATGGACAATTTCCAAAAACATGTGCACGCATGCAATATTCCACAAGATGCTTACTTGGATCATTGTTCTGGTACCACATGAAGCATCAATAATCCCTGTGGTCTTCCCGTACAAGAAATGAGTAAAACATCTGTTCAATATCTGCTGATATTGCAATGGAATCTTTTCGGAAACGCAGCAGAACACCAACTAAGTTGTTAGTCAAATTGGGTCCTGTAAGTAGAACACTATTGAGTGATGTTCCTTTGTATGTTGCAGATGAGTCAAAGACTCCACGTATTTGGTCTGGTTTCTTAGGATGGTAAACTCCGAATAATGGGAGATACCACACTTCTTGTCCAACTTCAAGTTCTGGGGCAATTTCTGCAGCGCCACTCTGAATAACTTTTTCCATGAATGTAAAAAAGTGCTGTCTTTTCTCACAGTTTTTATAAAGACTGTTATCTAAAACTATAGCTCTCTTGAGGGCCATAACTTTGTTACTTGGTATTGCTGGCTTATCCCTCTTGAACGGCAGAGGTGCTGTCCAGTTTCCTTCTTCTAGTTTCATTTCATTTTCCATAATATGAATAAACTCACGATCGTCGACCGAGAGGCTAATTTCCTCATCATCTTTGTGTTTTCTGAATATATCTAGCTCCCCATCTACTGACTGGATGTGAATTTGAAGGTCTTTGTCACATGGTTGAAATATTGTAGGTCGACCGTTTGGTAAAATGTTAGTTTTGAAACTTGTTACACTGAGATCCCTCACACTGACTTCAGGTAGGAGTTTACCATTCAAACAGACGTCACCAATGATGACCCAACCAAAACATGTCTTCTGAGCAAATTGATGGTTTTTTGGTCCTGTTATCTGCTGATAAACATAATGTGCGTCTGTTAAATCTCTTCCAATAAGAAGTCCAATTTGATGATTTAGATCATATTTCGGAATTTCCGAAGCAATAGAACGAAGGTGCGGGTAATGATATGCGATCTCTGGGGTAGGAATTTCTTAGACGTCTTGTGGAATACTTCGACATTCAATGAGGGTTGGTAGTTTCAACACTGTCGATGAGTCAAGAGACTGTACAATAAATCCATGAGCTTGACGACCAAGAGTTTGTCCTCTTCCAGAACATGACATTAAATTATACATTAATTCGTTTCCTTTCATACCAAGAGAGTCCATTAACTCTGTAGTTGCTAATGTTCTATTACAATGTCCATCTAAAATTGCATACACAGTCACAGATAATTCTGGGTGATTTTCTGGGTACACTTGGACTAACACAAGAGCGTCCATGGAAACCATCACATATAGAAGTACACTTTGAATCAACAATGAATGCTTCACTCTCCCCACCTTGCACCGATTGAGGAATATCTTGATTTCTAGGCTTTATATGCATAGCAGTCACATGATTGCCGCTGCCACATTCTTTACACTTAATGTAAGCTCGGCAGTGTTTTTTATTATGAAATTTTGTACGTAAACACCGGAAACAGAGTTTATTTTCTGCTACATATCTGCGACGTTCTTCCATAGGTTTCCTCATGAAGAGTTGACATTCATCAAGATTATGCGAAATTGCATGTGGATGTAAAGAACACATTTCTTTTCTGATGTTTTCTTTTTCTTCCTGCACTTCAGTTTTTCTTGACATTACTGTTGCTGGTCTCCTGGTGAATCTTTGTTTATCCATTCCTACGGGTGATGAAGATTCAAATGAAAAGCTTGGGTCATTCAAAGATATGCTAAGTTCATGAATGAATTTTACAAACTCCTGGAAAGGTAGATATGGAACAATGTTTTGAATCTTATATATAACAGCACGATCCCTCCATTTGTTTTGTAAGTTTTCAGGCAGCTTGCACACGATTGGATTGACACCAATTGGGGTATCATAATACGACAAAAGCATGGCATATCTATCATTGTTTTTATGACACTCTATTTCTGCCAATAGATCTGCAAGGTTATATAACTGTGTGTTGTCCTTTGGTAAGGTAATCACTGGAAATTTCTGTACTTGAATGCGCAGTTTTGATTCTATCAATTCGGGGGATCCATAACATTTATCCAATCTCTCCCATATCTTCTAAAGAGCTATTTACTGGTTACTTGAACTGTAGATTCAGGTCCGAGCCATCGTAACAGCAAGTCTATTTCTTCTAAATCACTTAAGGTGGCTTCAGATACAATAGTCTTGAATGTCCCTTTCCATACGTTGTATGAGGAAGGGTCATCATCATATCTTCTAAGTCGTTGTGAAACTAAGTCTTTTTTCAATAAAAAACAGTTAATAGTATCACTAGTCACCGCACTGTCAATAACACTAGACGAAATAGGTTGATATTGATGCCGCGGTGTAAACGTAGAATCCAAGTGCGGTTGTGCTATAGGAGGCGGTCTGTACGACTGTGAAGTTGGTGTAAACCTAGGTTGCATAACCTGAGGAGGGAACCTAGGTGGTAACGGTTGAGGTGTATACCTCGGCTGCATCAATTGTGGCAAGTATGCCTGTCCAGGATATTGCATAGGTCTCGGAGGATACATAGCCATCACAGGTTGAGAAACTGAATGCTGCGGCGTTGAAGTCGACGACTTCCGAAGTGCGGCACTGCTGGAGCAGGAACTTGTCTTGGTAGTTGCTGGTTTACAATATGCTTAGATGCTTGTCCAATATACCTGTCTTGTTCTTCTTTCTGTGATTCAGGTTTTACTTGTTTCGGACCCAAAGTTATTTTTTCTACATACTCTCTGGATTTATCGACACTGTTTATCCTCGGTAACCCCAAATCACATACAAGTCCTTCATCTTCCATCATTTCAAATTTTACCTTCGACTCTGCAAGCCCCAGTTCTCCCTGACACTTCAACAATTCTAACTCATTTTCTAAATCTTCTTGTGCTTGTTTGTATTTAGCAACATTCAAGTTTTCTTCCATGATCAATTTGGACTTTGACGCTTTAATTCAATAGCTCTCTCTCTGTTATTTTCAACTTTGTTTTAGCTTCTTCTTATTTCTGAAGGGATTTAATGCTTAATCTACTTGACGTTGACTCTTCATCTGTTTTCTTCCTTGTTTGTGAAGGTTTCAATTTTTGTAAACACTGAATAACATTGTCATGAAATGGAGTAAAACACTGGTTCATCAAATCTAGTTCTTTGAAACTTTCTTCATTCTTCTGTCTTTTCAAATATTCACAACACTCATGGTATGTATTCTCATAATTTTTCAAATTAGCTTCACTCCTATCACACACTTTAACAAGAACTGCTGAATCGGATGTTGAAGTAGATTCAAGAATGTCAGAATTAATTCTTTTTTTCTAATTTAGCCAACTTGCTTTTCTGCTTGTTGAGATTTTCTAAATATAGTTCATTTCCTTTCTGTGTTTTCTCATGTAAACGACCTGAAGTTTTTGGATCTTTCTCCTCCATTTCCATGTTTCCTTGATCATCCAAGTGTCCTTGCTTATCCTTCTCCCTTTCATGTGTAGACATCTTAGGATTGGTGAAGGCTGAGTACCAGTTATCTACTATGCTGTTCCATGTTCAGAAACGAGTCACAGACAGCTAGTAAACATCATTTATTCACTAGGAATAAACTGTAGATACTACAATATAAACAAAATCACTTATTACACAATTGCATGAACTTGTCATTACATAATATAGGTTGGGGAGACCGTTACACATATGTAAAAAGGTCTATCTAATTTAACTCTATTCATTTTCTTGTCACAATACATATAAACCCGTAAGAATGAAAGTAAACAAGTATGCACTGAACTTCATGTAAATTAACTGAAATCAAATCTAGTAAAAGTTCCAATACATATCGTAGATATGAAAAACATGTTTGTTTACTGCACGAAGTACACATAGCCCATTCAAATAGTAAAATATACTCAAAGTGCATAAGAAAGAAAAAAACTGTTCTTAACTCTATATGTTATATAACAAATACAAAAATACATACACTGTGGGGTCTCTATGTCACCAAAAACCTGATGGAACGTGGTTCCGACGATTTGTGCATGGCGCTCGTGGAGCGGAGGTACTATAATAAACTCTGAACCGGTTATGTACATAAAAATCCGGATTATAACTTAACATAATAAACAATTCCGGAATGATTCCAGAACAGCGTTCTAGTATCTATAAATCTAATGGACTGCTAGGGTACTAAAATAACTTTGATATGATATTAGCATGTTTTATCGTCATAAAGATATAATTTGTCCCAGCTGTTTTAATTTTTTTTACATTAAACAAGAGAAACTAGGATGGTTATGAAATTTTGAATATATGTTAGTATTTTCAAATTGTTTGGTCAATACATAAACGTCATGAATTTGTAATGCACAGAGCATTGATTTAGTCTCATTCACACAAGAATGTCATACAAGTTTAGCAGCATCCTTCCTTTTTAAGAAAATTTTTGATGTACTAGACAGTGAATGTTTTTTTGAACCCGGATGAATTTCTACGAATTTTAAGGAGATAACGCACAAATACACCCGATAACTTAATTTTTTTATCTATATATTCCCAATGCCATTTTTAAAAGTTAATACTTTTTTATTCACTTTTTCCTTTTGAATTAAACAAAGGGAATACGAATAAATTTACTTTTCTAAAAATTCATATCTTTTGTAGTCTCCACTTAAAATTAAATACATTGTTAAGTAAATCCCTGATTATGCAAGGTACTTTATATTGAATTGTTTTTGTTATTCTTAAGGTTAAATCTACGCATACTATAATTTACGTCAGTGAAAATTCAGGTTTAAGCTTGATAAAAGTAAATTTTAATGTTGTAAATAACAATTATGAATTTTTAAATATCTATCTAGAATGATGTTTCTGTTTTCCCAAAATATGTGTAAGTTCGTTCGAGTGCTTTCCTATTAAGCTAACATTTCTAGTTGGGGTATTTAAACATATTTTTAAGACTTGTCTCGATACAAATACTAATCTAAAACTTTATTTTTTATCAGTTTCGTTCTATGCTAGTTCTAAATAAGGATTGTTAGCTACTAGTAACTGGCTACGAAGTGATCAAAAAATAGCTACTAGTAACTAGTATGAGATGAAAGAAAAGTTACATTGGTGTCTATACATTTGTCTCAAAACAATTTACTGTAGCTAAGGTGCTAAGTAAATCGTCTTCCATTAAATATTTTTATGACATCATGTTTTATTTGTCTTTGGCTTCATATAATATTAACACTGTCGTTTTTGAGATTTTGATTCGCTAGATTTTATTTCACTATAATGACGAAATCACAAGTGTTTTACATTATACTTCTATTAGTGTGTTTTAAATGCTCTAGTTATAATATAAGTAACCTGTATATTTATACACCTTAAATTATTAAGTGTGAAAAAAATTATGCAAAAATTATAGGACAATGCTATTTCAGTTTCTGTTAGTAGTATATATGATTGTGTAATTGTATAAAATCAAACAATACTTATTACAGCCCTATTATACAGTCACATGACCCATGAAAAGTGTATGGCATAATCACGATTTTAATATTTTTATTCTCTTTAGAAAAGTTATTATAGCATTGAATGATTAATTTTGACGTCGTCGTGTCAATAACTGCCGTCAGGTGAGCAGACAAATTGAATAACGCGCGTTAGCGCGTTATGATAATTTGTCTGCTCACCTGACGGCAGTTATTGACACGACGACGTCAAAAATAAATCATTTAATGCTTATATTTACATTCTCTTACTGAAGAAATCAATTGTTTACTTATATAAAGCGATATAAAGTGCAGAGCACGGAGGGAGTGAATAAGTAACAGCAAGAACAGCTGTTTTGTAAAACCGGTTTCAACTGGTTTTCACATAGACTGTTGAGATGAGATAGACGAGCATGAAAATATAATCCATGATAAATAACTCTTGAAATGTTGCTTTTAACAATAAAGTCAACTTTTTTGTTGAATAATTATAAAACATGATGTTTTGACAACATTCATGAAATGCATTTTTTAACCGATAACATAGAAATCACTGTTTGAGAACTACTTATGTAAATTACTCGTAAATTCATACGCGGTGAATAGATGTTGCATTTAGAGGCATTTAAACATCACGGAATTTAATGGAAATACACAGTAGAATGTGAATATTGCCAAATAAACGGCTCCTTTACAGTTTCTCGAATTTTTGAATTATGAGGTTCAAGATATATCTAAGAATAATGTCCGGTACTGAAAATGTATCAACATCATTTAGACAAATTATATTATCTAAAACACGCGGTAATACAAACATCGTTTTTTTTAAATTATATCAAACACATCATGTGTTTTCTCTCGCCACCTGAATTGACTTTGCGATATTGTTTGAAGGCAGCGAAATGTAATTCAACTCTTAAAAAGAATAGATTTTCATCCATTGTAACATTAAACGGAACTTTTAAACTTTTTGTTTATACGAATAACATTTGTTGAATTGACAAATACCGACTGAAAGACCAGTTATCAGATGATTTATAAATGACGACCAGGTTTAACATCTGTTAATTTAAATTGTGTTTTTGTGTGTTAATGTCAAATTATGTTTTTTAATATCATCAATTTATAAGCAACCAATGCTAATCAACCAAAAAAAATAAACAAAAGACTCTCCCCGAAAAGAAACTCAGTCAATTCAAGGACACCACACACCCAAGACCCTCCTGCCATCGTCAAATTGCCTGTCTCTCGAGTATTGCTATCCTGACTGGAAGCCCCGGACTCACAGGTCTCTCGCTTCCAGTCTACGATCACTTCTTGGACCGAAAATTACTAAAAATTCGTCTGTTACACACATGACCGTCCAGAGGAAAATTTTCCTCTAGCGCCCACAGTCTGTAGTACAGGAATTAGCATCAAACTCCCTTATGCACTTAAAATAACACACTGTGACTAATAAAGTCCCAAAAAACAAACAAACATACGACAATTACACTAAGAACTAAATTACCAGCAACATTTATAAAATAATAACAAAACGACCTAGCTTACCGGCTAGGAAAACATGTGCCCGGCTAACAGAATCTAGAATTCAATGGCTACCCGTTTCTCGCCAGTATTATAACTAATTGAAGATATTCATCATATCTTAAATCAGGAATTGCAAAACGTAGCACTCAGCTAATGTCGTTACCGGACCCTCTTCTGACCACTACGCACAAACTGGTAACTTTAAATACTCGCTCTAAAAATAGCACATTCACCCGACACCCGTCACTCACAAACGGTAACCCGTTTATAACAAAAACACAAATATAAACACCATTATATACAAATCTAAATCAACTGATCACAAACGCCCTTATTTATTTACCAATGTCCATTGTAAATAAATAACAGATAAAGTTGACAAGACTTATATGTCGACCGCGACAAGAGATCTGCCATCTTGTTGTTTGCCCCAGGGCTATGCTTAACAGTAAACCTATATTCCTGCAATACCAAACTCCAACGTATGAGTCTTGGATTGTGTTTTCATAGTCTTAAGCCACTGTAACGCACGATGGTCTGTCTCTATGATAAATTCTCTCCCATACAGATAATTTTGCAGACGCTGCACCGCCCACATAAATGCGTAGCACTCTTTCTCAACCGTAGCAAAGTTCTGATGATACTCACAACTTTTCTCCTGCAATAATAACGCCCCCAGACCTCTGTCACTTGCGTCTGTTTGCAAAGTAAATGTTAATGTGAAATCCTGATTCCACAGAACCGGAGCACTAACTAAGTCTGACTTCAATTGTCTAAATGCTCTATCATGCTCATCCGTCCACACAACCTTGTTAGACTTTCTAGATGTATTAAAAAAATTGAGGCTAACTAAACAAATTATTTCATTCACTTTCCTAAGATAGAAATGTTAGATTGTGTATTTTTGTGTTTAATTATTTGCTTGAAGTTAAATACATACGCTGTCACTAAAAAACCTGATTATCATGGCTTCATATGTATCAAATAATAAAATGCTTTCAGTTTTTTACTAGGTGATAATTGGCAAAATGATTCCCGTTTTTTTTTTAAATCACCTTTTCAATGAAAATATTTTCTCTGGTTAACTTGTCTATAATCGAAGTAACATCAATTCATTACGTGAATTAACAGTGTATTGTGTATTCGAATCTCGATAGTTTAATTGGATAACGATTTAAATTGCTGTTTTTCTCAATCGAAAATTAAGTTGAAACTTGAGTGTGAAGCCGGTCAGTCTAAAGAAATTAAATAAATTAAATAAAATGCACATGTTTAAAATAATCAATTTCACTCTTTATAGTACATATCTGGTAAAATAGTTTTGATGAGGTATATTCTTATAACAGAGCGAGATTTATCTTGTTGTTTATATACTGGTGTGTATTATTACTGTCTCATTGTGCACATGTTAGCACCTTGCGCATTCAATCTTGTTAACGACATGTATATATCTTCACAGCATACAAACTAAAAGCTTCACTTTATGACATGAACTAGTCGTTACGTTTACCTTGCATATGCTTTTGTTCAACATTCTTAGTCAGTATATTCATGGAGAGGTTAACCTCTGGCTCTGTTTTTAATCTTTCTCCTGGTTGAACACTTGTTGTTCCTTGTGTAATTGAAAAAAGTTCGTCTTAACGACAAACAGAAAAAAAATTCAAATGTAACGAGAAGGCGTTAATGAAACCTCCCTATTCAAAATCACTCTGCAAATGGACTTTTGGTACAAAAACATTAAACGTGAAGTTCAAGTATTCGAGATGCATTTTTGAAGCTTTCCAAAAGTCCTGAGAAGTTACATTTGATTAAATGTCCAATATAGCTTGATGTTGTTTTTGTTAATATTAAGATTGTATCAATTTATTCTAGCTATAAATCAAATAAGATAATAAACAAATATCCGCACATAGGAAAAACATCTGTCCAATAAGTCTATTGTTTGTAATGTTAGACCAATTGTGAAATAATTTTTAAAGAATACCATCACCAATTAAAATGGTGAAGATGTACCGTGTGTCGTTATACAGCCAGTCACGTGATGGCACTCCGAGACGTCACACTCACAGATAGATCTACACAGACGTCCATAATATCCAGAGGGACAGGATAGTTTACAGTTAATGCCAAAGGTTCCGAAGGGACACTCTGTGAAGTTAAATAATTAGATAAAAGAGAGAATTTAATTATAGTAAATTCAGCGCAGAAAAATCAAACTATAAGGAAGTTTGCGGACACATTATCAAAATCTAACATCTTTAGAATATTTCAAATATGGTGTGAATGTAATTAGGACTAGGCATGTATGACAAAACCAAAACTTAGAAATAAAGTTATGAAAAAACAATATGGCCTTCACTGCAACACGGCATTTGAGGAAATAATAGCAATCCATGTACTTTCTAACTACTTATAAGTTCATAATTATTCATGTTACACTCAAAGTTAAGAAAATGGAAAAAATGTAGTTAACAAAGTTTTATTGATCTTGTTTTTTTTTTCACTACAAAATATATGACAAACCTGGTATCAAAATATGCATAATTGCATCAAAGTAAAGATACTTTCTTTTAAAAGGGACTTCATTATTTAGCTATTTACACCAGTTCTATCGGGATTTGCCACCTTTAGCGAAATTCCTTATTGTTTTTCTATTGAATCTTTTTGTTCATTATTACATTTTTTGGTATCCACCCGTAATTTCTCATTAATGTTTTAATTGATTTTAATGAATTGTTCACGAAATATGTATTTTGCTAATGTCTACACTCATCCTCTGTTATTTGAAAAAGTTTACTTCTGTTTTTGAATTATCCTCCTCTTTCTTACATTTTCGTTTTGTACTGTTTTACTGTGTAAAGATCATATTGTTACTGATAAATAATTAATCATATTGTCATTGACAAATAATTAATGCAGATACATGTGAAAGAGTCGACTGCGTGACAAATATAATAAACTGCCAAGTATGAGTTACCAACAAAAACTACTTACCAGTACAGCTGTTGTTAACTTTATTGAGGTATTGGTCGACGCAGCACGGATAGGACGTTAACCTTTATGGTAAAATTAATATGTTAGACTTGTGAAGGTAGTTAATATTTTAAATGCAAGCTATTCCAAAAGTCATATAAAAATTATTCACTAGATATGATACCTGATACATACTTGTTGCACTCCAAGTTTCCCTTAGTATTTCGGATGAACAAAAACAAAATGACGTAACATAGAGTCATCCTACAGAAAATTTAAACTTTAATTGTTTTGAAATATATGTCTCTAAAACAAACTTCTAAACATCACATTCCTTTTAAGCACGACACACATTGTTTCATATATCGATCCGCTGGACGCAGTGAATCGAATTTAACTAAAGCATGGCAAACGATATGCCGAACAGGAAGAAAATGAAAAACCTCATGACTGTGAAAATAGAAACTCAATTAGTAATACATAACCGAGCTTAAAGTTCAGTTTTTGATATTTTGTAACATATTGATTTTTTTTCCAAACTGATTTTTTATCACAATTGTGAACTATTGTTTCGATGTAATATTCGTTGAAAAGTCTCCAAAAGGACAATATTTGGTATTGTTTAATATCGGCCCCCTCTTTTAGCCAATTTTTAAATAGTGTTTTAGAAAAATCAAACCTCCATAAACCAGTGTACAGAGGTCCCTATCGAAAAACATTCATATGTTGTCACACAACTTTAAAAAGACAATTTGTATGACATTATTTCTATATCATGACGTCACTGTGGTGATAATTAAAGCTCTTCAAAAAACATTTGGTGGCGAAAAATGCATAATTCCGCACTTAGCCTTTATCTTTTGCTGTGTTTTATCTAACAGTACATAAGAACATCTAAAATGGTGTTCTATTATGACAGATTAGGAAACGGCTATCCTACGATTCTATTTTTGATATGGTATCTGTTTATTTTATCAGCATAAATAGACGAATCTGAAGTTTGAAAATCCAAAATAAAAATGTGAGAAACTAGGAAGATTGTATATGACAGTTTGTACATATCTCAGTACTTTAAAAACTTTAATCTATAAAGGAAACGTCTATAACTATTTGATGCATAAAATGTTGATTTCGTCTCAGATTCGCAGAGGGTCTTAAAATGTGAGCAATGGCCTCTCTTTTCAAGAAACATGGTATTGTACAAATCACTTTTAATACAACAAATAAATACAAATGAAAATTCGCTCTGCATCACATTCAAAGTTTTTGTTGTTTATCAAAAATAAAAAGTTATCATATAAAAAACTAAGGACATTGATCAAGTGAATGTTGAATTCTGCAAGGAATACTGCATGTCGTTTCTTATTATTACATCTATACACGCTTAAATTTACGTCAAATTTTAAAGTGAAATTAAAATGAAAAGTTTTAAATAAAAATGTATGTTATTGAAAACTTATAAAAGCAACTTTCATGTTGTAAATTGAAATTATGAGTTCAATTGCGTTACATGGATATAACGTTTGTATTATCTACGTTTGTGCCAGGGAAAGAATTACTTATTATTTTAGTTCGTTCAAGTGTTATCCTATTTGAAACAGACAAGAGTAAGGGTATCGTAATTGGCAAACGTAATTGGCAATTTAAAATTCTAAAAATAATTATACCACTAGTCATTTTTCAATTATATACATGCTAAACAATTTGTGTTTCTATGGCGTATATAGCTTTAGAATTAGGTATTTTTAAGTTTTGGTCTTTAACAAGGCTGGACCTAAGTTGGTCTGCCCTAGATTTTTGAATGAAATTTTTGTATGTAAATTCTGATGATATTATTATTTTAGAATAAAAAATTGTATATAGATTATGCCCCCATGGAGACACTCTGCCATTCTAGAACTAGAAATAATAAAGTATTTTATCTTATTCATATGTAGTGTTTGATCCATGTGGGTAATTCCTAGACTAATGATAACACGGCTTTGTTTAGGAGACTTTACAATTGCCCCAAATAGGCGAATACACATGCATATAACATTTTTTTTATAAATCTTTAAAAATTGAATTAAGCAATTTCCAAAATGTTAATGTGCATCAGGTGAGAAAAAGCAATCAAGAAATGATTTAAAATGTGCTACTGTACACATGTAAGAATGTATTAAGAAGACTGAATCTTTAGAACCAGGTTAGATGGGGGGGGGTGAATGTGGAGTATAAACATTTATAATTTGAATCATTTATTGTTAATTTAAACTTGTCAATGAATACTATTTATTGATCCCAAGGTAGAAATATGACCTCTGATCATATCTCAATAGATCATTTGTCAAATATGCAAGGTGTAATGTAATTTTTTTTAAGAATAACATTTTTTACCAGTTTATAAAAGTTTTTAAACACCCAAATTATATTTTGATTTTAATAGATCATTCGACAATTAAGGGGGGAGAACAGTTTATATTTGAGTTTGTTTGGGGTTGGGGGTTCCAAGTCATATATTTGACAATTTCTGATGTAATTTAAAATAAGACTAAGCCATACTACAGTCATGAATAGTATAGAACAAAACACAAACTAATACATGTATATATACATAGGAAGTATTACAAAACATATATGATTGATCTATATCTGGGTTCTTAAATTGAATCATATATCATGTACATATTATATTATTGTTTTTTTGTTCAAGACATTTCAGATGGTATGTAGGTCATGATCCCAAGTGCTTTTCCTGAAATTAACAAATATCATAAAAACCATTGAGATCCCTACCTTAATCCTAAGATATTATTTCTCCTGAGGTCATGTCGCATCAGATCATTATGGCATGTAAGTCATGACCCTAATGAGTCATCCTGACCCCCTTAGAATCAGAAATTGTCAATTATCTTTAAATTATTGATGTTTCTATTTAACCTTTATTATTAAGTCTCCCGAATGAAATTTGGAGACTTATAGTTTTTGTACGGTTCTTAATACATTTATTATTATTCTTCGTCTTCTTCTTTTTCTTCTTTCCAGCTCTGAACTTGTTTCTCAGAGATGGCTGAGCAGAATTGTACAAAACTCTAGGATATGATAGGCCTGCATATCTAGTTGTGCACCCTGGTTTGATTTTACTCATTTGAGGTTAGACAACCACTTTTCGGGGGGGGGGGGGGTCTAACATTGAACCTTATAGGAAGAATCGTAGACTCTATTGTAAATGGTAACTTGAAAACGGACAAAGATAATAATATAGGATATTCATAATCATATATTAACTGTTACTGGCAATATATAGGGTTTATTATATCTGACTTCTGGGGTCATCCCCCCCCCCCCAGGAATTTGAAATTACCATATATCTAAGAAACTGTTGTAATCATGACCCCTAAACCATATATATTCATGTTTCTGATGTCATGGGGCATCAAATGTTATGAAGGTTATGGGCCCTGTGGGTGGTCCTGACCCCCCCCCCCCCCCTCTCGAACAGGAAGTGCACGAATATCTCGAAAACGGTTGAGATCCCCACCCCTTAACCATATATATTCTTGATCCTTAAAGGGCATCAAAAGGTATGTAGGTAATGGGCCTCAGAGATAAATTTAATTTTTCAAAACTGTAATGCACATCTTTGGAACACTTCCTATCATATCCCAAGATATGATGTGTCTATCCATTAATTCATAAAAGGAGTTCTAGGATCTTTGTTTTTTGAAGTGATAAACGTCAATTTTCTGCTACTTTTTGACTCCCTGGATGGAATTTAAATTTTAAAAACCTTACTGTACATCTATAGAACACCCCCTATTATATCTAAAGATATGATGTGTCTATCCATTAAATCATAGGAGGAGCTCTTGGATCTATGGGTTTTTTTTTGTAATAAACGTCAACTTTCTGCTACTATTTGACTCCCTGGATGAAATTTAACTTTTTAAAACCTTATTGCACATCTATTGGACAGCCCAAATTATATCCTAAGAGATGACGTAGCTACTCCAAAAGTTGTAAGAGGAGTTCAGGGAACCTTATTTTTTTGCAAAACCACTGCCCACTGATCCCCTTAATAGAAAAAAAAATTGGAACCTGATCACACTTCATTATGACACCCCAATCATATTCTAGAAGATCATTTGGCTACTGCCAAAAAAATGACGTTTTTGAAACCAGTTTTTTTGTTAAAAAAAAAGTCATTTTTCAGCCATTAAATGACCCCCAGGACAAAATTGAAAATTCCGAAACCTTATTGCGCATCTATAGTATACCCTAAAACATATTCCAAAAGATGATTGTCTACTGTTGAAAATGTAGGAGGAGTTCGAGGAAGAAGGTGTTTTGTGAAAAACGTCATTTTTTACCAATTATTTGACCCCCAGGACTAACAGAGCATTTCTAAAACCATTTTACAAAACAACATGATACCCCAAACCAAACTACAAGAGTTGAGTTTGCTGGTTTATAAGATGTAAGAGCAGTTTGAGAAAGTAAAACGTGACAGACGGACGGGCGGAACAGGGTAACAACAATATACCCGAACTTTCTTTAGAAAGTGCGGGTATAATTATCAACCAAATTAGGCTCTATGATCTTTCGTTGGATATAGAATCGATAAAGAAAAAAATGACAATAATAAACCGTGAACCATCTCAAAAACCCATAAAACGAAATATAATTTCAAAGCAGAGCAACACAGACCTCCAAATGAATAGAGGTAGGATCAGGTGCCTACGAGGAAGGAGCATCCTCTGCTGACCGGTCACACCCGCCGTGTGCTCTTTGTCGTAATCAGTAAAAAAATCGGAAAAGTACGTAGACAATTAGGTGATTAATTATGGTCATACAATTAGAATGAAAAACGCAAGTCAGCATGCGTCCTAGTGGAAGATTGTATTTGCTGACAATGTTGCTATATCGACCATAGAACTTACGAAAAGATGACTTCAAGCAACACTGTTGATAGTTGTGTTTTAGCAACTTGTTTATCAGTAGCTTGCTTCGTCTAAAAAACTGTTCATACAAAGAACATGCCCATGAGTATCGAATCAACTGAAAGCAAAAAAAACACCATATGCAGGTGATGAAGGTATATTGCTACATAAGTAAAGAAAGTTGACTATAGAAAATTTGAAGTCGTTGCGTTTATCATACAGTTTTTATTTAAAGTTACCATCAACGTCCACGTCCAGTAAAATATCCAATTATGAAACAGATGACGCAGACTCTGTGGTATCTTTTATTTCAAGTTCACTGGGATATATCGTGTCGACGTGAGTAGGGAAATAACAATTGTTAATTGATAATACGTTGTCGATATACCTGAATGTTGAGTTGAAGAATAAAATGGAAACAAACAAAAAAGAAAAAATATTTTACTGGAAGGGAACATCACAGAAACCTAACAAGAACACTCACAGGGAGATCTACACAGACGTCCATAATATCCAGAGGGACAGGTAGATTTACAATTCCAAACAAAGCTTCCGTAGGGACACATTGCGATTTAAATAAAGTTTGGAAAGTTTTCAAACATATTCAAACAAATGCGTCTGATAATAAAAAAGACTAATTTTGCACAATATCTCGTCGTAACGTTATGGGATATTCGATCAATATCAACAGAAATCTTTATTTCTTATTAAACGGTACCAAAGAAAACAAAACATGACATTGATACTTGTACATGCCGCTAAAGAAGAAAATGCTTTCTATCACAATGCATGCAATTGCAGTCATTTAAGTACTTTAAAAATATCGGTATTGTTAAGTCAATTTATGTTCATCCCCTTTTTATGTCTACAAACAATATGTTGTATCATAATTTATAAATAAGGACACTACATGAACAAGAATGATTATTAAATATATTTATGACGAATGTCATGTCATTGCTTATTACGTAAGTTTAAATTTAAAACGCAATAATGCCTTTCCAATTATTAACTTTTTATTTGTTTCTGTCAATAACTGTGAAAAAATCTATTTTTTATTCTATAGAGCAAAGCCTGCTGCATGAGTAACCAATAATTATAAACGCACCTGTACATGTACAAGTGGTAATAACTTTTCAGGTACTGGTTTTAGCAGCGAGGATAATGTGGCAATCTTTATGATATAAGTATGTGAAAGATATTATAAAAAGCCAGTAATACTGAACGCCGTTCAGATGTTATCTCTGAATTGATAACTGAATTCTTACCTGTTGTATTCCGGTTGTTTTTTTAAGTATGATAAATTGTATTCCTTTTTTTTGTATGATAAATGGTGAAATATAAAATGAAGTAATAAAAATGTGTGTATTCTTAGATTTTAATAATACTTCATAAAACACAATGTTAATGTAATAAAACAAGGTTTTTGTTATTAATATCTTTTATACTTAGTGGAGACTAATCTATTTTTATCGTTTGCTTGTTGCATGGTAAACGAATTGAAGTAAATCACACAGAACAACTTTAATCTAAGAAAGAAGGAAATTAACATTGTAAGGACTAAGATAATTGCTTTCAATTAGATATCACAACCTTGACTTATTCAAGATTAAATTTCCGTTTACCCTTGAATGCTCATTAATTGTTTAAGAATATCTATTTTCATGTGTATGTAAATCTTGTGGGTTTAGATATGAGTAATATATTCGTACACTCTAGTTAGTCCGGGTTTTTTAGTTTAAAAGAGATCATTATTAACATACGATATTGTTTCTATTGCAGCGTTATAAGGAGCAACACAAATTTGCTACGATATATTATAATACATTTGTCATTTTTTATTTTATAAATCCATTCTCTGATTATTGTAATGTTACATTTATGTTATTGGCAGGTAGAACAAATATATTTCAAATAAAAATTTTGGAAATATTGTACAGCACTCTACCTATCTTCGCAGAGTTGATTTCTTTTTTTTAAACAAACTTTCATTACATGGATGCTACCATCTAGATTTTATCATTTTTTTTCACTTCACTTATTTTACAGGTGTGAGTGTCAGCTGAACGTTAACCCACTTTATATAAAGGACAAAGATAAGGACTAAGCTTGATTCCAATTTTTTTTATTAATACTAAATTGAACTAGAATAGCTCATTATTCTTATATAACTATGTTTTGAATAAGCATGAACTATATATTACATAGAAAGTAATATCTAAACTCAATGTTTATAACTTGCAAGAATAAACCACTAATATATGGAAGTGTTGTGCAATGTAATATTATGTTTGATATGCTGGAATGTAGCTTATACATATATGATATATTACAAATAATTCATCAAGAAACATCAATGGTCTTTTCTTAATACTTTGTATTAAATGCATTTATTGCAGGTCTACAAGAACTCTTTTACACGTTTTTAAAAATCAACAACAAACCAAACGTTTCTCAACGTAACAGGCTTTACAACAAGTTTATCATCGTGAGTCTTTTTCATGAACATTTGGAGTACAGTTTACCATTTTTTGTTAATAAAAATCGTAAATATAATGTCTTATAGTTAGAACTCTGGTATTTTTGCAGTACTGTTATTTGTATATTGTTTTCCCATTTACTTATGTTTTCTTTTAAAGTCTTCTGGATTTACAGATTTCTCAACTGCTTCACTTTAATCCTTTTCAAACAATTTTTTCCCTTCAAAAATATTGATGTTCAGTAGATTAAAAGGTTCTTCTACTTAAGAGACAATTGGCGAGTTTTAATTTTGACGATTTTTTGAATAAGAGTAAAAGTTATCTATCTTTGATTTCTTATAATGCCAGGGTTAGAGTTATCTTTCTTTGATTAAATTGTATTCTAAGGTTAATGAGTCATCTCTCTTAAATTGCAATAATTAGCGACCACTGCATGCCTTTGGCTATTTTTTTAATGTTTAAAGTTAAACACATCTCAAATTATGTTTTGCTTAATTGAACAAACTAATCTCATTCACAATGTTGCGTTGGTTGAAAACGGCTGCGGTAAAACAAGGTTTGCCTGATCCACAAAAAGCAAACACGCCCAAGAAAAAAATAAAATTGAAAATATGAATGAAAGTGTGGAAAAGGAGATGTTTACGTGTAGTCCATCTAGCCCAAGTGGTAGGAGAAAACGTAAACTTGGTAATTACGAACGATTTTCACCTGAAACTAAAGCTAAAATAGCGCGCTATGCCATTATCCACGGAGCATCAAAAGCTGCGATATATTATTCAACGACGCTAAATAAAAAAGTCCAGGAAAGCACAGTTCGACGTTTTAAAACGACATATCTGTTAGAATCCAAAAAAAATAATGGTTCGCCCATAACCGCTCTTACACCCCAGTAACGCGAGAGGCCACCACTTCTGGGAAACCTGGATGAAGATGTTCAGGATTATATTTAAGATTTGATTCGCATTTCAGGAGGGATTATAAATACCAACATCGTTAGCTGTATTGGCCGTGGCGTTTTGCTTCATAAAGACAAAATTCAACTGGAGGAGTTTGGTGGGCAGGTATGTCTTAGCAAAGAGTGGGCACGCTCAGTTCTTATACGTATGAACTTCAGCAAGAGAAAGGCGACAAAGGGAATAAAGCACAAGCCTGACGATTTCGATAAAACAAAATATGATTGAAAAACAAAGAAGTGAGTACAATATTTCAAACAATTTAGTGTTCAATTCGGACCAGACTGGTCTACATATGATCCCTCAGTGTTCCTGGACAATGGAACAATTAGACGCGAGACAAGTCAACGTCGCCGGGTTGGGGGATAAGCGAAAAATCACTGCTTTGTTTTGTGTGACTCTGGATGGTCACTTATTACCCCCACAACTCATATACCAGGGAACTACATCTATGTGCAATTACCCACTCGCCTAATCACTGGTCTACCGAGGAAACACCGTTAGAGTACATTGAGGGGGTTATCGTCCCGTATGTTGAGGCTATTTGCAAAAACCTACCCGTGGTACAAATAAATCAACCGACATTAGCTATTTTCGATGTGTTTGCAGCGCATAGAAGCGAAAAAGTTTTAACATCATTGAAAAAAGCTAACATTCCATATGTGTTCGTACCGGCGGGTTGCACTGACGAAATACAGCCGCTAGACTAAACAGTTCATACGTAATACAAAGAACTTCTCAAAACCGAATTTCAAAACTGGTACTCTGAGAAAGTTCGCCAGAAACTAGAAAATCAAAAACCGGGGGATAACATCGGCGTAGTTGACATAGACATGAGAACGTCGACAATTAAGCCGCTTCATGCAAAATGAGTGCAGAAAGTTCATGGTGTAATCAGCAAGGATTGCGACTTTCTTGTGAACTCTTTTACAAGCGTTGGTATTAGTAAAATTTAACTTTGATTGAGAAAAAAGTCTGTACAGATTTGATGGAATTAAATTGTTCTTTGTATTTTGTTTTTATTCACTATACGATGTAACAAAGTAGGTCAAACACGGCATGATTATTACGCACGGAAAGTTATTATAGAATGTTGTGACGATTGAGTGATACTTGCATTTAAAACATGCTTGTTTAGATTTTATTGGTTTTTTCAACGCGGCTATGTTAAGGCTGCCCGATTATGCAGCGATATGTAGAAATTCACTTGTCTGTACTTCATAAGATATGACGTCATAGTTAACTTTGACGTCACGATCTGCATTCCTTTCGATCGTACTTAGGGAATGTATCGTAACGTAATAAGTGATACTCATTGTGCATAATAAAACCGCTTCATTCCTTTTACATAGACACAGTTATAAATACTAGTGATACTAAATTCAATATCACCAATATGGAGTATAAGGAATCAACAGTTTTGAAGCTTCGTAATAGGTAAATAACTATTCATAAACTAATGGTTTTGAGACTCCCCCTGCTACGTGTAATCTAATGAATGGTGATATGTATATGCTTATAAAAAACGGCTTGGCGCAAGTGAAAGATAAAAACAATCTTAGTATATTCTACGTGAAATCGGGAGAGAAAATAAGTACCAGTATGAATCTTGCTGGGGAAAACCTACCGATTGTTTGTGTAAATCGAGTCTAAAATGTAAAAATGAGCCTAATTTCGATGGCGGTGCGAAATGTTTTGAAAATATTTCAAATAAACGAAATATTTATATGAACCCCAGCAAGAACTGCAAAATACATTACTTATCAAAGGATTTTTCATAAAAATATTTTTGATTTAATGTCATTATTCACTTGCGCCGATGCGAGTTTTATAGATTATTTATTGTGTTAGAATACACCAGTCACATGCTTAAGAAAAATATATGACGTCACAAAAATACCTCAAACATAGTGTTGGATATCACTGTTAATTTACTGGCACTGTACCAGTTATCGGCTAAAATTTAACGTTTTCTTTTCGTAATTCCTTATATCTTGATATGTTTTGATAAAACTTGATATACTTTAAAAAGTGACATCCTTATTTATCAATCTGTTAGTTTATATCATTATTTAGAACCCAAAACATCTTGTTTTGTGCTTTTAAGCACGCCCCGAATTTGCCGAGTTCTTACGATTTACTGTACCAGTTATCGGCTTCGTGATAATAACATAGTAAAAATCCGTGTTCATGTTGATTTTATACTCTGCTAAATGTAGTTTGAATTATGCCCCTTGTGAGGTCAGGTTAAAGTATTCGGGGTCATGATACATTGTAAACAAAAGTCATTAAATAATTTGTTTATTATCATACGGTAATACACCAAATTGTTTACTATTTAATACATAATTGTGCAATCAGGCGTTCAATTGCGCTACGAATCTCTTGGAAATTCGTGAATTCCTTTTGTTTATACATGTTAAATGTATTGAATTTATATGTCAAATCAAAGAAGGGATATAAAAACGTACCACAAAGAAGTTATATTCTATTTTTAACTTATTACGTCACTTCCCCCACTGCTGAACATGCAAAGATATAAAATCAGCGGTAAACAATGATCGTTTCGGCTCATGTATAAAACATATTCAGGAAAGTTTTCAAGCAAACTTACTTTTCTTTATTCGAAAAAGACGACTGAATTAAAAATTCTTGGATTGTTGCGTGCTTTAAACCTGAACTCTAAGTTTAGCCGATAACTGGTCTTAGCCGATAACTGGTACAGTACCAGTATGTAATAAAAGTTTAAAGAAACTCGCTTGGTTAAAGTATTTTTCGATAATTGAAATAGTATCATTTTTCGATATATATTTAGCTTCGGACAGCCTTAACATAGCCGCAAATGCTAATTACGTGTTTTTATAGCTATTTACATAAATGAGTCATTAACTTTGATCTAGTCCTAACGGGCTAATGCCGATAAACCATTCTGGTATTAATATGCTATATATATGATGTGAAGTTTGGCGACTGGAAATTATGACAAGAATAAAAAATCGCCAACATCGTCAAAATTAACACATTGTTAAAATTTCCACGTTTACAGTATTCAACTCATGTCGTTCTCTGACAAACCTCCAGCCATGTTGTATGGTCTGTCGTTATGTAGAGGGCAACTAATCTGCTTGGCGATGCCTTCAGATTGACGTTTGGTCTTTTCTTAAAAATTGATTTTGACTGCCATTTCAAATAACATTTGTTGTAAGCTGTATCCCTTCTTTTGACGATACGGTTTGCAAAAAGGTATTGATTACCTCTCATTCGAACAAAATAAGCAAATACAAATATTTTTGTAAATAATGCCTTTTTGGGTAATTATAATTACTCTATATAAGGTTCTTATTACACATACTCAAGAATTTGATTTGAAAAAAAGTTCCATACATTTGTGATTGTAAAGTATTTATTTAAAACACTTCTGAGTGATGGAAAACGTATTCCTAAAGCAACTTTTTGTGCACAATGACAAATAAAGAGCAACTGTCGTTTTCGTTCATAGATAGCTTTCTTGTTTGTGTTTTTAGCAATATATAAGAATGTAAAATAAGTTAATGAATTTTCCGAATTGGGTATAATTTATCAGATTAAGGTCGTTAACTTTATCCATAGCTCATGACTAACACAAAGATTCTTTCTGATGAAAATAATGTAACTAGTACTTTGTTGAATGGTCCTGACATGCACCATTTTAAAATATGTTTATTGATATTAACTATATCAAGTGATGACAGTATATACAACACTGCATTTTCACCATTTATTTCAAGTTATCAATACGAATTGCTTTTTTGTCTTCATTTCAAAAACATCGTATTTGCAAAACATTTGTATATTTTGTATAAAGCAAACTATAGAGTACCATGTATATGTATTTTAGTTGATACCTAACAATTTATATGAAGTTAGTAATAAAATGCATTTTGTTACATTTTGTAATGACAGTGTTCGTAATCAAAATCCAAAAATACAGAACAGGAGCAAAGCAAACATGGACCTCTTGGAGGTAGGATCAGGTGTCATGGAGGAGTGAGATCTTTGTCGTAATCGGGAAAATGGATAAAAACCGTAGACAATTATATATGCTCTAACTATAAGTATGACAAACGTCAGCAAGCATGCGACCCAGTGGATTATTGTATTTGTTGACATGGTCGTTGTATTGACTATAGAATTTACCACAGTAATTATTACTTTAATCAAGACTGTTGATAATCCCGTTTTATCAACTTGTTTGTCAGTAACTTGCCTCGCCGTAAAAACTGTTCAGTGGTAGAGCTTGCCCTTGCGTATCGAATCAACTAAGAGATAAACACTCCATATGCAGGTGATGAATGTATATTGTTACATAAATAAGGAAAATTGACTAAAGAAAAATGAAAGCAATTACGTTAATGATAAAGTTTAAAGGTTAGGTTACCATCAATGCCCCTTTTGCAGTAAAACCACATAAAACCAGACAACATAATCATATAACATTACTAAATGAAAAACAATATTTTTAGAAGGAACCTACGCGGGGCATCTTTAAACTGTACAAGCATAATAATTATTTCATTGTTTCCTTCTTTAACGTAATTTTTTATTGATGTTAAACGGTAAGGTTATTTTTGGAATGCTATAGATGTTTTTATAACATTGAACTCACGCATAGAAAAAATACGAAAAGAAAAGATGTTTCCTTGGAAAATATTTTAATGTTTCATTGAAAGTCTTGTACATTATTGTAAGCAATAAACTCAATCAGTTTTCATAAAAACTAAGCACATTTATTTAAAGTTTAAACGATAACTCGTTTTAATTGCAAAAAAAGTCTATATATTTCTTATTAATTTAATGATGTGACATACACCGTGCTCATCTCTGCAATCTCTAGGCTACGAGTCGTCATGTATTCAGACCTGTGTCCAATCGCTCTCTGTTGTTCCTCACTTCCAGGAGACGTGTACCCTGGATCCTCGCGATCCAAACTTGACTGCAGTTGGTTATAATCCATCACATCCGTATTTGGAACAAAGCGTCTCCCTTAAATTGTAAATATTGCATTTGAGTATACTTTTCTAAAGTGGTGTGGTTTAAATTTAATTCGTTTTTCTATGAAATAATTACCTTTCACGACTAAAACTGATCTTGTCTGTTTCCAAATGTACAACCTAAATCAAGGAAATTTAATGATATTCAATGGCTCATAAGAATTTTTCAAAAAAACTAAATGTTATTTCCTGTTGAGCAGTCTTTTTTTGTTCATTAATTTTGTAAAATAAAAATAGAATACATATAGTGTTGCATCAATTGTATTTTAAGAAAGAATGTTGCACAATAGTTATAGTTTAGGATCAATATAAGCAAAATATCCTGTATTAGCTTACGACATTAGTATAATGATGAAAACCAGTCCTAGAACCACCAAAGACAGAGCGACCACAGCCAATGTTAGAAGCGACCCTGGGGCACCGGGTATTACTGTTGGTTTCCACCTCTCTAGATATCGACGGAATATATACAAATATAGTTTGAAAACTTATGATCTATTTTCGTATTGACTATGTCATTGTTAATAAGAAATGCATGTATAAGGGAAAGATTAGAACTCGAAAGTATGCCGCTTCCCATTTAATTTGTAAATTTAAGATATTTCTATATATAGAATCGTTATATGTTAAATGATAATATTGTACATTTATTTCTTAAATTAATAAAAGCAAAGGATATTACGTAAACTATTAACAAAACATACCCTTAACCGGATGCGGCGATGATTCTATTTGGTGAAGCGTTTCTCGTACCTTGGTTGGTTCATGGCTTGTAGCTGTGGACAGAGTGTGCATGTTTAAGATTTCCGATGAGAGAAAGCAAAGTCTTTAGAATAGAATATTTCATCATATGATGCACTTATTATCTTATCCCCATCTAACTGTCAAAAATATCTTACGTTTATACTTTTAAAAAGTCATAATACAATGTGCAACAATCTGAAATCATTGCTTCTTTTTATATTGCGTTTATCAGGTTGTTTATCAGGTTGTCAGAACTTTGTATATGCCACCTTAATCATTACATGCTTATATTAAGGGATATCACACTGTCATTGTTGTTTACTATTTTTTGCATTTTTATTTTACCTGGTGACCTTAAAATTTGTTCAGGTGCTTTTAACTGAAAAGGGCGATCCCGCAGTATCTGTTCAATCAGTCATTTTAATAAGTTTAAGTATTGACTTGGTTAAGGATCTCCCTGCTTGTGATGTACTTTTTTGTGTAAGTTTTTCATTCGACACTAATAAAAGACACTATTTCGTCAATGACTATTTAGTTATTTTTAAAGTGAAAAGGTTAACAAGCTGTAGCTCATATATGGAACAAAATATTTGAGATTTTTATAGTATTTTTAATAGGATTTATTAGTAATTGTTAAGATCAATAGATGGGCATAATGTTCTTTTTACCTTTCCATACATACATTGGATATTGCTTATTTTCCCAATGATTGTCTTTACATAATACGTGCATTTACATTTATTTGAATACATAAGTATTATAACACGAGCAAGAAGAAATTTTTTGTGATTTTTCTCTTTACGTTTCATTACGTAAATATTAATTCATGATGGCTCTGTGTTCAAATCGCTCACACTAAGTCAAGTACATTACCAATATGGTATATATGTTTATCAATAAGTAGATTGAAAAACTAAATCAGTATAAGCTAACCTGTGCAAGAATAACATTTTTCAGAAATTTCGTTAACGCTGAATATGATACTTTTTTATTCGTATATATAAAAAATCACAAAAACAGGAATGGTTTTGTCACACATTGAATTGTACCTGTTGTCATTTCACACCCAGTTACGTGATGACACTCTGATGCGTTGCACATGCATGAAGATTTACAGAACTGACCATAAAATCCAAAAGGACAAGTTGATTTACAATTCCAGCCAAAATTTCCACGAGGACAATCTACATCATATAGATACGAAGATTAAGAAACAGAAAATAGTAAGATGAAATTAGTAAAGCCAGTAAACATCCTGAGCATATTTTCTTCTCTCATTCCTTGTGTGTGTATATACTGAAGTTATTTATTTCTTTATCCTATAAACTTTTTTTAACAATTTGCACTAGCTGTTAGAATAAAAAGTTGAAGTATATATATTATCACCTGGATTTTCATCCGGCATCATAATTGATCGATGCTTAAAGCTCTCGATAATAAAAAAAACTTAAGGTAAAATCCGCTGATTTACTGAAAATGGTGTCAATTAACTTCTTAAATAACAAGGCGTAAAATTGACTCATCTTTATAATTATACAATACATGTCACCTTTAGGGGTTCTGCGATTCGTTGGCTTTGTTATACATGTTTTATGTGTAAATCTTTGTACTAAGGATCTTGACAATCCTCTTAAATTGACTTTTAACTGTGTATCTTAATTTTACGATATGACCAGCCAATATTTGGAGGCCAGAATGCAATAAGCTCCAATAAACTTGTATAACCTCAATTCTTTGTTATATCTTATAAATATAATCAACAAAATTGATATTTAAGCAAATAATATATAAATAATAGGATCGAGTTGAAGAAAAAAAAACGAACTCGTACAATATATTGTTTTGCTAAACTTTGCATTGTACATATATTTAAAAAAAATGTTGTGAAAAACCTACCTATGCAATTGAAAGTATCGTTGTTCATATACTGGTTAAAGCAACAAGGGTTAGATGATAATCTTTAAAATGTAAAGATAAATTAGAATACAAATATAAGAAAAGATATACTTTTATTAAGTAACCCTCATTTCCTAGAAACAACTTTTATCTCCCATTTGAATTAAGATAAAGTTAAACTTGATAAGTTCTCTAGTACCTCCGGCAATCAGATATTGCTGTAGACTGATGAATAACACAAAGTAACGGAAGGAATAAAACCAATGTTTTCATCCTAAAAAAGTAATTTTCATTTGAAATTTTAGTTGCAAACATCGTGATAATGGGACGCTTTTTTTGCATATTAAAAAAAACCTCTGGTGCATAAAATGTGGTGATAACGTACAGTATTAAAAATCAAAAGTCCATAGGAAAAATACAAAATAGAAGCAGAGCAAACACGGACCTCTAAAAAATAGGAGGTAGATCAGGTGCCATGGAGAAGTGAGCATCTTCAGCTGACCGATCGTACCCGCCATGTGTTCTTTGTCGTAATCGCAAATAATAAAATCGCGAAAAAAATTGTCAACTAATCGGTGAATAATATTGGCCTAAAATAAGACGAGTACAGAAAATGTCAGCCAGCAATTGTACTAGCAGAAAATTGTATTTGCTCACGAGGTCGTTGTATCGACCATGGGACAAAAAGATGACTTCAATCGAGATTGTTGATAATCTTTATGAATATCTTGTTTGTCAGCAGCTTGCTTCGTTTTAGAAATTGAACATACAGAGATCGTATCAACTGCAAGACAAAAACTTACCTTGCAGGTGATGAAGGCATATTGGTACATAAGTGAAAAGAGTTAACGTTATAAAAATTAAAGTTCTCACGTTTCTGATAAAGTTGTGTAGTTAGGATAACATTAACGTCTTTTTCTAGTAAAATATCTACATAAAATATCATTAAAGTTATTTCGCGAATGATTCTTGTCATCCATTTGAAGGAATTCTTCTATCTAATACTTTACGATTGAAAAATGAAGAATCATAAGCAAAATATAGGATGAACAACTGTTGCAAGAATGCAATATGAAAATAATCAAATTAAATGATGGACAATGAACACAGTTATCTATATAAAGTCTTTCTACTTTTCATTTTTAAGTGTGTACACGAGTACAAAAAATGAGATATATATTTTAAAAAATTATGCATATCATAAAGAACTAAGTACAGTTTCCATCATATTTTGCCTTGTTTTAGGGTGATTTTTAAAGATATCACAAAAAATTGAACAGCAACGTTTATTTACACAAAAATTCACATAGATTAACAGTCTATATATAGTTACTTGATTAGACTTCTACGAGTTTAATTGTGACGTCACAAACAGTGCATTTTCCCGTAATTTTCATAAAACTGAGCAGAATACACCAATTCCTAAGTGGTTTTTTGAATATAAAAATATGTCCGCAGCCGTCGCCTACGATGAAACTCACATTAAAACTTTATCGTGTTATATCAAATAAAATATATCAATTTCTGTCGCAGCTGTAGACACATTTTTCTCTTCAAAACACTGTGAGAAAATGTGCCATTTTCATCAGTTTTTACCAAATCTTAGAAATATTCCAAAATGTTTATAGCTATTCGTTGAAACAAGATTAAAGAATATAAATTGGTACTTTATATTAACACATGTTCAAATTGGTCAATGTGTATTTCATGAGATTTAAACAACTTTTGAATTTTAGGGCAAATATTGAAAGAAACTGTACCTTCTTCTTTTATCATTCAATTTTGAATGTTTTTGTTGCTACATATGACGATTTTTACTACTGAAAAACGCTTTTAAAAGGAAACAAGGTATTTAAAATGTCTGAATATCAATTTCAAGTGCACATATCAGACTTATGTTAATAGTGAAAGAATTGTCTGAATCGAGATCATTTATCCCATTCTGTTTACCAGAGCTGAGTAAAAAGCGCATCCGATATCACTCCCTTTTGATCTTCGTTAATCACGTGGGTTGTAATGGTATATAAGCGGCTACAACGGAGGTTGTTAGTCCGTTGCAGTCTGAAGTTGAAGACGTTCAATTTGTAATAGGTGAGGAAAACCCCTAGGTAACAGGATAAGTCTTCTATGCCCGAATAAGGCTTTCGAGACTTGATTTGTTATTGTAATAGCTTGTGATTGCTGTTAGGGTTGTAAGACAGCTCCATAATAGAATGGGATGTTGTAAATATTATTAATAAAAATATTTGAATGATACTTTATACTTAATTTATATATATTTTTAAATTGCTCCGGCAGAGCAGCCGAATACCTAAACCAAGAAACGTTACAAGAGTCGTCCACAATTGATATTTTGATAAACTTAATATTTCCGCATTCAATTTTGTCCTGGGTTTGCCTTATATATTAATAATATAATGCAAATCATACTTTGTGATAGGAAAAGTAAATTAAAAAATATATTTAAATTTAAGTTTTTAAATTTGAATTTTAGAGTCATATTAGTTACAGGGACCCAATTTGCTTTGCGCAGATGTATTGCTCATCAAAACAGAGTTATTATTACGAACATCGAATTTTCAATGTTACGTCACAATCACTAAAGCACAGTTCAAAATCGCTTTTGACGCTATATATAGCTGTTCGACATCAATACACTTTTTATAGAGTACAAGTAGTGGCTGAACTGGCTATAATTAAAAAATGTAAAATACGCTTTACAACCTGATTAAACATTCACACTTTTTCAGGGTATGTCAAAGTACTGTAGTTAGTTTTACACTATCTCAAATTATTTATAATTATCTACAAAAAAAAAAGACTGGTCCACAGAGTTTTAGCAAGTGAACAAATCATTTACATACCGCTTTGCTACAATGCTTGTATTAAAAATAGGAAAAAACCTGTCCCTCTGCTTAATTTTTGAACAATTTTCATTTGAAAATAATGAGTACACTCCAAATGTTGTTTCGTAGAAATAATGAACATAACAATTTTATTAAAGTTTGCGCAGTGCTTTTTAGGAAAATTTGAAAACGAATACTAGTAACGACATACTGTAGTTTGACATGCGCCCCGTAAATCAAGGTCAATGACATAACCATTTTTATTAAATATTAATTAAGAATATTCATATAAGTATCATAGTTCAATTCGGATAGAATATATGTTTTGGAATTATAATTTTTTTCTCTCTCGCGTGAACGCTTTTCTCCATAAAGTTTAGTTGAAAAAGAGGGCTAATACAAACAATTTTTGAATTAGTTCCTATAGAAAATGTAATTCGATTTAGATGTTATTTAATGATTGGTTTTGATATAACTTTAGCTATTCCAACTAATGTAAAACACATCTTTCTGAATTAAAAATAGAAAATAGTAAAAAAGAACATCCTCTACCTTCATATCCGTAAAGATCAACTATATTAAACGATTAATCGTGTCTTAATTCTTAATTGCCTATGAACAGACAGCCTAATTAATATTGCATTGGATGATTAGTCCTTGTACTTTAGATATCGTACACGGAAAGTAGAAAGTATTAGTTATGTCTCTTTTAGAATGTCAATTAAAATCAAATGAATTTTCGATTGCTTTTTAATGATTTTAAAACGATTGATCTTGTTTTATAAGTTCAATTTATTAGTAAGTGTTCTTTTAAATTGATATTCTATCTGCTAAAAAGATTTGATTATAAATAAACAGTTCCAAACTCTTTTTATTTTGAATTAAGTTTTTGACACCGATATTGTATGAAATGAGATTTGTTTAAATACAATGGCACATGATCATGCCTCTAATATTTGCAGAGGTCCGTGTTTGGCCTGCTCCTATCTTGTACTTTTCCTATATTATTTAGAACCCTGCTCGTCATCGCCACATTTCATTCATTGCAAAGATGTGACAGCTCTGTATCTACAATGTAGCTTATAATCCAATGACTTGCACTCAAATGTTCATGAGCTTTTAGATATGCCATACCGAAGTAATGTAAACAAAAAATAAATATTGACCAAATTCTTTTATATGCACCTTCCATATTCCAATGGGACAACAAAACAACACACACGACAAGAACGAGAGATTTCCTGAATAAAAAATGAGGTAGATATTCTGGTGTACCCCTTGAAATTTTCGGATTAAAAAGGCGGGCACCAACAACATGTCTTGCAACTAGGGACAATACTAGAAGAGGCATGGAATACCACGTCAACAATATGGCACCTCTACGCGTCGCGGATGTGTTGTATTACTTAATATGGCGGCGGTCATCCACTGCACTTACTCTTGAAATCAAAAAGAAATCCCAGGGTAGTTCAGAGAACTGTTCAAAAACCAGCTTTTTAAAATTAAAATTATAATTATTACCATATATTGTTTTTACTGACTATAGCTTTCTTGCTCAGTATATTATAAATTTATTGCATGATGGTGGGTGAAATATGAAGATATGATTTATCCAGGGGGAATAAATCTTCATATTTTCCGAACATTCATACATTCGAATCAAATTTTAAAAAAAATATTTTTGCAGCAAAAAGAGAATTTAGATATTAAGATATTGTTAAGTTTATCATATCTGTCAATATTGTATGCTCATATTGGCTTTTTCATACTTTAGGATGAAAAAACCCGAGATTTCCGAAGAGATAAGATATAATATTTATTCCCGGGTAGACACGACGTATTGTAGCCCAGTCACGAGATTGCCTAGAACCAATCAGATGTCGCGATATATAAAATAATCATATTGAGGCATAATAATAACGACTGTCATGCAACTAGAAGCACATCAATAATTAAACGCAATTAAATATAATTAAAGTAAACAGTAATCATCCGTAACGTATCAATTGGCTTATTTTTTTATTGATAATTCATTTTTCTTTCTTATATGTGTTCTTATGAATAAATTAAAGTGGAATAGTAGAGTGATAACTTTGGGTTGATGAAATTGTATGATCATAACAATATTCGTACAACGTAAATTATAAATCCAAAGAACTATATATGATATTTGTCAAATTTGGCCCCCATAATTCGCTAATTTTAAAGTGATTCAGGTACATTAATTTGTTGTGTTATTTAATGAAAGAGTTGACAGAAAATATGTGTTTTACCTATTTCTTTGATTTTTATGCACTCACTGGCAGTATAAGACGTCAGAAGTGACGCTATTTTTATAATTCAAAACCAGTCCAAAATTAAAATTTTTCTTATCTTTTTTCGAATCGGAAATATAGAGCGACTCTTTGAACAAGAACGAATTTTTTGTCACTTATACGTACTGGAAAAATACATCTTTGGTGAAAATATTTTGTTTGTTCAAGCAGTCGCTCAATGTTTACTTAAAGAAAAACTGCTTCAAAACAAGCCGTTTTATGATAAAAATGCGAAAATGGCGGGAAAAGGTCAACTTTATGATGACATATTTTTAAATTATGGGCACTAAAATCAAAATGAAAATTATGAAAAAAACCCTCAAATGTATATTATTCAAATAAAACAAAAAATTATAGTAAAATGACAATGTTCATTTAAGGTGACCATTTTAGGCTCAAATCATATATAGTCCTTTGATATAACTGTTTTGACTGACCTCCCTTACATTTACAGTGCACATACATGCATAAGTTGTACCAGTGATGTGCATTTTATATGTTTTATATGTTACTGTAACATTTTAACTATTTTTTGCTGTAACAACTGCTTTGCTTTAAGAAGTTTAACTTTTCCTTGTGTTAACCAATTATGAAGGTACTACAGTATATGTTTTTCTAATTCCAATATCACTTGTCAGCATATCTTATGAATGCATTGATTTATGTTGTTTTATTTAGCAATATGTTGAACCATTTTGGAAAATAAAAACTATTTTTTTTTACACTCTAGTGATTTGTATATTTGATTAGGGTCTTATAAACCAACTTCATTACACGGATATTGACAACATATATACCATTAGAAAATATTCCTCAGATTGTTTAATGGCTTAAAAAGCGAATACTACGATCGATTGATAGTCTATTAATGTTAACAGTATTTAATAAGCAAGGGTGTCAAATCTTTATCTTTGCACATCTATTTCAGTGCATGTGAAAGAACTGATCATAAATTGTATGATGTCGTGTAGGAAATAACAAATCTTAAGTTGGAATTGTTTTTAATCAGGTGTTTTCTGAATACATACCTGCTTGGATTGCTATGCATATTTTTTATTACTTTAGGGGTACAATTTGCAATCCCAAATTGTGATAAAGATGATATTAACCATATACCAAGTTTGCTAATGCTTGAATGAGCACTTAAAGAACAACACAAAGTATTATACACATATGCATCATACACAATATTTCCTATGTCTCTTGTAACGCGAGATCTGATTGGTTAACAAGTCGTGTGGAAATTCTATACCACCTGCTGAAACCGGATGTAAATAAAATGTGACGTCACAATGCAATTCTTGTTTTAAACAAGTGCACCTATAGATCTTTGCCCAAAATAATGTAAGGTTCAGTGAAGTAAATAAATAAATAATTTGACAAAATCCCTATACCTTAACACTCTATAGCCGTATTGGTACGAATAAATGATTTTCAGCACAATTTCTATTAATATTTATTGATTTTCAAGTTGCAAAGTACTAGTAAAACAATTTCAAAATTTGTATAAACATTGGAAATAAATTCATTATCCAGGTCCAATCAAGGGTGTACCCCGAGTTGTATTCCATACACCCTGGGACCGCATACTCTTGATTAGACTTAGATAACTAATATTATAACAATCGACTTATGTTTTGAATTTCAAATGGACTTGAGACATGTTTAAAAGCATTGAACTATTCACAAAAATAGTAAACATTAAATAGATAAAGATGAACTTAAATACAATTTTATTGTTTGCAACTCATACTTCTTTTATTGTCTGGCTCAAATAAACACGCTTTATATAACACTAGTTAGCATTAAACATAATTGTATACACGAAGCCAATATACTTTACCTGGAACTGGAGCATGATGCAATCATTCAAAAGATTCACATTTTTGCAATTTATCAAAATATAATTAAAAAAGATTAAAAAACTTAAACATCTATTTACTAAGGTTTGTTAGACCAACAATTGATAAAAAGGAAATCAATTAAATATATGATCATTTTGCTATTCATTGCAATTTATATCTGTGCAAGTTTCACTGGTGTTTGATTTGGAATATGGAGATAACAAGTATATTTACCAAGCAATAGAAATCTGTCCACGGCGTTTTTATTTTAAATTTTCCTTAATGCAGTGCAGCTAATATATATATGTCGGGAGAAGACATTTTCAGGCCAAGTAATTACATAAAAAAAATCTGTAGAATGTAAAGGGCTCAAGAACTTAACTGTATCGTATTTTACTCATTATTTTAAGTAGGATTATAACAGAAGGACTAGATAATTAGCACTCTCTACTAACTTAATAATGTAAACAGTTTAAAAATACGTGAAGAAAAACAAAAAACAAAAAAAACGGTATTAGACGATTCAAAGAAAGGTGAATAAGACGATTCATAGAAAGGCGACTTTTGGTCAGAAATATTTATAAAAATATATCTAGTAAGCGTTTTTCAATAACTTCCCATTATTGAAATAAAATAAAACAGAAAATAAAATAAAACAGAAAAATATTTAAAATGTAAATTGTCTAGTTGTTCTTGTTTTTTTAAAACTTTATACACAATGATATTTTTCCTTTTCTTTAAAATGTCCTGTTTTGAAGCGTTCAAGAAGTCTGATGTCAGGGAGCGAAAAATTTAGATTACTGATCAATGGTTCAATTTTGTTGCACTCGTTTTTTGAGTTTCTATGAAGAGTCAGATTCCAAGAACGTACATTAATTTGGGATCGTGCATCTCTTTTAAATGGTTTGCTGTATAACAAAGAACTATCTAACACACAATTTGGTATTCGGAGGTTGACATGATCGTATTCGTTTTCATTATTATATAATTGAGAAACATGGTTTCTGTTTGAAACTATATGGGCTTCATCTGAATAACATGTAAGCATAGCATTTGTTCCGAAACAAACGTCACGTAAGGTATGAGGTCGAGAACATTTTATTTCAGTTCTGTTTTCTTCCGATATTGATTCTTCATTTGGACATTGTGATGTTGAGCTGATGGTAGCTAGTTCAATATCTTCTTGAGTCGTCTGTCTCTGATTATCTGAATTATGATTATCAGCAGTATATAATATAAAATAATTAATTCAGGAAAACTATACAAAGAAGGAAATATGATTATTTACATTTTCTTCACATTTTGTCCTTTACTTGTGTTTGTAGCTATACGAATTAATTACACGTGTTGTATGCGCTTTCAGTCACAGAATACTTCTGTTTTGTTGTTTTAAAAATCGAATTTTATTGTTAGGTTTTATTTCTCCCCTTTTACTGTGGCGAAATGTAATAGTAAAATTTTAAAAGTGACATTATATTTTTGACAACAACGTTTATTTAAAAAAATGTATTACGATTAACTTACTTGCGTTAAAGCATGGCACGAATACCCCTCGTAGAAGCGATATGTAAGGAAAACAAAAGTTTAAATTCATCTTCCTAAAAAAAATAGTTCATTTACTTTGGAATCGTTTTTATTCGTAGTGTTTAATGTTTGCGGGTAGTCAAGCTGTCCTGGATCGTGGGGACGTAATTTTGTTGATAAAAAGTTCGGGATAATACTAAGAATAAAACAAATGCTTGTTTATACGTTCGTGGGAATATACATTTGTGGGCAATGGTTATCAACGAAAGCCACAAACATTGGTCCCCACGAACAATGATAATTTCAAAGTATATATTTTTCGTTTGATCTTTAAGGTTTATCTTTACACAAACAAAATGTAGATCTTTTATACTAACCGCAAGGTGATGAGAAGCAGCAAACCGACGGAAACAAAGCAGAAAATTGCACCAATAAAAGGAAGCCAAAAGACTTTCCAATCAAAGAAAATCTTTCGCTTTTTATAAAAGAGTGTACTTCGTTTGTTCGGCACAGAACCGGATTCTACAACTTGAAGAAAAGTCCAACTACGTTTTTAAAGTAGCAAACAGCATATTTATGCTACATGGAAAATTACACAGTCAGGTATATAATGAATTTTTAGAGGTTAACATTGTAAGAGAAAAGATTGTGAATGATCTTATTTTCACAAATAATCAATGTTAATCAATGTGAAATGAAAAACATTAAATAAATAAAAATAAACATGTTACAGAGATTTTGAAGTCCAAATATAATATGTAAAAATATGAAATGCTTGACACAGGTATAACATTGTCTTATTGAATTAATATAAAATTGAAAGTAAACAAAAACATAGAGTACCACGTGTCCTTTCACATACTGTCACGCGATGACACTCCACAGCGTCGCATTCACAAGGGAAACGACAAATCTGTCCGTAAAATCCGGATGGACAAACTAATTTGCAATTCCAGCCTATGCGTCCGCGTGAACATTCTTATTGAAGCGAAACAAAGAATATTAAGCATTATGTCAAAGTGTAGACAATGTTATTAATACTATGTCCTAGGTTTTGTTTCCGCACTATCTATCTTATATTTTAATAATTATAAATACCTGTGAACCCTAGCAACAATCATTTACTTCAATTGAAAAGTTTTTTTTCTTCTAATTTTGAAAAGGCTCATCTACCACTTCAAATTTCAGTACACAACCAAGAAAAAATCTACGTAGATTTTGCATGAATATGACATGAAAAGTAGTTACATAATACTGTTGAAAATTTTGGAGTGAGTCCCGAGAATTTCCGAATAAAAAAGTCAGAATCCCTTATTATCAACGCCCTTAAAACGTATTTTCTTTCCTGTGAATTTATCCCTGTAAAACCAGGCAACAGTCTTTGAAATTAAGCAATGTATTGATTTATATTGTTTTTACTGACAAGTATGAATATTTATTTTAAAAATAAATCAACAAATAAGTGATAGAAACGTTAACCTGTGACTGGATACAGTGTTTAATTGCATTTGCTGAACGTGTGTACTGATCAATTCATTTTCATTAGTTTCGATTAAAAAAACTGAAACATTATTTTTAGCTATATAAGCAAAATAATGCTATCATTTGTATTTAAAGTAGTCCGAGTATCGCACTACGTCATAATACGGATTTTACAATATTGGTTCGACTTTTACAAAGCGTTTTTGAAACCCGGTATTGATTTTGCTCTACATCGCTGTTGTAAACAATGGCAATAATAAGGATTAACCAGAATCTCAGGTATGCTTATATCTTCTTTGTTTTGCCCCCCCCCCTCCCGAATTTTTCTTTTTCTTTTACTAAAACCGGTTTAAATTTAGAGACAGAAGCTATTTCGAATTTAATCAATCGTCAATTAATTAATGTTTAAATGATATATCACATTCTGGACAGATCTAGGCAGAAAACTGTAGCAAAATGTGATTTTTACAGATTGTTTCGTCAGGGTCTACTTAGTTTAGAGCTTATAGCGTAAAAAGTAATCCGTCAACATATAACTAATTTTACCAAATCTTTTTTCTAAGATGTCAATCTATAGAATAAACACAATGAATGTAAGTTTGAGTCCATAAAATAGTAAAAAAAAATTACCAAACGCGATACTAGCATTGCATTTTTTGTATTCTATTTTGATACATCAGGTCCATAAAGCGTACCTACTTACAAGAATTTGCGCAAAATTATTAATGAGATATGGCTTACATATATATTTATACTCTATTTTGTATGTTCAGTTCTAATTTTCCCAAAATTGGTTAATTATTTTTAGGAAAAACGGACGTCTGGCAAATTTCATAATTGTCAATAATTTTCGCAAGGGGGTACACCCGTCTGAGAGGTGATAACAAACAAACTAGCATGTAAACATACATATTTTCTTTTGTATATGTATTGTTAGAATGTATATTTATCATTTAAAGCTAAGCTTTTAATGATTGAGCCCATTTAGTGCCGAGTATAGGACTTCCTTAATGTATATGTTCAGTCTTCGTAACACAATCTGGCTAACCGCCAATCACCTGTGTGAAAATTTAATTTAATAACCAAGCTGACCTTGATAACTTCAAACAATCTTTTCATTTTGCGATTACTTTATAGATATGTTCTATGCCTAAAATATGGAATTATCAATTGTCAGAAAAAATTAAATGTATAATAGGGCAAACGTATGTTCCTTCAAATACAAAAAGATAAACATTGGCTTTAAGTCTCCTTACCTGTACAGGTGTTGGTAACATTGTTCAGGTATTGGTTGTAGCAACAAAGCGTATTTGGTGATCTTTGAGATGCAATACAGAAAAATAAATGACATATTTAAAAACAAATTAATTCATTATAAATGTACTGTTTGTATAAAGCAAATTTACCAGGAACAAATTCTATTTATCTGTATATGTCAGATTTTGCCCATAGTACTATCAATCTTGCTACATATTTATTTTGTTCGCTCTGTTATTGACGACACTAGAGGTAATTGTATATATAAACAGTGAATGCTAATGGTTTTCAATTTAAATGCAATGTCTTGTGTGTAATAGGACCGACGATATATCCAAAATAAGTATTAAATGCTTAGATTTATATTAAGTTAAAGCAATATGAGCTGTAATTTTTAGAATTTTATTTTGCTGCAAAAACCTGCTAGAATAACAAGTATGCATGTAGCTTAAACTTTTATGATCAATAAGATTTAAACAAATCCATAATTTTTAAAACAATTCTCTTCTAAGAAATGTACACCATATCAATATTTGTACAGGACGACAATAATTCAATTTCGCTTTAATTAACGATATTTAACGACTTTTCCTCACAAAATATGGCTACCAAAATTCAAAACCATGAAATTTGTTGTCATTTAAATAGAAAATAACATTTTGCAAAAAATAATTTTTTACATGAAAATTGCACCTCACACTGCTCTTAATGTGAAATGTGTAATGTATGAAATATTTGTGTATCGCCGCTGTAAAACCATTATATAGTTCTTCGTCAGGGATGTCAAACATATATGAACTAGCCATATTATTAACATCTATTGTTTATTTATTTCGCCCCCAACTAAAAATTCATTTCAAATTGGCTAGGTTATTTTAAACGTTTCATTTAATCTTAGAATGTAATTAATTCGTATTTTTAAAACTTGCGATGCATTTAAATTTGAGCTCTTCCGCCGTGGCAATGCGAAGTGTGATTTCTGGAAATTTCCAAATTAAATGCAAACAAAATGTATAATATATCATGCATGTAAATATAACATAATTGAACATTTGAATGAAGCTCTTCCACTTTCTGATTTTAAAAAAAATTATTGAAATTTAACTGGTATAAAGGTAAAACACTGCTATAGATCTGCAATTAAGTCAAAAGACTATATGTGATATGAGCTATAATGTAAAATGAAAATCATACATATGTAAAGTTGTGTTTTTTTTCCTTTTGATCCAAATGCCCACATTTTAGAAATATGGCATCACAAAGTTAACCTATTCCTGCCATTTTCCCATTTTTAGCATAAAACGGCTAGTTATTAGACATTTTTTTTTATTTCAGTAAAATATTGCACGCATGCATGAACAAACAATAAATTTTCGCCAGAGATTTATCTATTTAGGACAAATAAGGAACACAACTATTTTCCTTTTTCAAAGTGTCGCTATATTTTTCAAATTTAATTTTAAAATAATTAGGTTATAATTATGTGCTATATAAAATCTTCTAAAATATAAAAAAAACAATCTAATAAACATGAAACACTTTAAAAATTGGCTAATTATGGGGACCAAGAATGAACGATATCATATATCTTTTAAAGCATTTAAGCAGTTATTTGTTAGTAAAACAAAAATAATCCCCAAAATTTATGTTTTAACAGTGTAAAAATTTGGCCTCAATCAGAGCCGATCAAAAATTAAGTTATATTAATTTCAAAAAAATTATGATTATCAATTTGTCCTCTATATTTCATAAAACACTTATTTTCCAATTATGAATGATTCCAATATTCTATAGCTCTTAAATATACTTTAATCTTCAAATTTAGCAATCTTACTATAAGTGATCATACGCTTTAAACATTTTTTGTGTGCGTTAGATAAATTTGATGTAAAAATTGCATTGAATTCGAGAATCTTTTCAATACAATAATTCTCAGTTTAGAGATATGAATATCAATACACCTTTCAAAATAACATTTTTGTGCTATCTTTTCAAATTAAAAAGTAGTATTCTCAATTGCAAACCTTTTTTAAATGAAGTATGAGTTAACACATAGTGGATATTGGTTAGTAATTACATTACTGCACAACTCATCGTACTTGATTATAGATTCTTGAAAACAAAAATAATAAAAGGAAAATTGCACATTAAAATGCATGGGGTTTGATTAACTCAATTTCTGGGATGCAGTGTGAAATATTACCTCTTACAATCTGACTTTGACTTGGACTGATAAGGAATCCATAATGCAATGAGGTAACATATGTGATATTTTATCCTAGAAAGAAAACCTTAACAATTTCACATAGTCTTTAATTTTCCATGCATTTTTTTCATTAACATACATATACAAACTGCATTCTAGAATTTTATCTGATTCAGATTCATAAAAAAACATTGATAAAATTTTATACCAGTTTTACTAGGTTAGGATTTGTATTACGAAATTTAAAAAAAAAAATACTTACATTAAAAGATTGCTTAACTGTGATGTTTAAAGAAACCAATAAAACCTTTACAAATTTGACTTTGTTGATCTAGAACATATTTCCTTTAAACCGTATCTTTCATAAATCATATTCAAAATTCTTTTACATCTGCTATAAAAAATCAATATCTATTTCGTAACAAAAGGTCGTGTTCTTAAACTTCCTGTTTTATCAAAATATGTCCTAGTCAAATCAGCTAACATTAGAAATGCAATTACTTAGATTTTGTGTTATTGAACGTATTTTGAACCTTTTCGGTTTGTATTATCTTTTCTTCAGACGTTGTTGCTTATATAAGCACCTGGAACTACCTTGACCATGTTTTTCAAGGTCAAGTTAATTCAAGATTTTGATATACACAACGACGTCTGCAGAAAAGGTGAAACAAAAATTTTGCTGTATCATATGCAATAAAGACATGTGCCGAAATTCGGAAAAAACGGGTTTTATAATAAAGCGTCAGTGATCAATCTTTAAGGGATACTGACACGTAAAATTCTTTCATTGTCCAATTTGTTTCCTGTAATTATTACAACCATCTTCCTTCAACTTCATTTATTATTTTTTTTGATCGGGATCGAACTCTCGAAATCTTAAACCTTTGCCGCTCTAATTAACTTTTTTTAATGCGAGGTGCAAAATTATCCACCACCTCCCCTCCTCCTCCATTGTCAGGATAAAATGTATACATGTATAGTTATACATATTTTTATGTATATTTATGTGTGTAATTGTTTATATTAATGTGTGTAATTGTATATCTGTAGATATATAATTATATATATGTATGCGTGCATGTATGGGTATAAATATGTATATGTATGGTTATATGTACATATCTTGTAATTCTTATGGCCTTTGTGCTATAAATTGAGTGAAATTTCAACTTTACAGGTGGTAGCCCTTTTTTATTAACGCCACCTTCTTGTTGCAAAATATGTTATATTCATTATATAATAATAACTGGGATAAGCACTAATTGCAATTTAACATTTCTAGGCTTAAATCCTTAATTTATCATAAGACATTATCCCAGTTATTACATTAGCTAATATGATAATTGTAATTCTACATTTCATGTGCTTTAGTTATAATTCTCTCATTTATCTGGTCAATAAATAACACAATCAATCATTGGATAGTCAGGTTTTTTCTTCTGGAATTCATGCAACAAGAACAAGCTGCGGAAAAGGCATTCAACATTGTACTGCTTTTAGAATTCTCAGTATGAAAAAGTTGTGAATATAAATGGGTTTTATAATAAAGCGTCAGTGATCAATCTTTAAGGGATACTGACACGTAAAATTCTTTCATTGTCCAATTTGTTTCCTGTAATTATTACAACCATCTTCCTTCAACTTCGTTTATCATTTTTTCTTTTTCGATTGGAAGTTGCAAGGTTCATTTTCTCTCAAATCAAAAAAAATAAGTTATATTTTGATTAAAAAGGTTAGGATATGAACTGATGAAGCGCATGTTTAACGATAGAGCAAATTGTTCTTAGATCAAATAAAAAAAAGGCATTCGTCTTAAACTTTTTTTCTACAAATGTGTATGTCAGCAAAGAACGTTACAATTCAAAATTTATAAATCATATTCTTTTATATAGAATATAGACTTTAAATAAGGAGGCAAGATAGTTAACACTACGAATAAGGAAACGTATGTTAAAAAAATAATTGTTCGAAAATTTCGATGACTATATATATTATAGAGTTTTCTCTAATAAATAAAAAAAATACAAAAAGAAAACTTAATATATAAATCCAAAAATACAATACCGGTATGTTTCAGGTCCGTTCATTCCATAGGTTATCCATCTGAAATAATCTGGTAATAAATGTACCAGCACCCATACGACGAAATAGAAAACGGCGCGTGACACAATGCTATATTGATTTTCATAACTTTACTTAAGAATAAAGCTCTTTGCAAATGGCAAATGTCTATTATAAACCAAATAGTAAACACATCATGAAAAACAGTGTGAGTGATTTGCGATAAACATGGCAATTAAGCAATATAAGTGAATGTACATAAACGCAAGTTCAAGACTGCTGTAATCTTTGTCGAAATTAGAAATTAGCGTTAAAAAGTCATTTAAAAGTTTCAACCTTACAAAGAATATATATGATCTCTCAGGATTTGCGATAGTATATGATTTTTATCCAATGAATTGAGTGTTGGATAAAAATCATATATCATTGCACACTATAAGAGATTTTTTATAACATGTTTTACAACGTCTTTTGTTAAACCCAGGTCTTTTCTGTAGAAAATATAAATGTGAGCCGCACGGCATATTCTCTTTTAAAAGACGTCAACTGTTGTAAGCATGAAAAAAAAGTTCCTTGAAGATTAACAAATAACCATCTTAATTTTAACGGCGGAAATTCGAGTTGAAATCTGCACATTGTTCAAAGGAAATTTTGTGGACCCACGTGAAAAAGTTCTATATATCCCAATAATCCTTTGCAGTGCATAGCAACATGGTGGAACAGGAAGTGTTTCTACGGAAAATTCTTACCTGTAAATCGCATACATCATTTTCATTTAACAATAAAAAATCCTTTTAAAAACAACACATATGCTTACGTAAAAAAACCCTGTACCTTTAGCTGACATATGACGTCATTTCCTTTCCCGAATTTGTCCGACAATTTAAGACAACTGTCGAGCGCAAAAGTTAAGTATGTCGTCACAGTGATCTCGGGCTATATAATTTCCAGCAATAGATTTAGAGTTGGATCAAGTATCTGTACTGGATGTAACGTGTAGAAAGTACTAAGTATCAGTGTTAACGGTGACTTTTTGACTGATTAGTTTTGTTTTTATAATACTTTTTTGCTCAGTAAATACACATGCAAGTTCAATGCTAAATTTACTACAATATTGACCCAAACATATATGCATACGTTAGGTAGGTGACAAAAAATTATTAAAAAAGAAAAGAAAAGTGCAATCATTATTAGATCTACGTGCAGCCACGTCATTTTGTAATGAATAAATAAAAGAAAAAAAATTAAAATAGTACAATTTCTACATGTATTTGTTTTAACTGCATATGTGGTCAAAACTTTAAATGATATTCATTTGGATATCACACACTAAAAAGGGTGAGGGCACATGTCTACAACGCAAGCAATAAACATATCAAGTAAAGTCAAACCATCTTAGTTTTGTAAAAACTACTGCAAGTATCTTATATTCTTCTTGATTTTCAGCTTATTGTGCCACATACGTTTCACATATGTTTGAACTTAACACATGTACAACATACGTTAAACATACGTGACACACACGTGAAGTCAAACCGTACGTTACACATATGTTGAGAAACGCATGGTTAACATACGTTAGATAACATACGTTCAACATCACATATGTTTAACATACGTTAGATTTTACATATGTTAAACGTATGTGAACCATATGTTTTACATATGTAGATCTCAACCACATGTTACACATATGTTAATAACCTCATGGTTAACACAGTTCTAAAAACCATATGTTACACGTGCGTTATTAATATATGTTTTACATATGTGTGAAGGCATGCATTTGAATAACTTGACATTAAAATTATCTGCATGTGCGGATCTAAGGGGTGGTGGGATCTGAGAGGTCCCAACCCCCCAACCCCCGGAAAATGAAACTTAATGAAATTCACACAGTAAAATTATCGCAAATATGCCTCGGATCCCTCCCCCCGGGCAAACACAATTATCCTTCGGACCCCCCCCCCCCCCCGCGGGAAAAATTTGTCTGGTTCCGCGCATGATCTGCATGTACATGTTTGATGTTGCTTTATTACTCTTGTCTCTGATATGAATGCATGTGAACATGTGTGAAGAAAAGCCTTGCTACTGTGCATGTTTATTGGTTTAAATTTTATATGTAGTTATGCATAAATAAAGTTGTTTCATTAACAAAAGCCACGTGTCTTCTTAAAATTAATTCGATAACGAATCCGGAATTCATAAGAAATTGGTTTTAGTTTTGTCGATGACAAAATATACGTCACATTTTTACGTCACGGAGGCAAAAGATCGAACTGCCGGATGAATTTAGCAGAGGTAATGAGTGCCAAGCATTCGTTTTTATTTACTTGATTTTGAAAATTATATTGTACAATAACCGATGGCAAAAGAGTAAAAAGTTAGCACGGAGCTGTAACTGTGTTCTCCGGGATAATTCGAGTTGAATTATTGACGATAAGAATGATGTTTCCCAAGAGAGCTACAACTAAGCAGCTATTTGGTTTAGTTATTTTAGAAGAATCAATACTTATTAAAACCCATGAAATATATGTCGATCTTGGATAAGACACATTTGAAAACTGAAATATTGAAAGTAGAGAAAAACTAGAGCAAAGCCTATGCAAAGTAACGAATAGGTCTTCCATTGCAACAAAGTGAAATGATTACTGAATTGTCTCTATTAAGTTGTATTCTTATTGCATGGTAAACCTTTTTATAGGCATGCATTAGCTGCATGACATACCCCTGGAAGAGGACATCGACTAGCTAACAGTCAATGACAGATGTCTCTTTGAATTGATAAAATCATAATGTAAGTACACATACCATTGCATTTCACAATTTAAACATTTTGCAGGGGTCATCAACACCGCTGGGAAAACTTTTTCCAGAAAAACCCAACCTAATAAATAACTCAAAGGTATGGATTTCTATAACATACTTCATAAAAAGTAGAAGTCACTGGGTGTTCAGGATCATTAATGATAATCTGTTGCATGACAACTACATTTGTATTTCTTAGTAAGTGTAAAATGTTGATATATCTATTTATCTAATGCATGTATTATAATTTGTAGCGAATGTATATAATAGAAGAAGTTTCAATGATCTGTTTTGATGTAGCCTGAAGATTTAGTAATGAATGATCCAGGATCCAAAAGTTCTTAGCGAAGTTCAAAGACAGTTGCAATGTGTTTGCTAATTTAGTGGCAGAATAAGGTAATTCAATTTAGATAAGGATTAATACAGGCATGTATCCAGTCACCCCCCTTACATGTATAAATTATATTTTTTATCAGGTATTTAAATGATTGTATGTACTTAAGTTTGTATTAATATTTTAGAAAGAAATTCAAACAAGCATTGTCATGGGAAAACATTAAAAAGGAAGAAGTTGGAGGTGGACAAAAATCTGAATGAATATATTAGAGGTAACGCATTCTTTAATACTTAATACTTTAAGACCTTTTATTTTGCCCGGCCCCTCTCTCTTCTCTCTCTCTCTCTCTCTCTCTCTCTCTCTCTCTCTCTCTCTCTCTCAAATAAAAGAAAAAAATATATTAACAATTGTAAATTTTCTTCATGTTGTATTTGCAATAAAATCTAAATGGATCCTGTTATTCTTTAACAATATTGTTGAATAAAAAAGCAACCGAGGCATTTGTAAATTTTACTTCATCATAAAATGAATTTTAATGTTCAATACTTAAGGAATTAAATTCATGTTTAATCTAGAAACTGTCTTTTCTCTGTAACTCTAATTTCAGATTAACAAGTAGCTGGAAATGCAAAATGAATGTTCCAAAGATCCACTGAAGTTACTGAGTAATCAAGTGAAGTGATTCAAGCAGCAATATGAACTGAAAAATTAAAAATATTCAAGTAATTTAATTTTAAGCAATTTACATGTGATACGTATGTAATTCAGATGAAAAACGTACGTTGGATCCACATACGTAAAACGTATGGAATGAATAACCTATGTCTAACACACGTGTAACATACGTTTCACATATGTTCATTAACGTACGTAAAACACACGTGGTACTTAAATCACGTTAAACGTACGTGATGTCACATACGTATCACACATGTTTAACGTATGTGAAACGTATGTGCCACATTTTGCTGTGTAGAGTGCTTCGCCCATAATTCAAAGGATGCTGCAACAAGGCAACACAAAACACAGAATTCTAGTAGCACATTTCAAGTTAAGCATTTCATAGATTGTTGATACTAGTAAGTGATAAATGTGAACTTAAAATTATACAGGGTAGTGTTGTTCTAGTCGGATGTTTATATCGTAAACAACGACAGAGGAAATCCTGGCGAAAAATAATAGCATAATTGCAACAAGTTAACATATGTTCTAATATTATCTTGTTTATTTTTCAACAAATCACACCATAATACTTTATTACCGTTCTTTAAATGTTACATTTTGAATCAATGTGTGGAACTATGTAAAAGAGTTATTGTTTTAGTAAAAAAAATATTATTTCGAGTATTTATTTTGATTATGGTCTTATTAAGATATATATATTTAGGAACTTAATTTGTAATTTCGCGATATTACATGTATATTCAATTCCACACGCTTTCTAAACACCCTTGAAATTTATATAAATTTTTAAAAGACCAAGATGCTGAGTATTTCTTGCACATTCTTACTTGTTCATCATTATTTAAAACGACATCTTTGTGTGCAAAGCAGTTCATGTTGCAAAGACCTTAATTACCTCATACTTGATAGTTGCAGGATAATCGACCGGGTCTATATATTTGTACGTGCAAGCAAAATTCTTTCTTTTAAAGAGAACTTTGTAATCTTTAGATATTACATAGGACATGTATTTTGAACATTTTGTTTTGTCAATTTAGAATAATTATATTGAAAATGTTAACGTATTTCATTTTTCAGGCTTTTTTGTATTTAATAGTTCAATACAATGACTTGTCCAGACCTTGGACTTCTTAAATATTCGATCAAAAGTCAAGTGAAGTACTAGTTCAATATTTAATATTTGAAGTGGAAAAAGATTTTATATCGTAATCAATTAAAACGTAATTATCTTTCGTTTAGTATATGCTATAGGTCAGAGTCCTCCGTAGGAATTGTATCAACTTATTTGTTTTCCTGTTGCATTCTAAACGAGTTGAACTTTAATATACTAGCCAAGTGGACATCAATTCAAACAAATAGCAAACCATAACATTATATTGGAGATAAGGACGCAATGTAATGAAACACTCTCGACTAAAGAGACATACCTGGATGCATATTGTGATAATGCACAAATCTAGATGACTATGATATAAATGAGTACGCGATTTGTCGGTAAATTTTTATTGTCAAATGCATGGCCAGCTTAACATACATAACAAATATAAGAACATGCACACTTATTTATTGTTTAAGAACAGTTATCGCGGTTAGGTATATAGTTATGGGCAATTTAAAATGTTACTTTTATTTAAAACAAACGGAGAAATTTCAATTACAAATTTGATGTTTGAACAATAGACAGTTAGTAGAGGGAATATCCTCATGTTTTGCACTACCAAAAGATGGTTTGCAAATGTGAATGATTTCTAGGCAATTAGTAAACTTCAATTTTTTATGAGAAAAAAAAATTAAAACTTTTATTACTTCGGCTGACTTATATTAAGTTTGATTTTTCGTATAATCAGAAACTGTTTATTTCAATGAAATTCACAAACTATTTATGCAAAACGCATTACCTTTTGTTGTTACACAGCCTGTAACATAATGGCATTCTGAGGCATGGCAAGTACATTGAACTTTACATAAACGTCCATAAAACCCAGAGGGGCATGTAAATTTACAATTCCATCCATAACTTCCACGAGGACATTCTAAATCATAGGCACATAAAGATATTTAAATCAGTTATATATACTAAATAAAAAAACAAAAAAAAAATGGTAATAAGGTACATGTAATAAAGTAAATAAGGTAATTAATTGATAACAAATATCGCTCAAGTTTGGATAGCATTCATTTCTTATAAGTTTCCTTTTTATGCTTATTTTGTAGCCGTTAAGAATATGTTTTAAGGAATTGAAAAAAACTAATTTGTATTTTTTTAAAAAAATCTTCCACTAGTAAATGTTCTTTGAAACTTTGTCATTTAGTCAATAGAGTTAAGTTTTTTTTTTATCTAAACCCTCATTAATGATGAGGCTGAAGACGCGTCGTTTAATATCTTAATATATATTTTCAAAAGCTGAAAAACTATAACTTAATCCATGCATTGGTAGTAACGTGTATTTATAGCAATTAATTGCCATAAATCTTACCTGTGCAATTGTTAGTCTCGTTGTTCCAATATTCATTGTAGCAGCATGGTCTAGCATGAGTTGGTCTTTATGGTTGCAATGAAAAGACATGGACTGAACACTACTACGTAGGTTCTCATTCGTATTCATATATTACAGAGGTACCGACTATAAATCATCATATGTGTACTTTGTGTACTTATGTTAACAGATAAAACAATGTTGCTATTTATAAAATCATCATTTACCTATTACATTTCAGTTGTCCTGCAGTCTGATGAATTATCCAAAACAAGACGTTTAAATAAAAAATATCCATCCAAGAGAAGTGCACATATGAGCCCACATATGATTCTAAACTAAACAAAACTATGAGGTAATCAATTAAACAATGTTTAAATAGTATTGGATGGTCAAACTATTATTTTATCCGTCGATAAAATGTAAAATAAATCTGACTGACACAATCAACGCTATATCATAGGAAGAAAATACAAAACAAGATCGTTGAATATCAGTGTTGTTACTTCCCCATAACAATATTAATGAATATTGCATATGTTTCAATCTATACTTTAAAAACGTCAAAAGCGTATTTCACTTTTCATTGTTTCTCTGTGTAACCAATTGTGACATTGCATGACACAGGTTCAATTCTCATGGAATATTCTATTACATCAACGCGAAAGAATATAATATATAAGCAGGCACATATATCAAACCTTAGTTTAATCTTATTGTAGTTTTTCCATCCCCCGAACCCTCGTCCAATTGACTATTCCATTTTGCCTTTCATGTACTTCGTATGTAAATAACTCTTTCAAAATGTAAACATGCAAAGAATTGTGTGAACTGCATAGAATAAAATCAAATCAGGATGAAAGATACATTGGTTTTTTTTGCAACAAATGCATAGACTTTGGTGGTAAAATAGCCTCAATACATATTCAATGTCAATTTTAACATATTTGAACACAAACTATCAAAATTGTTTCTCTTTCTCTGTCACTCTTAAATTATGTCATGGCATTGATACACTACAATGCAGCTTGTGTATTTAATTCTTGTTGCTGAAGTTGTGTGTTTTCGTTGGTTGTTGATATTGTAATTGAAGACACGGGGTCTGAATTGTATTTAACTAATGAAAACTAACATTTTGTTCATATACCGTCAAGCAGCGAAAGGATAGAGAAGAACTATACTTTTATAGCCTCATTTACCAGCCAGTCGATGCAATCAGTTGAAAACAAATTCAACCTCATTCCTACCACCCAATAAAGAACACCTCTGTGTCCATTAGAGTTTTTTTTTAAAAACCACATAAACAGATCATGGTTTTCAGATTTTTGGTTACACAAAATGGTAACCTTCCTTAAACATTTAGCTATTTTTCGCAATAAAAAACATGAAACAATAAGTGAATGTATACATTTAATTAATTTGATTTTATAAATGAGTTAGTAAAATGAGAGACATGTAAAACATGTTTTACAGTGTGTAGTTTATATTTCATTGTAGTGATGGTAAATTTTTTCTCATGAATGAGACCCATGTATTACAAATCAAATTAAAATAAGTTTAAAATAACAATTTATAGTTATATCAACATCATAAATATCTCTCCTAAATTTGCAAGTTTTAACAAGTAATTATGTACAATCATTTTGTGGAGATACGAATAAATCTTCAATATTTTCTGCTGCTGTTTCAGAAGGTCTCTTATCATTGTCATCTCGTATTTTCTGTTCTTTTAAAAAGACAACTGAACTCGGTAATAAAGGTTTAAGGTATATAATATTATTGTCCGATAAACATCGTGTTAAAGGTTTGAACCCAGTAGAAATTGGGTTTTCAAAAGTTGCGAAACTTGGCAGAGACTGGTGTTGTTGGACGATAATGTCCGTTTTTAATTCTCTGATGTCGCTTGTTTGTAAGAAAGCATAACCCTCGTCCTCTAAAAGAATGTTTCTCTTTGGGATGTTAGTGCCATGGTTTTGCTTCAGCAGCAGACGACTATAATTCCCGTCATCGTCATCATAGTTATCATAGACAATTGAAAGTAAATATTGACTCTTTGAGGAATAACCAGGCGATGATGCACCAACTTCTGCACAGATGTTACTATTCCTGAGGAGTTGTGAGTAACGAATTTCATCGTAACCCGAATCACAATCAATAGGTGGAGTTCTAGTTAATGGCTGTGTCCTTCCTTAAATATTGATAAAGTAACAAAATGAAATAGAGATGACACTGTGTATTAATGCACCAGCCTTTGAAAATAAAATAATTCATATTTGTTGACAATTTTATTTATTATAAAACCAAAGATGTCATCCACAGAACGAAAGTGCTAGAGTTATTTAATCATCTATGAATACATGACATCACAGAAAAATTAGAAAATCAAGAACGAAATGTCTTCTTTACCTTGATATCGGTTAATGAATATCTGCTTGAATCTGAAATTTACAAAATTGGAGTTTCCATTTTATTAATCTTTTTTTAATGCTGTTTTTAAAATCTATGATATTCAACATTGATATTATATAAGGTTACGCGGTAAAAGAATATGATTTTAACCTCTTTCGAAAACAAATAAATGCTCCACCAATAAAAACTGTTGTAATTGAACCAATGAAAAACAAGATTGTGTTTGACATAAAATCATGTAGTCGTCCTTCTGAACTGTTAACGCTAGGTACTGACGTTTGAATAATCTTCCTCTTTTGATTAGTCGTTTCTGCAAACATGAAAGGTGGGAATTTTCAATATCATTAGAAATTGTATTTTCTATAAATAAATATACGGCATTTGTTTCCTTCGGTGAAACTCCAAAGACATAAATCGTAAATAGGTCTTCATACTTTTAAATTGAATAAAACGAACAATATTTAGAATCAAAAGATCAATAAAGGAGTGATCATCCTCTGCTGACCGGTCAAATCCGCCATGTACTAATTGTCGTAATCGGGAAAACGAATATTAAAAACTGTAGACAATTCATTGAATAATTATGGCTTAACAATAAGCATGAAATACGCCAGTCAGCATTAGACCTAGTAAAAGACTGTATTTGGTGACAAATTGAAGACTTTACTCAAGTTCTATCAACTTGTTTGTCATTAGTTTGCCTCGTTTTAGACACTGATCATACACAGGGCATTTCTTTGCGTATCATGTCAACCAAAAGACAAAAAACTCGATATGTAGGTGATAAAGGTATACGGCTACACAAGAAAGAAAAGTTCACGATAGAAAAATTGAAATTATCACGTTTATCATAAAGTTGTGTTGTTAGGTTACAATAAATGCATTTTTCTAGTGAAATGTCTAAATATGAAACAGATTACTCAGACTCTGTGATATCTTCTGTTTCAGGTTTGCTGAGATATATATAGCTGGCAAAAGAATGGAATTAACAATGGTTAATTGATTATACATCGTTGATTTACCTAAATGTCGAGTTAAAGACCGCAACGATTGATTTCTTTTTTCCATATTAAAGTCTGAATACATTCTGCTTGATATGAATATAGATATAGGTTTGCTAACAATGGCGCGCAATTGGTGGCCATGGGAATTCAATCAGAAGAAAATGATTGTGTAACTGTTCAGATAATAACCACTACATGAAAAAAAAACCTTGTGATGTATCAACATTTTTCTAAGTACTGGATTTTCTTTTATTGTATTTAAAACCTTTTTTATTTGTGTTTCCTTTGTTATGAATGTGAACAACTATTTCCAATAATCTTTGTAACAAACTTGTAAAAGAATATTTACCAATTTTAACATCCTGATTTGTTGTTTCTTGAACACTGGCTTCTGAAAAAAGTATGTTAGATTCCAGCTTTGAATTTCGCCTAAAAATCTCTGAATCAATTTAAATAAGATTCTAAATGTTTCATATGGAAAAAACTGCTAATTAATCTCGACGAGAGAGTTAGTTTTTTTAGTTCTCTCGTTAATTTAGTACTCTCATTAGAAGAAAACTATAGAAAAATGTTGTTTTAGTTAAGTTGACTTTTGTTGCACGAATTTGAATGAATTGTTCATAATCTTTTAAATTAATCGACATAACATATATATTTGTAAAGAACGGAGACAGAAGCAAACATTATTGCTATTGGAAAGTAATTAATATTTTCACTATTTAAAAAATCTTTTTTTTGTCCTAGTCTTGTATCGTGTATTATCAAAATTGGCTTGATATTGTTATAAAGGTTATAGGAACCAAAAAAGAGGAACGAAATTCATATATTTATTCATACAAATTATAAGGTGATTATTACTATATGGAGATTGAACAGGAGAGTTTTGTCCTCTTGTTGCTGAAATTGAACGCACAAAAAAAATGGAATGACCTGATGACCGCTAGAATGAACTGACCCAAGGGTATATAAGTAAGCACAACCAGCAGCTGTGGCAGACTAGCTAAGAGGCTCATAGGCGTTACAACGGAGAAGCCTTAACGGAAAGAAGGAAAAACTTAGAAAGTGATAGTCTGAAAAAGAAAAGGCTAGTGAAGGGATCAGAGATAGTTAATCCACGTATGTTCGTATCTGGGGACTTAATTTTGGATTCAGAACGTAGTTAATATAAAAACAAGTGAGGCACCTGGTTTCCAAAATTAATAGGAACCCAGTACCGGAAAGTCTGAGGTGGTTGTTTGTTAAGTATATAGTATACCTAGTAAAGTCCCTGATAATAATTGCCGTATTAGCAAATCATTAAATCTCAGGAAGAGTAAAGGAAAATATTTATATGATCAAGTCAATTAAAATACTCAGAGTAAATTATATAGCCCTAAAAAATCATTATATTCAATATTGTTAGAGAAACACTTTACAGTTACATTTGATGTAATATGTATGTGTTAATTCATTTGACATATTATGTTAGATAAATGTTTCACTACCCAATTCAAAGTCTGAAGTTGAATTAGAAATTGAATGGTTAAAATCGTCTTTTACGTTTTCCACAGGTAAAAGCTGTGTCATTAAGCCGACTGAAAAGAGGCTGAAAGGTTACTAAAAGGTGATTGAATGGCATAGCTTTGTCATCCAAACACCTCTCAAAACCTTTAAAGGGGCATGGTCACGATTTTGGTCAAATTTTATTTTTCTGTTTTTATCATTTACAATGCTTTAGCAATGTATTTCTAATGATCAAATGAAATTTAGGTGCCAATTGATAAGTTTTAAGCAAGATACAGGGCTCACAATTCTTCGTCATGTAAACAAGGCTCGTGCCCTGTTTTTGTTTACATAGGTTCAATATACCAGTAAAAATCTTTTTCAAGCTAATTTGTCTATCTTCTAGTAAAAAACAGTTCCTAAAGATTAACTCATTCATTTTAGGTCTAAAACTGGAATTTTTACTTCAACACTCAAAATGTAAACAAAAGCTTTGTTTACATAGCGAAGAATTGTAAGCTCCTTAACTCGCTTAAAACTCAACACATGACATTTAAATTTTGGTTGCTTATTAAAAATGCCTTACTAAAGCATTGTAAACATTAAAATCAAAAAAAGAATTTTGGACCCAATCGTGAACATGCCCCTTTAAGCTACAATTTAGTTAACTATATGGATTGTTTGCATCCTATATTTGTTGTAAGTAAATCACCAATTTTAAAATTTTCTTTTTTATACTGCTCATCGATATTTGACAAAAGTCATTCGTAAAATGTTCGTAAAATGTATATTTACCTGTGTTTTTTTCCTGACTTACAGTGTTTTCAAAGTTTATTGTAGACAAGGTAGTCAGGGTGTAATTGGTGGCTGCTAAAACATTCAAACATCTTAAAATTATCTCTGATAATATATAGATATAGAAACGATTTTTTTTTATCGTTCATCATGTTGACATATGGAAAATGAAAAGGGATAGTTCATATTTAATTGGATAAAACTTACATGTTTCATTGTGTTTTGACTGACACCCAGTCTCTTTATCACAAAAGTGATGCAGACACTCACATGGCGTCTTACATAGAAAACCATAGTATCCTGTTACACAAGGTGATTCACAATTCCATCCAAAACTTCCATTCATGCAAGCTTAAAATGCAACGTTTCTTATTAGATATGAATCTTGTTGACGTTTAGTCGATTCTAAAAAGTGCAACAAAATAAATAATGACCCTTCAAAATATGGTAACTGACCCAAATGTGGGCTTATTTTTACTATTTTTAACTTATTGATTACAATTAAGCTTTGATAGCATTTATTTGTCACCTATAAGTTACATATGTATCTGTAAATAACACAACCAAAATCTGTTACCGATTTTTGTTATATTTTGAAGCACTCTGATATATACAAATCCAAACGCTCGTATGGTAGGATTAAAAGATACATGGAGATGATATTGATTTTTCAGTGTGACGTAACATTAGACGCCCGGCCTTTATTTTCCTCGATAAATCGATGGATGGATAGATAGATAGATAGATAGATAGATAGATAGATAGATAGATAGATAGATAGATAGATTGATAGAAAGATGGATAGATAGATAGATAGATAGATAGATAGATAGATAGATAGATAGATAGATAGATAGATAGATTGAGTGATAGATCGAGTGATAGATAGTTAAGAAATATGCATACCGACACATTCGTTAGTGTTGTTGTCAACATGTTCATTGTAGCAGCAAGTTCTATTAATCCTATAAAAAAACAAAACCAACAAACCGTACTGATTATCATTCAGCCATCATGTAATTATCTACGCTATCGCTATTACAATTAAAAACATACCTGTGACAGTCGTCGGCAGAAACCTTTAGAAAAATGTGTAGTATCAAAAACACCGAAAACTCCATGACGTTCTGGGTATGAGAATTATGGTTGAATGTTATTTTAAGGAAATAAGACCGGATATGACAGCAGACAAGGAACAAAAACAATACGGACGTTAATAGCTATATTAAATCATAATTTGAATTGAAGCATTACAACACTGTTTTAATCTGATCTTTTCACCTCTCTAGAACATCAGTGTCAACATTTTATAACAACCCCCCCCCCCCCGCAAAAAAAAAAATAATAATAATAATTTTTTTTTATATATCTGGAAGAAAATATCTTGTCATACAAATATTTAATAAACTTTTAAATGTAATATACAAAAAATCAAAAGTTTTACAATATCGATTATTGTTTGAATATTACATACGTCACATATATGGACAATTTTCCACCATTTCTGAAGACAAACCCGAAGCAATCTTCATTTTTTTTCATATTCAACATTTAAACAAGAGGCCCATGGGCAACATCGCTCACCTGAGGAACAAAAGGTATGATAAAATCAGCCTAATGGAGTCATAGAACAGACTATCTGGAAAATGTACAATAATACATGTAGATCCTGAATAAATAAAGTCCATTTTTTCCCCTGGATATTCTAATGTTTATAATCATTAGTCCCTTTTCTAATAGGATGATTTTCTAGTCATATCACATGTTGAGTATTGCAGTTCTCAAAAAGATCATTAACAATTGTTTATATATTGGATATAAGCTTGCATCAAACTCTGAACCTTCTTGTGAGGCTGAAGAATTGTCCTGGGAACAAAGTCTTAACAATTATAAAGAATAGTCTGGCTGATTAGATTCTGAGAAGGTTTTTAAAGATTTACTCTATATATTCCTATGTAAAACTTTAACACCCCCCATTGCGGCCCCATCCTACCCCCGGCGGTCATGATTTTCACAACTTTGAATCTACACTTCCTGAGGATATTTCCACACAACTGTCAGCTTTCTTTGCTGATTAGTTTCTGAGAAGCTTTTTAAAGATTTACTCTATATATTCCTATGTAAAACTTTGACCCCCCATTGTGAGCCCACCCCACCCTCAGGGATCATGATTTTCACAACTTTGAATCTACAATACCTGAGAATGCTTTCACACACGTGTCAGCTTTCCTGGCTGATTAGTTTTTGAGCAGAAGCTTTTTAAAGATTAACTCTATTTATTCCTTTGTAAAACTTTAACACCCCTACGTTGTTGCCCCACCCTACCCCCGAGTGTCATGATTTTCACAACTTTGAATCTCCACTACCCGAGGATGCGTCCACACATTGTCAGCTATCCTGGCTGATTAGTTTCTGAGAAGAAGATTTTTAAAGATTTACTCTATATATTCCTATGTTAAACTTCGATCCCTAATTGTGGCCCCACCCTACCCCTGGCGGTCAGGATTTTCACAACTTTGAATCTACACTACCTGAGGATGCTTCCACACAAGTTTCAGCTTTCCTGGCTGATTAGTTTCTGAGAAGAAGATTTGTAAAGATTTACTCTATATATTCCTATGTACATCTTTGACCGCCCATTGTGGCCTCACCCTACCTTCGGGGGTCAAGATTTTCACAATTTTGAATTTACAATACCTGAGAACGCTTCCACACATGTTTCAGCTTTCCTGCCTTAATGGTTCTTGAGATGAGGATTTTTTATAAATTTTGAGAAATTTTCATTAATTTCTAATTATGTCCCTGTGAAAAGGGGTGTGACCCTCATTTTTCACAACTTTGAATTCCCTTTTCCTAAGGATGATTTGTGCCAAAATTGGTTTAAATTGGCCCAGTAGTTCTTGAGAAGATGTTGAAAATGTGAAAAGTTTACGAACGGACAGACGGACGACAGACAAAATGTGATCAGAAAAGCTCACTTGAGCTTCCAGCTCAGGCTAAAAATAAAGCTCAAAATGGCTTTAAAGCTATTTTCACATATTTGAAATTTTTTTGAAAATGTTTGAAATTACCTTCAGGCAAATGCCTTAAATTCAGGATTTTGTAATTTATTGAATAAAAAAATTATATAGTCCCATACTTCTCCTAAAGTGTAGACAGGTTTTGATGGTAGATGTATGTTGTGTTTAAATGACATTAACCCAAGCATAAATCAAACTTTAAAAAGAATTGAAATATTCTAAATTGTAGATACCCAAGGATATTTGTTCCAGGATTTCCTTTGCGTTTCTATGTTTATTACACTGAAGACATACATGGCATTGTAGTACATATATTGTACAGCTATAGATTTAAAAAAAACCGTCAAATTCAACAATACTGTCTTCAATGTTGAGTGCATCTACTACCATATTAGTGGTAGATACCAGTCTTATAAATGCGTCGGATTGAAGCTGTTTTATATTCAACAATGACGATTATACAACTCATTATACTTATAAGTTAGTTTTGATATCATACAGGTATGAATTGTGTGCACGAATTTAAATCTAATAACTGTAAATGCTAACAACTTGCAGCTTTATTTGGAGGGGGTTTGTAAACAAATCCAGTTTTTTTGCAATTCCGATTTCCCAGTAGATTGCCTCAGGAGTAATTAATTTTAACTATTAAACACTGGGATTTGAATATATCACGCTTATGCCAGCTACTTTTCTAAATTGTTTGCATTTTTGGCACAATAAATTACTTTTCTTTCAAACGAACGAAAATAATTGTAAAACGTCTCACTCAATGATGAATCTTAAAAAATATTTACTTCCTCGTTTGGTTTAGGGATTACATCAAAGTTACTATAAAAGATCATTCTTTTTACAAAGAATAAAACTATTCAAACTGGTCAATTTTATTTGTCTTCAGCTTTATCCATAGTTTACAGTACTTGTAACTTTGTCTTAAGCGCTATTCACCAATTTACATAAAATAATTACTCGTACATTAAAAAAAATCAGGGAACATTTTTTTTAATTTTCCACTTACATGGTAAGAAAATAAGCAAAAACTATTTCATCGGGTTATGAGATACCTGCGTCGCGGTCCCTCTACATTTTCAAGAAGATATTCATTAGTTTACAGTGACTTATCTGAAATGATTGAAGTCGGATTAATTCGGAAAAAAATATAGAAAGGAAGTTTTCTCATGTAGCATGTAAACCTCAAACAAATCACATCATTACCTGATAACGGAGCAGATTGGCAATTTTAGGCCAATATCATGTTGATAACACAATTGTGTATACGTAATACAACCACAAAATTATATCAGCTAATACTACAGAATATAGATACAGCAAAACTCGTTTATAGCGAATATAAAGAAAAAAATTCTTTCCAACTGTAATTCGTTAAACTTTCATAGCGAATTCGTACGAAATCTTATGGCGAATTTGTTGTACAATATTGAGCTGAAATTACTTAAAACAATATTAACGCCATTTGCATTTTGATATAACCTTTTCATTTAATTTGGTTTTAAATTTACTGTATTGTATTTGAATATTTTTATACTATTATGTATCTTCAATTTGTGATGGAAAAAATTTGTTATATGAATTATAAAATACATTAAAATTTTGTCTGCGGGGGTCTTGAAACCACTTCGTTAAAGTCATGTTCGTTGTGTATATATATATATATATATATATATATATATATATATATATATATATATATATATATATATATATATATATATATATATATATATATATATATATATATATATATAGGTTTATATAGGAATTTTGCTAAGACATGAATAAGAGATTCTTGTATCCGTATATTCGCTATATGCATGTGCGTTATATTCAAGTTTTGTTGTAGATATTTACCTGTTTGCTCGGAATTTTTCCATTAATATCTAAGGTTGTTGCTATATTTTGTTTGGGACAATAAACCCTGACGTAAAATATTTGCACCAGCGTCGTATCAACACACACAATGTACCATAAAACATAACTTTATGCGTAGCTGACTTTTCCTCAATTCTACCAATTAAGTGCTACATCAACAATTTAATACTGAAATCGGAAAAGAATTATTTCCTTGAAGTGAACCTAGTTAACAAGGAAATTATAGCGTAATATCCAAATGATATGCTAGGTCTGTATGTTAATTATTGAACATTTACTTTCATTTCCTCGAAAAAAAGATTATTCATGAAATGTTGCCAAAAAGTAAACCAGGATGCAGTTTATTATTTTGATTTGTTCTAGTACATGACATCAATGGATATTTTCAGCTGGTAAGCCGACAAACTCGCCTTTGCCCAGTGACCCAGGGCAAATACAGACTTACCGCATCGTCATTTTAAATCGGTTTTTTCCTCCTCTATTTTAAACACCTTACGAACCGACAAAAACATGGATTATTCTTTATATCTCATTTTGTGTTTTTTTTTAACGTTACCAATATTTACATTCTCTCCATTTTTGATTTTTTTTGTTAAAAAATTCGAGTTGTTCCTACTCGATAGTAAAGTAAGTGTTAAACCTGTCATGTCATTCTGCACATACATGTATTTTAGAACTGTTGACATCAATACGTGTGTACAAAGCTTATTATTATGTTTTCCATGCTGTTATGAAGACCTCATTATAATTATTTTTTTTTTGTTCATCCAACAATAATACTCAATTTATATGCACTTGTAATTCAGATAAATATAAAATCACTTATTTAAAATCTTTGTTTTAAGGTAGATATGCAAAACTTTTTTTAATTTCAATTTTTCTAAAACTTTATTATCATATAATTTTGAGAGAAACCTGTAATTATTCACAATTTGAAAGATACATGTATCTGACCTTACAGTATTTGATCACACATTGCCTTCCACCTATCATTTTAACTTCTCTTCACAGGAGTGGAAAATGGACTAGTCATTGTTTGACATTGTTACGCAAATAAGTTAATTTTGAAGATATTACACATGTATATTAGACGCAAGCATTGTGAGTCATAGTTATGCATATCTATAGATTATCGACGTACATGTATCTCTAAATACATATTACATAAACAATTATATACCAAAATTAAAAACATTATTTCTATGTATAAATATTTATATATATAAACATGCATTAATATACATGTTTTAAGACAAATAGTTAGATACTTTTAAATGTCTTCTCAATGAAAAATTGTACATTATTTGTAGCATTAATATGAAAAATTAAGGAATTATACAAGATGTCTGTACGATTATAATTGAAATTTTTGAAGTTTTTGTATATTTGTTTACTCTTGTGAATAATGTTAATAATAAAAAAAAAAAAAAAAAAAAGATATTACAAAACTTTTGCAGCAATATGGCCGATGTTTTGACTTTTCATATCGAAATCTCAAATTAAATGTTACATAGATGTTTAAAAATAGTCTTCTCTATTCTCACACATCTGTATAAAAAACTGACTTACAATTATGTTTACCAGGAAGTCCTCTACTGAAATTTTAATTTTCATGTCCCCTGGAGTATGGGTTTTGACTCTAAGGCAGTGCTAAGATGGACGTATAGGTGTTAATGCATATAATGTTAAATAATCATCTTCTTTACTCCCACACACCTGAAAGGAAAACTGAATTCATGATTTTGTAGACCAGATCTTTTAAGTTTTTTGCCAAAATTATAGGTTTCAAAGTTCTTTTTGAAAGATTTCAGGCAATAACATTAGTCATCACAAATTTATAATTTGCTCCTTTTTGTGGGAAGTTTAACTTTTAGTAGAACTACTTTGCTATATATGACTTATATGTATATGTGTTTTATACGTTATATTTTAAATACAGTCTTTCTTTACAATTTTTACATAGTTTCTTAATCCCTTTTTCACATATTGTCTATATCAAAGAACGCCTAAACTGGATCTTTGGATTTTAAGGTTTTTTGCAACTGTGCAGATTAATTGACTCCTGTCATAAAGCAAATGACAATTTTATATGAATGAGCTATGTTCTGATAATTAAGGGTTATTTGATAAAATCCAAATCATTGTTTTAAGATGCTTAATTATCAACCATTTTTTGTGGTATAATTTCACTTATGCTTCAAAGATGTTTACAAACTATTTTCATCCTAGATAAAATACCGTTGTCTTAGAATCTTTATCAGTTCAAAAAATGTAAGCATACAAAATCTAAATCTATGCTTCAATGTCCGATAATTTTTTAACACTACCCGATTGTGAAGAGTTTTAGAGTCACTATGTGTACTAATACTGACATCATTAAACTGAATTTTTATTTACCGTAGAAATGACAATTGCACTCATTATCGTTAGTTTAAGCAAATGTATTTATCGCTCCATTTTCAAATGGACAAATTCAAATCAAATGAAAGACTTTACTTATGAAATACAGATATGTATAAAAACCTGGCTAAACTCTCTTTATTTATATTTTACCAAACCTATTTTGTCGTTCTTATTACAGAGGATAAAATGTGTATCTATCGACGTAATTTTGTTTTTTTTTTTTACATTTAACCTCTTTTAATTAATTTCCGGGCTTTCAGACACAAAACAGCATGTTAATATTTGTTTTTTCAATTTATGGCAGTTGGAAAAAAACGTCTATATAAATTCGACAATCGGTAATTTTAATGACATAACAGATTAATTATGTACACAACCTGGTTTGTAGACAGCAAACACACAAATTTAAAGTCATCAGGAATGACAATAGTTAAAACGATAATGAAAACAAGAGTGATGTTTAGGATATCAGTGTCAAATATTACTGTTTTACTAACCTTCGACTGAGCTGGTAACCTTAAGTTAGATCACGATGCAGTATTTTATTTTTATTATAGAACTATTTTTAGGCGCTTGCTTACGTGGTATTTTTCTTCAAAATTTATTTACATTATACCTTTAAAACATATTGATATATGTGGCAGTTACATAATCAATAAGCAGTATTTTAGTATTCCCCTTCCTTAGTGTGTTTTACTTCTGTTTAGTAGTCTGGTTTTTTGCGATGCAGAAATGACTTGTTTTACTTTTCTTCTGTTTTCTCCATCAACAAGGATGATAAATAGATTTAAGAGCTAAGCTTCTTGTTCACCCACACTTACATCGGATTTTGACGAGCAAAGAGCCAAACAGTACGGGCGGTTGTTTCTCCGACCGCCAATCAAATCATCCGTGTCTACAGACATTTGATTTACTTCTTTTTATAATGATCCAGTATAGCATCCAACTTTATATCTGTTAATTGCAAACTATTGTTGAGCAATGTTTGCTTAAGTTTATCACTTTTACCAGCTTTGTGTCCTGATGTGTTTTTGGGCAATTTTAGACTTTAACTTTTTTAATCATACTTTTGTAGGACTTCTTAAGATCAATCGCTTAAGATCGCTTCCTCCAAAGAGATGCGTATTCATCATTTCTTAGATCACGACATTATCAGAAACCGCCTTTGAATAATTTAAGTTAACATGATCGTATACATCTCTATTCATATGCGTTTTGTAAAAGTTGTGTTTATCTTATATATATGCACATTCCCGCATTGGACACAGAAACAGAGTATGAAGTATCCTTCAACTCATTAAAACTAATTGATTATTAACTTTTAAATGCAATTTCATTAAAACAGATCTCAAAGCAATTTCAATCATCTTATCGAAATGCATATTAATAACCATATTTCTTCCGGCATACGTATGACCCAACAATAGAGCCTCATGTACAAAAACCTTATGCTTTATAGAACGGAGAATACTGATGGTCAACAGACCTTAGAGGTCACCTGTTTATTATAAATTCCTTATAATGAAACGCAGTAATAAGGAACAGTCTTCCAAAATCAACAATTCCAAGGGGAAAATAAAAAACAGGAGTAAAGAAAACACGGACCTCTACAAAACTTAGAGGTGGAATCAGGTGCCATGAGAGGCGTGAGCACCCTCTACTAACTGGTCACACCCGCGGTGTGCTCTTTTTTGTAATCGGAAAAACAGGAAAATCCAACGACAATCCGGTGATTAATAATAGCCAAACTATATGTATGAAAAACGTCAGTTATTATTCGACCTAGCGGAAATTTGTATTTGCTGACAATGTCGTTGTATCGACCGTAGAATTCAGGAAACGTTGACTTCAATCGTGACCGTTGATAATCTTGTTTTATCAACGTGTGTGTCAGCAGCTTGCCACGTTATAGAAATTGTTCATACGTAAAGCATGCCCCTGCGTATCGAATCAACAAAGAGAAAAATATCAATAAGTAGCTGATGAAGGTATTTTGTTACATACGTAAGGAAAGTTGACTGTATTAAAACATAAAGTCATCCCGTTTATAATAAAGTTTTGTTAAATTACCATTAATATCTTTTTCTAGTATAATATCTTTATATGAATCAGATGATTCAGATTCTGTGGTATCTTTATTTCACGTTCACTGGGAAATATCGAGTCGATGTACGAATGGAAGTAAAGATTGTTAATTTATGAAACGCCGTCAAAATACCTTCGAATTGAAGGCCAAAGCGAGTGTATTCCTTTTTCATGTACAAGTCTTTGAATATATAAACGAATCCACAACATTGCTTTTTAGCTATCAAATTTAACGACAAAATACCGATATTGATATGTGTTACGATGATATGATTAAGCAAAACAAGGAGACAAGTTTCATTTCACTAGCGCACTCTCAATTGTAATATTCTTTATATTCAACAAAATTGCTATATTTGCAACCATGAATACACTTTTCATTCTTTTTTTTACATAAATATTGAAAAAATAACCATTGTTTAATGCTTCAATGTTCATGCTTTCATAGCCAGTTTAGAAAAAGGTAGTCTCTACTCAAGTGACGTCACCACAGATAGTTCTATATTCACAGCATTAAAATGTGTAATTTTCATTACCGATCAAGCACATTGTTATTGTATAAAAATCAACTGGTAATCTTATCTCAAGATCAACTTTTTATTATTAGACTTAAACTTGTTTTTGCTTTACAAACTAATTCACTCGAAAACTGTTAGAACAATGAATAAATAACATTTTTCGTAGATCCACTTTATTGATAATAATTAGGTGTAAATGTTTTTAATATTGTAGGAAGTTCTTTATTTTGTTAGATCTTAGTGCGACACATATAATTCAAGATTTCGCAAGAAAACAAATGAGCTCGTTAACCATAATAATCATAATTAACTGTAATGTTTTATCATATAAAAATTGATTTAAAATAATACATTTCAATTTTGTTTCAAACTAAAATGCCCTAAAAGTGCATAAATGAAACTTGGCTGGAAACATGTTATTAAAAGAGGGCTATTCATATGATGGTTTTCTGGTAAGGAAAGTACGAAAATATATTGTTATTTTGGACTTTAAAACACTGAGGTGTCAAATAATAATTCTAAGACAAAAACATTACTTTAACTTAAATATTGCTGAGTAGAGAACTACTCACAAATGCCCAAAAAGAAGATATCAAAAAGTGTTACCTTCACGTCTGTAAAATTTAACTATAACGGTAAATCAATCCTCTCCAAATAGCATGCGGAAAAACATCCTTATAAATGTCGCATCGGAAGCTTTTTTTGGTATATTTGTTGTCATACACGGAAAATTAGAAAGTATGACATTGCTATGTCACTTTAAGATATCAACTCAAAGGTCATTAAAATGAAATAACAACTTGGATTGCATTTCTAATGATTTAAAAAAGTATTGATTATAAAGTAAATTTTAAGGAAACTTAGTTGATATATATATATATATATATATATATATATATATATATATATATATATATATATATATATATATATATATATATATATATATATATATATATATAAAGTATTTATTATTAAGTATTGTTATTGTAATTGAACATTACAGCATAATATATGGATACCCAATGCTTCCTTTATTAGAAAGCACTTACTTTTAAATCACCAATACAGTGCTCGACAACACATGACATGTTTAATTGCAACGCTTAAAAGTGTGAAAACATTTTGAAATGTGATCAGGTTAATGTTTGTTGGTAACTAAAAGTTATCTGTGGGTTGAGATATTGATTTTGTTTGTACTGTAATCGGAATAATTTTGATAATGTATTTAACAAATGCTTATATGTACGTTCTTGAGGATGTAGGATGTAAAAATATGGACAAGGCTTACCTACGAGAGCCAAGAACTTTGGTCCCCTACCAACAATGGTACTCCACACTATCGAAACCATGACATCATGACATTCAAATCAAATTTATCCATTCTTAAAAAAATATGATTTGTCAACGGCTTGACCGTGTAACAACTTTGTCGCAATGTCTTTGTTTCTTAAATTATTGATTAAACATAGCAAAGTTTGATTTTTAGGAACTGTAATTAGATTAACTGGAACACTGATATGAGATATATTCACTCTGGTCAAAATTTTAAGAAGACATCGAGGCAGAGCATTTTTTTCATTATATGGACCTTTCTGGAATAGTTGGTGTGAGTAATAAACCAAACATCATTTCATAACTAAAATAATTTAATTGTCTAATATTTCATCTTTGAAAATGACGTTGATCTTTTCAATAATCAAAAATTCACATTTCTCATTCAAACAGACCATTGCAGGCACTGCTGATATACCAAGGACAATTAAGATAAAATATGCGGGTCATTAGAGTGGAACATTAATAAAAAAAAAATTTAATATTATCTTATTATCTCCTTGGAAACACAATGAATATATTTTCACAATTTTTAACCCTTACGATCCTTGCGAATCATCGTTTAGGAGGGATATGACAAGTATAAATTCTATATATAATTATATTACTTATTTCAATTGGTTTCAAATAAACTCGGTGAAAAACGTGTAGAGCGCATAGTGTAATTTTCTGACAAACATCGTGATAAAGGTTTGAAGTCGGTAGACGATATCTGATTATGAATTGTTGCGAATGTGGGGAGAGATCGATGTTTTTGGATGAGAATGTCTGATTTCAATTCTTTGATGTCACTTGTTTGTAAGAATGCATAACCTTCATCCTCTAGAAGGTTTTTTTTCTTTGGAATGCAAGTGCTCTGATTTTGCTTCAGCAGCAATCGACTGTAATCCTCGTTGTCGTCATCATAATTATCAGAAATAACTGAGAGTAAATATTGACTCTTTGAGGAATAACCAGGCGATGATGCACCAACTTCTGCACAGATGTTACTATTCCCGAGGAGTTGTGAGTAACGAATTTCATCGTAACTGGAATCACGATCGGTAGCTGACGTTCTAGTTGTTGGCTGTGTCCGTCCTAACATAATGATAAAGTTAAAATAAAATAACGATGATACTCTGTATCTATTTACATGACTGTGGAAATAAAATAATTTTTATTCTTTCACAATCTTTGCAATGAAACGTAAGATGTCATCAAAAGAAGGGTTTTTTAATTATCTGTGAACAAATGACGTCACAGAAAAATAAGACATTCTAAACAAATGATCTTTTATACCTTCATATCTGTTAATGAAAATCTCCATGAATCTGAAATGAACGAAATTAAGGTTTACATTTTTTTTAGCTATTTACAATATATGAAATATTTAACATTAATAATAGTATAAGATTAATCAGTGATAAAAAAAAAACCCCTGAATTCAACCTCTTTCGAAAACAAATAAATGCTCCACCAATGAAAACTGTTGTAATCGAACCAATGGGTTTGACATTGAATTCTGTAGTCGTCTTTCTGAACTGTTATCGCTAGATACTGACGTTCCACTAATATTCCTCTTCTGATCAAAAGTTTCTGTAAAATTAAAATCTGAGAATTTTCACCATAAAAAAATTTATTTTCAAAAAAAAAAGTAATGGTGCATTTAACGTTTAAAGACATTGTTTAAATTTAATTGGACTTCATACTTTTGGTTATCACCAATAGGTAAATAAAATTTAAGGGTTTTAATATGTTTAAAGTAGCAGATTTTCTTATTTATTGTTTTGTAAACTTTATCAATTTTTTTTATCTAAAAGTAACCTATTATCAACAATCATTGTTACAAACTTGTTAGAAAATTTTTACCAATATAAACATTCTCGATTGTATTTTCTTGAACACTGTTTCCTGAAAAAGTGGGCTGCTTTCGAGCTTGAGTGGTTGCTAAAATCAGTTTTAAACATTTTTGAATTAATAAGAAGAAGATTTATAAAGTTTTATATGGCCAATATCCGCCAATTACTTTTAAGAATAATTTTTTCAGTTATCTCGTAAAGTTAATACTTTCAAAGAAAGGAAAACATAGATACATTTGCATGCATTATTACGAGAGAATATTTTCTTTTTTGTTTTACATTTTTAATGTATTTCTTTATCTCTTTTTATATCTTAGCGACATAACGTATATGATAGTGAAGAAAGGAGTATGAAGCAAATATTAATGTTGCAATACGAAATAAATCACAATATTTAAAGAAGAATCCAGTTTTTGTTAGTTGTGTATCTTGTATAATAAAAAGTAGCCTCTTGTAGCTACTTGGTTTTAAGGGGCAGCAAATAAATGATAAAACTTATGAATGTAGTCATAATACTGATATTGTTACTACATGTACATTGAGACTGAATGGTAGATATTTGTTTTCATATTAAATTTGATAATTTTTTTGTGTTGATTCATTTATTTAAGATTATTATTTAAATCTTTTTTTTTTCAAATTAAAGGTCTAAAGTTAAAATAAAATTTGAATGAATTAAAACGTCTTTCGAGTTGTATATTTTCATAGGATAAATCTTACTCTATTTAGTCAACTAAAACGTGGCTGAAAGGTTACTAATACGTGATTTAATGACACAGCTATATCATTCAGTTACCTTTCCAGACCCTCCAGTCACATTTCAATGCTCTAAATAGAGTAAAATTTATCCCGTATTTGTTGTATGTTAGTCACATATTTTAAATAATAGATATTAACCAGTGTACTCTTCCTGACTTGCAGTTCCTTCAAAGACAATTGTTGACAAAGTAGTCAGGGTGTGATTGTTGGTTCGGGTTGTTGCTAAAAAGGATATTTTTATAAGCTCAAATATTTTATAATGAACTTTGTTTATATTTAAAAACGTCTTTTGTTCTTTAATTTGTTTAACATGTTGACATCTGAAATAAAAATTACGTAAGTTTATATTTGATTGGTGTAAAACCTACATGTATCATTCTGTGGTAAGAGACACCCAGTCTGTTTATCACACAGGTGAGCTCCACACTCACATGACGTTAAACAGAGATAGCCATAGAATCCCGACTTACAGAGTGTTTCACAATTCCATCCAATGCTTCCGTTCCTACAAACTTCAAATATAAAGTAACTAGAATTTGACCCTTGCGTGGACGGGTTGACACTGCATATGATATCGGACATTTATGAAATAGATACATTAACACACCGTTTTGTTTACATTTACATAACAAAGCTTTAAGCATACAATAATGCTATTAATTTCACTACACTCTGCTTAGTTAGAATAATCAAACTGTGTCTCGGGACAGGCCATCGACGCATTTAAAATGCCTCCCATATACCCGTAATGTAGCAAAAAAATTGCAGAATCGCTCCGAAACGATTTTCAGAAAATTAATGACGCTGCATTGAAAATAACAGTAAAATTAAAACAAACCATTTGAGACTGTAAATATCTTTCATCAAAATTTAATTCATATCAATGAAGAATTCAACACTTTTTCACCAACGTTTTTTACTTGCTTTGAATTAAATTTACACACCATGTTGACATTCGTATTTCATATTAATACACTGAGTTAGCGTTATCTCCCGTATTTCCTTTGTAATGAAAATTTACATGTATTTGTAATATCGTTTCTGAGATTATCCATGCAAATGGGATATTGCTGAAACATAAACTAAAGAGCCTCCCGTGATTTAGGGTGAATGTAATGCGCATGCGTTGATTATTAATTTGCGAAGCTTGATTGAGAAAAAATAAAAACAAATTGGTAATCTTCAAGTACCAATGATGTTTAAAATGTATAAAACAAAAGACAGTACTCTTACGATTTCTCGGTATTAAAGCCCAAAAATTCGAGTCTATTATTTTAATATAGTAGTATAGATATCATAAACATGTATCTTCTTGCCATTTAACCGGAATTGGAATGTGCAACAAAAGCAATAATAACACCTTGAAAAATATTGTTACTAGCGGTTTTAATTTGTTTACCATGTTATAAATTTGTAATCATAATTTACTCTAGCTAGCATTAAAAAGTTCTGTTTAATACTCTAATTCGCATATGTCAACAATGTTTGCTCTATTTTGAAGCACTTTGATGAATAAAGATCCAATACACACATACACAATAGGATTTACAGATACAAGGAGAAAATACAATTTTTTTAGTGTGAAGTAAAACTAGCTACTCTTTATTTTAATAGATGGATAGATAGATAGATAGATAGATAGATAGATAGATAGATAGATAGATAGATAGATAGATAGATAGATAGATAGATAGATAGATAGATAGATAGATAGATAGATAGATAGATAGATAAATAGATAAGAAAAAATCTACGTACCGACACATTCTTTAGTGTTGTTATCAAACTGTTCATTGTAGCAGCATATGCTATTTTTCCTTAAAAAGACATTTTCAATTTAATTGCATTCTTCATTATTTTGTCATCGAATTGGTGTCTACGCTTCCGCTTTAACAGTGTAAAATAAACATACCTGTTACATTTTTTGGCAAAGACCTTTAAAAGAAATAGAAGTATGAAACACCTCGACAGCCTCATGACGCCCTGAAACCAAAAATCGTGAGAAATTGTTAATTTTTAGGAAGTAAATGCAGATATAACAGGTAGACAAGGAAGTTAGAAACAATAATAAACGGACGGAAATATCCTTATCAAATCAGAACAATGAATTACAACTACAATGATTTTAATCTGATCATCTGTACAATGTACAGTGTAACTTTAAATATTCAAACTATTGTTTTTATACGACTCTCTTAAGCATTTAGTTGAAAACATTAAGGAAAAACACCAACAAACTGACTACACTTTTTGTTTGTTTAATTTCGATTTACCCATTAGTCTATGCATAAGAACTAGACTCTTCTTATTTGTAGAGATCCTAGAATTTTCCGTTTAGGGTTAATAGCGAGAAATAACGCTTCAATTGTCTTCGTGTTTATTACACTAGACACATGGATGGCATTGTAGTACATATATTGTACAGCATATACATGTGTACTCTCAACATTGAAAAATGAACCTCAAATTCAACAATACCAGCTTCTGTTTTGAGTGCATCCTACTACCTAATCAGTGGTAAATACCACGCTAATATATTTATGATTTAATTAAAAATCTTGTTCTTGTTAAATACTGATAACTATACATTTCATCTATACTACTATATTAAAATAATAGACTCGAATTTTTGGGCTTTATTACCGAGAAATCGGAATAGTAATGTCTTTTGTTTTCCATACTTTAAACACAATTGGTACCTGAAGATAACCAGTTTGGGGTTTTATTCTCAGTCAAACTTCGCTTATTAATAATCAGCGAAAGTTCCTTTTAAAAAATCCGGAAATCATCTGGATTTTTTGGATTTTAAAATCTTGTGCATGTGCATTACATTCACGCTAAATCACGGGAGGTTCTTAGGTTATGCTTTGACAATATCACATTTGCATGTATAAACTCAGAAACGGTATTACAAATACATGTAAATTTTGATTGTAAAGTCACAAATTCTGTTCATATAAGGAAATGCGGGAGATTAATAGAATCATTCATTATTACGAGGGTGGGATAGTGAAATTCCACCGAGGGGACAAGATTCACGGTCTAGGACGAGGCTTTGCCGAGTCCTAGACCGTGAATCTTGGCCCCAAGGTGGAATTTCACTATCCCACACGAGTATATAATGAATGATTATTTTTCTCGCATTATATTACCTTAAAAAAATGATGTTTGACAACTTTCTGTTATGACGTTCATAAGATTACTTTCAGTTTATCCCCCCGCGTGCTTCAAACAGTGCAAGTCAAAATGAGAGCATACGATAGTTTTTAAATTAAAAATATTATAAATTGTAATTAATTAAGCAAACAATTACTTAATTGACAATCTCAATCCACAAGTTTGCCTTTCCCTACAGCAGACAACGTTTATTTACGTTTTAAAACGGCGTAGTAATACACAGTGTAAGACAGAAAAATCTCACACTGCTGTCTCACACCGGACAAACCGATCTCACACCGGTGATAATGCGAGAAAACTCTTTCTCATTGCATTTAATATGAAAAATCCCGAAAGTTCCGAATGTCAACATGGTGTGTAAATTCGAAGCGAGTAGAAAGTGTTTGTGAAAAGTGTTGAATTCTTCATTAATATGAATTAAATTTTTAGATGAAAGGTATTTACAGCATCAAATAGTTTGTTATGAGTAATGTAAACGTTATTTTTAATGCAGCTTCATTAATTTTCTCCAAAATCGTTTCGGAGCGATTCTGCAAGTTTGAACTGTGATGAAGGTCTGTTCCGAGACACAGATTATTGGGAGTTGATTTTAATCAACTCTCCTGTGCCGTTACTCTGGCAAACCGAAAGTGAAACAGTGTTTGGACTGTAATGATTATGCCTAATTATAATAAACGTTTTGATGAATTAGATTTGGGTGGGGAAATGGACTAACCTGACTACCCTTGGAGTGGACTACTCCAAGGTTATATAAACAGCTGTGCTGTAGAGTCTGGGAGAGTCGTCTGGAAACAGCAGAGAAGTAACTTGCGATAGAAGGAAAAAAAATGAAAGAAGAAAGATAGAAGAGTTAAGAGGTAGGGTTAAACAGAGACTAGTGGCAAGAAACCCAGGGAATTGAGGTGAGGTGCTTGGTGTAGTAAATCTCAAGAAGATTGAGACACCAAGTACCTCTCTCTCAATAGGAACCGGGTAAAGACACACAGTACAGAAAACCCACCTCACACATTATCCCCATTTATGATTGATACTGATTTAAACGTTACCTAATTAGAGAAAAATCATTGTACTAATCATTATATAATTATTAACTCAGGTAGAGTTAGAGGAAAATTTATTTCATATATTATCCCTGAGAACCCAGGACAAGACACGTTACAGGACCTAAGCACAAATCCTTGCCGCTGACAATACTTAGTTCTTAAAAATTCGATGTAACGTATGCTGAAGCATTGTTTTTGAAAGAAACTTATCTATAAACATTTTGAAAATAGTCAGATTTTATATAATACGAACGATTTAGATATTTTTGTAGTCTCATGTGTTACTACGCCAGAGTGTAATAAAGTCTCGTTCAACCAGACGCTTGGCTGTCTCCGTAAATCACCGACAAGCAGATAGGTTCTCTTGCTTGTCGGAGATTAACGGAGACAGCTAATTGTTTCGATTACTAATACATAATTTGAAATCTATCTTTAAATATTACACAACATGATTCATATTGGGTTTCTCGAAATTCTTGTCGGAAAAGTCTAAAAATTAATATACATGTAATAAAAAAGTGCGTAATTCAAAAACAGACTAGAAACTAATTGCCTTGCAAGTTGATTTTAAAATAAATGATAATCGATAAAGTCAACTCCCCACAGTACTTCAGTACTTTGATTCTAACTATTGTAGACGTAAAGCTTAGTTGTGTAAATGTAAACAATACGGTCTGTCGATGTATCTATTTCATAAATGTCCGATATCATATGCAATGTCAACCCGTGCATGCACGAGTCAAAGTCTAGTTTTATATAACTTATCGATGATTTAAATTTGATATGTTTCATTTTTTTTTGGCGTGAAGTTGAGTGATGCGTCACAGATTACATGCATTTTATTTAGTTTTGGTTTTAAATGAATCCATTTTAATATCAAGGGATAATGATTCAGTTTCAGTATGGTTTTGATGCTGTTAAAGTCAAGACAATTGTTATCGGAGTGGGACTCAATCACGGAATATCGCAGATTAAGATTGTGTTTCAACATACACCTCTATACCCAATCCTTTAATTTTTTTCTTATTTTTGAATATGAGTATATAGCCAAACAATGATACAAAAATTTCTGACACATTCTAAGTATTTCATTTACATATTTATAATAGAAGCCCATGTCATTTCCTTTTGGTTATGAAACACCTGTGTCACATTTTTACTACAATTGCAGGGAAATATTTACATGTATTGATTGACAATGATATATCTCAGATGATTGAAAGCTTAGTATTTTATTTACTTATGTCAAAAATTACTAGAAGGAAAGTTTACTCATATTGGATACATGTGAAGATTCAACGAAACATGACATTAAGTGATGGTATTATTCTGATTCGAACGTCTTAGTAAATCTAGGTCATGTTAAAAAAGATTGCTTATGAATTTTGCAACTGTCTACGCAAATAAGTCGATTGTAAAAAGCTCACAGAAGACAAAGCAGTTCTTCAAATGTGTTTTGTTTTATCGGGGACAAAAACTTTAAGAATTCAAACAAACAAGAAATATGCGTAGGTAAATTCAATGACAAATTTTCATTGCTCGTAAAGATTTGTCTTAATATTTCATTAATCGAACGCTTCAGCATGCGCTCTTCATCCGCTGTCTATGCAAATATTCCGTCTGGAGAAAAATACTGTTGTAAATTTAAACGTTATTACTTCATATTCAAATGGGGATTACTCTAGATACGCTACTGGCTCTACAAAATACTGAAAATGCCATTTTTGCTGATAATTTCTTATATCAGCTTATATTGTACTGTTATTGCTGACAACTGCTGATAACTACTGATAATTTTACTGTTGTAATCTGTTAGTTGCTACTTATTTGATATTTACTAATATTCACTGATGTTTTTGCTGAGAGTTCTGATAATTACTGATATTTAGTAAAAAAAAATGGCACTTTCAGTACTTTGTAGAGCCAGTAGTGTCGATGTCAAATAACTTAGAAAATGTTTTGTACAATAGACCGTTTGGGTCAATATTCAGTCAAAAAAAGACGTTACGTCGGCTTTGTTCATGTTACCGTCTAACTTTTTACGCTGCCTTCCAAATGCTTAAGACGGCTTTTTCGTGACGCGTCCTTACCAATGACATAACGTCAATCTAGAACAAAGCACAACATATGGTATTTTTACATAAAAATATACTATCACAAAATTATATAAGCTAATACTACAAATTGATAAATATTTACCTGTTTGAATTTTCTTTTGTTTTTTTTTCATTAATTTATGAGAAGGTTACTTTATTGTGCTGGTGGTGATGGATCCTGCCGGCAAATGTATACATGTACACCAACGTTTTATCAACAGATAGAAAGTATCATAAAATATAATGAAAACTCACTGCTGATTTTCTTTAATTAAACCAAAGCCTGGCGGCATCAACAATTTACTATCGAAAGCGTTGAATTGTTTTGACTATGTTTCCTTGTCGTGAACCTTTTTTACCAGGAAATTATATCTTAAAATTGATATATTCCACGATTAATTTTATTTCGTAGTATAACTCTAATTATGTTAAAAGCCACTAATTCGATAAGTAGATTTTAATTTAGCATTTTAATTGGATAATCAATATGTTACAAAGAGTTACAGAAATAAAAAAAATAATGAAATACAATTATCTATATAATAAAGGCTAAACAAAATCACATTCTCTTCGTTCAATTACCTTACTGTTTTTGGTGTTCTTATCACAGGTAATAGTGTTTATACATCAAAATCATGGTCTAACGACTAATCTCTTATAGATTTTGAATTTAACATCTTCTTATCCATTAACATGCTTTCAGACACGTCAGCGCATGTCAACATTATTCATCCAATATTAATTCTATAGTATTTGAAAAAATATATATATCCTATATGCATTTGAATTCAATATGAGTTCAACGATAGGTTATTATGATAAAAAAGTGAATACAGAGTGAATGTATGAAAACCAGGCATAAAAACATGATACGCTTAAGTAATTCGAAATTATAATAGCCCAAACAATAATGAAAACGAGTGAAAAATATGTTGAGGCTATTCGTATTAAATATTTCTAAACGTTTTCTTAACCGTCGACTAAGCTTGAAATCTTTGGTCATTTTCTTTGGATATATTTTTTTTATGATAAATAAAAGTCGTATTGTTTTTGATGCACCTAATTCAATGTGAAGTTTTTCAATTAAAGCTTTTTACAACATATTCATATTTGTTCCAGTTACAGAATTGATAATTATAAAAATTTCTCTCCTTCGATATGTTTTACTTTTTATGTTTTTTTACTGTTTAGTATCCTATTCGTTTGCGATACAGGAATGATTTTTTAACTTTCCTTCTGATTTCTCCCTCAACAAGGATGATCGGTAGATTTGCAAGATTCTCGTTCATCCATACTTATATCTGATTTTGACAAGCAATGAGCCAAACTGTACGGGCGGTTGTTTCTCCGACCGCCAATCATACCATTCTTTTTTACAGAATTTTGATTTACTTCTTCTGTAAAACGATCCAGTTCAGCATCTAACTTGATATCTGCTAATTGCATACTGTAATTGGGCAATACATGCTTCTGTTTACAACTTCTTCCCGTTTTGTGTCCTAATGTTGTGTTTTGAGGAAAACTCAGACTTTCATTTTCTATCTCATTCTTTTTTTGTTCTTCCTTTTTGAGTGACTGCTTGCTCCAAAGAGACACAAATTCCTCATTTCTTGAATCAGGATTTTTATCAGAAACCGTTTGTGAATAATTAATTTTTAATCTAATGTGATCGTATACATTTTGATCCATATGCGTTTGGTAGAGGTTATGTTTATCTGAATAATCGCACTCTCGCATCGGGCAAAAATTCGTGTTCCTACATGCTCCACGAGAACTGATTTCTTCTATACCCTGAGAATATCTTATTTCAGAGTACGGGTCTTCGTATTCTGTCACCTGTTCACACAAAGATGTTCTATTTACAGTAGAAAGTTCAGTGTCTTCTTGGATCACTTTTGTAACACCTTCTATAGAAATATAAACATTCAGTTAATTAACAAACATGAACCAAAAATATTAAGTATCGGCGCTTTGTAAAGTACTATTTACAATGAATGTTTTGAAAATATAACGAGTTTTATAAACACAAATCAAGCCAATGGTGTAATTTATTGTACCATATATTGAACAGTTCTACATGCAATGTTGACGCAAAAGACACATTATAAATAAAATTAGTTTTTTTATTTACGTATTCTTGTTTTTGAGTAAAAATAGAGATATTTTATTTCGTACCTTGATCTATACAGGGGCATATCAATTGTCTGATACATACACCAAGAAAACAACAGTTGAAATTCATATTCGCTCTTCTAAAGAAAAAAAACCTTGATTTTAACCGGTCAAGTTCAAATGTGTTACTTTGATTTTATTTCTCAAAATTGTTATTGTAATATTCCAGTTTCAACTTACCGCAAGTAGAATAGGAGAAAGCAACCAATGACAAAGAATGTGGGAAGTGTACCGAACAGAAAAATTCCAAACATTGTCATTTTTTTACTGTTGGCGCCATTGAAATTAATGCTTCCCCCTAGTTTATAGCAAATAACGGTCATTATATGATATTCAAAAAAAAAAAAGATGTGCGTTTCTTCAGAGCTGTTTTAAAAGTTTGGTTCAACAAGAATCTTTTTTGTTTTTACCAAATTCAGATTTGCTCAGAAAAAAATGTGTGATTTAACTTGATCAATTATTAAAATGTAATTAAACGAACAATAAAATGATTCAAATAAATGTTACAATAAATGTTATAAAAATTGAAAAATACAAACATAATTTAATTAAAAATAAAATGTCTTGCGTTTGAAATTTAGTAAATAATGTTGTCGATTTTGGGATTTATCTTTAAATTTGTATCTAACAAACAAAAGTGCCATATTTGATTAATTTGGTTTGATTTATTTTAAACAAAAACATCTCAAAAAACCTTGCAATACTTTTTCATGATGATATTTATACCTCTGTTTGTTGATATCTTTGTTGTGACGACTTTTGATACATTCTGTAAACTTGATTCTGGACGCTTCGTTGTATTTAACATGATAGTTGACTGAGAATCTAGATGTTAAAGAAATTAGCATATTCTATTTGATGATTATTAAAAACATTTTATAATCTGTTATTTAATGCATTTTGTAATGGAATATCGAAAATGAACTTTAAATAAATAGTCAATGAATAAATTGATAATTTAAAGTTGTGAAATAAATTCAATATCTGTAAATCAATAGTCTATCTTTAAGATAATCATTTATTTGAATGTTTTAATGTACAAAAAAGATTCAGATAAAATAAAATAAATCAAGCAATTTTCAGAAAATATTTTTATTTTGATATTTAATTTTATTCACATAAAAATAAAAATCACCAATAAACAGTTATGTAGGATTTGTGTGATGGTGTAGTAAAAACAACATTAAATATTGAAAATCAGTTAAAGAATCATTGCTTTGGTGAAAAAGCTGATATGAAATATATACATGTATTTGGAATTCTCAGTTATTTAAAGATCAATATTTTATAGTTTAGGCATTTTATGTTTTAAAAATGGTATGATAGAAGGTAATACTACATTAAAATCAAAAACATATACAATTTGTCGGGATGCAGCCAGTTACAGTGTGACATTCCGATGTATTACATTGGCAAGGAACTCGACACAATCTTCCAAAGTATCCAGGAGAACAGCTTAATTTACAATTCCAGCCATAACTTCCGATCGGACATTCTTTAAAATAAAACAGAAATATTGTTTTTAAAATCTGTCAAACCGTAGATTAAACGTTTTAACACGTTTTGTATTCAATAGAAGATCAAATACAATTTATACGATAAGAGCCATTATGCATACTTTTTCTGTAAAATTCGATTAAGTTACGTTATGTCAATTATTATTTTATTGTGATTGATTTTGAAATTTGACTGTTATATATTTTTTGGAAAACAAATGTAATATTATAAAATAACAGATTGCTTAACGATATTGAAACTTCGTTACCAGTCATAATCTTACGCGCCACTTATAGATATATATCAATTGTCACAAAACTTACCTGTACAACTGTTGGTGTCATTATTCAAGTATTCATTGTAGCAGCAAGGATTATGAGGTTGTCTTCATTTTTGCAAAACAATGAATTGATATATTTCTAAGCAGCTATTTAAAAGCAAAACAAAATTTCTGTACTTTACAAATGAAATTATTGATACCGAATTTATTCAATGTTAGCAGCAAAAAGTAAAATATAAAGTTGTTTTATAACAAATTCCTGGGCACCTGTTACAAACAAATCCTTCGGGCTGATTGTGGTTTGGTATTTCTTTAGTTTGATTGTAGTTGTCGTTTGTCATAGAGTATTCCAGTAGAGCTTTTGTACAACGCAGTATCCAACAAAACGTTAAATGTAAAAGAATGTTTTTCATCCTAAAAAAAACTTCATTTAACAATTATCATAGCAAATATAAGGATTTAAAACGGTTATAACACGGCTATTGTTTTTGAAAACAATATAAAGGAAAAATACCTTTATTACACAGCGTAGATCCACACAACTATTTTATAAGTCGATGAAATGGTACGTGATTACGTATATAATTGGTTGATACAAACAAGCCTAATTTCTAGGCGGAAGGATACCCACCCAAAATTATTTCCCTAATATGATGTCATAAACATAAGGATAATCACATGCTGGACAAAATAAAATGGGCACTGTACAAATCTATATATTTGTAAAATATATGGAATTTGATTGAACATTTGATTTAAAAAATTCATAATGTTAATAAAATGAAAAATACGCCCTTAAGCGCTTTATATGGTTAAAAAAACAGTCTTTATTTTCAGAAAATGTCTTTGTGGTTTATTGACATTCATTCCTCAGCAATTTTTGATAACTGAACATATGGAAAAATGAATTATTTTTAAAAAAGTCGAAACTGCCCTGTTTTAATTTGTAATTAGAGTATAATCTAGGAAGAAAGTATATAATTTCCTTCCATTTGAATTCTTTAATAATAATTTTGAAAAACAAGGCTTGTTCTTTTTAAAAAATGTTAATATGTATAAAGTCAAGCGGAATTTATACGTTTTTCATGCCCATCGTATTGTGACATATGCGGGTAAAACCATCTGTCAGTTTTTTAGCTGATGAAAAAAAGGCGTTAGAATCCGATTTGATTTTTTTTTTCAATTATCCTACATTTGTGCGAGCTAATGTTTCAAAATGTGTTGTTAGTTAATTTCATCACACATTGATACAATTCCTGTCTTTGACTCAGTTGTATCGAATAGGACACATATTCCAGTTGTGATGTAACCTAATAAAAGTTGTACCCAGATTTACACATTAGTATCTTGTATTAAATGTCTGCTGACAAAACATTTAACCTAGTAAATTGCATTATTCAAAAAGAAAAAAATGTTGCTTTTTACTCTATATTATGTACAAAACAATACATCAAGCTAAGTAATGAATAACCTTGTTAAAAGAATAACACAACGGTGACTTATTTTTAAATGCGGCATGATTAATCTAATATATGCAAAAAATGGGAAAGAATTCTATCTTAACCATAGACACAATAAATAAAAATTCCAAACTGTCAATGTGGCATTAAATTAATCAACATTAAAAACATTCTCCGCAATAACAAATTTGTATGATAGCGTTAATTATAATAGGATAATAACGTTCTGATACTTTGTTACATCCTTGATATTTATGTAATAAGGACGTTGTTATATATTTAAAAGCAATATACTTAACTTTCCCATATTATTAAATAAATTGAGTTTCAGTACTTGTTTAAAGTGATGATTTCAACATCGATAAAATCGAGGAAGTTGTTTTATAGCTTAAAATGAAGGGTTTTATTTATAAAGTATTTTAAATCTGATTTTTTCATGCAATTCAAATCAATTTCTGGAATGCAACTGTTTTCGTGTTATGTTAAAGGATTTAACAATTATTTTTAGAGACATTTCTAACAACAAATATTTTTTGGAGACATTTCCTCAAAAAAGCTTTAGTCGATTTCACTTGTCGTCACCGGAAAAAAACAAAAACGGGAATTTTTCAACTTTTTTGTTTTTTAAACATCTTTCTGTTATTTTTGATAAAGACGCTTTCTTTAATGAATGCATAATATGTAATCTTTTTTGAACCGATCCAAGGATTTCGAGATTTTGGTCTCCAAAGTCCTAATGTGAAAGTTTCCGTCGCGTAGTGTTGTTGACTTGTGCCCAAGAGACCGGGGTTGTGTCCCTGAGCCGAGTGCCGAAAGTTCTGTTTTTCTTAATTGTGTTTCAATTTAAAGTTTTATCTTTAAAATGATTGATTTTTCCAATTTCCGTTTAAATTTTATCAAAATCACAATACTACTGGGTTTTTTTTCAGTACAAACATATGGCGATATAAACCCTAAGAGAAGGTAAAATAGAATTTAAGTAGTGTTAAGCATGAAAGAAAGAAAAAATAATAATTAAGAAATGTTAACTCATCTCAATAATCCATAAAACTTAATACAAATTCAAACAAAGCATCAGGGACCTCTAAAAAGATAAAGGTAGGATCTGGTGCCTATCCCGATAGAAGATCTTTCAAACGGAAGACCTCTCGTTACTCGCAAGGAGATCGAGGGAATTTTGTTTTTAGATTTTGATATTGTTTATTTTGAGAGAGAAAAAAATGCTATAACAATAAATTGGAAATCAAGGCTGAATAATGTTTATATCGTTTTACTTTGACCTTGCATCTTAACATCATAAGCATCAAAAGCAAATGTATGTTATTATTTATCTCAATCAAAAACTGTTATTTTTTATAAAGCATTTTCAGGAGAATTTAAATTAACTTTTTTTTCATTATTTTCCAAAAAGCAAGATCTTGATCTAGCATAATATTTCTTGAATGAATGTGTGTAACATTGGAGTTGATGAATTATCCTTTCTTTGTTCTCTAGAACTTGTCTTAAACATTTTTGTATCTTTTTCTGTATCGTTTGTATCTTTTGTTCTAGTGTGAATTCTCCAAATATTGAATTGTTATAAGCATTTTGCTTGAAGTACCTGCGTTTCCATCATCACTTATTTGATAAAATTTATTTCCCGTTTTTTGCTTTCATATTTTGATATTCACATTTGTAAATATGCGTCCTTTTACGAACCTATGGAATAGCGAAAACGTTAACTTCTGCTAAAACTTTTGTTATGATGTCACTCTGATTATGCGCTTTCGTTTGATAGTTGCATTACTGTAAACATACTAACACGGCAATGTTAATAATTCTGAACTATTTGCCTTTTTCAAACGTAAACTACAGTAAAAAAATAAATGTCAAAAAGGTCACCGGGATATGACCTTGGTTAGTATTTGATAAAACCTTCTGACCTTCTGACAAATCCCTTGGGCTTCACGGGATTTGAATACCTGATCAGTCAAGTTTATAAAATGTTCTATAATTAATACATATATGCAAATTGAAAATGTCAGATTTTTTTTATTTCTCACAAAAGTATTAACAAATGTTCCGTAAAAAGACTTGTGGAAAAATTGAATTGAATCAGATTGATATTTGCTATTTACATTTGATTTCTCGTCAAAAATAAACATTGATATCCTTTAAAATCCGATATAGATCAAATTAAGAACATTGCTTATTATGCTACCTGTTTTGACCAAAAGTTATGTCCGTTTTATTTAAATAGTATGTGCATATAGAGCCAGAAAATGACCTAACCTAACCTTGCCAAATGTTTACATAATGAGTATGTGACTTGTGATATTTAGCTCAGAAAATGAAAATAAAACAAACAGTCTGACTGAATGATTTAGTAATTTATATCAAACAGTGTTTAGTAGTCCCCTACCGGTTTTCACCGAAGGGACTATAGCTTTCATCTGCGTCCGTCAGTCCGTCTGTCCGTCCGTCTGTCTGTCCCACTTCAGTTTTCCACACTTTTTTTCTTTGCGCGTTTGAGGAATAATGTGAAATTTGCTGAACAGCTTCAAAATGTCAAACTACAGATCAAGTTCACACTTTTGTAGCGTCTGGTTGACATATTTTCGAGAAAATTAATTTTTTATATTCCAATTTTTTTATGTTTGGGCTAAGTGTGTATCAAATAAACGAGGAAAGTATGTTGTCAGTAATAATATCGTGCATTTCTTGGTCCATTCCTTTTTTTGTTTCTAACAAACAAATAAGTTCTGTAAAATGGTGTCAAGCATTGTGTTGTAGATTTTATCGATAGGGTTTTATGTATTATTACAATCGGGTTCGTTATTGGGTTGGTCTGTTGAGACGGTAAGAAATGATATTCTGCATAACAGTGCATTGTTTTAACAAATTTCTACAAACCGGTAGGGGACGTGTATTGCTTATGCAATACTCTCAGAATGCTTGTTTAATTATTCAAGTGAATGAATTTGCAAGTTTTCAAAAAAAGAACTGTACTGGTTGAAACGCATTTTCATTGTAGTAAAGTTTTCATAAGAGGAAAGTTTAGTTTAGTTTAGGCCACTTGAGTCACGTAGTCGTAGGTTACCTTTTGCCTTTTTTTTTTGTCCTTCGTCGTGCGTTTTTGTCGCCTGTTAACATTTTTTTGTATTTCACTTCTACTTTATAACTAATTGGTCAATTGTTACCACATTGTAAATCTAAATTGCAAGAAATATGACATTTATTTACCATCTTAGAGCCGTTTTGTCAGAGCCAAATATGCAATATAAAACCATTCATTTCAAATGCCCCAAAAAACGGCTCCAGGCCTCATATTGGGGGATGAGGTACAATGGCAAAAATGGCATTTGTCGTCTGTTAACAATCTGGCGATTTTAAGTTATTCTTCTCACTTTGTCATATTTAATTTAAAATGTGTATTGATATAGGAAATTTATTTTGATTTTTGTATGAATGGAGCATGGTCTCTTTAACCAAACGTATATAATGTTTTGCCTCTTAAGCTAGAGTATAGATGATCCGAATTCGCTCTGATTCTTGCCCCTTCTTCTAAAGTATTGATATTTGCAAACATAAGACAATAAAAGCGGAATTAACAGTTACTGGAATTTTGGATAAAGGTTAAGACAAACGCCAAAATGAAGCTTTGAATACAAACCTGAGACTTCCTGACGGGCCCATCTCTTTGTTATGACACACAGATGACAGTAAAGGCAAGCTGGGTTCTTTTTATGAATATAATGACATTTTGCTTTTGTTTTTGCAAATTTAATGACTTAACAAATAGGTATTTGGAAAACATAAAAAGTTAACATCTATAACTATACTAGAATATAGAATATAGGTAACAATATTTTTAAATGTAAAGCAAATCATCTTGAATCATTTTTCATTTAATTTTTTTTTTAATGATTTGTAATATTACAGTACCGATCAGACCCCACCTAACAGAAAGTAAACCCAAACTAAACCCTGGTTTTACTTAAATGGTTTAATCTTCGTTTACTCTGGATAAACTAAAGCAGACCATGAGGAAAACCCAAGAAAACCCAGAATAAACCCCGATCAGAAGTAGACTTTCTGAAGCAGACGCTATTTGTGTATTTCGAATATACAAGAGGTGAGAATTACAAACAGTGGGATAATGAGATAAAAGACAGGTCTGCTTCACATCTCAATTTTAAACCCAAATGCAAACCGCGAGTAAACCTAAAGTAAACCCTGAGTGGACCCAAAGTAAAACCCAACTGGACACAGATTTTCCAAAATTAAACTTGTAGTAAACCCTAAATAAACCCAAAAGTAAACCCGGGGTTTAGTCTGGGTTTATCCTGGTGTTAGATTTGGTTTGATCGGTAATATATTTTAAATTGATCTCATAGAAAAAAAAACTGCGTCTAGTATGGATACATATCTATGATGTTGCACTTGAATATGCATTAAAAATAAAAAAACAAAAATAATATCAACTTCTCATAATTTTAACGATCTGTATTTAGCACAAACCTGCTTGACTTATTAAAACACAGTTAACATAAAACAAAATTGAAATAAACCTAATGACTTAAGTTTAAAAAAGATACAATCAAATTTCATTTAGCATTGTATAAATTATAATGTAATTTTCTTCAAAATACATCAGTATTTATGTAGTATGTTTAATATACTGAGGATAGTGTAATCTTCCACAAGCCTTTTGTTTTTCGATTTTTTTGTTTGTTTTATTTTTTCATTCGATAGTTAAATGTTACAAAAATGAAAAAAAAACTACATGTATGAACAATGTAATTCGTCGTAAGCTGAGTTCAAAGCATCATTATTGATCAGATCTTGATGACTGCTAGTCAATTGGCGAAGTGTACAATAGTTTTGGCGAATTGTGTCATTTCTTTCTACAAAAAAATAAAACGTATGCATTCAATAACCAATTTTCACATCGATATAACACCAAATTATTTCAAAAAACTAGTGAGATACATTTGTATGTTTGATTATTAATAAGATTTCACATTATAAGCTTAGTACCTGAAGAATTTTTCGTCGCCATGTTTATATCTCTGAAATAACAAAAATACATGTCTATATTTTTTTTAATAGATCTTATTTAATTTACAAACATTTTTCGACGGTAAACATGCAATAATTTAACAGAAAAGAAAAAGTTTGGTACCGCTTAATTGTCCATCGCAAGTATAAAACATTAGCTGGAATGACAACTGTAATTATAAAAACCACAAAACCAAAGGTGACCATAATTAAGAGGTGATATCTTGTAGAATCTTGCTCATTGATTGATCTTTCGTTATGTGATCTGTTTAAGGTGAAGACTATTCCGTTACTGTTACTGTTCGGGGCTATTGAAGAATCTGGTGAAGTTAAATATTATTTGTTTTGTTATTTATAAAATAAACTATCATTACATAAATAATATTTTCTCTGGTACAATTCGAAAGACATTGGAAACTTGATCTTTGAGGTTATCTCATTTATGCTTCTTCCGTATGCTGATACTTTCAAGAACATTTACATTAATATTTCATTTTGATTGATGATAAAAAACGTTATAAATTGTTAAAATATAGTGACTATTATGCATTGATTAAGCAATACTGTTTAATCGCGTGAAAAACTAACATTTTTGTTCCTGTCGTGGCTGACATCCAGTCTGAATATCACACAGGTGAGCTTCACACTCACATGGCGTTGAACAGAGATAACCATAAAATCCTGACATACAGGGTTCTTCACAATTCCATCCAATGCTTCCATTCATACACACTGCAATAGAAGAGCTAATATAGATTATCTAGCGACTTCTTGATACTTATCATTTTTTACCAAGTCATTTTTTTTTATAACTGGATTGTAAAGGTGTATTTACCTATAATAAACGGTTTGAAAACTTTGAGAAACCAGAATATAGTATGTGGTTAAAGAAAATTATAACGTATAAATGTAAAAATTGTGAAATAAACATGATACACTTTGATGACTGTATTTGTTTAGTGTAAGTTTGAAAAGTGAATGTCTTTATTAATTGAAGTGCTGCAACATAATGGGGAAAAATGAATATTTGATTGATTGGCAGAGGAACAAAACGACAGACCGAAGGACCAACGGACGGACACATCCACATCAACCACCTTCCTACTTACCTAACTACCTACCTACATGCATGCATACATACCGCTACATTTACCAGTATTTGCGTCAAAGTATTCATTGTAGCAACACTTAGATTTATTCCTAAAAAAGTAATGAAACATTTAATAAATGTAATATATTGATAGGCATGCATAAATGAAAGCTTTTTAAATTGTACAATGCGTCACTGATTATAAAGTTCATATTATACATTTCACTATAAAATATTTTTTATATATATATATCGATTTATTGTAGTTGGATTTTAAAACTTAAAAACCATTGCAAATAATTTTTGTTTATTTCATGAAGAGCATGGATAATTAGCAACTCACCTGTTACAATCCTTTGCAGGAACCATCAATATAATTTGAATAATGATTAATGCCGACCCCATTAACGACATGTTCTATGCAACAGTATTTGTCCTTTTTTAGCAATAACACAAAAATTTCATTAAAAAGCTCTTGATAATTTGTTGAATTACAGGAAGTTAGTGTAACTCTGTTTTATGAATTTATAGGACAAAACATGGATTTAAGTGTCCTTTATAACTATCAATAAATTTTTTCCGTCTATAACATTGCAAAAGTAACGTCAATACCAAGTACCATGAAAGAAATAATTAATTATTCAGATTTATTTTGATTACGGATTTCCTTTTTAGTTATCTATGGGCAATCTATGAATCTAGTTATCTATGAAGTTCTTCGTAAATACTACTTATATACAGCAATTATCCTGTAATAATACTTTCTTTCAAAAAAGGTATAAAAGTTATGCAACAACGTAGCACCTAACGATGTGTAGCTTCTGATTTGTGAACTCATAAACTCAATGTACTCGCTTATCGCGACTTTAAATGAATATGAATTTCTAAGCAATAATAAGTAAAAGTGTTTACAAACGAACACACAAATGAACAAACAGATTTGTGAGCAACTTGGAAAGTATAAAACTGCCTAAAATATGTTTTATCAACTATCTTAAAAGAGCAATGAGGAAATAAATGTCTTGTTTTTTATTCATATGAAGGTTGATTATTGTTACGTTGCAAACACGTTGCAACTCCAAAACAATTCGATGTAATAAAAGCAAACTATTTGACACACATTTGGTGGACACGAACAACCAAGAAAGGGAGTAACTGTGAACTATAAAACGTATTAGTCTTGAAACATTTGTTTTTACTTTCCAGTATTTCTATACTATGATTTTTTCCATACTATGATTTTTTGGGAGGTGTCCAAGTAGCGTAGTCGACAATGCACTCGCATTTCGCCGCTGCAACCCGAGTTCGATCCCCATGATCGACAGTGGTTGCATGTGATAGGGTATGGCGGTCGCCCGTTTGGACACGTCGGTTTTCTCCACTGGCAGGTACTCCGGCTTCTTTCCACACCCCCTCGCGCAAATATCCGTGCCAACGAGAGATATCAATATAAGTTTTAAAACTTACTTATCAATCGTTGAAAATAAATAAAGTTCAGGGCTCATGTTTTTTTTTATACTATGATTTTTAAAAGACAAACGCAAACTATAATTAACAAATATACAGAATGATTTTGATTTCCTCTGGATTTCAAGTATTACCATTTCCGTGATATTGAAAATGTTGTGAATCTTTTTCAATGTTTCAACACGGAAGATAAACTGTGTTCTATTGAGGAAACTTTTACTATGTATATTGCGAAGTTTAAACCGGCGCAATTAAAAAAAATTGTAATTCACAAAATCATCATAAAGTTGAAACAATCGAAGACTTGATTGTTTTCAAACCACATATACTTCCTCAAAGGCAGCACAATATGTTGTTTATAAGTGTTGATTCAAACGTATGTAAGCACTTTATTTCTGAAAGGACAAAAAAAGTAACAAAAACAAAAAAATGAACAATTCCTAAAAGTATTGATTTAAAATAATTCATCTATTGTAGTGAACGTTAATACATTTTAGCAAATACTGCAAACATACCAAACTCAAATTGAAACTTGTGCAAAATAACTCGAACGATACAAAATGCAAACAATAACAAAATTATACTAATCATATAATGATAAAGTTTAATAAAATAAGTAAGTGTAATAGTACACTTTATATGTCAGGGTCATTTGTTATCTTTTTTCAAATAATATTATTGGGTTTTTTTAAATAGAACGTTGCAATAAAAATTAATCATCGTCTGCATTATGGTTTTGTTTCCGTCGATTACATATTTTGCAACATCCTGATTTGAACAAAAATAATTTGAATAAAACAATTTCAAAGAGGAATATTGCTCTCTGACAAACATCGTTTTACATCCTGTGAACTTATAGCTAGAGATATAGAATTTTGGATAGTTGATATCGAAGGCAAAGATCGATGTCTTCGAATAACAAGGCCCGGTTTCAGTTCGTTGATACCTAATCGCAGGAAAGCATATCCGTCATCCTCAAAAGTGATGTTTTTCTTTGCAATGCAAGCACTCTGTCTCTTCCTAAGCAGCAGGCGACTGTAATCGTCATCGTCTTCATGATAACTATCACAAATAATTGACAGTAAATGTCTACTTTTAACTGGATTACTAGTCATTCTCTTCCTACTCGATAAAGAGTAAGATTCTTCAATTATATCACTGTTACGAATCATTTGAGAAAGTCTAATGTCATCGTAACCCGAACAGCGAACAATATTTGGAGAACTGTTAGTCCGAGAACCTTGATGTACCCCTGTAGGTCTTCCTAAAAGACAAATTGATAGACTGCACAATTGAATTCACGAGGGTGAGTTAATGCAACATACAAAATATGCACCAAAAACTTGATGAAAAAATGGGTCATTTAGATAAATGTTTTTTATTACTATTTATCTCTGTCAGAATGCGTTTTTCGCTTAGATATTGTTTACATATTTTTGACTTGTACATTAATGAACTTATTTTCGTATACGCAACCTGGTGAAGTCACAATTCACTGAGAATACTTTACCTGGATTCAGACCCATTAATCTTCTTATACATCTAAAAGAAACGAAAAGTGGGGTTTTCATTTTTTTTTAAAATGCATTCGACTTTCAGTAAATATGCTATCATCAAATTATAAATTATTGTAAATAGAAATGTTTTGTACCCCTTTCTAAAATAGAATGCTGTTCCACCAACGATGGATGTTGTTAAGGAACCAATCAGAAGAAAGCTCACAAGAATCCATGGTTGTTTTTCGTTTGACTGAATAGGCTTTTTTCTCACTGCGCTTTCACTTCTTTCATGTATATCTCCTTTGTCTGTTGATTCTGTGAAAACGTTCTTTGTAAAGGCTGTGGATATCGTATTCAAAGTCTTGACAGGTGCTTTAACATAAGAACATCATTTATAATAATTATGGGCTTTTTTAACGTAAATGTGTCAAAATATAGAAAAATATATAGGCCTAAAGCGGTTTTTCAATCTTCATTCTCTTTCGCAATAAAAGAAGCGATACATGACGTTGCTAGAGCTAATGCTTCACTCACATGTCTCATTATGTGACGACGACTGACACCCGGTCTGTTTATCACACTGTTGAGCCTCACACTCACATGCCGTTGTACAAAGATAACCATAGAATCCTGAGACACAGGGTGTTTCACAATTCCATCCAATGCTTCCATTTTTACACACTGAAAAAGGTAACGAGAACACTTGTCTAGTACGATCTTGAACGATATTTGTAATATATTTTGTATTTTTTTTACATGCGTTTTCTTTTTTATAAAAATCAAAGAAAATTATTTTTGAAAGATATGATGGCTTTTTTAAAATAAAGAGATGTTTTAATAAGAATAAAAACCTTATTATCAATTAAAAAAAACAATATGTATACATATGTGAGAAAAATCTTTTTTCACTTTCTCCAGTGAAGATTTTTATACATGCAGTGTTCAAAATACTTGCTATCTAGCAAATAACATTTCTATTGAAATGACTGACAGAATATAAAATGAGAGATACTAGTTAATTTTGTAACATCAATTTGAACTTTAAAGAGTCTCAAAAGTGGTACTCGTGGGTTTACAATATCATTTTATTTCTCCATAAATCGTATCTTCTCAACCAGAGTATACTGTTTACAGTTTACGGTTTGTATAAACAATATGTCAAACTACTTTTTTAATTTTTGTTATAAAAATGTAAAAAGCATGTTTCGTTTTGGTTTATCCTATTCAAAATAAAAAAGATTATAACAACCAAAAAAGATAATCGGTCCATCAAATTTCGTATTTGAAAACGGGTGAATGTAGAAATTAGCTGGGAATTATATGATAAAGAAAAAAAATTACCATTTTGAATAGAATGATGCACAAATTATATATATATATATATATATATATAAATATATATATATATATATATATATATATATATATATATATATATATATATATATATATATATATATATATATATGTCATTGAGCTTGGTTAACATAGCAAAACAAACATACGCATCGTATTATTGGTGGGTTATTTTTCAATCATATTATCTGAGTTAACGAAATGATGAAATCATAGCCATGAACATCTATCTCAAGTGTTCATTTTAAGTCTGCACACCACATACAGTAGAAATCATAACATATGAGTTTGTATACATCTTATACGTATTCGTAGTTTTATTTGTCATCAAGAAACCCTTTATCATTTTAACATTTTAACATTTTTAATCCTAGTTTGGTAATGTTGCTTTTCAATAATAAAAATGCGAAACGCACAGTAATGCAGTGACGGACATATTGTATATATGTGTAGAGAGTTAAACATGCAGCAACTGTGTTTACATGTTGAATATGTTTTAAAAAAACCAGTTGCGGTTCAAAGTTCAAAGCAAAATGTTTTGAAATAGCCGACTTTTCATATTTTGTCACCTTTAAACACTACAAGATAAAGGATAGATATAAATCAACATTATTAATTATCAAAGTTCCTTCATGAGAGAGAACATTGATTACTGAATAATATTCTACGTTATAATGTCGTATATAAATAAAATAATATTGCTGATAAAGACTTATGGGTAGTTTGATATGCATGATGATTAATCAAACTTCCGAGGTACGCATATACACCAAATGACTGAATTTTCATTTTATTTTAAAATAGAGTAAAAATTTAATTTATTATTTTCGTATGATACACTGCATAGAAAGAAAAGCAATCCTACAACAGAACAATTTTAATGTCCGACGGTATTAAATTCTGTCCTCTACTAGTCCCTTAATCCTTATGTTTAAAGTAATATAAGAAGTCAAATTTAACATTATAAAAAACATAAATTAAGCATTTATTTAGTCATCTGAACGCTGAAATACATAAATTATAACGACGATTATCAAACATTGCTAAAAATGGGGTTTTTTTTACATTCAACGTGATTTTAAGAAATTATCGAATAATTGGAGGTAGTTACATCAAAAGTATGATCACAATTAAACTTCTTCAGAGAACAATGTTTAAGATATTTAACCTAATTGACACAAATATATCAAATGATTTCCATACACCATTTCGATGTTAAAAATTTACAAAAGATATATGAGAAATTCATCAATTTTATGAATACGATAAAAAATTAGATATGTTTTCTAATGCGTATTTATTTGTTAATAAATATTCCATAAGTTGCGTCTTCTGAAAACACTACACAGAGTTATTTGTCACGGGTTCGATGTTCGATGCTAAAACATATAGGTATCCTAAAACAAGAGAACATGTACATTGGTCAGTTGATTCACCATAGCTGCTGCCATTGAGTGAACTTTAGACCTGCGGAAACGATGTTTCTCTTGTCGCACTAGGTCAGGTTAACGATGACGAGCAAGGCAATGATATATTTTTACTAGATATGTGATAACAGCAATTTCTACATAAAAGCTGAAATGCAGACCAATAGGGATATAAGTGCAGAGACAGGACAAAAAAGATTAAAAATACAGAGAACATGTAACAAAATCATTCATACCTGTACATTCTTCAGATTTTTCGTTAAAATATTCATTGTAGCAGCATGTTGTATTAACCCTTAAAGAATATAATTTTTGTATGAACTTTTTGCTGAACATTAAACATGGACAAAGTATTCATTTGTTTACATTAGAAAAATGCATAATTAAATGTAAATGAATAATGAAAATCACTAACCTGTTACAGGGGGTTGTAAAAGCAACAACAAAATAGATGTTAATAATCTCAAATAAAAGCCACGTGCGAGACATGGTGTCTTGACAGTAGATTCTTTCTTTGGAATAAATATTAGCAATTCCGAAATTTTGGAGAAAAAAACATTGATTTGTCGAGCTTTAGAGTTAATGTTAAAAAAGAAAGTATATCCAATTAAGTTGTCATCATTCGTACGATTGACTGCAACATGACATGAAGAGGAAGTTTGTTTATCTTTCCTGTTATTTTTTTCTTAATTAAGGATCGCACGTTGAACATACATGTTCATATACTCGACGAAATACGGAACTCTTTGGCTGAAGCTCGGTATACTATTTTGGTTTCAAGTTTTCGTTAGAAATGTCATTTTCCAAGACAGGTCCTGTACTCTACGCCATCACCGAAAGAAATGTTTTAAAAACAACAGAATAAAATCTTTAAAAAATCTATATACAATGAAGCGCATTGTATGTAATAGAATCTAACTCTCTCGTGTAAGGAAAAAATAGGCATCGACACACAAAATAATACATTATAGAGAATAATGACAAAATAAATGAATGTCATTAGTTATAAGTTTATCTCTCTCTCTCTCTCTCTCTCTCTCTCTCTCTCTCTCTCTCTCGTTGCCTCTGTGTTTTTGTGCTTATGTTAAATTCATCTAACTAAGTATTTTGTGTATATTCAGAACACAATTAGCTGATGTATTATTCAAGCATGTAATCTACAATCAAACATGATTATATTGTATATTTTTAAGAGATGCTTATCAATATCTGGTTATTAGTATGGTTAGTGGTATATCTAATAGTATATTGGAAATTAGTTTGAAAATATTTTTTTTACTCTCTAGTATTTTTACACTATTATTTTTATATGACAAACGCAAAAAGTAAAGTAGTAAAAGTAATACTAAATGGTTTCATTTTACTATATTTAAAAATTATTATTTTTCTGTGATATTGAAAATATTGTGAATCTTGTTAATTGTTTCAACACGGAAGATATCTTGTGTTCAATTGAGGAAACTTTTACAAAAGTGTAAAGTTTAAACCGGCGCAAAAAAAACTCTTTGCAATTCACAAAATCATCAAGATAGTGTAACGATCTATAACTTGATTTTTTTAACAACATTCTTTGTCGAAAAGGCAGTAAACTGTTGTTAATAAGAACTTGATTAGTGTTGAGTAACATGAGTAAACAGTCTATTTTCTAAAGAACATATAATGTTACCAATACAAAAAATCAACAACTCCTTAATGTATTGATTTGGAATAAGTAGTTTTTTTAATTTAAAAGTGAACTTAAACAATTTGTACAACGAATTGTAAATATACCAAACTTAATGAAACTCGCGTAAAATAACTCAAATTATGCAAAATGCAAACAATTTCAAAATCAAATAACAGTATTTCGAATTAAGTCAAAGGCATTTGGGTTTTTCCAACGATTTTTAATGTTCTATTCTATAAAAAAAATGTTGCAATACAACTACAAAAATATCAGTGTTTTAGGATTTTATTTCCGTCGCTACTGATATATTTTGCAACATCCTGTAGCTTTGAACAAACAAATTCATTTGAATATATTAACATTTGTAAACATACTTCCTTGATTGAATTTAGAGAATAGCGAACACGTTAACTCTGTGTGAACGTTTCCGTGACGTTACAATGCTAAACGCAGGCGCTTATCGCTTGTCGCTTGGATGATTGTAAACACAAAATCTCGGTAATTTCGATAGTTTTGAACGATCTGACTCTCTCAAACGTAAATATAAATATCAATAAATAACAATGTTAAAAAGTTCACCCGGATATGAAGTTGGTAGGTACGTGATCAAATCTATATGTGTCCTTATATGAACCTAAAGAATAGCGAAAACGTTAATTCTGTCTGAACGTTTCCGTGACGTCACAATGATAAACAAAGGCGCTTATCGCTTGTCACTTGGATTATTCTAATTCGGTAATTCTAATAGTTCTGAACGATCTGTCTCTCAAACGTAATTAAAAGGAATAAACAGCAGATTTTAAAAGTTCACCCGGATAGTGAACTTTTTAATTGCTGTTTATTTCTTAGGAAACATTTTCAAAGAGCAATATTACTCTCTGACAAACACCGTTTTCGTTGTACACACTAGGAACGTCGAGAGATAGAATTGTTGATAGTTGGTATCGAAGGCAGAGATCGGTGTCTTCGGGTGATAGGGTCCGGTTTCATTTCGTTGATACTCTCTGTTTGTGAGAAAGCATAGATTTCATCCTCCACAATGGTTTTTTTGCTTGCAATGCAAGCACTCTGTTTCTTCCTTAGCAGCAGGCAACAAAACTCTTTCTCAACATGCTGATAATCATCATAAATAACTGTCAGCAAATATCTACTTTCATTGAATTGCTAGTCATTCTATTCCTACTCGATGTAGAGTAAGATTCTTCACTAAAATTACTGTTACGAAATATTTGAGAAAGACTAATGCATTGTAATCCGGGGAGCGATCAATATTTGAAGAATTATTCGTGCAACAACCTTGATAAACCCCTATATGTCGTCATAAAAGACGAACCGATAGACTGCACAGTTGAAATAACGACAATGGTAAGTTAACTGAATAGGCGGCAACGTACAAAATATGCATCGAAAGCTTGACTTTAAAAAAATGAGTCATTTTGAAAATGAATGTTTCACAATTTATCCTCAGTCAAAATTAATTTAACGCATGAATCTTGTTAACAAGTGTTTTTGACTTATATATTAAGTAACTTTTGTTCAAATAGGCAACCTGGTGACGTCACATGGAAGTATGAATGAATCTTCAAGTTATAAGAAATCGGTTTGACGCATGTGTATGCAATTCAAATTCACCAAATAAAATCGATTTTTGGCAACACAGAGACTAAAGTGAATATATAAAATCACTGCAAAAATCCTAAACAAATATATATTTTAAACTATGGAATAGACAAACATAAACCAGTCTCTGTATTTCCCTGCAGTTATGTAAAATTCTTGAATAAAATTTTACCGATTGAATTTCCAAAATTTGTGAACTTACGTTATCATAATATGACGTCACTTAATTTTTTGCACTCATGTGGACAGTGAAGTAAATCAGTATAGATTAAACATGTCATTTAGTGGTTATCTTGCATGATATTTCAATATGCAGCCTTAACAGCGCAAAATGGATTGGCTTTCAGAAAATGTATTGTTATCTTAATTTACAAACAGCACCTATTTTTTAGCAATGTTAATATTATTTGATAAGGACGATGATTTTATAAACTCGGTGGTATAAAAAACAAAATGATGAGATAGCTTGCAATGCTTTTAACTATATTCTTTCTTACTTACTTCTTTACTTAGAGTACTTTACCTGGATACAGATGCATTAATCTTCTAAAAGACTGAAATAAACGAAGCTGTTATCATTTTTAGTAAATTCATACGACTTTTAGTGAATATGCTATCAATAAATTAAAGTAAATAGAAATGTTTTGTACCGCTTTCTTAAAACAAATGTTGAACAAACGACGAATGTTATAAAGGAATTAATCAAAAGAAAGCACACCAGAATTTCTGTTTGTTTTTCATTTGACTGAATAAGCTTTTGTCTCACCGTGATTTCACATCTTTCATGCATATCTCCTTTGTCTGTTGATTCTGTGGAAACGCTCATTGAAAGGGCTGATGAAATCGTATACAAAGTTTTAAGCGGTACTTTGACATACAAATTACTTTCTTATAATTATTTTTTATAAAAATTTATTAACAATAATCTCTAACATTGTGTCAACGGATAGAAATAAAATATAAAAGACTCCCATTTAATTTGAATTTGAATTTTTTCGCATAAATGAACAAATACATGGCATTATAAAAGCTAATGGTACTCTTACTTGTCTCAATCTGTGGTGATTTACAGCCACTTTGTTTATCACACAGGTGAGCTTCACACTCACATGGCGTTAAACAGAGATAACCATAGAGTCCTGACTTACAAGGTGTTTCACAATTCCATCCAAAGCTTCCATTCATACACACTGAATAAAGGTTAACGAGAAAACTTATCTAGATTTGAGCAATATTTAAAATATATTTCGCATAGATTTTTTTAAATGCGTTTTTTTTTAAATATAAAAATGGAAAAAATTAATAGAATGATCCAAAAATTATAAATAAATTATGATGATGATATATTATTAAGCTTGGTTAGCATAGCTTAACAACCATATACATCCCATTGTTAGCGGGTTATTTTTCATTCATATCATATGAGTTAACGAAATGATCAAACCATAGCTATAAACATTACCACAAGTGTACATTTTATTTCTGCACACCACATACAATAAGAATAAGAACATGCGATTTTGTATTCATCTTATCTGTACTCGTCGTTTTTTTGTTTATAAAACCCTTTATCATATACACATTTTAACATTTTTAATGCTAGTTTTGTAATATTCCTTCGCATTAACAAAATGTGAAACACAAAGTAATACATTGTCGGACATATTGTTTATACATGTAGAGAGTTAAACATTCAGCCACTGTGTTCACATGTTGTATGTGTCGTGAAAAACAGCTGTGGTTCAACCTTCAACGATAAATGTTTTGGAATAGTCGATTGATCAATATGGGTGTGGGTAGTTTAAAATTGCATAGCGATTAATCATACTTCCGAAGTAGGAAGAATTTTTTGAAATATACCCAAATGACTGCACCACTCTTGAATCTTCTTTCCAAAATCAATATAGAGTAAAAATTGAATGAAAATCGTTTTTTTTGTTTGATACCCTGTACAGTATAAAAAAGCAAGTCTCTGATTCCTTAATGATACATTTGGCTGGTCGAGGCTATTGATTGAAATATGTGTATTATTTTTCGCCTAATCTTGATCATTCAACTACTGTTAGAAACCAAACTTTACAGTATAAGAAAATAGTCATCTGAACGCTGAATTCCTTGGTTAATGACGATGACTGACAAACATATCCCTGCTATTCATTTATATTAATCAAACAACATTTAGCATATTGATTTAAATAACTGTGATAAAATCATTAACTGATTTCTGCTTATAAAAGCAGTTTTATTTTTTTATTTTTTGAGTTCTTTTAAAAGATCAGCAGAATAAATTAAAGGCGGTAACATCAAAATATGATAACAACTAGAGCAGAGCTCGTGGCAAAGCCCCGAGTAGGTCTTCCGTTGTTGCTGCTAGTTGAAAATATATGTTATATGGTGTCAAACGATTATAATGACTAAACTTTCAGTTCTGCTTTTGTTATAAAAACGTGTTGTGATTGAAAGCCTGTATATAAAACGTGTTTTGAAACAAAGAAAGGAAGAAAATATTTTAGGAAAACTATTTGTCGAGCAGAGTTTATGTAATCGTTTCAAACATTCTTTAAAAAGTGAGATGTTTAATGGCGAGTTAAATTTTCAAGGGTAGCAAGCATTGTTATAAACAGTATGTACTCATGATTCATGTCAGGAATTGTATTTCTTTTTTAAACTGAACCCGCCTACAAAACACGTAAACCTTTCTCAAAGATAACTTCTATATTAAAATATTTCTAAATTTTTGAAGACTCTGTGCAAGTTTAGAATTGCGTGCTGACAAAATTTACAGACCCTAAAACGTACTACTACACCAAAAAAGCGTGCGGCCTACGTGCGAGAAACGTTTCGTGTAAACCTTTTAGAGTTTCATGTAAACCGTTTAGCGTTTCGGGCAAAGCGTGTAAATCGTTTCGAGTAAAGCGTGCGAGAACCGTGTGAAACGTTCATCAGATTTCATTCGGAACTCTCTGACAAGTTAATTGTTTCAAAATGGCGCCCGTGTTTTACATTACTTTAACAAAATTGAGCGAATTTTTAACAAACAAAAGAAAGGTATATATATTAAAAGACGACTAGTAACAGATAATTACATGTATATTTAACGTTTTCATGCGATGTTTCAGTACTGAAACAATATTAAAAGTCGCTATACATAAGAAATATTAAATACAGTTAGCGAAATATGATTTCTATTGGAACAAACCTAAATCAACTTTAACTTGCACGATCATGTTTTAATAAGCATGTATTTTTATTATTTATTTACATCGATAACTCTTACTGAGACCATTCGGCTGTGAACAAGCAGCACACACAACCTCGGACATCGGGTGAGACCTGCACCTGGCTAAACCTGTCAATCAAACTCTGTGTATTTGTTTTCATTGGATGGTCAGGCGTCTCTCTTTTGTCAAAAGCCAATGGAAAATTAATGACTTCAAGGTGATCGAAATACGTATTTGATGAAGCACACAATTTAAATGATAGAAAATTTATTAATTATTTGAACAAAATTAAATGTAAACATAGAAAGGTAATAAAAAAATTAATTATTATGGGAATCTATACGCATTGTACTCAATTCAAATAGATAATATTATGATTTTGTTATTTTATGTAGTAAAATCACCCTTCGAACTGTTACTCAATTACATAACAATTGATGACCTGGGGCTATAAATGTTCTGAGCTGTGTGCGCTGAAGCGACACAAGATTCTCGGTCGCATGCGGCAATTGAATTAACACAGACTGGCCGAATAAACAAAGGGGTGGGAAAGTGAAACAAAATGTTACACATAAGAAACCACCAAAAATGATTTTCGACAGATCTTGCTATCTTTTCTCCAATTAAAAAAAAATCCAGCGCGAGCACCTGTCAGCGGGGCGGGAGGAGGGGGGGGGGGGGCAGCAATGAGTTCGCTTCCACAATGAAACTACAGTAGTGATTAATATGTGACCGATAGAATCTAATCTAAAGTTGTTTAAACTCATGTGAATATTTTTTAAAATAATCATCCAATGCCTCAATTCAGGGCATTCCTTTATCGTGCTAGCACCTACCGCAAACATGTAACATGGAACTTTGATTATAATTTGATTTGATTTTTAAACTACCTTATACGCTATCGTATAAATCAATGCTTAATCAACTGTACAAGTAAAATAAATTTATCTTTTCATCTTAAACCAATATAATAGTTGAAAACATAATAAAATATAGTTGTGTCCGTGCAAAATATGAAACATAAACGCGTCATAAGGTACATGTAGAAGAACACGAACCGACCGCGGATCACTTATCCACTCGCGCCGGATCTCCTCAGCCATGTGCGAGGGATGATCATCATTTAGATGTTTAATATTTGAGGGGGGGGGGGGGGGTGTTGATTTAAAACATTAATTGTACAGTTTTTAAAGTAGTTTACATAAACAAACCAACCATTAGTTTATGTCTAACGATTTTTCTGATTTGGAGTAATATCGTTCATTAATATTCATTTACACTCAAATATTTAATTAAATATATACAAGTAGGACAAACTTTTATAACAAAAAATTTAAACAGTTCTTGTATATACGGCTATATTAACTCAAACACGTTCATATGCATGTAAGTGTAAGTCGCGGTGTGCGAATCTTGTGTATTAAATAACCGCTTACCGCTAGGTAATGCAGCCGTCGCTGATCTCCTCGGCCGTGGGCAAAGAATATATTTCGTAAAGGTACAACGCACAGAAACGCACAGCTCACAACCAAGGAAGATTTGAAAAGTTTGCAATATAATGACCTTACTCTATCAAATAGAAGTTATATATTTTAAACTTAAACCCCACAATTGATCTATGTCTATTATTGCTTTAGAGAATGACATTGCTTTTATTTATTAAATGAACTATTTCTTACTTGACATCCAATCGTTTAATCCACAAAAGATTTTGTGTAATCAAAACTAAAACAATTCTTGAGTTCGCGGCTAAATAAACTCATATATGAGAGACGCAACTCTCGTGTATTAGATAACCGCTGACCGCTAGCTAGTCCAGCCGCGAGCATGGTGACCGATTTTCTCGGCCGCGGGCGAGGGAGAGCTTACGTAATGGTACACACACACACAGCTCTGATTCAAGGTAGATTTTAAATGCATGGAGTTAATAAATAAACTGTAATGCATAGAGTTTTTTTAATTCCATATTTTGTGGTTAAAAAGAAAAGAAAAAGAATGTTTTGTTTTCCAATTGCCGTTTTTAATGATTGTGCACTATAAGAACTTATCAACAATGACTTAAACTCCAAAAAAAAAGCATGTACTCCAACAAAAAAAAAAATTCTTATAAATTAATGCCTCCTGTATAAACCAGCATACTTTCTGCGGCAACTTTATGCCAGTTGTACGCACAAAGACTTTCGTTAACTTGTCAAATGAAAACAGGTACATGTCAACATGTAAAGCTTTTTACACTCATACTACACAAATCACTTACAAAATAATATTGTTACGACCTTTATGAGATCCCAACAAACAACTTTTTCAGCGACATCCATATCAAAATCCAAACCGTTTTTGAGTTATTAAGCAAAAACTTTTAGGGGCTATTGGCCCTTAATTTAAGGGGCCAGCCCTTTTTTATTGGTGTCAAATGAAAGCCCTTGATATTCTGCACAACTTTTATTCTGCATGTCTTAACAAAATATTTTTCGTTAAAAAGATATAAAGGAAAATATGTCTAAATTTTTGCACTTTTTTGAATCCTGTTTTTTGACCCCCTACCTTTTCCTAAATAAGGAACGTAATCCAAAAACAAAAACCGATGTATACAACTTCAATGTCTTTGTTATTCAAATTCGTTAGATTCCCATTCCCTGCTATCATAGTCTCGGAGCCTTTGTCTGGAAACCAAAGGCCCTAAAACATTTTAAAAGGGGAATAACTCGTTAACGGAAAAGGAATTCTAACTTTTATGAATTGATGAAGATAGTGATTTGTAAAGTAAATTAGCCCTGAAAATGTGAGCAAAATCCATTCAGAAATGAGCACGATATGAAGCCTCAAAGTTCGCGTCTAGGAAGAAAAAAAAAAAAAAGAACTAGAGCAAAGCTCGTTGCAAAGCAACGAGTGGGTCTTCCGTTAATGTTGGAAGTAAAGCTGAAAGTTCCTGTAAGAAGCAGAGCTCTTAAACCAATAACAAGAGTAACTAAAATAAAAAGATGAAAAATCGAATATTCCTGGTACGACTTAACAAAATACGAATGATTTTAAGTACGACTTAACAAAAACCTTTCCGATTTCAAGAACGACTTAACAAAAAAAATCCGAATGTGTTACAGTACGACTTAACAATTATTTATGGTACGAGTTAATTTTACTTTGAACATTACGCTATTTTTTAAACCAAGGACGCGGAATCAAAATTTCCGGAAAAATCAATTTTTAAACCCCGATATCTCTGAAATGCATCATCCGATTTTAAAACGGTTTTCAGTGTTAGATTCAACTTGATAAGGTCTACAAAACACATATTCATTTTTGATTTGATCAGAAAATTCATTTTTTCGAAAAATTTGATTTACTTCCGGTTTCGACCGGAAGTGACGGATTTTGATTTCCAGCCTTATTATAAAGGCAAAACGATAAATATGTAAGCACGAAAAATTTCAACTTTCTATCTTGAAGCGTTTTTGAAAAAAGCTGCGGACAAAATGACTTTTTGAAAATTTTAAAAATGACGTAACGTAAAAACGGAAGTGACGTTACCTTAGAAACTTTAACATCTTTGAGGCATTATAATTGCACATAATCTCTGAAAGTTTCATAAAAATCGGTAATAAACTTTTTGAGTTATGAAGCCGAAAAGAAGTCAGAAAAAAAAGAAAAAGTATAATAACTAGAGCAAAGCTCGTTGCAAAGCAACGAGTGGGTCTTCCGTTATTGTCGAAAGTAAAGCTGGAAGTTCCTGTAAAAAGCAGATCTTTTAAACCAATAACAAGAGTAGCTAAAATTAAAAAATGAAAAAAAATCGAATTATTCCTGGTACGACTTAACAAAAAACGAATGATTTTAAGTACGACTTAACAAAAACCTTTCCGATTTCAAGTACGACTTAACAAAAAAAATCCGAATGTGTTCAAGAACGACTTAACAATTATTTTTGGTACGACTTAATTTCACTTTGAACATTACGCTATTTTTTAAACCAAGGACGCGGAATCAAAATTTCCGGAAAAATCAATTATTGAACCCCGATATCTCTGTAATGCATCGTCCGATTTTAAAACAGCATTCAGTGTTAGATTCAGCTTAATAAGTTTTACAAAACACGTTTTCATTTATGATTTGATCAGAAAATTCATTTTTTCGAAAAATTTGTTTCACTTTCGGTTTCGACTGGAAGTGACAGATTTTTATTTTGAGCCTTATTACAGAGGTAAATCGACGAAATCATAAGCATTGAAAATTTCAAGCCTCTATCTTAAAGCGTTTTTGAGAAACGCCGCGGACAAAATGACTTTTTGAAAATTTTAAAAATGACGTTACGTCAAAACCGAAGTGAGGTTGTCAAGAAAACTTTAACATCTTTGAGATATAATAGTTACACATTATCTCTGAAAGTTTCATAAAAATCGGTCAAAAACTTTTTGAGTAATGAAGCCGAAAAGGAGTCAGAAAAAAAAAGAAAAAGTATAATAACTAGAGCAAAGCTCGTTGCTAAGCAACGAGTGGGTCTTCCGATAATGGCGGAAGTAAAGCTGGAAGTTCCCGTAAGAAGCAGAGCTCTTGAACCAATAACAAGAGTAACTTAAATAAAAAGATGAAAAAATCGAATTATTCCTGGTACGACTTAACAAAATCCGAATGATTTTAAGTACGACTTAACAAAACCCTTCTTGATTTCAAGAGCGACTTAACAAAAAAAATCCGAATGTGTTCAAGTACGACTTAACAATTATTTTTGGTACGAGTTAACTTTACTTTGAACATTACACTATTTATTAAACCAAGGACGCGGAAACAAAATTTCCGGAAAAATCAATTTTTAAACCCCGATATCTCTTTAATGCATTGTCCGATTTTAAAATGGATTTCAGTGTTAGATTCAGCTTGATAAGCTCTATAAAACACATATTCATTTTTGATTTGATCAGAAAATTCATTTTTTCGAAAAATTTGTTTCACTTCCGGTTTCGACCGTAAGTGACGGATTTTTATTTCCAGCCTTATTGCACATGTAAATTGCCAAATTCATAACCACAGAAAATTTCAAGACTCTATCTTAAAGCGTTTTTGAGAAACGTCGCGGACAAAATTACTTTTTTTAAAGTTTAAAAATGACGTAACGTCAAAACGGGAGTGACGTTGTTATGGAAACTTGAACATCTTTGAGGCATTATAATTGCACATAATCCCTGAAAGTTTCCATTAAATAAGTTGAAAACTTTTTGAGTTATGAAGCCGAAAAGGAGTCAGAAAAAAAAGAAAAAGAAAAAAAAATAACTAGAGCAAAGCTCGTTGCAAAGCAACGAGTGGGTCTTCCGTTAATGTCGGAAGTAAAGCTAGAAGTTCCTGTAAGAAGCAGAGCTCTAAAACCGATAACAAGAGTAACTAAAATAAAAAGATGAAAAAATCGAATTATTCCTGGTACGACTTAACAAAATACGAATGATTTTAAGTACGACTTAACAAAAACCTTTCCGATTTCAAGAACGACTTAACAAAAAAAATCCGAATGTGTTACTGTACAACTTAACAATTATTTTTGGTATGAGTTAATTTTACTTTGTACATTACGCTATTTTTTAAACCAAGGACGCGGAATCAAAATTTCCGGAAAAATCAATTTTTAAACCCCGATATCTCTGTAATGCATCGTCCGATTTTAATACGGCTTTCAGGTTTAGATTCAGATTAATAAGCTCTACAAAACACATATTCATTTTTAATTTGATCAGAAAATTCATTTTTTCGAAAATTTTGTTCCATTTCCGGTTTCGACCGAAAGTGACAGATTTTTATTTCCGGCCTTATTACAGAGGTAAATCGACCAAATCATAACCATTGAAAATTTCAAGCCTCTATCTTAAAGCGTTTTTGAGAAAAGTCCGGGACAAAATGACTTTTTGAAATTTTTAAAAATGACGTTACGTCAAAACGGAGGTGACGTTCTCTTTAAAACTTAAACATTTTTGAGGGACGCCAACTCGCAAAAATCTCTGAAAATTTCATGAAAATCGGTTTAAAACCTTTTGAGTTATGAAGCAAAAAAGGAGTCAGAAGAAAAGAAAAAGAATAATAATAATAATAATAAAAAGAAACAATAGAATAACAAGAGGGTCTTCCGTTGGAAACGGAAGACCCTAATAAAAAGAAACCGAAGAATAACAAGAGGGTCTTCCGTTAGAAACGGAAGACCCTAATAATAAAAAGAAACCGAAGAATAACAAGAGGGTCTTCCGTTGAAAACGGAAGACCCTAAAAATAAGAATAATCTTAACCCGCACAATAATAGAAAGGTCTTCCGTTGGAAACGGAAGACCTTAATAACACTTCTCTGGAGAACAGCGTTTACGTATATAGCGTTATTGAGACAAATGCTATTTCATACACAATATACATTAACATATAAGAAATGCATTTATTTTATAAATATGAAAAAAAAATTATCTGTTTTCTAATGCGTATTTATTTGTTTATAAATATTCCATAGGTTGTGTCTTCTGAAAAAACTAAACAGAGTTATTTTTCACGGGTAAGATGCTCGATGCTAAAATATATAGCTATCCTAAAACAAGAAAAAATTGGTCAGTTGATTTACCATAATTATAATATAACTGCTGTTTGAGTGAACTCTAGACCTGCGGAAACGATGTTTTTCTTGTTGCACTAGGCCAGGTTAACGATGACGAGCAAGGCATTGATATATTTTTACTAGATATGCGATAATAGCAAGTTCTACATACAAGCTGAAATGCAGACTAATAGGGATATATATGCAGAAATAGAAAAAGAGATTAAGAATACAGAGAAAATGTAACAAAATCATTCATACCTGTACATTCTTTAGATTTTTCGTTAAAATATTCATTGTAGCAGCATGTTGTATAACCCCTTAAAGAATATAATTTTTGTATGAACCTTATTGCTGGAAAGTAAACAGTGACAAAGTATTCATATGTTGAAATTAGAAAAATGCATAATTACATGTAAATGTAAATGAATAATGAAAATCGCTTACCTGTAACAGGGGGTTGTAAAAACAACAGCAAAATAGATGTAAATAATCTCAAATAAAAGCCACATGCGAGACATGGTGTCTTAACGGTAGATTCTTTCTTTGGAATAAATATTAGTAGTTCGGAGTTTTGGGAGAAACAAACAACGATGATATGTCGAGCTTCAGAGTTAAGTAGAAAGTATATTCATTTAAGTTGCCACAACTCGTACGATTTACAAAAACATGACACGAAGAGGAACATTATGTATCTTTCCTTATTATTTTTTTATAATAAAGGTCGCACGTTTAACTTAAATGCTCACTTACTCTATGAAGTTCTATACGAATACGGAACTTTTTAGCTGAAGCTTGGTATACTATTTCGGTTTCAGATTTTCCTTTAGGATTGTAAACAACCATTACAGGCCTTATCCTTTACGTCATCACCGATAAAAAAACAAGAAACCAAAGTTTACACTGAAAAATGTATTTTGAAAAAAGCTATCAATTTTTTTTTTATAAGGAAATAATAGGCATCGTTCCATGGAATAAATCATCTGGAAAAATGACAAAATTAAAAAAAGCATTAGCTACTAGTTTCCAAAAATACACTCTCTCTCCCTCTCTCTCTCATTTCTCTCTCTCTCTCTCTCTCTCTCTCTCTCTCTCTCTCTCTCTCTCTCTCTCGTTTCCACTGTGTTTTGTGCTACATTTATCTAACTAAGTATTATGCGTATATCTAATACTTTTAAATTAGCTCATGTATTTTTCAAGCACGTTATCTCAATCAAGCAGAATTATATTTTATATTTTTTAAGAGACGTGTTTTAATTTTGGTTACATTTCCTCCACCACTGATGAAATAATGAACTTTTATTTTTATGTCTTCCTGCTATGAAATGTGGTTACAACATATAGAGGATTATGCAGAGTCAGACGGAAAGAGAAAAAATAAAGAGAAAGTATAGCTAGATCATTCATACCTGTCTTCTTTTAAATTTTCGTTAACATATTCATTGTATCAGCATGTTATATGAATTTATGAATATTGTCCATGTGTGTTATCATTTATTTCTGTACATTTTTTTAATCAATTCATGGATAAAAATTGAAATCGCACAAAAAGAAATAAAAACGCAACAACAAAATACGGTAAACAAACTTTTTTTTGCGTGCGAGAAATTTTCGCAAGGTTTTCGAGAACCTCCTTGTCGGGAATATTTATTGCCGTGGACCAGCATTTGCCTTTTATTGTTTTACAAAAACAAAGGTGGACAAGGATTTGTCGGGAAAATTAGTTGCGAAATAAAGTCGTCGCGAAAAAAGTTGGTGTACAGTAAAAGTTAAATATCGTCCGTGGTAACCACAAACAAGACGTGGTATATCCACCAGTTGGTGCGATTTTGCTTAATATGTATAAGTCATTACGAGTTGTCAAGAAAAAGAAACTATGTTAAAATGTCGTGATTGGGAATTTAGAAAACAAAATATTTCTACTTAAGTTGTCACTATTCGTATTAAAGCAGGACATAAAAAGGGAAGTTTAGATAGTCTTTCCTCATTATTTGTATCAAATCAAGGAAGCACATTTAACATTTACACAGTACATTTGTTACACGGAAATATGCGGCTCATGCACAACAAACAACAAATTATTTTGATTCTCATGTTTTCTCTTAAAATAGTCAGTACGTAATATTCTTTTTTAACTGCAAAACACAAATAAGCATCGGAATGTTCTTATAGACACTTGGCTGAACTACCAGTCTAGAGTTCGGCAGGAGGTTTTCATTGTCGTATTGAAAAGTGTATTAGAGATTACAAAATTTTTGAATTTATCAGAATTTGTTTTACGGAGGGGGAAGATTCATATTTCGTATAATGTTGATATTATTTAGTTTACAACAAACATTTGGTATTAAATGATTATTTCAGATTTGATCTCGGCATTTGTTATAGCCGGAGTGGCTCTGGTTGATGTAATATATGAGGGGTAATACCAAGGCCATGATAAAAGCATCAATATTTACAATCTTTTCAAGCATATCTTTTACAACATATCCCATAGCATAGCATAGCATTTGAATCTTTAAGCATAGCATTGGAATGTCAAACTATAACAAACAATCTCATAGATTCTCATTCGTCCTATCATACCATGGCCTACCATAGCATAGCATGGTAAATGATTTTAACTCGGTTTTAAATGCTTTTACTTAAAAGAATCCGTGTTCACAATGCAGATTAGTGCTTAACTTTGGTTTCTTTTTATTTTACTTCGAAATGTGTGGAACTGTTCTGTTTATGGAGTTGTGTTTGCTTAAACATCATAGTATACCATAACATAGCATACCGTATTGTTAAACCCTTTATTTAAATTTATCGTAGCATGACTTAGAAATCTTTTAGAACTGCATTAAATTTTTTTAGCATATCATTTAAATCACATACAATAGTATAGCATAAGATTTTCAATAGGTGTGCATGAAATCATTTAAAGCGCACACTTCTCTAATAACCCTTCACTAAAGATTTTATTTGAAGATAATTTAATACAGTAGCTATAGTTTACTAAACTCTTTTGTCTTTAAAGCAAAGTTGAATTACACAGTTTGAATACATAGACAAATAGATATGCCTTCACATATTTATAGTTAAATTATGTCTAGTTTTTATCTAATATATAGTCTAATGATCAAGCAAGTTGTGGTTGTTATACTGGCTCTACAAGAAGCACATATACTGCATTTTTCTTGTATTCATCATTGTGATTCATTTAAGAGTGATATATATTTTGGTTTTTATTTACCATTTGTATATTATTGTAGAAAGAAAAAAAACAATTCTTATTGATTAGATGCATTTTTATTGAACAACTTTTATCTTTGAAACATTTTTAGAAACTGTTTTTAACATGGCCTTAAAAGGTTTTGATGTAAAGAATGGTACATAACGAAAATAATTCAAAATGTTGCACAACGTTTTTCAATAGAAAAAATGTGACATACAAATGATTTGTCAAACCTTGATTATTTACAATATCTTCAAACAGCATTTTCCACAATAAACGTACAATTCTTTAAACAAGTAATAAGTTAATCAAACTAGTTAGAAAACAGGCACTCCAGAATCTCGCATGTATTACTGTGGAATCATTAGAATTCGTGGTGGCTCAATTTTCGTTGAATTTGTGGGTAGCCCTTCCCCACGAATTTACATCCTCGACGAAAACAAATTTTGAAAGAGATTGTTATCTTATTGAAACTGAAAGCCGACGCATCCACGAAATTACATCCCCATGAATAAGCAAAAAACTCACAATCCACGAAAATATGACCCCACGAATTTGAATGATTCCACAGTATGAATATGATTTGATCGGATTGATTAAATATCTTTTTTTAGATGATGTTCTGTCAGGCGTAACTACAACATTATACGTAACGATAGTACGTAACATTGTAACAGCTATAGTTTCAAATAATTTTTTTCTTCTTTAAGTATAAAAGGTTTCTGGAATACTCAGCATCAAAAATGCCTATTTCCTAGACGATCAGATATGTTGCATTTAATTTGGCTTACACCGTACTTGTCGCGGCCATTTCTAAGCTATTGGTGGTCATATATCCCGATCGTCTCCCATTCGCTGTTCGGGGGTCAAATCTCCTTAGAGACGAGTATCCACGATCCAGAGTTGTCCGCATCTGATTGTAAGCCATGGAACTCCTATATGGAAACAGCTTTATCCCTATCATAAATGAAGATCGCATATTCTTTGAAGAAGCCTTTTTTCTAGACTCTAGGCTATTTTGTATCAGGTGTTTTTATTTGAAAAGATACATACCTTTTGGGAGTTTATCTTTTCTTGAACCTTTCAAAACGTACCACCTGAGTGAGTTAAAATTGTAATTATTTTTTTCTATTTAATAGATTTTCAATACAATGAAAAATATTTTCGCCCATAAGAATTAAACATTCTTAACTATTTAAGAATCTGAATGAACCAGGACACTTTGCGGAATAACTTACGCTATCAGTATGATGATGATTACTAGTCCAAGAACCAACAGAAACAAAGCAACTACCACCAATGTTAGAAGCGGCCATATACTACGGATGGGGAGGTCCAGCTCCTGTCTACCTAAAATATTCAAACTCAGGTAAAAGTAAAATTTTATTTGATCTTCCAATAAATATCAATAACTTTGCCAAACAACAAATACTAGAACATAAAAATATGATTATTAAGGTTTTATATTTTTTTATTTTATTATTTTAGTTTGTCTGAGAAAACATTTAACACTGTGCCAGATCATTGTACCAGTGGGAAGGTGGCAACTGTGCATTCGTTTTAACAAAAATCTAAAGTTGTCAATAATCAGTTAGATAGAGGGCATAACACTTTTAATTAGTGTATCACGCCTGACTGGTGGATCATTTACCTAAGTTAAAACAATGATTCCTTCCAAAGAAGTTATTTTTCTATAGAATACTTATAATCAAGTTCTGTAGAGCTCTTAAATGATAAAGGTATTTCTGAAAGGGTAAGAAATTAAGCAGGGATTTTAATACCATATAAGTGGGTTTTTTTTTTAATGTAGATCTTTATTGAAAAAAACTTTATTTCCAGTAGATTCTTACCAAGTATTACTACAGGAGAACTGTCTTCATATAAAATATCAAAGTACTGAAGAACCGTCGGGAGTTTATTTAATCAATTATTATCAATTTAAAAATCAAAGAAATGTTTTTTTGCTTGGCAAATAGTTTCTAATCTGTATTTGAATTACGCATTTTTTAAAGCATGAATTCTCGAACTTTTCCGACAAGAATTTAGGTAAAACTTTACATGAATCATGTTGTGTAGTATTTAAAGATAAAATTAATTCCATCAAACTGTGTATCAGTAATCGAAATTGAACTCTAGTATCGTTCAACCAGACGCTCGGCTGTCTCCGTTAATCTCCGACTACAAAGAGAGACTTTCTGCTTGTGCTTTGTGATGATTTGTGCTTAGGTCCAAACACTGTTTCTCTTTTGCTTTGCCTGAGTAACTGCATAGGAGAGTTTATTAAAATCAACTCCCAAAAAAAAAATTAGTCACCTTACAAAAACATATCAATAACAGAGAGGTTATTAAGGTTTGAAACAATGGTTTATCGCATGACATATACGATTTTTCGGACAGTGCAATTTGAGTGCAAAAATACCACTATGGCACTGGCATTATTGCTTGGCACAGTGTTGTTTTTTCTTTGTCAAAGGAAAAGTATATATACAGCAAAGAATATACCAGTGGCGTAAAATGGAGACGTTCTTATCAATTGGAGCTTTCCCTGCACAGTGGTTTGTCTAAGATTTGTAACTGTGCACAAAAAAAGTGTTACATTTTAAGAACTTCATCTCTTTCATAAATAAAAAAGCGAAATGAAAACTTTTACGAAAAATGACAATAACAAACCGCCAACCGCCTAAAAACATTTTTTTCATGAAAAAAAATGAAAAGAAAAATATATCAATTGATTTTATTTTTATCGTGATATTCACTGCCATTTTGGAATTTTATAATATTTTATGGTTGTTACACTGGCTATAGTAAATAGTATTATTTTGTAACCATTAGCTAGATATATTCACTAGCTTTCAAAAAAAGCATTACCTTTTGTAGAAATCCGTTCTTTGATGTATCTGTATAATAGATACCTTAATTAACACATTCAAAGCAAGCAGAAAAAATCGACGAAATGATACTTTGATTGTAAACTTAGCCATACCTGGTTTGATATGAAACACGAGACTGTGTTGATTTTGTAACAAAAATCGAAACCTGACGAGGTGTACTGGTGTCAGAGCTGAATCTTGGTGTAACTATTCTATAAGAAATATCAATACTTTTATATCAACACGTTTGTCCAAAGCTGACATGAATTCATTAATACGCATTATTTCCCTATTATTTTCGGATACCGCCATATTAGTTTTCTATCAATATGCTCATCGCCACTACACCCTATATATGGTCAATAGCACTATTCATGCTTTACCGCATTCAGGTATGCCATACACCCGAACACGTTACATTGGACGAAGAAGGCGTTTTGAACAAAAATAGTATGTCAACCACTACATGGACAAGGAATATCTAAATGAACGACGAAACAAGACGTAACCTCGCATATGAACAAACCGCACATTGTGGCAGATCGAGCAATGTCAGTGATCGTATGGATTTTTCAAACGAGGCATTCTTGTAGAAACCAATGGATACGATGTTACGTTGTTACTTTGTTGAAATTACTATCGTTTATCTACTGTGTTGGATGAAGTGCCGCCGGGGTATTCAAAAAGATGCAGACGTTAAGCTCTCTGTATGAACGACACACGTGTTTGATGTGCATGCAAAGGCAGCACTATCTGTAAATATTATTGCGAATACCTTGGAAAATCTTTAAAGGAATAAATATCTTTTTTTTAAATTTTGGTTTCCTTTATTACAAGTATTTTATTACAATGTGTATTTTATGCGTTTAGAAGTCCTTGCAACGTGAATGCCTCGATCGAAAAGCAACCACCGTATCTTTCTCAACGGGTATATATACCCCAGTGGCAGTGTTGAAACGATCGAAACTAATAAGGCGACCAAATGCTTTTATGAATTCATGTTAGCTTTAATATCGTCTGTTTTTTGTCTATCCTTTTATTTATCATGATTATGAAGTTGCACATACTTGTTTGTGTTATCCTATTTTCTCTTTTCCTGTAATTAATATAAGTTAATTTATTTGTAGAGTCTTACTTACGATACATGGTAATGATAAAAAAATAAGCAGGAATAGAATATATTTATAACTATTGTACCTTGTAGTATTGATTAATTCCAAAGTGTTGGATCTTCGATTTTCTGTGTAACGTAAACTGAAGAACTGCTGTTCACGAATACCGATTGTTCGTTGTGGGTCTTTTAAACCTTCAAATAGTAATTTAATCAATTTTCTTGTACACTAATCATTACTGATAAATAGTTCAATAAAAATTTCAAGGCGTTCACCATAATGTTTTGTAGATGTGTCCATCACTGCTTTCACGGTTGAACCTGTTCTTGGACAGCCAATCACTGGGTCACAGTCTTTTGCCAAGCAAAAACATGGTTGTCGACACAGATCTCCGTAGTAACCAGCGACACATTTTTCTTGACAGTTCCATCCTATACTTCCGGAGTCGCACACTAATAATTAAATCATGTCGTCATTTTGATTATTGAATTATTTCTTATTGTAAAAATAAACAATAGCAAAGAAAAATACCTTTGCATAAATTGGTGACTGGATCTTGGAATTCATTGTAGCAACAAGGCAGGTCTGGAACTCTGTTTTCGGATAAAACAAAAGGAAAACACACTAAAGAAACAAAGTTGAAATCGAAAATACATTCTTGGAGAGAAAAAAAATTGAAACAGCAATACGTATTCTCTTACCTTCTGCAGCCAGAATTAGAAGAAATGACTGATACAAACGAAATATAGAGCGTCCATAAAAGTATATTTTGTTGTAAGCTGGGCTTCATGTTCATATGCAGTTGTTGCTTTTCAGGAGCTAATTTAGATTTGTATGATTAAAACATCCTTATTTTGAATATAAAACCAATGTGCACAAATGCAGCACTAAATGAAATGAAATTTAAATGATTTATTTGCGTAAATCATCAAATGTACAACTTAGCCTGAATGCCCCATTGAAAAGCAAAAGCTTTATATTCATATACAGTTGATTTTTGACGATATAAACAAACAGACTATGTTTGAAATGGTTTGTTTCAGAGCTTCAGATCAAAGTTTCTAGTTTACATCTTTGAGCATCTTAAATAATAAGGTATTCGAAGACTGTATAATTTTTTCTGTTGAAACACTACATTTATCAATAAAATATGCAATATTCTTGAGTTCAGAAATTGTGCCTTTATGATCTTGATAGGGTTCCATCCTAAAATGAGGCTGACGCGTCATCGTTTCCAAGTATTATTAAGCGTGCATACTCCAAAGGGAAAATTATGACTTACTTATCTATTTTCGGTGGAAATGCTTTTCTTAAAGAATAATTCATTGACAGGGCATCGAAAGAAACATTTGAGTATTATTTTATGAAACTAATTTTTGAGTAAATATACCGCAATATGGAATTTTTGCAAAGCAACCAACTAATATATATAACGCCTGGATTAATGAAACACTCGCTAAGAATCTTCTTGTTTAAAGGCGTCAATGGATGGTTGGCCTTACTGGACACGTGTGACTGTTTCACGAAAATAAAACAGTCTATTGTTATGCCTATACGTATATTATCATGCGATTGTGATACAGTGTTATGAAATAACGTCCTGATTCGGTAGGCCGATAGATGGTGACATCACTACTGTCGTATATTTATAGTTCAGGTTCATTATTTAATGATTTCATTGTCATACAGTTATTTCACAACTTCACAAACATTTATTTCATTACTTTAAGTTATTATATCCAATATTATTGTTTTGATATACTTTTAGACATTTTATAAACCAAATATTGAAGTATTACAGTACATAAAATATGATATTTAAATATGGGCTAACATGTACATCAACTTACAAATTATGATGAATCTACTCGTGGACAACTAGTCATTGAATGAAACATATATAGATTTTAGATAGAAAATGTCAAATTCTGAATTTGATACTATTTTTTTTTTACATTCCATTAATACAAATATAACAATTTGTTATTTTTTTAGTTTTGTAATTAATTAAAGAATTGATTGATTTGTTTTTTCATTTTTGATTTATAGTGTATTTTCAATTATACTATGGCAGAAAAAAAATATTTACCTAGCTACCTACCTACCCAACTTCCAAATTTAGGGTCGGGTATGGGGAAACATATATATTTTTACTGATGTACTAACCTATAAAATGTTAAGATTGCAAAATGTGCAGATGATAATTAAGTACTTTGTTCAAATAAGTATGACGTTATCACAGTGTCCAATTCTTTCTTCAAAACTGAGGTATTGATTGAAATATAGGATACATATACAAGAATCTTCTTGTTTAAAGGTGTCAATATAAGATTGGCCTTACTGGACATGTGTGACTGTTTCACGAAAATAAAACAGTCTATTGTTATGCCTATTCGTATATTTTCATGCGATTATAATACGGTGTTATGAAATAACGTCCTGATTTGGTAGGCCGATAGATGGTGACATCACTACTGTCGTATATTTATAGTTCAGGTTCTTTATTTAATTACATGTATTTCATTGTCACACATTCTAAATACAGTTACAGCTTGGACGCAACGAATAATTACAATCTAATAATTCAAACGATATTATAAAGGAAAGACATTATGTCACACCTTGACTATAAATCGATATCACCTGTTCTTGCAAAGTAACTTTAAACATATCACATATAACATCGAATACAAAAACAAATTTCAGTTCATCTTCGTGCATTTCTCTATTGGTATAACATGTCAATATTACAGTTCTTAACGTTCTACTTTCTTTTCATGTTTTTCAAAGAAAATTGTATTAAACATTATTATTGATAGTAACCTAACAACAAAACTTTATGATAAACGCGATGACTTCAGTTTTTCTTTAGTCAATTTTCCTAACTTATGAAGCAATATACCTTCATCACCTGCATAAAGTGTTTTTGTCTCTCAGTTTATTCGATGCGCAAGGGCAAGGGCATGTGTATGAACAGGTTCTTAGGCGAGGCTAGCTACTGACAAACAAGTTGATAAAACAGGACTATCAACAGTCTCGTTTGAAGTCATCTTTTCGTAAGTTCTTTGGTCGATACAACGACCTTGTCAGCAAATACAATCTCCCACTGGGTTGCATGGCATGCTGACTGACGTTTTTCATTCTAATTGTTACACCATAATTAATCACTTAATTGTCTACGAACTTTTCCGGGTTTTTTTCGATTACGACATAGAGCATACGGCTGGTTTGACCGGTCAGCAGAGGATGCTCAATCCTCCACGGCACCTGATCCTACCTCTATCTATATGGAGGTCCGTGTTGCTCTGCTTTGAATTTTGACTGATTATTTTTGCATCTGTATCCCTGATGACGTTTATTTAAAAGAGAGCATAGCCTTTATTCTCAAAAATAACTTTTAATTCAAATGCATTTAATCTGACATTTCCTCAACATTTGGCGATTGTGGTCTCGAACTTTTTTACTACAATGTAGCATTATGAAACCCCACAAAATGTAAAAGAGTCTTACAAAGCTGAAGAAACGTTAGGCTATTTTACAATTTTCCATCGCTGTTCGTCTTTAACGCTGATATTGATAGTCAATAGTTAACGACATGCAAACTTAAAAGATAGTAAAACATACTATTTAGCAACCACAGATAAAACCTTGAACTGTTTTTAGAGAGTATAAATGTTACGCAATTTACACAGCTGCAAGAGCATAACCTCCTAGTGGTGTTTGAACTAAATTTTTCTAATACCACAGCCCAAAGTTCAACTTAACGTCCCTAATTGACAATACATAAATAAACACATGACTTTTGTAGATGTATATAATTGAATGAAATCAAATGGATAATTTACACCAAATTCTACCAACTCATCGCGACTTATGACTTCTTTATATTTGTATGGCTTCAGTTGACGAAGAGACTACACGTATTTTGTTTTGGTACCCACATTGAAACTTTTAATTTCGTATAAAAATTAAATCTCATTATCATATTTAATATATGTCATCGCTAAGACACAATCGTTACATAGTTTTTTTTTTACCTAATTTAGTTTATAATTGTCATTTAATTCTGATCTCGCCCCATAAAAAATTTACAGACCACGTATAAACCATATTAAATCAATTACAAACAACATAACAAATACATCCTACTGACTGCCTTGCCGCGTATGCCAAATGTTCATACGCCCTTAATAATCTTTAATCAACATATTTCCTCACTTGTAATTCAAAATCCTGCACATTTCAACCAATGCTTTCATTTGTAATGTTTATTTTGCAAGCGTTCTCTGATGTTGTATTTATAATATGCTACCTGTAGAAAAATATATTTTTGTATAACTTGTACATGCATATTTTAAGTTCTTACTTATAGTACTCTTGCAAATCCATTACAAGTTAATTGTTGACACATTAGCAAACACACGGGGTTTACTGAATCATGACATATTATTTGGTGTCATCGCGTGATTTGACTTATGATGTGAATTATTATTTGGATGATTCCCATGAAATGTATGCTGTACATGAAAAATAAGGAAGATTTAAAAAATTCAACCAGGCAGAAAAAATCAAGAGATTAATTTATATCGTGAATCTTATCTGTGCGAGGACACATTTTCATGCAATATTAATGCATTATTTACAGCTTGATTTTGAGCTTAAAAGTGCATGTTTCGTTTGATTTTTAAATAAAAACAACCTTTTTATTCATTACGAAATTTTAATACTTAGGTTATAAAGGAGGTACTGAAAGTTTTGATGTTTTGTTGTGCAAATGTTAGGTCAGTTTTTTGTTTACTTTTCGAATAATAATTAAATTAAATACAATATAGAATGACTTGAATATACACACTAGATAATGTATATGTGAGTTCATAACAAGCTGGATAATGTATATTTTTTTAAAACAAAACATTTACAAATGTATCAAACTATTGTAAACAAAACAAATAAAGAGCGTTACATAAAAAACAAATCACTGTAGCCCAGCGCCTTTCAAAAAAGTGGAGAACATACAATCAAACTGTCATTTCTGGACATATTATTTTAAAATAAAGAATTTTTAATAACGTTATAAAAATTAAAAAATAACAAAACACTTTTTATGCTATTAACAGTAGACAGTCTTTTATTCGGGCAGAGGTGGTGCAAAGTATTTACTTTGTTAAGGTGTGTACATGAATGGAAAAACAAAATTATCATTACTGACATTTATAAGGTAATAAAGGTACGTTAATAGGGTAATTATATTAATATATACATTAAAAGAATGTAGAGCACTAGTTAAAATTTCTGACAGACAGGTATGTATTTAATTGTGTTCCTAAATTTCACTTTTTTGACCATTACAATCATTGGGTATTAGGAACAAAAAATAACAAAGTATTTTATGTTTTAAAATCAATCAAACTGTTGTGAAAAACTCTGTGATGAACAATATGAACTTACAATGGCTGTTTTATTGTTTATGACATCAATTTAAAAGGTTTTAAGTAAATAAACAAATATTTTGAAAGGAAACAAACTTATCGCTCTCTTGTTTGTATTTTTTATAAGCAGCTAACTGCAGGGATTTATCCATTTGAGTTGTTTTGAAAAACACATAAGAAAAACATTTAGAGCTAGCGCTCCACAACCTCCAACAAATACGGTGATGATCAAGTATTTACTTATTCGATTACACTTTTTGTGACATGAACAGTTGAGAATTTTAAACAGCAGACGATAGTGGCAACGATTTATTTATTAACCGATGTTGGGTTTTTTTCTTACCATAGCTTGGCAAGTGTTAAAAGTGTTGATTATCTGTACATAGCTCACACTTTTATAAACAATTGGCAACTATTTCAAATGAAAAACAACATCAAAAATTTTGTTTTCTAGCATGTCCATTGTACTGTTCACATTAAGAGATTCTTCCAGAAATAAGACATCAAAACACAAATAACTGACTAAAACTTAGTTCGTCGACAACTTCTCATGTGTTGCTCGAGACAAAACGCGTATAAGATGCAATAGGGGTATCATTGAATTTGACATTCAATCAATCACGTTTTCGCAACATACATTTCTCCAGGGTTTTTTTTTGGGGGGGTGGGGGTGGGGGGCTTATTGATTTATTTTTAAAGTATATATTTGTGTATGTTTTTTCAGTCATTTTCAAAAACACACATATATTATTGATAAGCAGTATCAAAAAAGACATTGCTTTGTTTTTAACCGTGTTAACATTTCAATTTTTGTTTTAGAAATATTCAAAGAAAATTGTGTTTAACTTTTTATCCCACGGAGTCATTTTCGTTTATGGTTGATATTCTGGACAGGGACTGACGTCCTTGAATGGACGATTCTGCAGTTGCTTTTTCGTAATTCTTTTGTAAGAAAGCATAGCCTTCACCCTCTGATATAGCTGTTTTCACTAAAATGCACGTATTCGTATTCTTCCTCAATAACAGGCGACTGTAATCTTCAACTTTGTTATCAGCATTATGGAACCCCGTTAAATGTGGACGTTTAGCTTCAACAAGATTTCCTACCATTTTATTGCCACACAGTGGTGAGTCACCACAATTGAATCTACTACTACGAATACATTGCGAGTAACGAATGTCATCGTAATCTGAAGATAAATCATTCTCGTTGTCAACAATTTCTACCGGAACGCAATCCTGTGGTTGAACAATTGTAAGTTCTTGAGATTTTGTTGCCTCTTTAGCTAAATGTAATAAAACCAAGTATGTGCATAAATTGTAATTTTATTTCCCTATACATAAATAATGCTTACTTCTGAAGTAAGAAAAATCACCCGAAAAAATGTTTAGATACAACCATGGTATTGATATATAAGTAAAATGGTAGTATGAAAATAGTAAAACGAAATAGCCTATTGAAATATAAACTGATTACTTAGGCAGAGATTCGCCGAACGTTTTAAATATCTAAACAAACCAGAAAATATGCATTACAGTACCGATCAGACCCAACGTAACACAAAGTAAACCCCAACTAAACCCTGTGTTTACTTTCTGGGTTTACTCTGGGTTTACTAGAGTGGATCCAGAGTATACCCAGAGTAAACCCAGAGTAAACCCAGAGTGGACACAGAGAGTAAACCCCGATCAGAAGTATACCCTGAAAGCAGACACTACATGTGTATTCAGAATATGCAAGGGGCAGGAATCACAGGCAGTAGGATGGTAAGATACATGTAAAAGACGGGTCTGCTTCACACTTCAGTGCTTATAGTTGACTCCAAACCCAAAGTAAACCCCGAGTGGACACAATTTTTCAAAAAGTAAACCCAAAGTAAACCCAGAAAGTAAACCCGGGGTTTAGTTGGGTTTACTCTGGTGTTAGGTTGGGTCTGATCGGTACTGTAGTTTGCAATATTATAACAAAAAGAATGTATTTACAATCTAATTCTTTCATCAATATATGAAAGGTAATAAGTCATTTGAAGGTGTAAAATTATCGTTATTACCCCTTTTTGTCCGACGGAAGTTCAAAACTATTGCACAAATAACGCTAACTACAATTAACACCATGATACTGAGGCTAGCTGCTATCCAGTCGTGATTTTTCGAGGCATTATCTCTGACGTCGATTGCTGAAATGTTGAATAAATATTTGTAGCTTGATTTATTTGCTTGTAGAAAACATATCAATGAATTCTGATAGTACTTCTGAGTTCTGATAGTACTGAAAAGCGCTTACCCAGCTTCTGTATGTATACAACAGATATATGAATTGTATAAAACATTTCAGCTTCTGTATTCGTACTTTGTTTCCTCATTACTGCGTGACGTCCCCTGCACTGATGTTTGTAAGCCCCGTACATTAAATTCACGATAGCTCGTACGATTCACAATAGCCAGTGCAGTTATATATATAAACTCCTGAAACTAGTCCCCTAACCAGTTTAAATGATGTATACTTCTGCTCATAGGGGGCGGTTATTCGATACACCGGAAGTAGAAGTCCAACGACAATAAAGAACTGAGCTATGCTTAGCGCTTTAAAATGACAATAACAAACCGATTTGAATGAATCTGGTATCTGGTAATTGTAACTTTGTTAACTTACTCAATGATAATATTTAGTCATATATGTCGCATTTGTCAACCGCAAATCGTAAACTTACACATTAACACGAATTTGACTTAAAATATAATTATATAATTTTCACTATACTGTTCATCAAGCGTACGTGTTATTTTTTTAAGAAATAAAGAATGTACTTTTAATATTGATTTTTTAAAATGTTTTTTAAAAGCAACTTACATGTCTTATTTTGTCGTTGCTGACACCCAGTCTCTTTGTCACACAGGTGAGCTTCACACTCACATGGCGAGCGACAGAGATAACCATAGTATCCTTGTCTACAGGATATTTTACAATTCAATCCCATACTTCCATGCCTGCAAACTGAAAAAATACAGTGTAATATATTGGAGTAATTACCGTCATGAATATAAAACGTGTTGTGGTGTAAGAGTTACTAATGTAAAAGCAAAGTCAATGGCATAACATATATGTATAAGTAAAAGTAGCTGTTATGTCGGCTTTTCATCCATGTATCTGAAACAAGAGGCGACTGAGCGATAATAATCTTTCTGTGGTAACAATCTCAATCGGACCTGAACAGTCAACCACATTGCAAAGAGTGTTTTGAAGAAAACTATCATTTCAAAGGTATTCATTAACATCTTAATTCTTTATAGTCAAGTATTACTCTAGAGATTGATCACATTGTACTGCGACTTGATAGGCTGTGTGTCGTTTTGTTTTTTTGTTGTTTTTTTTTTTGGGGGGGGGGTGTTTGGTTTTTTGATTTTTTGTTGATCTTTTTTTTTTTTTTTTTTTTGTTTTTTTATACATGGTCATCTCTACTAGGTAACATACAGCTGATATGTGGGAGAGTAAACTTTAGTTTTTTATTTATTAAAACAAGTCGGATCACATTAAGAAACAAATATCTTTCTTCAACGTCCCTAATATTGTGGTTCAGTACATTAAGTTCATACAAAATCTATATCCTTTGTAAAACTATTATCAATCACTGTATCAGTAACAATTACTGAAGAACGTAATTATTCAAATTCTGTGACTGTACAATAAACATCAAGACCAAACTTGATGTACGACTATTTGATAATTTAATATTATATTCAAGATTATTATTAAATGTACAGATTATTGCATTTACATTATACACCTGATTTTTTTAATCGTGTTGCAATGAACTGTTTTTAAGATTTGCCTAATTGATCAAAATAAAATAATAAGACGCCAGATTTTACCACAAATCTAATATGTAAACTTTTTTTTCAACAAAAACAAACCCATTAAAAACCGAGTTAAAATAATGTTGCATGCTGTGCTATGGAATGATATGACGTATGCGATTCTATGAGGGTGTATGCTATGGTATGAGATTCCAATGCTATGCTATGAGATTTTAATGCTATGCTATGATATTTCAATGCTATACCATGGTGTATGTTGTAATAGCGAGCGCAGCGAGCTCCATAGACAACGTGTACGAACGGAGAAAATTCGAGTTGAAATCTGCACATTGTTCAAAGAAATTTTTATGAGGCCACGTGAAAAAGTTCTGCATATCCCAATAACCCTTTGCGGTGCATAGCAACATGGTGGAACAAGAAGCGTTTCTAAGGGAAAAAATTTAACTCTTAAACGTATACATCTATTTCATTTATTACAAAAAAGTCCTTTAAAAACACTAAAGTAAACAAGACATATGCTAACGTAAAAAAAAAAATTGTACCTATCTGAACTTTTGCTGACATATGACGTCATTTCCTTTCCCGAATTTTTCCGACAAATTACGAGAACTGTCGAGCGCAAAAGAAAGTAAAGTATGACGTCACAGTGACTTTCCGCAATAAATTTAGAGGTGGATCAAGCATATGTACTGGGTGTAACATGTAGTAAGTACTCAGTATCAGTATTAATGGTAACTCTTCGGCTAATTAGTTTTGTTTTGATCATATTTTTTTGTTAAGTAAATACACATGCAAGTTCCATACTTAATTTACTGTCATATTGATCCAATTGTAACATGCATGCGTGAGGTAGGTGAAAAAATATTTATTTTAAAAATGTCTACAACGCATATATAGCATACAAAAATTAACTTATAAACGAACTGATGATACAGAGGAAAATAACAACAGGGACAAAATGGGAAATAACTCACTCAGACAAGCAGTTTATTGTTTACTGATTTTAATGATCATTATTAAAAAGTAAAGGAATGATAAAACATGATTGTCTCTTTATAAAAAAAATTCAAACGGCTTTGATTCAACATATTTTAATAAGTTTGTTTTATATTTAACGAGGCCGAGTACAGAACGAGTACGCACGCTTTCGCGCATCATTTCATTTGTATTGTGACGTCATCTTTTTGCTTTGTTGACGCCATGGCGTGATAGTTTCAACTGCAGATATTCAGCGAAATTTGTTGAAAACAGCTCGTTTGATGTGTAAAATTGATATTATATTGTGGAATAAACATAAATGTCTCGAAGTATAAGCAATATTTTGGTTCGGGTCGAAAACGTGAAGAGGGTTCAGCAAGCCTAACCCTGTCACGTTTTCATAACCCGCCTAAATATCGCTTGATTCATTTATTTCAAGACATTAAAATGTATTTTATATTAATTACCCTTAATATGTGATGTTATATATTTATTCATTACTTAAATATGTCGTAATGTTTTAATAACACAATAAAAATCACCATTTCCGTCTTTGTCAAATAAAAAATAGCCATTATCTGACAAACTTGGAAATTGGGCGTACAAAAAATCACTTTGATAAAACCCGTGGAACAAACCAGGAGGTAAAAGGGTTTTTTATTTGACAATTTGATGCCTTTTAGCAATAACTTTAATATGTAGAACAAAAAAAGAAATCCCTAGGGCAGAAGTTTAAAAAATAAATATGCATTTGGTACATTTCAAGCAAAATCCCATAGGGTCCTATGTTAAAAATTAACAAACTTTGAGATGACCCTTAAACAAAAGGTGTGGTAAATGTCTTTTTTTTTTATCTTAAAATTATAATTATATTAATAGAAATTCTAGTAAAAAATTTCATTCAAAAATCTAGGGCAGAAAAAATTAGACCCGGCCTCGTTGATTTATGCTCAGTGGTAGTTTAAGTGTATTAGCCTAAAATAGAAAAATTGGAATAAATGTTTGATAACTTCGGGTTCCTTGTAGTGATAAAAGTTTTCGAGACAAAGCCAACGTTTTTTGGTTGGGGCAAGTCAACAGGTTAACCATTTTAACGTTGCATTTAACAATGATGAGAGATATTTGGTTCCTTCTGCGCTCGCCCAAACGGTCATACCGTAAAACATATAAGATATGCTTGAACCAACTGTAGATAGATAGATAGATAGATAGATAGATAGATAGATAGATAGATAGATAGATAGATAGATAGATAGATAGATAGATAGATAGATAGATAGATAGATAGATAGATAGATAGATAGATAGATAGATAGATAGATAGATAGATGGATGGATGGATGGATGGATGGATGGATGGATGGATGGATGGATGGATGGATGGATGGATGGATGGATGGATAGATAGATAGATAGATAGATAGATAGATAGATAGATAGATAGATAGATAGATAGATAGATAGATAGATAGATAGATAGATAGACGATCAAAAACATACTTAAACATTTCCCAGTGCTAGTGTCGAAATATTCATTGTAGCAGCAGGTTGTATTTATCCTTGAATCAAATAAAATATATTGTTTTTAGAAAATTAAAAAAGGGTCCCACATTTATACATTTGATGTAATAGCAAAGGTTAATTTACTTTCAACAAAGTGAATTATAACACTAACTAATACAACTTTCTATCATCAAAATGCTTAATCTTTTTTTTCTGCATAATAAATTGAGCTATAATATTTTTATATTAAAGTTTCTTTATATTCAACTGAAACTGACCTGTTACAATCTTGTGCAAACAGTGTGAAAAATATTTTAGTGATCAAAATGGCCATCCCCCAAAGAGAACTGCTGCTTGTGTCAAACATTGTCATTTGAGAAAAAGAATCCTCAATATAGCAATTTGAAACAAGACAAAAATAAAATTAACGAGTCATCCTCTGGAAAGCAAAAAAAGAAGATAAGGAAGTTCCAGAAATCCAAAATGAAACCCAACAATAACGTTTACCAGGAAGAAGATATATGAGGAAATGAATGTTTGCTAAGTTCTAGAGTAAGTTCAAAATCATTCCTAGACAGACAGGAACTCGAAAATTCACATCTGTTAAATATACATTTATTGATATAATATTAAAAGTTGGTTTCACCAATCTATATTCATATTCTAAGCAGTTATTACTGTATGGCAAGTGCACATCGCAAATGTGCTTGATTTGGATCACTAACTATATTTTTGGGGGTACTTTTGTGTATATTCAAAAACTAAGAACTTCAAAGAGGATTAGAGAGGCTAATGAAAAGTCAGTTTTAAGTTTGTATGAAACATCTTGTTACTCAGATTTCCTAAGAGGCATAACCAAACTACAATTACCAGCAATATTAAAAAAGTAAACTATTCTTTGTTTCGTTTAAGCTACAGTTGTTGCAATATTTTGTTGCGACTGCTGCTGCAACATTTTTTTCCTTGTAAAAGAAATCAATGAATACATTTTTAGGTTTTTTTTAAAATAATATTATGATGTTTTTTAACTTTCACATAAGTTATACTGGAATTAATAATCAATATATATTTATTAATATTTGTGAATAAATATTATCAAGCAGTATAATGAATAGCACGATTTGATCTCATTGACTATCATTGTTAGTTTTAATTCGTGTTTTACCTATGATGAGTCAGATCGATACTGTTCTGTTATGTTTGATTATGACACATTTCAGTTAGCTTGAAAGTTTAGTAAATAAATCTATGCAAACTATTTTTAGACGGGGTAACGTGACCCCGTCTATAAGTTTACTCTCAGCCGAAGTCTCAAACCGGAAGGCACGCGTTGAACACATGAATTGAGTCTACGCGTAAGAAAATAGTGCATAAACTTTTCATGCATTTCAGAAAAACTATATATCATAAAATCGTTTTAAGTCCTCTACGTGTATGTATAAACCAAATTCTGTAAAGAAATAATCAAATAGCTTTATTGATCAAAATATTCTTGTTCGGCTCAATAGTTGTAGTGATTTGTGGAATGAGTTACGTAACTGAATGCACAACACCGTCGACGAATCAGTTAGTGGACGAACTCATTATGCAATGAAAGAGGATGAAGGTTGAATCGAAAGTAAAGTTCCGAAAGGCAATGTGACATATTTGAAAAGTTGTGAATTTTATTTTAACAATCTATCACCTGAAAAATGCCGAACTCCGTGCGCGAGCCGAGGTTAAAATCTGAACAGGTTATAAACACATGTCTTACATATTAAATTCATTGAATTTGCCTTCTTGTTCATTGACTATAAAGTTAAACTTTTAATTTTGAACAATGCATTGTTAGCAAAATCTATATAGATTATACATTTTGGGTGACCAATAGATCAAAAAATATATACAATGTTATTGATTAAAGAACCAAGTTTAAATGTTAATGTTCATGTCGTCTGTCTTAGTTGGAATATATAATCATGGATTTTTTTTAATGTTATAAGACATAAGTTTACACTTGTTTTTATGCTTTATAACTGACAAAACCAGTCATATTCATTAATTAAAAGAATTTTTTCATCAATATCTTAATGTCATCAGAAACTAAGCTGATCTTTCTCCCATCAGTAAATATCTCGCAGTAGTATTAGACCTATGAATTCAGAGATAATGCATTTTTATCGTAGTTTTAAAATTTGATTTACAGATCCTTTATTGTAGCCCTTCGAAAAAATTGAAATTAAATCGCTTTCGAAATTAATTTCATTTTTTTTCAAGACACGCATGAAAATGTGAGCCTAATAGACGAGAATGTATTGAAAGGACACATGCAGATTTCTGAAATGACAATGTTCTACAACATTTGTTAATTTTGCTGTAAATAACTTTAATTTTGCATACATTAGAAATTTTAAAATCAAATAATTCGGAATCAATAGCTAAAATTAACAATTCAGAATTATCATACAATAATTTTTGCTTTAGCAATTGTCAGTAAAACATATCGCCATGTGAATATTTTTCCTAGACATGAAACCAACTCTCTTTCAGTAGCACTAAGTAACTAGTCTGGACATTTTCATTTTTTTCCCTAACCAGTCCTTTAACTGACTTATCTCTGCACATTTATTAATTAATGTCTTTATTATTCTGTTGCTTTATTTTTAACGACATATATAACAGTCAATCAGGAAAGGTCTACCCAAAAACATGACGCGATTCATTACTTTTGGTCTCCATTTTCTAGTTTTATCGATTTGAAAAGCAGTTGACTGAATTCGGAGTATGATTTTTAATGAAAGGAACAGTTGTATCGTCATTCTTGTAGATAATGCACGAGTGTACACAAAAAAGTAGTGAGTGGGGAACAGATTTATGTTTACCCATAAATTTAATATGAATCGTGCCGCAAGAAAATCGTAACAGATAAGTCGGTCTAAATAATCAAAATGGCTACTGTGACGAACTTTCTTATTGTTATAGTAATAATCTTATTATAAAAAGAAATATTTCTAACGTCAGGTGCCTGTGTTTGTTATCGGTATGCAAATGTTTACTTTGCTCGGAAATTAGCCGTTGGAAAGTTTTCGGAGTTTTCATGAACCTTGTAACAGATTCGTCCGACTTGTAGATTTTCCCTTGGATCACAAAATTAAATAAATCTAATAATTTAAATTATCTATCTAAATAAAGTTGTTTTGATTTCCCCGGTTAGTTGTTGTTTTTTTTAAATTAAGCCTCGGGGTCTTATTTTACATAAAGTACCGTTGTGTCAATTTTCTACAATTATGAAGAAAAGTCCCGGCCGGGATTTAGTAAAATTTAGACAAAGTATTAGGCAATTGGAAAAAGCCGAATTTTAACATACTAGGTTGAAACAACTACATATAATTCAGACTCAAAATTTCTGGAAATTATTTTCGAGGAAAATGTGGAGAATTATAAATTCAAACTTTCAAGACCCCCGTCTTTCAGTAGTCTCAGTACTTTGATTTTATCTTACTTATTGCAAAATTCCTGCTAAGCAAAGCAATGTATCACTCTTTATTATTAAAAAATTAACAAATTTCAACATATTGAATTTACAGATATGACATTTTCCAAAAAATATTTTTTTTGATTAAGAGCATTCTCTTTCATTCCAAAAGAAATATAGTTCTTTTTAATACACGTGATGACTTCAACTTTTCTAAAGTCAACTTTCCTAACTTATATAGCAATAAACCTCCATCTACTGCATATCTAGTTTTGTCTCTAAGCTAATTCGATACACAAGGGCATGCTTTACGTATGAACAGTTTCGAAGGCGAGGCAAGCTGACAAACAAGTATATAAAAAACGAATAAGCGAAGTGTCGATTGAAGTCATCTTTTGTAAGTTCTATGGTCTATACAACGATCGTCTCAGCAAATACAATCTTCCACTAGGTTGCATGCTGATCAACGTTCTTCTTACTTATTGTTAGACCATAATCACTCACATAATTGTCTACGGATTTTTCCGTTTTCCCGATTACGACAAAGAGCACATGGCGGGTGTGACCGGTCAGCAGAGGATGCTCAATTCTCCATGGCACCTGATCGTACCTCTAATTTTTTAGAGGGTCTGTATTTGCTTTGCTCTTATTTGAGGGGTTTTTTTACTTTTGATTTTGAACACTGTTCGTTATCAACATGTTATTTTTCACGTGCCACATTCTATGTTAAATAGAATCAGTATTTAACTATAAACATTTTCATTGCTTATTGATAAAACTTTCAAAAACTTAATTGTGTGTGAAAAAAAATGACACAGTTTTGTTACATAATCTTTCAAAGCATTGTCCTCGTGGTTTTCTTTTAACTGTTTCCATTATGCATCGATGGGCCAATAACTAAACAAGACGAAATCCCGAGTTTTTTATCACAATAACCTACATGTATAGTACGTGTGGTCTTAAAAGAAAAATCTGTGTAAATATACTGTAAGCACCGACCATAGACTGCCCTGAATTTAAAATTAAAACACAAACACTTGATTTTGAAATGGAGGAAGGGGTTGGAGAACATCATATTCTTTAAAAATGATGATTGTATTGCCCTGCATTTTGTTTATATCATTTAGAACCTGTAGCCTTCATATTTTAGTAACATTTAAAAATGTATCAAACTTTGTGCAATTAAGCAATTTTAGTGTTTCTGTTGTTTTTAAAACTAAATTAATGTGTTCTCACGCTTAAATTCGGTTTGCTGACCATTAGTCTATTAGTAGTGTCTGCTGTTTACGTTAAAGTAGAATTTTGCTGCGCTTTGTTTACTTAAGTTGGTTAAAGCCTGTATTTTGATATTTATTATTTTTGATTATGGAACCTTGTCGTTTCCTGTTCGAATCTGGCCACTTTATCAGTAATTTAGGCATACAAATTCATTCCTGTAAAAGTCTCTGAACTGTCCAGACGTTATTTAACCTAGAGAAACTGTGACCAATCACGATGTAAGTTTTGATAGTATTGTTTTAAAACTATATGTTGAGAGAAATTAATAAAGAACCTTTTTAATGTTCATTTATGCGTGCTGAACTATGTTTTTGATTTGTTGACAAACTGATTTTTATTACTTTGTACATGTACGTATTCATTTATTTGTATTTTTACATTTGTTTGTTGTAGCTTTTTACCACTCTCACACAAACTTCATTTCACCACTCAAGTGACATTGTGCGCATATCAGGAGCGCTTTCCCTTGTTTACTTAGATGTCGTGGATAATAAAATGAAACTGGTTAACTAACTGTAATCTGTGTTGTTAAGTTCTGAAGCAAATACACACGGAAGGCAGTACAATGATGAAACAAGATACCTATTATTTTTAGAAACAACCTCTATCAAACTTTATACTGTCAATGGAATATAAACTTGATTGGTTGGCATCAGAATTTGGAAAGCCCTAATGTGACAAAACAACGTCATGGACCTGATGAACTTTTCTAAATTGCTACTTATTTCTTCTATAATTATTCTGAAGTAATGAAAGCCGAAGGGCACTACCACATTAAGTGATCACAAAATGACAACCGTGGGGTATAAAACCTGTTACCTTTCAGTTACTAGCTTAGTACCCATGACTACTCATCATGTATATTTAATCTTTTGAATTATTACAGAGCACAGAGTATCAGACAACGACTTGTCGAAGGCCAAGGGGGGGGGGGGGGAGGGGGATGCTATGCAATTTAGTGTGAGTACATTTTACAAATAGATAAATGACACTCAAATACTCGACATTTAAGTTGAACGTAAAAATTATTAACCTTACAAGTTTATGTTTTAAAACACGCATAAAGCTACAAATATATCTTAGTCCTTTACCATTTGCTTACAGACACCGCCTTTTTTCACCTTTTGAGTGACGTCACATGTAGCGATTTTGTTCTAAGACAGTTTGTATTTCAAGCATCCGATTTGCTGTTGGTAATATTATTGCTGTTAAGTTTGAACCAGGGTTATTGTGCCTGCACTAAATGATATTGTTTTGCTGGCTATGGTTATTATAATGTTGACAAATACACGCAAAACTATGATTTCTATAATGATATCATTGGTGACATTTTTATCATTTTGAACCAGGACACAAAATTGGTTTGATGCTAAAAAAAAAGATGTTGGTGGTAACAAAAAAATAATGTAAAAAATTGTAATATAGTTGATTCATTTTTGTATGAAATGGTGTTTATATTTGTGTTCTTCTTCATTTTTGTTATGAATGGGTTACCGTAATGAAGTGTGTCGGGTGAGTGTGCTATTTGAAGAGCGAGTATTTGAAGTGACCGGTTTGGGTGTAGTGGTCAGTACAGGGTCCGGTCACGACATCAGCCGGGTGCCACGTTTTTGTACTTCCTGATTTAAGATATGGTGAATTTCTCCAGTTAGTTATGATACTGGTGAGGAACGGGTAGCTATTGAATTCTGGATTTGTTGGGCGGGCATATGTTTTCCTAGCCGGTAAGGTTGTTTTGTTGTTATTTTGTACAGTTTGCTGGTAATTTAGTTCTAAGTGTGACTGGTCGTATGTTTGTTTGTTTATCGGGACTTTATTAGTCACAGTGTGTTCTTTTCAGTGCATAAGGGTGTTTGGTGCAAATTCCTGTACTACAGACTGTGGGCGCTAGACAGGAATTTTCATATGGAAGGCCATGTGGGTAACAAACGAATGTCGGGGACGCATGCTGCGTTGAGTGGGCGTAATCATCTGTCAAGAAGTAGTCGTAAACTGGTGGCGAGAGACCTGTAATTCCGCGGCTTACAGTCAGGATAGTGATACTAGAGGGACAGGCCATTTGACGAGGGCAGGAGCGTCTGGGGTGTGTGGTGTCCTTGAAGTGAACGAATTCCTTTTTAGAGAGAGGTTTTAAGTGTGTAAAAGCGACTGTTATTACAGGCTAATTTTCATATATACTGAGCTAAAATTTGAAGTAATTGTAATACCACGTTTTTTGAATTATTGAATTTTAACATTTTTTGAGTATTTTTTCAACAAGAGTTTTATTGGTTGAAATTGTTCTAAAACAACATTTTGTAGTTTACTACCACTTTTAATCCGATGCAGTGTGATTTAGTTTTGAATGCAATTGATAGTATCAGATATTTGTTTATTTGTTTGATTGAATTATTTCTTTTGAATGAGAGTTGCGTGAAAGGGGAGTGAGAATACGGATCTGTTTTGTTTATTGTTTTTTATTTTCAAATTAAACCTTTTTACAAAGTCTTATTTTTCATTCAGCCGACAAAATCCAAAAGAACTCATTACAAAAATTTAAATTAATCTTTGAATTAAAAAAGATAATAATTGAACAATTTTGGGGAAGTTGCGTTGGTTATTTATACAGGAAAACATTAATAATGTGGGGGTACCCTACGGCTTTCCATATTGAGAATACGCTTAAAATGTGAAAAGCTTTATGATTTTATGAAATAAAGTATTTTATAAGATATGTACAACAAATATCTGTATTTTCAAATCTAAAATAACTATGTCAATGCTGCGATATCTTCTTGCAATTTCTTTCTTTCTTTTAACTGAAAAGCCAAACAAGAACAAATTTTTGTGAGAGATGCATAAATTCAATTGTTAATATTAGTTTTGTTATATTGTTATAATTTTACATAAAACCTTAGGCGGAAATGATGTAATATCGAGTAAATTATCAAAATAAAACATTTTACTAACCAAATGAAATAATAAAAAAAAAAGGAATGCAACAAAAAGTTTAAATACAATGATGCTTTTATGATTCTTTTTAACATTGAAGAATTTCTAAAAATAGAAGTTTCCCTAAAAACATGATTAACAGCAGATTATAATACGCTCTAGCAACAATTCCTTTTTACTTAGTAATTTCTAATCGATATCAAGTTTTTCCTTCTTCTTAAATAATTTCGAATTGATATCAAGTATGTTTGACGGCGTCAACATAACGTTTAATAAAGGGCGAATTGTTGTTTATTGTTCAAATTTAAAATGTATACCCAATTTGACACCTATTCTTGTAAATATTTCTGTTAAATGCCGACAAGACAGCGCAACTTTCTAAGTTAGACCAGACAACCAAATAATTGATGACCTTAAACAACACTCTTTTTCCATTTCTGTCTTTAATTTGTATTTATTTAAAAATCAAATACAAACCAAAAAATGGCCTAATGTATTCTACTAAACTTAGAACAATTCATTAAACACAATTATTTTCTTTTAATATCATAATGTTCACACAAAACAGACTTTTTTTAAATCCTTAATAGTATTAAATACGGCTCCAAAGATGGTCATTTTTTTTCTCAATCTGACGGAATTACAGATTTTATTACTCTAATCAATGTCTATAGGAATGATTTATTTATAGCATTTGTTGTGACCGGGAGTGAAAAAGATCACTATATATATATATATATATATATATATATATATATATATATATATATATATATATATATATATATATATATATATATGTATATATATATTTGTGTGTGTTTTTTGCGTCATATATCTATATACATACCTGGCCAAAAGAAGTTTGTCATAACTCTTTCTCTTGTTTTCTTGTTTCCAAGATGTCCAGCCAGTGGCGTGTCGTGAGCTATTGACGTAATACTAGTGCGCAATTTCTTTGGAGCAACAATCTTGAATACCTTTTCGCCAGAGTCTGAGTTAAAAACTGTATACAGTAAATCATTTTTATGATGAAATAACTAAAGACTTTCCTTCATGTGGACCATTTTAGGCCATCTCTAACACTGATTTCAAGCTGTCGTCAGTTTTCTGATGTTCGATCAATTTCTCTCTATTACACCACATACCTTAATGTTCTGTGTCCACTTCTTTCAAATCATCCAGCTTTGGTTTCTTCGCATCCTCCTGTTTCCTTGTTTCTGATCTAGTCTGAACAACTCCACATTCTTCTTCATCCACTGTTTCTGCAGTCTCAATCATGGAAAAAGGTTCTGCCTCTTTCGGTACTACAATGCTTACATTGTTGCCAATAATTACATCAGCAAAAGGTGAGTCAAGACATAGCGCGTGCACCTTACCTGAAATGTATGGCGTTTTCACACTTACTATCGCCTCACTGCAAGTTCTCCTTGTACCATCGGCCAAAGTAATTACTTTTGTTCTCCCCGTTATTTCATCATCTGAAAACCAACTTACTATTAACAAACACAGTGAAACATCCAGTGTCCCTCAAAACTGAGACAATTTTTTCACCAACTTCCCCACTTACCAAATCTAGCCCCGATCACGACATGTTTCAAGACTAGACTCATCAGTAGCTGATACGCCAGACAACTTAACAACCATATTATTCTCATTAACACCATCACCCTCATCAGATTTTATCATATTTTCATCAAGACACAAACCAAACCACTCTTTCGACTTTTGATTCCCTGGTTTTTGATTCAAAGGAGGTTTCGACTGATATGTACTACGCAAAGGACAATTTGGCGCAAGATGTCCTGCCCGGTTACACTTGTAACATGTTTTACTTTGCTCTGATGGCGAGACATGCTTACCCCTTTGGGACTGACCTGAACCAAACTTATTTGGTCTAGGACCCGGCTTTTCCCCTGCGTTACCTCGTCCACCACCTGCATTACTGCCTTTATATGCAACCTGAAATGACTCCGACAAAGTTATAACATCTGATAGACTGTGGAGTATGCTCACGAACCCACAATTGCAAATCATTTGAAAAACTTCCTATCACCTGTTCTCTCAAAATCAAATCAAACAACAATTCATAGTCTGGCCCAATATCCTCCCTATCACACCAATGGTTAAAGAACCTTTCTGTACGAACAACAAAATCTTTAAATGACTCATCACTGAACTGTCTACACTTCCTAAACTTATCCCGATAAGCCTCTGAAGTCAATTCATACCTTTTCAGAATAGCAGTTTTAATAGCATCATAATTATCACTCTCCTCATCTGACAATCTAGAATAGGCCTCAAGGGCTTTACCCGATAGCATGGGGACTAAACGAACCGCCCATTGAGATTTATCCCACTTTTGTAAGCCTGCTATTTTCTCAAATGATTTTAGAAAAACATCAAGGTCTTGACCTTCTTCAAATTTGGGCAACTTAACACTAGGAATTTGAACACCCTAAGGGGAGGGACCAGTTTCTAACTCTCTTTCAACTTAATCTCTTTCTCAACCTCCCACTTATCTCTGTCTCTCTTAGCTTGACGCTCCTCTCTTTCATGAGCTAACCTTACTATCTCAAGTTCTCGCTCAGCTTCTTTCTCTGCCCTCACTGCCTCTCTTTTAGCCCTAGCAGACTCTCCCTCAGCTCTCATTGCCTCCTGCTCCTATCCATTCTTAAAAAAAAAAGAATGATTTGTCAACGGCTTGACCGTGTAACAACTTTGTCGCAATGTCTTTGTTTCTTAAATTATTGATTAAACATAGCAAAGTTTGATTTTTAGGAACTGTAATTAGATTAACTGGAACACTGATATGAGATATATTCACTCTGGTCAAAATTAAAGAAGACATCGAGGCAGAGCATTTTTTTCAGTATATGGACCTTACTGTAATAGTTGGTGTGAGTAATAAACCAAACATCATTTCATAACTAAAATAATTTAATTGTCTAATATTTCATCTTTGAAAATGACGTTGATCTTTTCAATAATCAAAAATTCACATTTCTCATTCAAACAGACGATTGTAGGCACTGCTGATATACCAAGGACAATCAAGATAAAATATGCGGGTCATTAGAGTGGAACATTAATAGACAGTTTTTTATATTATCTTATTATCTCCTTGGAAACACAATGATGTAATTTTTTACCCTTACGATCCTTACGAATCATCGTTTAGGAGGGATACGACAAGTATAAATTCTATATTAAATCACATGTTTCAGTTGGTTTCAAATGAACTCGGTGAAAAACATGTAGAGCGCATAATGTTATTTTCTGACAAACATCGTGATAAAGGTTTGAAGTCGGTAGACGATATCTGATTATGAATTGTTGCGAATGTGGGGAGAGATCGATGTTTTTGGATGAGAATGTCCGATTTCAATTCTTTGATGTCACTTGTTCGTAAGAATGCATAACCTTTATCCTCTAGAAGGTTTTTTCTCTTTGGAATGCAAGTGGTCTGATTTTGCTTCAGCAGCAATCGACTGTAAACCTCGTTGTCGTCATCATAATTATCATAAATAACTGAAAGTAAATATTGACTCTTTGAGGAATAACCGGGCGATGATGCACCAACTTCTGCACAGATGTTACTATTCATGATGAGTTGTGAGTAACGAATTTCATCGTATCCGGAATCACGATCGGTAGCTGACGTTCTTGTTATTGGCTGTGTCCGTCCTAACATAATGATAAAGTTAAAATAAAATAACGATGATACTCTGTATTTATTTACATGACAGTGGAAATAAAATAATTTATATTGTTTCACAATCTTTGCAATGAAATGAAAGATGTCATCAAAAAAAGGAAATCGATAGAGTTTTTTGATTATCTGGGAACAAATGACGTCACAGAAAAATAAGATATTCTAAACAAATGGTATTTTATACCTTCATATCTGTTAATGAATATCTCCATGAATCTGAAATGAACAAAAATGGGGTTTTCATATTTTTTTAGCTATTTAAAACATATGAAATATTCAACATTGATATTAGTATAAGATTGATCAGTGATGAAAAAATCCGATTTCAACCTTTTTCGAAAACAAATAAATGCTCCGCAAATGAAAACTGTTGTAATCGAACCAACGAAAAACAAGATTGGTTTTGGCATTGAATCTTGTAGTCGTCTTTCTAAACTGTTATCGCTCGGTCCTGACATTCCACTCATATTCCTTTTCTGATCAGAAGTTTCTGTAAAATTAAAATGTGAGAATTTTCCAGATCATCAAAAATTGTATTTCCAATAAAAAAAATTAAAAGTAAAATAAACGTCTTAAGAAATTATCAAAAAGTCAATAGGACTGAATACTTTTAATTGTGTTATTGATTTAGAGTATACATAAAATTAAGGGTATCAACATGTTTTAAGCTGCGGACTTGTTCTTTATTGTTTTGTAAATTTTATTAAATTGTGCTTTCTTTGATTTAAAAGTAACCTACTGTCACAATAATTGTTACAAACTTGTTAAAATTTGTTTACCAATATAAACCTCCTCGTTTGTATTTTCTAGAACATTGTTTCCTGAGAAAGTGGTCTGCTTTCGAGCTTGAGTGATTGCTAAAATCAGTTTTAAACGTTTTTAATAAATAAGAATAAGATTAAGTAAGTACCAGATGGCCAATATCCGCCAATTACTTTTTAAGAAAAAGTGTTCTTTAGTTATCTCGTAAAGCTAGTATTTTCAAAGAAAGAAAAGCATAGATAAGTTTGCATGCATTATCACGAGATTTCTTCTGTTTTTTGGTAAAATTTGTTTTATGATTTCTAATGTACTTTTAATACTTTTCATTTTTAGCGATAAACTATAAAGAAGTAAAGAAAGGAGTCTAAAGCAAATGTTGCTATAAAAAAATCACAATATTCAAATAAGAATCCATTTTTTTTTAATGTTAGCTGTGTATCATGTGCTATCAAAAATAGCTCCATATAGCAAGTGGGGTTTAAAAGGTGACAAATAAGGGATAAAACTTATGAAATTGGTCATGATAAGAAAATTGTTACTACCGGAAAACTGAAAGGTAAATATTTGTTTCTATTTTAAATTTTATAGTAATTACTTATTGTTCATTCAGACGAAATATAAGGTCTGAAGTTGGATTAAAATTCAGATAGATCAAACATCTTTAAAATGTTTTGTTTTCATAGGAATAATCTGTGACATTTAACCGACTGAAAAGCTGCTGAAAAGTTACTGAAAGGTGACTTAATGGCTCAGTCATTCAGTCGACTTTCATTGCCTTTCAATCACTAATTGTTTCATCCTTTATTTGCAGTAAGTTATTCATATATTTTATATTTTGCTTTCTGTCATCGTTCATTAATATTTAACAACAAATCAGTCATATAAATTTGTAAAATGTATGTTTACCGATGTACTCTTCTTGACTTGCATTTTCTTCAGAGACAATAGTTGACAAAGTAGTCGGGGTGTAACTGTTGGTTCGGAGTGTTGCTAAAAATAATATTTTCAGAACGAACCTCAGACATCTTAAATTTGTTTTGATCATATTGAAAAATGTGTTTTGTTCTTTGTTCATCATGTTGACATATGAGAAATCAAATACGTCAGTTTATATCTAATTGGTTTAGAAGTTATATAGTGTAAACCTTACTTGCCGTATTTTGTGACGTACACCCGGTCTGTTTATCACATTGTTGAGCCAAACACTCACATGGTGTTGAGCAGAGATAACCATAGAAACCTGACGTACAGGGTGTTTCACAATTCCACCCTATGCTTCCATTTTTACACACTTTAAATATTTTGTTTTATTATAGATTAATATCTTGTTGACGTTTAACCGAATCTAGCAAACTAGCAAGTGCAACAAAATAAATTATAAACTTTCAAAATATCGTTACTGCCCTGAACGTTAGTTTTTTTTAAACTATGTTTAAATGTTTTTGTTTTGATTTACCTTCGCTAGCATGCATTAGTAATTACTAATTCTCTGTAAAACTGCTATTCCAGTATGTCATCGATTTTTGTAATATTTTAAAGCACTGTGATCAATAATAATCAAAACATCCATATGATATGATTTACATATACTGATTTTCCAGAATCACGTAACTCTCTTACACTAGTTACCCTTGATTTTGATAGATGAATCGATGTAGATAGATAGACAGATAGATAGATAGATAGATAGATAGATAGATAGATAGATAGATAGATAGATAGATAGATAGATAGATAGATAGATAGATAGATATTGTGGAAAGATACATACCGACACATCTGTTAGTGTTGTTGTCAAAATATTCATTGTAGCAGCATTTGTTTTTAAATCTAAAAACGAAATGTTCAAACTGATTGTATTCTTCATCGTTTTGATATCTAAATATCCGCTATAATAATGTGAAATAAAACATACTTGTTACATTCTTTGGCAGAAACCTTTAAAACAATTTGAAGTATCAAAATCCTCGAGAGCTTCATGACGTTCTAAAAACGAAAATCGTGAGAAATTGTTAATTTTAAGGAAGTAAATTCAAGTAAGGAAGTAATAACAAACCGACGGAAATATAACAATGCATTTAAACTACAGTGTTTTTAGTACCTAGTACTCCTGAATCAACTTTCATTTTTCACTGATTATCTTATATATACGTGTTACCATTATTCCTCGCTGCGCTCGGTACATTACATGTATAATCAGTGTATGCAATATAAAAATAATAAGTTGTGATTATGCGCGCTGGAACCTCTTTTTACAATTTTTAAAATTATCTTGATACATTGTACAACATAAGGAAGTGAGATACATTAATATTGAACCTGCTGTTTTATCACAACTGTCTAGAACATTTAATTGAAAACATTAGCAAATCCACTAAACCTTACGTGTTACCAAGTCCCGAGAGTGATTGTCTTTTTTGTTTAATTTACATTAACACAAACATCAATCTGTTTAAAAGAACTAGAATATTTTTAATTATTGAGTTCTTAGAATATTTCATTGATTTATAATTGAAGAAATACCGCTCTCATTTTCTTCGCAATCTTGTGTTTATAACACTGGAGACTATGCATGCATACTTCAACGAGTGAAAATAAACATTAAATTCAACAATACTAGCCTTTGTTTTGAGTCCATATACTATTTAATCAATGGTGTATACAATGCTTACATTATATATTACATTATTACATTATATATGGTTATTTTTTTTTCTTAAACACTTTCTATGTTGTATAATGACATAAATACATTCGATTATATAAAACTTATGTCTTTGATTTTAATTTGAAATATTTCTCATTGTGACTGATGAGTCACATAATGCATGCATTTTAATCAGTTCGTGTTTAAATAAATTCAATTTTATTAGAACAATTATCTTGATTGAATTAATGACCTCAGTAGCAATCGTTTACATATGTATGTTAGCTGTTTACACCCCCTCACACCATGAAGGGTATACCCGGTACAAATTATTAAGAATTTCAGTTTGGTTTTGATGTAGGTGGCAGTCAGGGTGAATGAGTTGAAGGAGCGTATGATTTAATCTGATCACGATGTCAAGTTGGCAAGTCTGAGACTTAGTCATATTTTAGCAACGGAATATCGCTACAGAATACGATGTTCGCCTACGAATACCTCACCACCCAACCCCTTATTTTTTTATTTTTTGAATATCATTATATCATACATGTAGTAAATCATCATGAAAAAATTTATTGACATATAATTGGTACTTCATGAGCATACTCATAAAATAAGCAAATGCCATTTCATTGGATTATAAAACACCTGTGTCAAAGTTATACTATATTTCTAAGAGGAAATTTATTGTTTCACACTGACATATCTGAGATGATTTAAGTGTCAGATATGTGTGATATGTCAGATATGATTTGACCGTCATAGCAAATTTAGACCAGGTCATGTTAAACAAATATTACTTTAAAAGTTTAAAACTGACTATCTACGAAAATTAGCTGGATTGTTCAAAGCTCATAAAGGCTGTTTTTCAAACGTGTTTTATGTATCGATGACGAATTTTTAAGTATGCAAACAAACATAAAAATGTACGTCGGTAAATTCTAGGACAGAATGTCATCGCTTGTTTAGATTTGTCTGAATCTAGCATAAATCGATCGCTTCAAATTGCGCTCTTCATCTGTTGTCTGTGCATATATATTCCATGTCTGATGATAACTATTGTTGTAATATTAAACGTGATTACGTTTTGTTCAATTGACGATTACTCTGTGAATTGTTTTGTACAATATAAGGTTTTTGTTAATATTTAGTTAGAAAGACCTTACGTCCGCCATGTTTATAAAACCGTCTAACTCTTCAAGATCTCTTTAAATATTTAGACGGCATTTTCATAGCGAGTCTTGTTGTATGACATAACATCAACATAGTCCAAGACACAACAACTTATTTGTGTATAAAATTAAACTATCAAAAGATTATATAAGCTAATAATATCGAATGATAAATAGTTACCTGTTTGAATTTTTTCTTGTTTTCCCCCGCATTTATGAGGCGGTCCTTTACTGTTCTGGTGACCTAAATCCTTCTTGCAAATGTATGTAACTGCGTTTAATCAACACATAGAAAATATCATAAATTATGTTTAAAACTCATAGCTAACTTTTCCTTAATTAATCCAAAGCAGGGCGGCGTCAACAATTTATTATTGGAAGGTCAATTACGATTTATTTCCTTGACGTGAACCTGTTATACAAGGAAAATGTATCAAAATTCATATGTTACACAATTATATTTTGTTCATGTAATGACTTTATTTCGGTTAATAGCCACTAATTTAATATTTCGATTTACATTTTGAATTTAAATTAAATATTTGTGTAACAAAAATTATAGCATAATCAAAACCTTTACAATTTCCTGATAAATGTTTATAAAACAAATGGTTACCACAATACAACACCATATACACGCACCCTTTAAAAGCCTTTATCATCTGCCCTGTTATTAATTACGGTTTGCCTTATGTTTTATAAGGTTTGAAACAATTCACATTTATAAAAAATGGACTTGCGCACACCTTTTTATGATAATCAAATCAAAAACCAATATATTTAGATTTGGGAGTTATAAAGTTAAGATAATGTTATTTTCTAAAGACTACATTTATGTAAATAATGTGTTTTAAAAGAAACATTTCATAACCAAAAAATGTTACATTTAAGTAATCAAGCATTATAACAACCAAAGTGAGTTAAAAACTCAGTTTAATAATGAACACACAATACATTCTGATTTTTCGAATACATTATCCAGAAGCGGTGTGAATCAGATGTCGATACTTAAAAACTCTAAACAATTATTAAAAACGTAAAGGTCACATAATCCTACCAAAATCAAAAACATTAAAACGTATGATTTTTCAACAGCAATTCCCCACGACAAATTAAAATATAGGGGCTTTTTAATCATTGGCAGTTGTTTATAAAAATGGAAGTCGTAAATATCTAAATATTATTTTGTTAAAAAACCACTCTGAGTGCATACTTAGGTACTCTAAAATTAACATTAAAATTGTTCTTAAGTTTTTGATAGACAACATCTATGTAGTTTTTGGTAATCAAGTCTTCCAACATTTTGTTGGAATTCCCATGGGTACCAATTGTGCCCCATTGTTAGAGGACATATTTTTGTATTTTTATGAAGCAGGATTTATTCAAAAACTTGTACGTGAAAAAATAAATCACTTGCTGTGGCCTTTAACTCAATATTCTGGTTAATCGACGACGTATTATCAATTAACAATTGTTATTTTCATAATTACGTCAACTCGATATATCCCAGTGAACTTGAATAAAAGATACCACAGAGTCTGCGTCATCTGTTTCTTATTCGGATATTTTACTAGAAATGGACATTGATGGTAACCTAACAACAAAACTTTAGATTTGAATTTGGTTTTATGGATTTTTGGGATGGTTGACAGTTTCTTATTGTCATTTTTCATAAGAACATTTTCTATGAAACTAATTCTTTCCTAAAATTAAAAAGCAATGTGATTTACTACTGTGATTGATAGTAAACTTTTACTTTTGTTTTTAGTTGATACAAAGAAGCTCAATTTGCAAGCGGAGGATACTTACCCACGAACAATGATATTACCGTATATCCTGTAATTTTTGCTTTTTTCGCGATCTCTTTTAAAACACAAATAATTGACTACGCAGAAAATATATCCGGTATCATTTTCTATAACCAACTTTTTCAATCGCAAAGAATGACCGACGCAAATTAAAAATGTTTCAGATTTTCCCAATTTTCCCAAATTTTGTGACACGAGAAAAAACCGGATATAGAATTTTTCCATTAAAATAGTAATTAGAATTTATGTACAAAACAATACACTGAGCTGCGGATAACCTGTACATTCCTTGTATTATTCTTGCTGACGACACATCACTAATTTCGATTACTCAAACTACAATGTAAACACAATTAAATACAACTCCTTGAAGAGTTGCATAATATACTTTACGTCCAACTGCAATCTTATCTTAACATACATATATATATATATATATATATATACATTGTATATATATATATTGATATAATATCCATGCTTTTTCAATTAATTTTATACGAGGGTTGATAGAAAGACTCGCGGACAATTTCGATTGTCAGCGAACTCTTCGCATGATACCAGCGAAACTTTTCAGATTTAAACTTGGTGTATATTTTAAGAAATATGTAAAGATTTGTATGTATTAGATGCACCATAAAAAATATACAGCATAATTGTTTTGATTAGATATGCTTCGCAGAGCATGTCACATTTTTAATTTTTAATATTTTGTACGCATTTGTCCTTACTAAGACAATGTACCGTGTAAGCGCATAAAAATGAATTTTCATATGACATCACAATGACTTATGAAGGTCATTTTGTCAAAATTTCAATCAAATTAAAGAATTTCTGACCATTTTATTGCCGAATTTGGACGAACAACGCTCGAAAAAATGAGTCAAAAACGTTGACGGGAGCACCGGGGCTTCTTTTAATTATGTGTGCATGCAGGAAAATCTCCGATGGAGACCAAAAAGTTCATAGATGCTGCTATTTTTTTAGAACAAAGGTTTACACTTAAAATCGCAGACTTTAAAGACGGAAGAACTGATGTTTTGAGCTCTTGCAGCAGACCAACCCCCTAACAACCCGGATCTTGCACATGGATTTTGCTTTCCCCCCTGAAATCTAAAGTCGAAACTGCGAGAGCAGAGATTTTTGGACCTAAATTAGGATATGCCACAAAAGACATTGTACAAAAACTGGACAATTACTGATATGAACGTGCATTTTTTAAATGGGTAACAATGGGTGAAATGTGTTTACTTTGAAAAAAGTAACACGTTTTACTTTCAGTTGTTCAAGACGTCAACTGTCGTCGTAGAAATATGAAATGGTGCTCCATAAATTTAATTCATGCAAAGTAATAATTACTACGTTTTTAAAAAAAATCAAATTCATATGATTTTTTGTATACTTATTTTCAATCGACAGTCATTTAATAAAAAAAATACGCCATCCTACAAAGTAAAGAGTAATTTTGCCGTAAATCACTTTGTCTGCGAAGTTTTCCAACAACCCTCGTAAAATCTTTTTCATGATATTCTATCAACCTGAAAAAATGACGAAGGTTTATGTTCTAAGTTACAAATGAAATAACATTTCAGATAACAAGTGCTTCTAACTTCGTCCATCAATAATTCGTACAGAGGGTAAAAGCTTATTCCCACAAATAATCACTTATTCATAGCATATATTTGCATAATATACATTTATATACATATGCTTCGTTTTGTTTTTTCTTACTTACATAAAAACGTCGTCAATCTTCTGGTCTTCAACTGCTTGTAAAAGACTTGTTCTTATTGTTCAAATTTAAAACAAAGAAAGTATTTATGGAACAAAATAGATCAATATTACTTTGTATATAAAAAAAAGTATAAAAATTCGAAGTTTTATCCCATAAAAACAACCATCTTCTATTTGTTTTGCTCGAAATATATGAATAAATGATTGACTTTTATTTATCGATCAATGAATAAGGTATATATTTACAATAACTACTGTACTACATGTAACAGTGTCACTTACTCAAGTGACTGAGTCATCCGACGCTCTTTTATAAATGTGTTTTCTCTTGGACATTCACTCTCATGACACGCGACTGCGCGATATAATTTTATGTCTACGTGGTGGGATTTATATCCATCAATGTGGCCAACACTTTGCCTAATTATCTCGAAATCATAGTATTTCATACATAACTCGCGTTATATATCAATTGTTTTTTGTTTTTGTATTTTTTTTTTGGGGGGGGGGGTAGAAACTTAGTTGTGTCCGGTAAAGAATACAATAGCAGCATTTGTATTTGTTAAAACCTCTGAGGAGGAAAGAAATAAATCTTTGAACATTTTATAAATAGCAATACAACATGGAAAGTCAAGGTTGCACTTGATAGTAGCTTCCATATGAAAATTCATTCGATTTTACTTTTTGAATAAATGTTTTTGTTATCTGAATTAAAATCTGTAGTTTAATTAAACTTTGAATTATTCCAAACTTCATTGGAGTTGAATATCTTTACAGGATATATTTGTGACATTAAACCAACTGAAAAGTGGCTTAACGCTTCCTAAAAGATGACTTAATGGAATATCTTTATTATTCAGTAACCTGTTCAGATCCAGTGGACTGAATGGCACAGTTTTGTATTATTTAACTAAAACGAGAAGTCTTACAAATATCATATATATATATATATATATATATATATATATATATATATATATATATATATATATATATATATATATATATATATATATATATATATATAGATTTACACACACACCAATGTATTCTTCCTGTCTTGCTGTTTCAAAGATGGTTGACAAAGTTGTCCGGATGTGATTGCTGGTTTGGATTGCTGCTAAAAATAATAAAACATCTTGAAGCTAATTGTGATCATACTTAAAACGTTTATCATGTTTATCACGTTGGCATATAAGAAAACGATTTGATCGGTTATTTTTGATTGGTGCAGAACTTACATGTCTTTTTCTGTGGTGACTGACACCCTTTTCGTTTATCACACTGAGAAACAACACACTCACATGGCGTTGAACAAAGATGACCATAGTATCCTGACGTACAAGGTATTTCACAATTCCATCCAAAGCTTCCATTCATACAAACTTCAAATATTGCGTTTTGTTTTAGATATATATCTTGTTTACGTTTAACCAGATCAAGCAAGTGCAAGAAAGGAAATGATACACCCTCGAAATATGATACTGACCTACACGTCAGCTTTTTTACCATGTTTTCATATGTTAATTTTAATTTACTTTCGCCAACATGCATTAATAATTACTTATTTTCTGTAAAACTGCAATTCCAGTATGTCGCCGATTCCGTGTAAGGAATGAACTTAATTTTGACGTATGGTATACTATATAACATAACATGAGGCAGTTCAAGCTTTATAAACCGCGAAGTTATGTTATATCGTATAACATACGTCAAAATTAAATTAATTCCTTATAATTCAATACATGAAACAAATTTAACCCTCCGTGTTATTTTCATGCCTTTGTTTTAATCGTTAATGAAATTTCAAACTACCCGCGCATCCTTAGTAACAGGTGACCCAGATTAAAACGAAGCGAGGAGTGGCGGCTGTATTTGAATTTGTTGTTTGGACGCTGGTTCGCGACTTCACAGTTTACTTCTCGAATTTAAAGGTAGAATTGTTAAAAGTTGAATTAGACATAAACTCAAAAGAGATGAAGTGTGAATATACAGAGACAGGCCTCTCGGGGTCATGAATGCAGCACACGAGGCAAGTTCATTTCGGAGATAGACTTGGGATTGAGAGCGGGGTGTGAAATAACCAAGCATGCTGAAAATGGAATAGATTGTTTGTATTTTGCGGTTTTGTAGGTCCACTTAGGGTGTTGTTGATTTGTTTTCTCTGAGCCGTCGAGCAATTCCGATTGTAACTCCTAACAGAGGACTCATATTTACAATTTATGATTTATGTCCCGATATCATTTTTGACAGTCTGTAAAAGCTCAATCAGATTTAAATCTTTTTGCTCGTCAAATGTTTCTACGAAAAAAGGCATCAATCAGCCTATTAAACACGATATGAGCGATGGGCAAATTAATTCTGTTGACCTGGGATGGTTAAAACCACACCAAAATACCATGATAAACCTAAAAAGCTTATAACTAAAGCACTTTGAAAATAGAGATTTGGGTGTAATTCCCATCCTGGGTTAAAATTTGGTGTTTTGGTAAATATATTTAATAATATATATAATATAGGCGTTTACTTTTACCATGGTATAAAGTTTATTGATATTTTTTTTCAACATAGGTATTTTATATAAGTTTTTTTTATGATTATATGTGCATTGATTTACCCTTTACATACCTTCAAAGTGACACCCCCCCCCTCCGTCGTGTTTTTTTTTTTAATATTCAATATTTTCAGTCTTAAAGCTGTTCCAGTTCCATTTATGAGACATTTTTACAGGGTTTTCTTTAAAATTTTTCTATAAATTATTTACATATCAGAGAGAGAGAGAGAGAGAGAGAGAGAGAGAGAGAGAGAGATGGAGATGGAGAGATAGAGAGATAGAGATATAGAGAGATAGATAGATGGAGAGAGAGATAGATAGAGAGATAGAGAGATAGAGAGATAGAGAGATATTTTGGAAAGATACATACAGACACATCTGTTAGTGTTGATGTCAAAATATTCATTGTAGCAGCATTTGTATTTTAATCTAAAAAAGAAATGTTCAACTTGATTGTATTCTTCATCGTATTGATATTTAAATGTCCGCAATAACAATGTGAGAGAAAACATACTTGTTACATTCTTTGGCAGAAACCTTTAAAACAATTTGAAGTATCAAAATCCTCGAGAGCCACATGACGTTCTGAAAGCGAGAATCGTGAGAAACTGTTAATTCTAAGGAAGTAAATACAGTAGAAAAGGAACTAAGAAACAATAATAAAACGATGGAAATAACCTTATCAAATAAAAATTCATAATAATGCATTTAAACTACTATGTTTTTTAGTACCTAGTACTCCTGATTAAACTTCTATTTTTCAATGATTTTCTTATATATACGTGTTACCATGAAGCCTCGCTTCGCAAAGCGGGCTTTGCCCGCCCCTCTCTGCGCTCGGTATAATCATTGTATGCAATATAAGAAATAAGTTGTGATTAAGCGCGCTGAAACCCCTTTTCACAATTTTCATAATTACAGAGAATTGATCTTAAAACAACATTGAGAAATGAGATACATGAATATAAAACATGTTTTTTTCACAACTGTCCAGAACATTTAATTGAAAACTTAATATAAGAACATTATCAAATTCACTGCACTTTACGTGGTGCCAAGTCTCAAAAGTGATTGTCTTTTTTGTTTAGTGTTTTTGAATATATGTGATTTAAAAGATTGTCATGATTTCCACAAAGAGTAACCAAAAAATGGCTCTAGATCTAATATAATTTTTAAAAGAAGCATTTTGCTTTACAAAAATGTTTTTATTCATTTGTTGTAGATTTCTTTTGTAACATTGTAACCATATCAAAACCCTTCTTTATACAACATGTCTATTTTAGATTCAGCTTCAAATGTATGAGTTTGGTTCAAAAATAACTTTATAGTACTTAAAAAAAATTATTCTTTATTGCCTCAAAGTTGCTAAGATTTACCATTTTTCTATTTCTGTTATGTTTGGTTCTATGTTTGTTGTCCGATTCAATTGGACCGGTCGCCCTTAGGAGCTTATGGCAACTTGCTACTTATGATATAAATTATTATCATTGTAGGAAATATTTAAAAAAATGTGATAATGCGTGCCAGAACCCGTATCTACAACTTTCATAACTACAGAGAATTTATCTTGATACAACAACATTATTCCTTAATATTGAACCTGTTCTTTTTTTACAACTGTCTAGAACATTTAATGGAAAACATTTTATAAGAAAACCAACAATTTACTGCACCTTACCTGTTGACAACTCTCGAGAGTAATTGTCTGGGTTTTTTTTTATTTACATTAACAGTTTAACACAACATTAATCTTTTTAAAAGAACTAAAATATTGTTAACCATGGAGATCCTCAATCATTCGCAATTTTATTTTTATAACACTGGAAACAAAGAGAGCATTGACAACCCTATTTTAACAACGAAATACTGCTACAAAATAGGATGGTTCTCCAACGTTTACCTCACTACCCAATCCCTTAATTATTTTTTTTTATTTTTTGAGCATGTTAATGTAGCTAAATAATTAAAATAATTTCATTTTCAGATTCATTAAATAAGCAAATGCTACTTGTTTGAGATATAAAATCCCCGTGTCAAAGTTGCATTATGTATTTAAGATATATATTGATTGACAGTGACATATCTGAGATGATATAGGTCTCAATAATTGATATAATTGATATATTTGAGTAAAAAAGTTACTAGAAAGAAAGTTTTATTGCATACTATTATTAATATTCAACGATTTATATTACTTAATGATAGTTTTCATATGATTTGAACGTCAATTTAGACCAAGGACACTTTTTAAAAATTATTACTTTAAAGTTTTAAAACTGACTATCTTCGAAAATTAATTGGATTATTCAAAGCTTATAGAAGGCAAAGCGGTTCTTCATGGACGAACTTTTAAGTAATATGCAAACAAACATAAGAAATTACGTCGGTAAATTCCATTACAAAATGTCACCGCTTGTATAGATTTGTCGGAATTCAGCATTAATCGACCGTGTCAGCTTGCGCTTTTCATCCGTTGTCTGTGCATATCCCCTGTGTGATGACAACTTTTGTTGTAATTTTAAAAGTGATTACGTCATATTCAAAGGGGGATTACTCCAACTGAGATATATTTTGTACGATATAACGCTTGGGCCAATATTAATTTAAAAAGACATTACGTCCACCATGTTGATGCTACTGTTTAACTTTTTACGCTGCCTTTTTTGTATTTTGACGTCAATTTCGTGATGTGTCTTATCCTATGATATAAAGTCAATCTAGTATTCAAAATTGATAGATATATATACCTGTTTAAATTTTCTCTTGTTTATGAGGCGGTTACTTCACTGTGGTGGATCCTGCTGTCAATTGCATACAACAGCGTTTTATCAACAGATAGAAAGTATAATAAAACAAATTGGAAACTCAAGGCTGACTTTTCCTTGATTAATCCAAATCTGCAGGGCGGCATCAACAATTTGCTATCGGAATCGTTAAGTTGATTTGATTATATTTCCTTGTCGTGAACCTACTTTACAAGGAAACTATATCTCAAAATTCATATATTTCACGCATAAATTAATTTCATATTACGACTCTAATTATGTTTAAAGCCACTAATTCGATATGTAGATTAAAATTTCGCGTTTTAATTGGATATTGAATGTGTTACAAAGAGTAATTGTACAGAAATAAAACACAAACAACAATTTTACAATTTCCTTGTAGACGTTTATTCGTATTTAAAATTAGTATTTTTTTGGTCTGCCATATATCAGTGACAATATTTTCGAGCTTTTTTAGCTGACCCTTAACCAAGTTGCATATGAAATATACATATTTTGTTTACATTTTATCGAAATGAAAGCTTAAAATAAAACATTTTGTCCTTTTATATCTATAAAAACAGATCCGCCACAATTTTTTAATTTCATAGGAAGAAAGACAATAGTTTGGTAAACAAAGTATGTCATTGTTTATAAAGATCACATAAACGTATCCAAATAATAAAATATGTTTCATTTACTAAATGTATGTTTTCTATACAACAATTACTTTTTATGTACAAATTATCAAAATAAAACTTATTTTTTTATCACCTTATTGGTTTTGAATTAATTTATCAGTTTATATTACTACGTTATTCTATAGTTTTCTGGTAACACTTGATATTCAATTATTTAATGTGAAACTTTCACGTTTGATATATGTTGCAAATCGCAAAAAACTACAATATACATAATATGTCACTTTGAGTTGTATTAGCTGCTTCGTGATTAGCCTGTAATATCACTTTTGCTACCGAACAAAAATGTTTAAAAATAGTTTATCCCAGATACAAATCGCTTCGTCAGGGAGTATTTTTCAGTTAAGAAAATGTTATCATACAAAATCCTAGTCAAGGCTTAAATGCGAGATAACAACCGAAATTGCAAAGATTTGAGAGTCATTATTAATTTTTGTGTACAAATACTGACACGATTAAATTAAAATGAAAATCATCATTGAAATACTAGCATTACTTGTATTCATTATCTTTAGTTTGAAGCAAATGTATATACGCCTAATTTTCAAATCGACAAATTCATATGGATTTGTTTAAGATTTAATCGATTTATTGATTTAAAACGTTATATAATCTGTCTGAAAATGAAGGCCAAAATTTTTAAGGCTTATGCTTTAATTTATCAATGTACATGGTGTGTAATAAAAAAGTGTTGATTCTATTATCCAATAGGTAGGAATCAAATGAGGAAATTTATGAAATACAATTATCTATAAAATAAAAGATAAACGTAATGACATTCTCTTCGTTCTTTAACCTAACCCTTTTTGTTGTTCTTCTCCCAGTCAATATTGTTTATACATCTAAATCATGTTGTAACGACTAATCTCTTCAAATATTTGATATCTTGGTACCGGAATTACACGGAATTTTTTTTTGTAATTTTCTTAAAAATTATGTCATGAATAAAATTTCATTAACATCGGATTAAGCATTTTTCAGAAAACGAGACAGAAAAAAATAATAGTAGAGGAAAAGAAACAAAGCAAAAACAATAAAAAATATGTCTAGGCTATTCATATTAGATATTAATAAGTGTTTTCTAAACCGTCGACTGGGCTTGAAATCTTTGGTCATTTTCTTTGAAAGTATTTTCTTTTTTTAAGATAAAATTCGTTTTGTTTCTCATGCACTTAATTAATATAGTGGTTTTTTTAATTAAGAACATATTATATTTGTTTCAGTTACACAATTGATAGTTTTAACATTTTATCTCCCTCAGTATGTTTTACTTCTGTTTCGTATATTCCTTTTGCGATACAGAAAAAAATGACAAACCGTCAACTATCTCAAAAATCCATAAAACGAAACACAAATTCAAAGCAGAGCACATGGACCTCCAAAAAGATAGAAATAGGATCAGGTGCCCAGGAGGAGTGAGCATCCTCTGCTGACCGGTTGCATACGCTGTGTGCTCTTTGTCGTAATCCGCAGCCAATTAGGTGATTAATTATGGTGTAACAATTAGTATGAAAAACGTCAGTCAGCATGCGACCCAGTGGAAAACTGTATTTGCTGACAAGGTCGTTGTATCGACTACAGAACTTAGGAAAAAATTATTACAATCGAGACTGTTGATAGTCCTATTTTATCAACTTGTTTGTTAGTAGCTTGCCTCGCCTTGGAAACTATTCATATGAAGAGCATGCCCTTGCGTATCGAATTAACTGAGAGACAAAAACACTATATGCAGATGATGAAGGTATATTGCTGCATAAGTAAGGAAAGTTGACTATAGAAAATTGAGGTCATCGCGTTTATTATACACGTTTTGTTGTTAGGTTACCATCGATGTCAATTCCCAGTATAATATCCAAATATGAAACAGATGACACAGACTCCGTGGTATCTTTTATTTTAACTTCGCTTGTATATATCGAGTCGATTTAAGGATGGAAATAAGAATTGTTAATTGATAATACGTCGTCGATATACCTGAATGTTGAGTTAAGGGACACAGCGAGTAAATTGATTTTTTACTTTCCTTCTGTTTTCTCCATCAAGAATGATGATCGGTAGATTTGCAGGATTCTCATTCGTCCATACTAATATCTGATTTTGACAAGCAATGAGCCAAACTGTACGGGCGGTTGTTTCTCCGACCGTCAATCATACCATCCGTGTCTATTGAATTTTGATTTACTTCTTCTGTGAAACGATCCAGTTCAGCATCTAACTTTATATCTGCTAATTGCATACTGTAATTAGGCAGTACATGCTTATGTTTATTACTACTACCCGTTTTGTGTCCTAAAGCTGTGTATGGAGGAAATGTCAGACTTTGACTTTTTATATCGTTCTTTTCTAGTTCTCCCTTTTTGAGTGACTGCTTGCTCCAAAGGGACACAAATTTCTCATTTCTTGAATCAGGATTTTTATCAGAAACCGTTTGTGAATAATTAATTTTTAATCTAATGTGATCGTATACATTTTGATCCATATGCTTTTGGTAGAGGTTATGTTTATCTGAATAATCGCACTCTCGCATCGGGCAAAAATTCGTGTTCCTACATGCTCCGTGAGAACTGCTTTCTTCTATACACTGAGAATATCTTATTTCAGAGTACGGGTCTTCGTTTTGTGTCACCTGTTCACACAAAGATGTTCTATTTACAGTAGAAATTTCCGTGTCTTCTTGGATCACTTTTGTTACACCTTCTATAGAAATATAAACATTCAGTTAATTAACAAACATGAACCAAAAAAGATATAGTATCGGCGCTTTTTAAAGTAATATAAATAATGAATGTTAAGAAAATATAACGATTTTTTTTAAACACAAATAAAGCCAATGTTATAATTAATTGTACTATATATTGAACAGTTCTACATGCAATGTTGACGAAAAAGACACATCATAGATATAATTAGTTATTCTATTTACGTATTCTTGTTTATGAGTTACAATATTTTATTTTATATATATTTAGATTTTATTTCGTACCTTGATCCAAACAGGGGCATATCAATTGTCTGTTACATACACCAAGAAAACAACAGTTGGAATTCATATTCACTCTTCTAAAAAAAAAAACCTGATTTAAACCGGTGAATTTCAATTGTTTTACTTCTAATTAATTGCTCAAAATCGTAAGACCTTCGTAATATTCCAGTTTCAACTTACGGAGAGTAGAATAGGAGAAAGCAACCAATGACAAAGAATGTAGAAATGGTACCCAACAGATAAATTACAAATGTTGTCATTTTTTGACTGTTGGCGCCATTGAAATTAATGCTTCTCCCTAGTTTATAGCAAATAAAGGTCATTATATGATATTAAAAAAATAAATGTACGTTTCTTCAGAGCTGTTTTAAAAGTCTGGTTCAAAAAGAATATTTTTTTTTACGAAATTCAGCTTTGCTCAGAAGAAACGTGTCTTTGAACTTGATCAATTATTAAAATGTAATTAAAAGAACAATAAAAAAAATTCAAATAAATGTTAACATAAAAGGTTTAAAAATTGTAAATTACAAACAGAATTTAATTATGAATAAAGTTTCAAGCGTTTGAGTAAATAATATTGTCGATTTTGTGAATTATCTTTAAATTTGTATCTAACAAACAAAAGTGCCGTATTTGATTTATTTTGTTTGATTTATTTTAAACAAAAACATTTCAAAAAGCCTTGCAATACTTTTTCTTAATGATATTGATACCTCTGTATGTTGATATCTTTGTTGTGACGCCTTTTGATACATGCTGTAAACTTGATTCTGGACGTTTCTTTGTATCTAACATTGTAGTTGACTGAGAATCTAGATGTAAATGAAATAAACATATTCTATTTGATGATTATTAAAAACATTTCATAATCTGTATATATAATGCATTTTGTGATGGAATATCGAAAATGGAATTTAGATAAATAATCAATAAATAATATGATTATTTAAAGTTGTAAAATAAATTCGATATCGTTAAATCAATAGAGTCTAACTTTAAGATATTCAATAATTTGAATGTTTTAATGTACAAAAAAGATTCAGATAAAATTAATAAAATAAGCACTTTACAGAAATTATTTTGATTTTGATATTTGAACATATTCACATAAAAATAACTTCGTAAAATTTTATTAGACACAAAAAAACAGTAGGATTTGCCTATTTGTGTTGTAAACAACAACATTCAGTATTGAAAATCAATTAAAGAATCATTGCTTTGGTGAAAAAACTTGTATGAAAGATATACATGTATTTGGGATTCTCAGTTATTTAAAGATCAATATTTTATAGTTAAGGCATTTTATGTTTTAAAAAATGGTATAATAGAAGGTAATACTACATTAAATAAAAAACATATACAATTTGTCGGGATGCATCCAGTTACAGTGTGGCATTCCGATGCATTACAGAGGCAACGACCTCGACACAATCTTCCAAAGTATCCAGGATAACAGCTTGATTTACAATTCCAGCCATAACTTCCAATCAGACATTCTTTAAAACAAAACAGAAATACTTTTTAAAAATCTGTCAAACAGTAGATTAAACGTTTCAACACGTTTTGTATTCAATAGAAGATCAAATACAATTTATACGATAAGAGCCATTATGTATACTTTATCTGTAATAATCGATTAAGTTAAGTTATGTCAATTATTGTTTTATTGTGATTGATTTTGAAAGTTTGACTGTTATTTTTTGACAACAAATGTATTATAAAATAACAGATTGCTTTACGATATTGAAACTTCGTTACCAGTCATAAACTTGAGCCACTTATAGATATATGTCAATTGTCACAAAACTTACCTGTACAACTTTTGGTGTCATTGTTCCAGTATTCGTTGTAGCAGCAAGGACTATGAGGTTGTCTTCATTTATGCAAAACAATGAATTGATATATTTCTAAGCAGCTATTTAAAAGCAAAACAAAATTTCTGTACTTTTAAAATGAAATTATTGATACCAAATTTATTCAATGTTAGCGGCAAAAAGTAAATATAAAGTTGTTTTATAACAAATTCATGGGCACCTATTACAAACATATCCTTCAGGCTGATTGCGGTTTGGTATTTCTTTAGTTTGATTGTAGTTGTCGTTTGTCGTAGAGTATTCCAGTAAAGCTTTTGTACAACGCAGTATCCAACAAAACGTTAAAAGTAAAAGAATGTTTTTCATGCTAAAAAATAGACTTCATTTAACAATTATCATAGCAAATATAAGGATTTAAAACGGTTATAATACACTGTTACAATATAAAGGATAAATACCTTTATTACAAGGCACAGATCCACACAACTTTTTAATACGTCGATGAAATGGTACGTTTACACGTAAATAATTGGTTGATACAAACAAGCCCAATTTCTAGGCGGAAGGATACCCACCCAAAATTATTTCCCTAATATGATGTCATAAGCATAAGGCTAATCACATGCTGGACAAAATGATATGAGCACTATACAAATCTATATATTTTTAAAATTTATGGAATTTGATTGAACATTTGATTTATAAGCTTCATAATGTTAATAAAATGAAAAATGAGCCCTTAAGCGCTTTATACGGTTAAAAAAAACAGTCTTCATTTTCATAAAATGTCTTTGTGGTTTATTGACATTCAATCCTCAGCAATTTTGGATAACTGAAAATATCGAAAAATGAATTATCTTTAAAAAAGTCGAAACTGTCCTGTTTTAATTTATAATTAGAGTATAATTGTGGAAGAAAGTATATAATATCCTTCCATTTGAATTCTTTAATAATAATTTAGAAAAACAAGGCTTGTTCTTTTTTTTAAAATATGTTAATATGTATAAAGTCAAGTGGAATTTATACGTTTTCCATGCCCATCGTATTGTGACGTATGCGGGTAAAACCATCTGTTAGTTTTTTAGCAGATGAAAGAAGGCGTTAGAATCCGATTTGATTTTTTTTCAATTATCCTACATTTGTGCAAGATAATGTTTCAAAATATGTTGTTAGTAAATTTCATCACACATTGATAAAATCCCTGTCTTTGACTAAGTTGTATCGAATAGGACACCGATTCCAGTTGTGATTTAGCCTTATAACAGTTGTACACTGACTTACACATTAGCATTTTTATTAAATGTCTGCTGATAAAACATTTAACCTAGTAGATTGCATATATCTGTTGCTTTTTACTCTATATAATGTACAAAACAGTACATCAAGCTAAGTAATGAATAACATTGTTAAAAGAATAACACAACGGTGACTTACTTTTAAACGAGGCATGATTAATCCAACATATGCAAAAAATGGGAAAGAATTCTATCTTTACCATAGACACAATAATCAAAAATTCCAAACTGTCAATGTGACATTGAATTGATTAACATCAAAAACATTCTCGGCAATAAAACATTTGTATGACAGCTTTGATTATAAAAGGATTATAACGTTTTTGATAAATTGTTACATCATTGATATTTATGTAATAAGGACGTTGTTATATATTTAAAACCAATATACTTAACTTTCCGATATTATTAAATTAAATTGAGTTTAAGTACTTGGTAAAATTGATGAATATAGAAGTAATCTTAAATGGATGTTAACAGCAAAAAAAACTTCCGTATTATACAGCTATTCTTCTGGTAACTACTGGCTTTCAAAGTTTCATTGATTTTTTTCTTTCACCATTTCTGCAGATATTAACAATGAATTTAAACTATAAAAAAACTATCAAATGCTGAATTTGAGGAAAAGCATTACTCATTTTTGTCTCACTTTATTTCATTTTTAAAAAATACATTCTAACATCGATAAAATCGAGGAAGTTGTTTTATAGCCCAGAGTATCAGAACGGAAATTTTCATAGCTTAAAATGAAGGGTTTTAATTATAAAATATTTTAAATCGGATTTATGCAACTGTTTTTCAAAGAACTCGTAATTAATGTTAATGTTAACGATTTAACAATTATCTTGTGTCATTCTAAAACGTATAATTGGGTCTTCCGTTTCAAATGGAAGACAATCTTGTTGCTTTTATGAATTCATGTCAGCTTTAAGTGAGATAGATGTGCGTTATTTTGGGATTGTATTTATTGCTAATTGTATGAAAATTGATATAAAAAAACACCTTTTAATTGAAGTTGTGTATTATAAGGCTGTAATGCAACTTAATTTACTTACAAGGTTAGCTACAGCCAGTGGAATACTAATTTTAGCTGAACAATGAATGCCTAATATATTAAAATACAAGATAAATAGTTTCCAGAACTATAATACTATGCATGAGTATATGAAGGTTGCACCCTGATTTGTATGGCTGTAGGTGGGGAGGTAAAGGTGTATCGATGTACATACAATGTATGACTACACATACGGATTCTGGACCGTAGGTACAGACGATACCCATGATAGTCCTTTAATACATCAATGCGCAGTTTGATCTAAAAAACTGACCAGTTTCATAATTTCTTCGAATTTCTCTAACACGGACTGTCTAATTTCTTCCCAGAATTCCAATTTACGCAAGCGCAATTGAAGTCTTTTTTCAATTTAAGTAGTCAACCCACTGACAAAAACATAAGGATTTTGCATATTATAACATTGTCGAGAGAAGTAATATTCATTTCTGTAAATAAGGTTATTTAATTCACGTTACATAGCGGTGTCTCTATGATACAGCACCATCTGGTGTAAAATTTAGATGCTCGCTTTTGCATAAATTCTCCCGCTGATCTTTTTTTTTAGCTGATCATATATTATTTTGAATGTCCAAGTCTACTCGTATCATTTAATAATATCAGACGACACACATATCCTAGTAGAAAAGTTCAGAGAAGCAATCAATTTTGACTAATTACTAAATTTTGTCAGCACGCAATAATTCTAAACTTGCACATAGTCTTCAAAAATTTAGGAAGATTTAAATAAAGAAGTTATCCCATAGAAAAGGTTACGTGTTTTGTAGGCGGGTTCGGTTAAAAAAAAAATACAATTCCTGATATGAATCATGAGTACATACTGTTTATATCAATGCTTGCTACCCTTTGAAAATTTAACTCGCCATTAAACATCTCATTTTTTAAAGAATTTTTGAAACGATTACACAAACTGTGTTCGACAAATAGTTTTCCTAAAACATTTTCTTCCTTTCTTTTTCAAAACACGTTTTATATACAGGCTTTCAATCACAACACGTTTTTATAACAAAAGCAGAACTGAAAGTTTAGTCATTATAATCGTTTGACACCATATCACATATTTTCAACCCCCCAGCAACAACGGAAGACCTACTCGTGGCTTTGCCACGAGCTCTGCTCAAGTTTACTTTTATATTTTGATATTCACAGTTGTAAATATGCGTCCTGAAACTATAGAATAGCGAAAAAGTTAACTTCTGCTAAAAAAAATTCTATGATGTCACTCTGATTATGCGCTTTCGTTTGATAGTTATATTACTCTAAACATACTAAAACGGCAAGGTTAATAATTCTGACCTATTTGCCTTTTGCAAACGTAAATTACAGTAAAAAAAATAATTGTCAAAAAGGTCACCGGGATATGACCTTGGTTAGTATTTGATAAAACCTTCTGACCTTCTGACAAATCCTTTTGGCTTCACGGGATTTGATTACGTGATCAGTCAAGTTCATATAAATGTTCTATAATTAATACATATATGCAAATTAAAAATGTCAGATTTTTTTATTTCTCACAAAAGTATTAACAAATGTTCCGTAAAAAGACTTGTAGAAAAATTGAATTGAATCAGATTGATATTTGCTATTTACATTTGATTTCTCGTCAAAAATAAACATTGATATCCTTTAAAATCCGATATAGATCAAATTAAGAACATTGCTTATTATGCTACATTTTTTGACCAAAAATTATGTCCGTTTATTTAAATAATAGTATGTGCATATAGAGCCAGAAAATGACCTAACCTAACCTTGCTAAATTTTTACATAATGAGTAAGTGAATTGTAATATTTAGCTCAGAAAATGAAAATAAAACATACAGTCTGACTGAATGATTTAGTAATTTATATCAAACAGTGTTTAGTAGTCCCCTACCGGTTTTCACCGAAGGGGACTATAGCTTTCTTCTGCGTCCGTCTGTCCGTCCGTCTGTCTGTCCGTCCGTCCGTCCGTCCGTCCGTCCGTCTGTCTGTCCCACTTCAGTTTTCCACACTTTTTTTTCTTTATGCGTTTGAGGAATAATATGAAATTTGCTGAACAGCTTCAAAATGTCAAGCTACAGATCAAGTTCACACGTCTGGGTGAGATCTTTTCGAGAAAATTAATTTTTTTATATTCCAAGTTTTTAATGTTCGGGCTAAGTGTGTATTTAATAAACGAGGAAAGTATGTTGTCAGTAATAATATCGTGCATTTCTTGGATCATTCCATTTTTTGTTTCTAGCAAACAAATAAGTTCTGTAAAATAGTGTCAAGCATTGTGTTGTAGATTTAATCGACAGGGTTTTATTTATTACTACAATCGGGTTCGTTATCCGGTTGGTCTGTTAAGACGGTAAGAAATGACATTCTGCATAAAAGTGCATTATTTTCACAAATTTCTACAAACCGGTAGGGGACGTGTATTGCTTATGCAATACTCTCAGAATGCTTGTTTAATTATTCGAGTGAATGAATTTGCAAGTTCTCAGGAAAAGAACTGTACTGGTTGAAACGCATTTTCTTGTAGTAAAGTTTTCATAAGAGAAAAGTTGTTTAGTTTAGGCCACTTGAGTCACGTAGTCGTAGGTTACCTTTTGCCTTTTATTTTTGTCCTTCGTCGTGCGTTTTTGTCGCCTGTTAACATTTTTTTGTATTTAACTCTACTTTAAAACTAATTGGTCAATTGTTACCACATTGTAAATCTAAATTGCAAGAAATATGACATTTATTTACCATCTTTGAGCCGTTTTGTCAGAGCCAGATATGCAATATAAAACCATTCATTTCAATTGCCCAAAGAGAAGGGCTCCAGGCCTCATAATGGGGGATGAGGTACAATGGCAAAAATGGCATTTGTCGTCTGTTAACAATCTGGCGATTTTAAGTTATTCTTCTCACTTTGTCATATTAAATTTAAAATGTGTATTAATATGGGAAAATTATTTTGATTTTTGTATGAATGGAGCATGGTCTCTTTTACCAAACGTATATAATGTTTGCGTCTTGAGCTTGAGCTAGAGTAAAGATGATCCGAGATCCCTCCGATTCTTACCCCTTCTTCTTCTAAAGTATTGATATTTGCAAACAGCAGACAATAAAAGCGGAATTAACAGTTACTGGAGATTTGGATAAAGGTTAAGTCTCAAAACGCCAAAATGAAGCTTTAAATACAAACCTAAGACTTCCTCACAGGTCCATCTCTGTGTTATGGTACACTGATGGCAGTAAAGGCAAGCTGGTTCTTTATAAGAATATAATGACATTTTGCTTTTGTTTATTAGATGAACATTCCATCTGCTTGATTGTAAATTTAATGAATTAACAAATAGGTATTTGGAAAAATTCTGCACATAAAAAGTTAACATCCAAAACTATGCTAGAATACAGGTAACAATATTTTTTAATGTAAAGCAAACAATCTTAAATCATTTTTTAATTATGGTTTGTTTGTTTGTTTTGTTTTTGTTTTTGTTTTTTAATGATTTGTAATATTACAGTACCGATCAGACCCAACCTAACAGAAAGTAAACCCAAATTAAACCCTGGGTTTACTTTCAGGGTTTACTCTTCGTTTACTCTGGGTTTACTAAAGCAGACAATGAGGAAAACCCAAGAAACCCCTGAAAAAAATCCAATCAGAAGTAGACTCCTGAAGCAGACGCAACTTGTGTATTTCGAATATACACGGGGTGAGAATTACAGGCAATTGAATTGGATAATTATATAAAAGACGGGTCTGCTTCACATCTCAATTTTAAACCCAAATGCAAACCGCGAGTGAACCCAAAGTAAACCCTGAGTTGCCCAAAAATGAAACCCAACTGGGCACAGATTTTCCAATAGTAAACTTGTAGTAAACCCCAAATATACCCAAAAGTAAACCCGGGATTTAGTCTGGGTTTACCCTAGTGTTAGAGTTTGTTTAATCGGTAATGTTTTTTAAATTGATCTTATAGAAAAACTGCTTCTAATATGGGTACCTATCTATAATTCCACATTTGAATATGCATTAAATAAACAAACAAAAATAATATCAACTTCTCATAATTTTAACGATCTGTATATAACACAAACCTGATTGACTTATTAAAAGAAACAGTTAACATTAAAAAAAAAGTTTTAAAAAGTTACAATCAAATTTAATCTAGCACTGTAAAAATGTTAATGTAATGTAATATTCAAAGCATTTTCTTCTAAATACATCAGTATATATGTAGTATGTTTGATATACTGAGGAAAGTGTAATCTACCACTAGCCTTTTGTTTTTCCTTTTTTTCCATTTGATTGTTAAATGTTACAGAAATGAAAAAAACCTACATGTATGAACAATGTAATTCATCGTAAGCTGAGTTCAAAGCATCATTATTGATCAGATCTTGATGACTGCTAGTCAAATGGCGAAGTGTACAATAGTTTTGGCGAATTGTGTCATTTCTTTCTACAAACAAATAAAACGTATGCATTCAATAACCAATTTTCACATCGGTATAACAACAAATTATTTCAAAAACTAGTGGGATACATTTGTATGTTTGATTATAAACAAGATTTCACATTATAAGCTTTCACACTATAAGTACCTGAAGAATTTTTCGTCGCCATTTTTATATCTCTGAAATAACAAATATACATGTCTATATATTTTTTTGATAGATCTTATTTAATTTACAAACATTTTTCGACGGTAAACATGCAATCATTTAACAGAAAACAAAAAAGTTTGGTACCGCTTAATTTTCCATCGCAGGTATAAAACATTAGCTGGAATAACGACTGTCATTATAAAAACCACAAAGCCAAAAGTGACCATAATTAAAAGGCGATATCTTGTAGAATCTTGCGCAGAATTGATTGATCTTTCGTTTTGTGATCTGTTTAAGGTGAGGTCTATTCCGTTACTGTTCGGGGCTATTGAAGAATCTGGTGAAGTTAAATACTAATTTTTTTTATGTTATTTATAACTGAAACTATCATTGCAGAAATAATATTTTCTCTGGTGCAATTTGAAAGATATTGGAAATTTGATTTTTTGAGATTACATCATTTATGCTTGTCCGTATGCTGATACTTTCAAGAACATTTACATTGATTTTTCATTTTGATTGATAATGGAAAACGTTATAAAAATTAAATTAAAATTTAGTGACGATTATGCATTAATAAAGCAATACTGTTTAATCGTGTGAAAAACTAACATTTTTGTTCCTGTCGTGGCTGACATCCAGTCTGAATATCACACAGGTGAGCTTCACACTCACATGGCGTTGAACAGAGATAACCATAGAATCCTGACATACAGGGTGTTCCACAATTCCATCCAATGCTTCCATTCATACACACTGCAATAGAAGAGTTAATATAGATTATCTAGCGACTTCTTGATACTTATCATTTTTTTTTTACCAAGACACAGGTTATTTTTTTTTATAACTAGATTGTAAAGGTGTATTTTCCTATAATAAACGGTATAAAAACTTTGAGAAATAGAGAATAATACATACCCTTTTCCATATCACAGCTTGTATCAGCCCGAGACTCCAATATAAGCCCGAGGGCCGAAGGCCCGAGGGATGATATTGGTCGAGGGCTGATACAAGCTGTGATATGGAAAAGGGTATCTATTATTATATTTATTAAATACTTAGTAATAAATTTAAAAAAAACAACCCATCAACTTGAACAAATTGATTATTCATATTATTTGAAAATAGTCTGCACATATACATGTATTTAATAAAAATATGAGTTCTTCTTGTTTTAACAAACATGAAGATACAGAACGGAATTTCATCAGGTTTTAACAGTTGACTGCTTTAAACATTAGCTAGCATTTGAAGTTTTCAACTGCACTTAAAAATGTCCACTGTAACTGAAAATATTATATTTTTCGTCTGTAAACATGCAAAAATGCCGAAGCGAAAAAAGGCAGAGGAGTTCCGAAAGTGGTGTGATACGGATCCGTATCAGCCCTCGAGGGCTGATAACCTGTATCAGCCCCGGAGGCCGATACGGATTTTGTAATGTCATCTGTATCACATATGCCAAAAACCTGTATATATTACTAAGTTTGTAATAAACCAGAATATAGTACGTGATTATAGAAAATTATATAGTATTAATGTAAAATTAATGAAATAACCATGATATACTTTGATCGCTGTATCTGTTTAGTGTAAGTATGAAAGGTGTATGTATTCATTAAGGGAAGTGCTTCAACTTAATGGGAAAAAATGAATATCTGATGGATTGGCCGAGGAACAAAACGATGGACCGAAGGACCAACGGACGGACACATCCACATCAACCACCTTCCTACTTACCTACCTACCCACCTACATGCATGCATACATACCGCTACATTGACCAGTATTTGCGTCAAAGTATTCATTGTAGCAACACCTAAATTTATTCCTAAAAAAGTAATGAAACATTTAATAAATGTAATATATTGATACGCATGCATAAATGAAAGCTTTTTAAGTTGTACATGTACAATGCATCACCGATTGTAAAGTTGATATTATACATTTCACAATAAAATATTTTTCTTTACATATCGATTTATTGTAGTTGGTTTTTAAAACTTAAAAAAGCATTTCAAATAATATTTTTGTTTATTTCATAAAGAACATGGACAATCAACAACTGACCTGTTACAATCTTTTGCAGAAACCGTCAATATAATTTGAATAATGATTAATACCGATCCCATTAACGACATGTTCTATGCAACAGTATTTGTCCTTTTTTAGCAATAATACCAAAAGTTCATTAAAAAGCTCTTAATAATTTGTTGAATTACAGGAAGTTAGTGTAACTCTGTTTTATGAATTTATAGTACAAAACATGGATTTAAGTGTCCTTTATAACTATCAATAACTTTTTTCCGTCTATAACGGTGCAAAATTAACGTCAATACCAAGTACCATGAAAGAAATAATTAATTATTCAGATTTATTTTGATTACGGATTTCCTTTTTAGTTATCTATGGGCAAATATATATACATCTGCAAGTGGTTTTAATATGTTTAAATGCAGAGATATTTAAAGTTCTTCGTAAATACTACTTATATGCAGCAAGCGCCGGTAATTGTACTTTCTTTCAAAAAAGGTATAAAAGTTATGCAACAACGTAGCACCCAACGATGTGTAGCTTCTGATTTGTGAACTCATAAACTTAATGTACTCGCTTATCGCGACTTTAAATGAATGTGAATTTCTAAGCAATAATAAGTAAAGTGTTTACAAACGAACACACAAATGAGCAAGCAGATTTGTGAGCAACTTGGAAAGTATAAAACTGCTTAAAATATGTTTTATCAACTATCTTAAAAGAGCAATGAGGAAATAAATGTCTTGTTTTTTATTCATATGAAGGTTGATTATTGTTACGTTGCAAACACATTGCAACTCCAATACAATTCGATGTAATAAAAGCAGACTATTTGACACATATTTGGTGGACACCAACAACCAAAAAACGGAGTAACTGTGAAATGAAACATTTGTTTTTACTTTCCAGTATTTCTATACTATGATTTTTTCAATACTATGATTTTTTAGGAGGTGTCCAAGTAGCGTAGTCGACAATGCACTCGCATTTCGCCGCTGCGACCCGAGTTCGATCCCCATGATCGACAGTGGTTGCATGTGATAGGGTATGGCGGTCGCCCGCTTGGACATGTCGGTTTTCTCCACTGGCAGGTACTCCGGCTTCTTCCCACACCAATGACCCCCTCGCGCTAACATCCGTGCCAACGAGAGATATTAATATAAGTTTTAAAACTTGCTTATCGATCGTTGTAAATAAATAAAGTTCAGGGTTCATGTTTTTTATACTATGATTTTTTAAAAGACAAACGCAAACTGTAATTAACAAAAATACTAAATGATTTTGATTTTCTCTGGATTTCAAGGATTGCCATTTCCCTGTGATATTGAAAATGTTGTGAATCTTTTTCAATGTTTCAACACGGAAGATATACTGTGTTCTATTGAGGAAACTTTTACTATGTATATTGCAAAGTTTAAACCGGCGCAATTAAAAAAAAATTGTAATTCACAAAATCATCATAAAGTTGAAACAATCGAAGACTTGATTGTTTTCAAACAACATATACTTCCTCAAAGGCAGCACAATATGTTGTTTATAAGTGTTGATTAAAACGTATGTAAACACCTTATTTCTGAAAGGACAAAAATGTAACAAAAACAAAAAAATGAACAACTCCTAAAAGTATTGATTAAAAATAATTTATTTATTGTAGTGAACGTTAACACATTGTATCAAGAACTGTAAACATACCAAACGCAAAGTGAAACTCGTGCAAAATAACTCGAACGATACAAAATGCAAAAATTACAAAATTATATTAATCATGTAATGATAAAGTTTAATACAATAAGTAAGTGTAATAGTACACTTTATATGTCAGGGCCATTTGTTATCTTTTTTCAAATATTATTATTGGGGTTTATTTAATAGAACGTTGTAATAAAAATATATAATCGTCTGCATTATGGTTTTGTTTCCGTCGATGACATATTTTGCAACATCCTGATTTGAACAAAAAAATCATTTGAATAAAAGAATTTCAAAGAGGAATATTACTCTCTGACAAACATCGTTTTACATCCTGGGAACCTAGAGAGATAGAATTTTGGATGGATGATATCAAAGGCAGAGATCGGTGTCTTCGAATAATAAGGTCAGGTTTCAGTTCGGTGATACCTAATCGCAGGAAAGCATATCCGTCATCATCATAAGCAATGTTTTTCTTTGCAATGCAAACACTCTGTCTCTTCCTAAGCAACAGCCGACTATAATCTTCATCGTCTTCATGATAATTATCATAAATAATTGACAGTAAATGTCTACTTTTAACTGAATCACTTGTCATTCTCGTCCTACTCGATGTAAAACAAGATTCCTCACTAATATTACTGTTACGAATCATTTGAGAATGCCTAATGTCATCGTAACCCAAAGAGCGATCAATAGTTGGAGAGTTGTTAGTCCTAGAACATTGATGTACCCCTACAGGCCTGCCTAAAAGACGAATTGATAAACTGCACAATTGAGTAAAGGCAACCTACAAAATATGCACCTCAAATTTGATGAAAAATGCATTTTACTGATAGATATTGTTTATATATTTTTGACTTGACATTAATGATCAAATGTTCCAATACGCAACCTGGTGACGTCACAAGGACAGGATATTTAATGAATGTAAAAGCTATAAGAAATCAATTTGATGCATGCAATTAAAATGCACAAATAACATAACACAGTACTGCTCAAATCATAAACGAAGAGATTTATTTAACTACATGTATACAAAAGATAAACATAAACCGGCCTATGTATTTCTATATAGTTAATGTCAAAATTTACGAACAAAATTATACAAATTGAATTTCCGACATTTCTTAACTTAATATATCATCATAATTTGACGTCAATTGAATATATATATTATATTTACAGTAAGATACATCAGTATAGATTAAACATTTCATTTAGGTATTTTAAGTGAATATCTTGCATGAAATATGCAGCCTTAACTCACCCGCGAAATTATTTTTTAAATTTAACACAGTGTTATCTTTGTAAGCAAGCACACATATTTTCTTAACAGTGTTGAAATTATTAGAGTAAGAATGATATCTTTTATGAAAACAATAATATATATATATAACAGATACGATAACTAGCAGTACAACTAAATTAATCAACTTAGAATAATTTACCTGGTTTCAAATCCATTAATCTTCTGATACATCTAAAATAAACGTAGTGTTGAGTTGTTGTCATTTTTTAAATGCATGCGACTTTCAGTAAATATGCTGTCAATAAATTAACATTATAGTAAATAAAAGAATGTTTTGTACCCCTTTCTAAAATAAAATGATGTTCCACAAACGACGAATGTTGTTAAGGAACCAATCAAAAGAAAGCTCACAAGAATCCATGGTTGTTTTTCATTTGACTGAATAGGCTTTTTTCTCACCGCGCTTTCACTTGTTTGATGTATACCCATTTGGTATGTAGATTCTGTGAAAACTGTCTTTGAAAAGGCTGTAGATATCTTATTCAAAGTTTGGAGGGGTGCTTTAACATAAGAAATCATTTCCTATAATCATGTATTTATTTTTTTAAGTAAATGTGTCAAAAAATATATATATAAGCGGTTTTTCAATCTTCATTCTCTTTCGCAATAAAAGAAGCGATACATGACGATGTTAGAGCTAATGCTTCACTCACATGTCTCATTATGTGATGACTGACACCCAGTCTGTATATCACACAGGTGAGCTTCACACTCGCATGGCGTTGAACAGAGATAACCATAGAATCCTGACTTACAGGATATTTCACAATTCCATCCAAAACTTCCATTTTTACACACTGAAAAAAGTTTACGAGAACACTTATATCCAGATTTGAACATTTTAAAAAATTATTTCGTAAAGATTTTTAAAATCAAGGAAAATAATTTTTAAAGATTTTAACAACCCTTGTATAAAAATAATCCCAAACATGTATACCTATTTTAAAAATGTAATATTCTTGAATATGCAGTGTTCAAAATACTCGCTTTCTAGCTGAAAAATCTTTTGCAAATTACTGACAATATATTAGTTGAGCTAATACTAATTTTTCTTGAAACATTTATTTGAGCCTTAAAAGTCTTTATAAGTAGTATTTGTTGGTTTACAATATCATTTATTTTTTCTCTCCTACCCTCTCAGTAAAATTTAACAGTTTACTGTTTATATGAACAAACTTTAGAATCATTTTTACATTTTTATTATAACAAAATGTAAAACTCTTTTTTGTTTTGGCTGATTTCTTTAAATTTCTTTAAAACAAAGCAGATTATGACAAATTTTATATTTGATGGACCGGAGGAATTTAGAATAATGTCGGGTAAATACAATTATTAAGTAATCGAAGGGATTTTGTTGTTTTATTACAGATTAATTAGTTTCGTCTATTTTGTATGTGTATTCAAATTTGAAAGTGATCTATTGAAAGTGATCTATTGAACTGCCGGTCAATAGACTGCGATCTATTCGACCGCCGGTCAATAGACTGAGATTTATTGGACCGTCGACGTATTCTAGAAAAAACTTTAATTGCTACAAGATTAAAAGATAACTTTATTATGCTTATTTTACTATTGTTCTTAAAAGTTATCTTTTAGGTCATCTAAGTATTGATTACAATGACTTGAATGCACAATATACATAATATACATACTGATATTACATAACAATAGTGCAACTTTCCAGGTTAACCATAATTTAAGAAATATACCAAATGACTGCACCGCTCTTGAATTTCCATCTATTAATTATATAGAGTAAAAGATGAATAAACAACGATATTTTTGTTTTATACTCTGCATAAACAGAAAAGCAAGTCTTTCATTCATTTATCATACATTAATATAATAAAGATTTTCTACGGTATTGACTGAATTATGAGCCCTATGTGTCGCTTAATCTTGATCATTAAACTACTACAAGAAGTCAAATTTAACAGTATGAAATAACACAGTATAAACCGTAAGTTAGTTATCTGACCGCATAATTGCTAGATGAATGACGACGACTGACAAACATATCCCTATTCATTTACATTTAATTAAACACCAGAATATGTACTTGAATAGATATGATAAATTCATCACGTTAATTCTGCTAAAATGTGCTTATAAAAGCAGTTTCTTTTTTCAAGTTATTTTAATAGATCAGTAGATTAAATTAAAGGTGGTGACATCAAAAGTATGGTCACCATAACACTTCTCCGGAGACAGAGTTTAAGTATCTAACCTAATTGAGACAAATGCTATTCCATACACCATTTGATTTTAACAATTTACAAAATACATATTATACAATCATTAATTTTATCAATACTATTAAAAAGAATATCGGTTGTTTAATGCATAATTATCTGTTAATAAATGTGCCACGAATTGTTTCTTCTGAAAACAATTAAAAGAATTAATTATCACAAGTACACCCCGATGAAGATATATAAAGATATCCTAAAACATGGGAAAATCGGTTGGTTGTTTCACCATATCTGATGCCATTGATTGAACTTTAGACTTGGGGAAACAATGTTTCTCTTGTCGCATTAGGTCAGGTTAACGATGAAGATCAAGGCCTTGATAAATCTTTACTAGATATGCTATAATTGCAAATTTTACTTAAAAGACCAATAGAGATGTATATGCAGAGATAGAGGAAAAGAGAATTAGAATAAATACAGAGAAAATACAACAAAATCATTCATACCTGTACATTCCTTAGATTTTTCGTTAAAATATTCATTGTAGCAGCAGATTGTATTAACCCTTTAAAAGATATGAACTTTGTATGAACCTTATTGCTGGACATTAAACATTGACAAAGTATTGATAAGTTGAAGTTAGAAAAATGAATAATTAAATGTAAACGAATAATGAAAATCACTAACCTGTTACAGGGGGTTGTAAAAACAACAGCAAAATAGATGTAAATAATCTCAAATAAAAGCCACGTGCGAGACATGGTGTCTTAACAGTAGATGCTTTCTTTGGAATAAATATAAGCAATTCGGAAGTTTTGGAAGAAACAAACAACGATGATATGTCGGGCTTCAGAGTTAAAGTTAAAAAAGTATATTGGTTTAAGCTGTCATCATTCGTACGATTTACTAAAACATGACATGAAGAGGAAATATGTGTATCTTTCCTCATTATTTTTTAAAAAAAGGATCGTACGTTTAACATACAAGTTCATTTACGCGATGGAGTTTTGTTATACGAATACAGAACTTTATGGCTGAAGCTCGGTGAAAAGTGAACTGCGTTCTTAAACGCAGTTAGCAATTCAAAACTTAGAATTCACATTTTGGACCTGAATTTTTCAGGGTCATCTACTGGTGGTATACCATTACCACCCTGAAAATATGGTGAAGTGGTCATCTCTTCTTTTTGAGATTCGGGATTATTTGCAATTGAAAGGTAAACTGCGTTCTTGAACGCAGTTAGCAATTCAAAATTTAGAATTTATATTTTGGACCTGAAATTTTCAGTGTCATCTACTAGTGGTATACCATTACCAGCCTGAAAATATGGTAAAGTGGTAATCTCTACTTTTTTAAATTCGGACTTATTTGCAATTGAAAAGTGAACTGCGTTCTTGAACGCAGTTCGCATTTCAAAATTTAGAATTCACATTTTGGACCTGAAATTTTCAGGGTCATCTACTGGTGGTATACCATTACCACCCTGAAAATATGATGAAGTGGTCATCTCTACTTTTTGAGATTCGGGCTTATTTGCAATTGAAAAGTGACTTAAGGCAACGTACAAAATATTCATCTAAAACTTGATTTTAAAAATGAGTAATTTTGAAAATGAATGTGGTACTATTTATCCTCAGTCAAAATTAAATTAACGCATAAATATTGTTAACAAATGTTTTTGACTTATACAATAATAAACTTTTGTTCAAATAGGCGAACAGGTAACGTTACACCGCAGTATTAATGAATGTTAAAGTTATAAGAAATCGGTTTGACGCATGTGCATGCAATTCAAATTCAACAAATAAAACTCGATTTTTGGTAACACAGAGACTAAAATAAATATACAAAATCACTGCAAAAATCATAAACAAATATATATTTTACTTTGGAATAGAAAAACATAGAACAGCTTTTGTATTTCCATGCAGTTATGTCAAATTCTTGAAAAAAAATTTACCGATTGAATTTTCGACATTTGTGAACTTACACCGTCATTATATGACGTAACTTATGTGGACAGTAAAGTACATCAGCATAGATTAAACATTTCATTCATGCATTTTTAGTATTTATCTTGCATGCAATTTCAATATGCAGAATTAACTCGCTTGCGAAATGGATTTGCTTTCAGAAAATGTATTGTTTTCTTAATTTGCAAACAGTAACATTTTTTTTTATCTATGTTAATATTATTTGATAAGGACGATGATTTTATGAACTCAATGGTCTATATAACAAAATGATGAGATAGCTTGCAGTGCTTTTAAATTTATTTTTACTGAGAGTACTTTACCTGGATACAGATCCATTAATCTTCTAAAAATCTGAAATAAACGAAGCGTGGTGTTGTTATCATTTTTGTAAATTCCTAGGACTTTCAGTAAATAATTATCAATTAATTAAAATTAAATAAAAAATTTTTGTACCGCTTTCTTAAAAAAATGTTCCGACAAGGACGAATGTTGTAAAGGAATCAATCAAAAGAAAGTTCACAAGAATTTATGGTTGTTTTTCATTTGACTGAATATGCTTTTGTCTCACCGTGATTTCATGTATATCTCCTTTGCCTGTTGATTCTGTGAAAACGCTCGTTGAAATGGCTGTGGATATCGTATACAAAGTTTTAAGCGGTGCCTTGACATACGAATTACTTAATATAATTATTTTTCATATTATTTATTAACAATAATCTCTAACACTGTGTTAACGGATAGAAATAAAATATAAAAGACTTCTCCGTGTTCATTTTTCTGCATACATGGACGAATACATAGCATTATTATAGCTAATGGTACTCTTACTTGTCTCAATCTGTGGTGGCTGACACCCAGTCTGTTTATCACACAGGTGAGCCTCACACTCACATGACGTGCGACAGAGATAACCATAGAGTCCTAACGTACAGGGTGTTTCACAATTCCATCCAAAGCTTCCATTTTTACATACTGAAAAAAAGGTAACGAGAACACTTATTTAGATTTGAGCAATATTTAAAATATATTTCATAAAGATTTTTTAAATGCGTTTTTTTTTTAATAAAAAAGATTTAAAAAAAAAAATTTGATGGCTTTGATAAAAAGATTAAAATGATGCAAAAATTATTAATAAATTATGATGATGATGAATAATTAAGCTTGGTTAACAAAGCTAAACAACCATTTACATCCTATTTAAGTGGGTTATTTTTCATTCATATAATATGAGTTAACGAAATGATCAAACCATAGCTATGAAAATTACCACAAGTGTTCATTATATATCTGCACACCAAGAACAATAATAATAAGAATATACGATTTTGTATACATCTTATATGTATTCGTAGTTTTATTCGTATTTTAGAAACCCTTTATCTTATTCACATTTTAACATTTTTAATGCTACACATGTAGTTTTGTAATATTCCTTTGCATTAACAAAAAACATGTGAAACGCACAGTAATACGTTGTCGGACATATTGTTTAAATGTGTAAAGAGTTAAACATGCAGCCATTGTGTTTACATGTTGTTTATGTCGTAAAAAAAACAGCTGCGGTTCAAAATTCAAAGATAAATGTTTTGAAATAGTCGATTGATCAATATGAGCATGGGTAATTTAAAATTGCATAGTGATTAATAATGCTTACATAGTGCGCAGAATTTTTCGACATATACCAAATGACTGCGCCGCTCTTGAATCTTCCTTTCAAAATTAATATAGTGTAAAAATTGAATGAAAATCGTTATTTCTGTTTGATACTCTGTTCAATATGAAAAAGCAAGTCTCTGATTCCTTAATGATACATTTGGCTGGTCGAGGCTATTGATTGAATTATGTGCTCTAATTTTCGCCTAATATTGATAATTAAACTACTGTTAGAAGTCAAACTTTACAGTGTAAAATAACCCAGTATAAGCCGTAGCATAGTCATCTGAACGCTAAATCCCTAGATTAATGACGATGACTGACAAACATATTCCTGCTATTCACTTACAATAAATAAACACCAATTAGAATATGCATCTGAATAAGTGTTTTAAAATTATCAACTTATTTCTGCTAAAACAAAGTGCTTATAAAAGCAGTTGAATGGTTTGTTTATGTTCTTTTAATAGATCAGCAGATTAAATTAAAGGTGGTAACATCAAAAGTATGATCACAATAACACTTCTCTAGAGAACAGAGTTAAGATATATAACCTAATTGAGACAAATGCTTTTCCATACATCATTTAGATGGTAACAATTGACAAAATACATAATAATTATAAGAAATTCATTAATTTTATCTGTTTTAAAATGCGTATTTATTTTTGATAAAAACTTAACGAGTTGGGTCTTATGAAAACACTAAAAAGAGTTATTTTTCACGGGTACGATGCTTGATGCTAAAATATATAGGTATCCTAAAACAAGAGACAATTGGTCAGTTGATTCACCATAGCTGCTGCCCCTGAGTGAATTCTAGACTTGCGGAAACGATGTTTTTCTTGTCGCACTAGTTCAGGTTAACGATGACGAGCAAGGCATTGATATATATCTTACTGGATATGCGATAATATTCTACATAAAAGCGGAAATGCAGACCAATAGGGATATATGTGCAGAGATAGAGAAAGAGATTAAGAATACAGAGAAAATGAAACAAAATCATTCATACCTGTACATTCTTTAGATTTTTCGTTAAAATATTCATTGTAGCAGCATGTTGTATTAACCCTTTTGAAAATATGATTCTTGTATGAACCGTATTGCTGGACAGTAAACATTGACAAAGTATTCATATGTTGAAGTTAGAAAAAAAAGCATAATTAAATGTAAATGAATAATGAAAATCACTTACCTGTTACAGGGAGCTGTAGAAACAACAGCAAAATAAATGTAAATAATCTCAAATAAAAGCCACATGCGAGACATGGTGTTTTAACAGTAGATTCTTTCTTTGGAATAAATATTAGTAATTCGGAGTTTTGGGAGAAACAAACAACGATGATATGTCGAGCTTCAGAGTGAAGTAGAAAGTATATTCATTTAAGTTGTCACAACTCTTACGATTTACAAAAACATGACACGAAGAGGAAAATTATGTATCTTTCCTCATTATTTTTTTATAATAAAGATCGCACGTTTAACTTAAATGCTCATTTACTCTATGAAGTTCTGTTATACGAATACGGAACTTTTTAGCTGAAGCTCGGTATACCATTTCGGTTTCAGATTTTCCTTTAGGATTGTAAACAACCATGACAGGCCTTATCCTTTACGTCAACACCGATAAAAAAAAACCAAGAAACCAAAGTTTACACTGAAAAATGTATTTTGAAAAAAGCTATCAAATAAACTATCTGGAAAAAATGACAAAATTAAAAAAGGCATTAGCTATAGTTTCCATAAATACACTCTCTCTCCCTCTCTCTCTCATTTCTCTCTCATTTCTCTCTCTCTCTCTCTCTCTATCCCACTGTGTTTTGTGCTTATGTTACATTTCTCTACTAAGTATTATGCGTATAATTAATACTTTTAAATTAGCTCATGTATTTTTCAAGCATGTTATCTCAATCAAACAGAATTATATTTTATATTTTTTAAGAGACGTGTTTTAATTTTGATTACATTTCCTCCACCACTGATGAAATAACGAACTTTTATTTATATGTCTTCCTGCTATGAAATGTGGTTACAACATATAGAGGGTTATGCTGCATACCAGTTGTGATACATATGCAGAGTCAGACGGAGAGAGAAAAAATAAAGAGAAAGTATAGCTAGATCATTCATACCTGTGTTCTTTTTAATTTTCGTTAACATATTCATTGTATCAGCATGTTATATGAATTCATGAATATTGTCCATTTGTGTTATCATTTATTTCTGTACATTTTTTTTAATCAATGCATGGATAAAAATTGAAATCGCACAAAAAGTAATAAAAACGCAACAACAAAATACGGTAAACAAACTTTTATTTGCGTGCGAGAAATTTTCGCAAGGTTTTCGAGAGCCTCCTTGTCGGGAATATTTACATGTATTGCCGTGGACCAGCATTTCGCTTTTATATTTGTCGGGAAAATTAGTCGCGAAATAAAGTCGTCACGAATAATAGTTGGTGTACAGTAAAAGTTCGATATTGTCAGTGGTAACCACGAACAAGACGTGGTATATCCAACAGTTGCTACCTTTTTACTTGATATGTATAAGTCATTACGAGTTCTCAAGGAAAAGGAACTATGTTAAAATGTCGTGGTTGGGAAATTAGAAAACAGAAAATATTTCTAGTTAAGTTGTCACTATTCGATTTCAAGCAGGACATGGAAAGGGAAGTTTAGATAGTCTTTCCTCATTATTTGTATAAAATCAAGGAAGCACATTTAACATTTACACCATACATTTATTACACGGAAATATGCGGCTCATCCACAACCGATTATTTTGTTTTTCTCTTAAAATAGCCAGTACGTAATATTCTTTTTTAACTGCAAAACACAAACAAGAGGCCCAGGGGCCACATCGCTCACCTGAACAACAATTGCCTTAATTCTGATCAAATTAGCATTACAGTATCAAAATATCTTGACAACTGAGTACAGTAAATCTTGCTAAAAAAAAAAATGAAAATCTGCCAATTAATATCCAACTCTTATTTTTTGGTAAATACCGAGCCCCTTTTGTTGTTGTACCTGTAAGAAGATTTTTCTCTATTCCTATAACCCCCTCCCCATTTCGTGGCCCCACTATTCCCTAGGGAATCATGGTTTCATCAAACTTAAATCTACCTTTAATCTCATAACCTGTGCTTTCACACTAAGTACTGAGTTTTGGACCGAAAACTTTCCCAGAATATTTTTAAAGATTGTAAAACTTGATCCCCCAATTGTGGCCCCACCCTACCCCCGGGGACCATGATTTGAACAAACTTGAATCTACACTACATGAGGATGCTTCCACTCAAATTTGATCTTTTCTGGCCTAATAGTTTTTGAGAAGAAAATTTTTAGAGATTTTCTCTATATATTCCTATGTAAAACTTGATCCCCCAATTGTGGCCCCACCCTACCCCCGGGGACCATGATTTGACCAAACTTGAATCTACACTACCTGATGATGCCTCCACTCAAAGTTGAGCTTTCCTGGCCTAATAGTTTTTGAGAAGAAAATTTTTAGAGATTTTCTCTATATATTCCTATTCAAAACTTGATCTCCCAATTGTGGCCTCACCCTACCCCCGGGGACCATGATTTGAATAAACTTGAATCAACACTTCCTGAGGATGCTTCCATTTTAATTTGAGCTTTTCTGGCCTAATACTTTTTAAAACAAATTTTTAAAAAGATTTTCTCTATAGTTTCCTATGTAAAACTTGATCCCCGAATTGTGACCCCACCCTACCCCCGTGGACCATGAATTGAACAAACTTGAATCAACACTTCCTGAGGATGCTTCCATTTTAATTTGAGCTTTACTGGCCAACTAGATTTTGAGGAGAAGATTTTTAAAGATTTTCTCTATATATTCCTATGTAAAACTTGATCCCCCAATTGTGGCCCCACCCTAGCCCCGGGGATCATGATTTGAACAAAATTGAATCTACACTACATGAGGATGCTCCCATTATAATTTGAGTCTTTCTGGCCTGATTGTTTTTGAGAAGATTTTTAGAGATTTTCTCTATATATTCCTATGTAAAACTTGATCCCCCAATTGTGGCCCCACCCTACCCCCGGGACCATGATTTGAACAAACTTGAATCTACACTACCTGATGATGCCTCCACTCAAAGTTGAGCTTTCCTGGCCTAATAGTTTTTGAGAAGAAAATTTTTAGAGATTTTCTCTTTATATTCCTATGTAAAACTTGCTCCCCCAATTGTGGCCCCACCCTACCCCCGGGGACCATGATTTGAACAAATTTGAATCAACACTACCTGAGGATGCTTCCATTTTAATTTGAGCTTCTCTGGCCTAATAGTTTTTAAAAGAATTTTTAAAAAAGATTTTCTCTATATATTCCTATGTTAAACTTGATCCCCCAATTCTGGCGCCACCCTACCCCCGGGGACCATGATTTGAACAAACTTGAATCTACACTTCCTGAGGATGCTTCCATTTTAATTTGAGCTTTTCTGGCCAAACAGTTTTTGAGAAGAAGATTTTTAGAGATTTTCTCTATATATTCCTATGTAAAACTTGATCCCCCAATTGTGGCCCCACCCTACCCCCGGGGACCATGATTCGAACAAACTTGAATCTACACTACCTGATGATGCCTCCACACAAGTCTAAGCTTTACCGGCTTCATAGTTTTTGAGAAGAAGATTTTTGAAAAATACCAACAAATTTTCAATAATTCTCAATTATCTCCCCTTTAAAAAGGGTGTGGCCCTTCATATGAACAAACTTGAATCCCCTTCACCTAGTGGTGCTTTGTGCCAAATTTGGTCGAAATCTGCCCAGTGGTTCTTGAGAAGAAGATGAAAATGTGAAAAGTTTACAACGACGACGACGACGACAACGACAACGACGACAGACAACGGACAAATTGTGATCAGAAAAGCTCACTTGAGCCTTTGGCTCAGGTGAGCTAAAAAGCATCGAAATGTTCTTATAATTGGCCGAACTACCAGTCTAGAGTTCGGCAGGAGGTTTTCATTGGCGTTTTGAAAAGTGTATTAGAGATGTTGATGTTGATATTATTTAGTTTAAAACAAAAATTTGGTATTAAATGGTTATTTCAGATTTAATCTCGGCATTTGTTATAGCCGGAGTGGCTCTGGTTGATGTAATATGAAGGGTAATACCAAGGCCGTGATAAACGTATCAATATTGACGATCAGTTCAAGCATATCTTTTACAACATACCCCATAGCATAGCATCGAAATATTAAAGCAAAGCATTGGAATGTCAAACCATAACATACAATCTCATAGATTCTCATTCGTCCTATCATACCATGGCATACCATAGCATAGCATGGTATATGATTTTAACTCGGTTTTTAAATGCTTTTACTTAAAAGAATCAGTGTTCACATTGCAGATTAGTGCTTAACTTTGGCTTCTTTTTATTTTTCTTCGAAATGTTTGTAACTGTTCCGTTAATGGAGTTGTTTTTGTTTAAAACATCATGGTATACCATAACATAGCATACCGTACTACCGTTAAGCCTTTTATTTTAATTTCTCGTAGCATGACATAGAAATCTTTTAGCACTGCGTTGAAATTTTGTATCATATCATTAAAATCACATTCAATAGTATAGCAAAAGATTTTCAATAGGTATGAATGATATACTGTATCATTTAAAGCGCACACTTCTCTAATAACCCTTCACTTAAGTTTTTATTTGAAAATAATTTAGTAAAGTAGCTATAGTTTACTAAACTCTTTTGTCTTTAAAGCAAAGTTGAATTACACAGTTTGAATGCATAAACAAATAGACATGCCTTCACATATTTAAAGTTAAATTATGTTTTTATCTAAGGTAATATATAGTCCAATGATCAAGCAATTTGTGGTTGTTATACTGGCTATGCAAGAAGCACATATACTGCATTTTTCTTTTATTCATCATTGAGATTCATTTAAGAATGATTTATATTTTGGTTTGTATTTACCATTTGTGTTTTATTGTAGAAAGATAAAAAGCAATTCTTATTGATTAGATGCATTTTATTGAACACCTTTTTTTCTATGTAACTTTTTAGAAACTGTTTTAACATGGCCTTAATAGGTTTTGTTGTAAAGAATGGTACAGATCGAAAATAATTCAAAATGTTGCACAACGTTTTTCAATAGAAAAAAATGTGACATACAAATGATTTGTCAAACCTTGATTATTTACAATTTCTTCAAAAAGCATCTTCCACAATAAATGTACAATTCTTTAAACAAGTAATAAGTTAAACAAACGAATTAGAAAACAGTAACTCCAGAATCTCGCATGTATTATGAATATGATTTGATCGGAATGATTAAATATCTTTTTTAGATGATGCTCAATCAGGCGTAACTACAACATTATACGTAACGATAGTACGTAGCATTGTTTCAGCTATATTTTCAATAAATTTCTTCTTCTTTAAGTATAAAAGGTTTCTGGAATACTAAGCATCAACAAATGCCTATTTCCTAGACGATCAGATATTTTGCATTTAATTTGGCTTACACCGTACTGGTCGCGGCCATTTCTAAGCTATTGGTGGTCATATATCCCGATCGTCTCCCATTCGCTGTTCGGGGGTCAAATCTCCTTAGAGACGAGTATCCACGATCCAGAGTTGTCCGCATCTGATTGTAAGCCATGGAACTCCTATATGGAAACAGCTTTACCCCTATCATAAATGAAGATCGCATATTCTTTGAAGAAGCCTTTTTTCTAGACTCTAGGCTATTTTGTATCAGGTGTTTTTATTTGAAAAGACACATACCTTTTGGGAGTTGATCTTTTCTTGAAACTTTCAAAACGTACCACCTGAGTGAGTTAAAATTGTTATTATTATTTTCTATTTTTAATAGATTTTAAATACAATGAAAAATATTTTCGCCCTTAAGAGTTTAACATTCTTAACGATTTAAGAATCTAAATGAATCAGGATACTTTACGGAATAGCTTACGCTATCAGTATGATGATAATTACTAGTCCAAGAACCAACAGAAACAAAGCGACTACCACCAATGTTAGAAGCGGCCATATACTACTGATGGGGAGGTCCGGCTCCTGTCTACCTAAAATATTCAAAATCAGGTTAGAGTAAAATTTGATATGATCTTTTCAATAAATATAAACAACTTTGCCAATTAAAACAACAAATACTAGAGCTTATAAAATATAATTATTAAGGTTTTTCAAATTTAGTTTGTTTAAGCAAACAATTAACACTGTGCCAGATTATTGTACCAGTGGGAAGGTGGTAACTGTGCATTCGGCGGAAATTGTTTAAACAAAAATCCAAAGTTATCAATCAATAGTTAATTAGATAGAGCGCATAAAACTTTTTAATTAGTGTATCTCACCTGACTGGTGGATCATTAACCTTAGTTAAAAAATAATTCCTTCCAAAGAACTTATTATTTTATAGAATATTTTCAAACAAGTTCTGTAGAACTTTTAAATAATAAAGGTATTTCTGAAAAGAAAAGAAATTAAGCAGGGATTTTAATACCATAAAAGTGATTTTTTTAAAACTCTTTTTTAATGATTTTCTAAAAAAATAAAATAAAAAAAACTTTATTTCAAGTAGATTTGTACCAAGTATCACTACAGGAAAACTGTTTACTATAGAAAAAATAATAGCCTGACAAAAACATATCAATAACGGAGAAGTGATTACAGTTTGTAACAATGGTTTATCACATGACATATACGATTTTTCGGACAGTGCACTTGAGTGCAAAGATACCACCATGACACTGGCGTTATTGTTTGGCACAATGTTGTGTTTTTTCTTTGTCAATGGAAAAGTTTGTATATAACAGAGAACGTACCGGTGGCGTGAAATGGAGACGTTTTTATCAATGGGAGCTTTCCCTTCACAGTGGTTTGTCTAAGATTTGTAACTGTGTACAAAACATTTGGTAATTTTGTTACATTTTAAGAACCTTATCTCTTTCATAAAATGAAAAGGGAAATGAAAACTATAACGAAAAATGACAATAACAAACTGCCAACCGTCTCAAAACATTTTTTTCATTAAAAAAAATGAAAAGAAAAATAAATTATTTGTTTTTATTTTTATTGTGACATTCACTGCCATTTTGGAATTTTATAATGGTTGTTACACTCGCTATAGTAAATAGTATTATTTTACCATTAGCTAGATAAATTCATTAGCTTTCAAAAAAACATTACCTTTTGAAGAAATCCGTTCTTTGATGTATCTGTATAATAGATACCTTTACAAATTCAAAGCAAGCATAAGAATTACGACGAAATGACACTTTGATTGTAAAATCAGCAATACCTGGTTTTATATGAAACATGAGACTGTGTTGATTTTGTAACAAGAATCGAAACCTGACTAGGTGTACTGGTGTCAGAGCTGGATCTTGGCGTACCTATTTGATCAGAAATATCGATACTTTTATATCAACACGTTTGTTTAAAGCTGACATGAATTCATTAAAACGCATTATTTCCCTTTTATCTTCGACTACCGCCATATTAGTTTTCTATTAATCTGCTCATCGCTACACAACCCCTATGTAAGGCCAATAGCACTATTCATGCTTTACCGCATTCAGGTATGCCATACACCCGAACACGTTACATTGGAAGAAAAAGGCGTTTTGAACAAAAATAATATGACAACCACTACACGGACAATGAATAACCAATGAACGACGAAACAAGACGTATTATCGCATATGCACTAACCGCACATTGTGGCAAATCGAGCAATGTCAGTGATCGTATGGATTTTGAAACGGGGCGTTATTGTAGAAACCAATGGATACGATGTTACGTTGTTACTTTGTTGAAATTACTATCGTTAATCTACTGTGTTGGATGAAGTGCCGCCGTTAAGCACTCTGTATGAACGACACACGTGTTTGATGTGCATGCAAAGGCAGCACTATCTGTAAATATTATTGCGAATACCTTGGAAAATCTTTAAAAAAAATTAAAAAAAAATTTAATTTTGGTTTCCTTTATTTCAAGTTTTTTACTACAATGTGTATTTTATGCGTTTAGAAGTCCTTGCAACCTGAATGCCTCGATCGAAAAGCAACCACGTTACTTTCTCAACGGGTATATATACCCCAGTGGCAGTTTTGGAGCGATCGAAACTAATAAGGCGACCAAATGCTTTTATGAATTCATGTTAGCTTTAATATCGTCTGTTCTTTGTTCATCCTTTTATTGATCATAATTAGAAAGTTGCACATACGTGTTTGTGTTACGCTATTTTCTCTTTTCCTGTAATTGATATAAGTTAATTTATTTGTAGAGCTTACTTACGATACATGGTAATGATGAAAAAAAAGCAGGAATAGAATATATTTACAACTATTGTACCTGGTAGTATTGATTATTTCCAAAGTGTTCGATCTTCGATTTTCTGTGTAACGTAAACTGAAGAACTGCTGTTCACGAATACTGATTGTTCGTTGTGGGTCTTTTACATGTAAACCTTCAAATAGTAATTTAGTCAATTTTCTTGTACACTAATCATTACTGATAAATAGTTTAATAAAAATGTCAAGGCATTCACCATAATGTTTTGTAGATGTGTCCAGCATTGATTTCACTGTGGAACCTGTTCTTGGACAGCCAATCACTGGGTCACAGTCTTTTGCCAAGCAAAAACATGGTTGTCGACACAGATCTCCGTAGTAACCAGAGACACATTTTTCTTGACAGTTCCACCCTATACTTCCGGGGTCGCATGCTAATAAATAAAGCATGTCGTCATTTTGATTAATGAATTATTTTTTTGGTAAAAGTAAACAACAGCAAAGAGAAATACTTTTGCACGAATTGGTGACTGGATCTTGGAATTCATTGTAGCAACAAAGCAGGTCTGGAACTCTGTTTACCGATAAAAAAAAAAAGGAAAACACTATATAAACAAAGTTGAAATCGAAAATACATTTTTGGAGAGAAAAAAGCAGTACATTAATGTGAGTTTTGCCGAGTAACTGAGTTACAGAAAGTGAAAATATAATTTATTGAAAAAAGTTACCAGGAAACTTGGAAAATAACATATGACATAATATGACATGAATGTATGTTTGAACATCACAAACATGCTACGTGAAAAAATGACAATAACAAACCATCAACTATCTCAAAAATCCATAAAACGAAAAACAAATTCAAAGCAGAGCAATACGGACCTCCAGAAGGTTTGAGGTAGGACCAGGGGCCTAGGAGGAGTGGGCTTCAAACGAGACTATTGATAGTCCTGGTTTATCAACCTTTGTCAGTAGCTTGCATTGCCTTAGAAATTGTTCATACAAAGAGTATGCCCTAACGTATCGAATTAACTGAGAGACAAAAACACCATATGCAGGTGATGAAGGTATATTGCAAAATAAGTAAGAAAAGTTGACCATAGGAAAAATGAAGTCATCTCGTTTATCATAAAGTTTTGTTGTTAGGTTTCCATCAATGTCCATTTCCATTAAAATATCCAAATATAAAACAGACGATACTTATTTTCTTACCTTCTGCAGCCAGAATTAAAAGAAATGACTGATACCAACGAAATATAGAACGTCCATAAAAGTATATTTTGTTGTACGCTGGTCTTCATGTTCATATGCAGTTGTAGCTTTTCAGGAACTAATTTTAATCTGTTTTATTAAAACATCCTTATTTTGAATATAAAACCAGTATGCACAAATGCAGCACTAAATGTGATAAACGTTAAATGATTTATTTGCGTAAATCATCAAATGTACAACTTAGCTAGCTTAAATGTCCACTTGAAAAGCAAAAGTTTTATGTTCATATACAGTTGATTTATGGGGACGATATAAACACACAAACTAGGTTTTAATTGGTTTGTTTCAGAGCTTTAAAGCAACGTTTTAAGTCTACATCTTTGAGCGTCTTAAATGATAAAATATTCGACGATTTTTTACTTTTTTCTGTTGAACCACTACATTTATCAATAAAATTTGCAACATTCTTGAGTTAAGAAATTGTGTTTTTATGATCTTCATAGCGTTACATCCTTAAATGAGACTGACACGTCATCGTTTCCAAGTATTATTAAGTTTGCAGAAGAAAAAAAGCTTAAAGTTTAAAATTATTTTGAGAAAAACTATTTTTTTAGCAAACCTACCGCAATATGGAATAATGGCAGAACAACCGATATATATATATATATATATATATATATATATATATATATATATATATATATATATATATATATATATATATATAAATCCAAGAAAAACCTCAGTGGTCGGTGAAATATATATAAAACTTAAATAAATGAAAACACAAAGATCGAGTAAAACATAAGCGCTTTCATTTTCTTCAGATGTTTTACAATACTGTCATCCCTGACATCTTTTATCATATACATGTAAAAATCAATATTTGTAGTTAAATGTGAATGATTTTAACTGTAGTTTATTCTAACATCATGGGATGAAAGAGTTCCTCTGATAAAAAGTTTAACATGTTACATTTTAATGAAAGTCACAAAACATTAGAGATGTTAAACGACGCACCGATGCTTTAAGTACACACAACAGTTTGAAAAGAGTAATATTCAAGAATTTGTTAGTGTAAAGTTTCTCTTTTAAGTATTTAATATGTTATGTGAAAAAAATAAAAATAACATAAGGTTAGAATTAAAAATATCTATGTTTCCACTATCGCGATCGACCCAGTAATATCCCGCCGACTGATTTTTTTCTTAACACAGTTTTTTTTTTATAGAAACCTTATTTAACCTCATCATCAACATTGGCGAAATACTCGCTTTATGATCGATAACTTCGCCGGAAATTCCTCCGAAAGGGAAGTTGAAGTCACCCTGTATTCTGAGTTTACGATCGTATAAATTAAACCCAAATATATTAAAAAGATAAACATTTCATTCAAAAGACGTTTCACAGCCCCAGTTAACCACTGTTGTGATTAATAATTTGCAATTGTCTTATTTGTGATGGGTTAAAAATATAACGGTGATGCAACATGCCTACTGTGCAATGAAAATTACAACCGATGTGTATTACTTTTAGTGTTGATATTACAATAAGTTGGTAATTTGTATTTAGTTAATAACTTTGCCAACTTAATGCTAAAATAATCATAAAAACCATCTTCTACAGTCATCTTAGAAATTAAAGTGATCCTATACAACAACGGTTGTAATTGGGTCATAGGGTTGGACTAATAACTCCAAAATACACAGAAGTACAGAATATGGTTTTATTTGTCATTTAGCTAACACAATTACAAGACATTTCATCTATAAACTGTATGAATACATGTAATAAATTTAAATTATTAGATAGTATAAGTTTTTAAAACTTTTAGAAGTTGTTTTATTTTTTATTAACTTGCTTTTGAAAATTTTAATAAAGGTTGAATCTTTGCATAACATAATTCCTGTAGGTTATGCTGTATCAATTAATGACAGTCTCCCTGATTTCTCATATTTCTTCCTTATAACTTTTCTGTTAGGGAGAAAAAAAGTCTCCCAAACATTAAGTTGATACTTGTGATATGAAAGACTCTTTATGATCTTAAAAATTTAAACAGTAATGCAAGTGCATTAACTCCTAATTGGTATTTAACTTATTTTTCTTATACCTAATAATTAACTTCTCTAATTGACAATACATAAATAAACACATTACTTTTGTATATGCATATAGTTGAATGAAATAAAATGGATAATCAACAACATATATTACTAATTCATCGAGACTTATGACTTCTTTATATTTGTATGGCTTCAGTGGGCGAAGAGACTACAAGTATTTTGTTTTGGTACCCACATTGAAACTTTTAATTTTGTTATAAAAATTAATTCTCATTATTATATTTATCATATGCCATCGCTAAGACACAATCGTTGCAAAGTTTCTTTTTTACCTAATTTAGTTTATACGTGTCAGTAAATAGTGATCTTGCCCCATGCGAAATTTACAGACCACTTATAAACCATATAAAATTAATTACAAACAACATAACAAATTCAACTTACTGAATGCCTTTGCCGCGTATGCCATATGTTCGTACAGCCATAATAATCTATAATCAACATTTTTTTCTCACTTTTAATTCAAAATCCTGCACATTTCAACCAATGCTTTCATTTGTAATTTTTATTTTACAAACGTTTTCTGATATTGTATTTATAATATGCTACATGTAGAAAAATATATTTTGGTATAACTTGTACATGCATATTTCAAGTTCTCAGTTATAGTTCTCCTGCAAATCCATTACAGATTAATTTTTGACGGACACATTATATAAATAGTGCCTGTTTGGGAGTGTAACAGTTGAAATTGACACCCCGAGAAAACCATTGTCAACCGACGCGAAGCGGAGGTTGACAATGGTTTTCGAGGGGTGTCAATTTCAACTGTTATCCTCCCAACAGGCACTATTTATATTGTTATACTGAATGTCTTTTTAAAAAAAATTAAGAAAATTTTACTGCTTTTATATAGGAATAACGTGAATTCTACAGCTAACCGCACGCGCATAATTTTCGCGCATGTAACATTTTTTAATGTTACCCGTTGCCAAGTGCGTTGCTAACGCTGAGGGTAATAGTAAATATTATTAACTGCGTCTTAACCAATCAGATTTCAGTATTTAACATGAAAGTATAACAATACTAGTAACGAATACAAGGGGTTTCCTGAACTATGACATATCATTTGGGGTCATCGCGTAATTTTCCTTATGGTGTGAATTATTTGGATGATTCCCATGAAATGAATACTGAACATGAAAAATAAGGAAGATTTACAACAAATGTAATCTAGTGCCATTCAAATAAGTGGAGAACACACACTCAAACTTTCATTTCTAGGCATGTTAGTTTACAAAAATAATGTTTTTAAATACACGTTATAAAAATTAAAAAATAACAAAACACTTTATGCTTTTAACATAAGACAGTTTTTTATTCGGGCAGAGGTGGGCTACCGCGCGTTACTCAATTTGTATGCACACACCGCTGCAGTTATGAGACTATATCTTTCAAAAAATAATGATTCCATGCTTAAATATAAAGTAATAAGGTTACGTTATTAGGGTAATTATAGTTATGTATAGATTTAAAGAATGTAAAGGACTAGTAAAAATTTGCAAAGCCCCAGACAGGTGTTTATTTAACTATGTTCCTAAATTTCACTTTTTTGACCATTACAGTGATTGGTTATTAGGAATAAAAAATAACAAGGCATTTTATTTTTAAAAATCAATCAAACTCTTGTGCGAAACTCAATCGATCTGTGATGAACAATATGAACTTAGAATGGCTGTTTTATTGTTATGACATCATTTTAAAAGGTTAAATTAAGTAAATAAACGACTATTTTGAAAGGAAACAAACCTATCGTAAACTGCGCTCTGCTTGGACCACTCCAACTAACCTTGAAGGTTCCTTGGCACATGTGCACCTATTTTTTTTCCTGGCCATTGTTTGTATTTTTTATAAGCAGCTAACTGCAGAGATTTATCCATTTGAGTTGTTTTGAAAAACACATCAAAAAAACATTTAGAGCTAGCGCTCCACAAACTTCAACAAATACGGTGATGGTCAACTATTTACTTATTCGATTACATTTTTTGTGACATGAACAGTTGAGAATTTTAAACGGCAGGCGATAGTGGCAACGATTTTTTTTAATAATTGATGGTTTTTTTTGTACCATAGCTTGGCAAGTGAGTTAAAAGTGTTGATTGTCTGTACATACTCACTCTTTTATAAAAAAACAAAAACAAAATTCGCAACAAGTGAAAAATAAAATCAAAAATTTTGTTTTCTAACATGTTCATTGTACTGTTCACAGTAAGAGATTCCTGCAGAATCAAAACATCAAAACACTAATAACTGACTAAAACTTAGTACGTCGACAACTTCTCATATGTTGCTCGAGACAAAACAATATTGCAATGGCTTTGTCACAAGAACTCTCATTTAATATACTTATATTCCTCCACGTGTGCGAACAAGTAAAGAAACGCGTATATAAGATGCAATAGGGGTATCATTGAATTTGACATTTATCAGTCACGTTTTCGCAATATACATTTCTCAAGAGGGGGGGGGGGGGGCGTATTGATTTATTTTTAAAGTATATATACGTGTATGTTTTTTCAGTCATTTTCAAAAACACACATGTATATTATTGATAAATAGTATCAAAAAGGATTTTTAAAAAAAGTACTATCATCATCAATATGAATTTCATTGAACAACTTAGGGTCAATAACTTGGTCTATCATAGAATCTTAAAAAAAGAGTGAAAATGTCTATTTCGTACATCTCACAAATCTTCAAATACAAAGTGTCTCTCATTTTATTTAATTATGATGCATTGCTTTGTTTTTAACCGTGTTAACATTTCAATTTTTGTTTTAGAAATATTCAAAGAAAATTGTGTTTAACTTTTTATCCCACGGAGTCATTTTCGTGAATGGTTGATATTCTGGACAGGGACTGACGTCCTTGAATGGATGATTCTGCAGTTGCTTTTTTGTAATTCTTTTGTAAGAAAACATAGCCTTCATCCTCTGTTATAGCTGTTTTCACTAAAATGCACGTATTCGTATTCTTCCTCAATAACAGGCGACTGTAATCTTCAACTTTGTTATCAGCATTATGGAACCCCGTTAAATGTGGACGTTTAGCTTCAACACGATTTCCTACCATGTTATTGCCACAAAGTGGTGAGTCACCACAATTGAATCTACTACTACGAATACATTGCGAGTAACGAATGTCATCGTAATCTGGAGATAAATCATTCTCGTTGTCAACAATTTCTACCGGAACGCAATCTTGTGGTTGAACAATTGAGAGTTCTTGAGATGTTGTTGCCTCTTTACCTAAATGTAATAAAACAAAGTATGTACATAAATTGTAATTTTATTTCCCTATACATGAATAATGCGAACTTCTAAAGTAAGAAAAATCACCCGTAAACATGTTTAGATACAACAATGGAATTGATATATAAATACAATGGTAGAATGAAAATATTAAAACGTAATATTGAAATATAAACTGATTACCTAAGCAGAGATTCACCGAACGTTTCAAATATCTAAACAAATCAGAAAATATGCATTAGTTTGCAATATTATCACAGAAACAATGTATTTACAATCAAATTTTTTCATCAATATAAGAAAGGTAATAAGTCATTTGAAGGTGTAAAATTATCGTTATTACCGCTTTATTTTCCGACGGAAGTACAAAACTATTGCACAAATAACGCTGACTACAATTAACACCATGATACTGAGGCTAGCTGCTATCCAGTCGTGATTTTTCGTGGCATTATCACTGACGTCTTTTGCTAAAAAGTTGGATAAATATTGGTAGTTTAATTTATTTGCTTGCAGAAAACATATCGATGAATTCAAAAGTACTGATAGTACTGAAAAGCGCTAACCCAGCTTCTGTGTGTATATAACAGATATATGTATTGTATAAAACATTTCAGCTTTTGTTTTCGTACTATATTTCCTCATCACTGCGTGACATCCCCTGCAATGATGTATGTAAGCCCGTACTTTAAATTCACGATAGCCCGTACGATTCACAATAGCCCGTGCAGTTATATGCATAATCCCCTTAGACTGGTCCCCTAACCAGTTTAAATGTTGTATACTTCTGCTCATAGGGGCGGTTATTCGATACACCGGAAGTAGAAGTCTTACGACAATAAAGCGCTGAGCTATGCTTAGCGCTTTAAAATGACAATAACAAACCGATTTGAATAAATCTGGTATTCTGTCATACACAATTGTAATTTTTTTTAACTTACTCAAAGAGAATATTTAGTCATATATGTCGCATTTGTCAACCGCAAATCGTAAACTCACACATTAACACGAATTTGACTTATATCATAATAATATAATTTTAACTATACGATTCATTAAGCGTACGTGGGGTTTTTTTTTAAGAAAATAAAAAATGTGTGATTTTAATTTTGATTTTTTTAAATGTTTTTTAAGCAACTTACATGTCTTATTTTGTCGTGGCTGACACCCAGTCTCTTTGTCACACAGGTGATCTACACACTCACATGGCGTGCGACAGAGATAACCATAGTATCCTGTTTTACAGGGTGTTTCACAATTCCATCCCACACTTCCATGTCTGCAAACTGAAAAATATGGTGTAAGATGATGGAGTAATTACCGTCATGAATAAAAAACGTATTGTGGTGTAAGAGTTACTAATGTAAAAGCAAAGTTAATGGCATAACATCTTCGTATAAGTAAAAGTAGCTGTTATGTCGGCTTTTCATCCAAGTATCTGAAACAAGAGACGACTGAGCTATAATATTTATTTCTGTGGTAACAATCTCAATCGGACCTGAACAGTCAACCACATTGCAAAGAGTGTTTTGAAGAAAACTATCATTTCAAAGGTATTCATTAACATCTTAATTTTTTATAGTCAAGTATAACTCTAGAGATCGATCACAAAGTAATGCGACTTAATTGGGTAATTGTCATTTTTTTGAGGGGGGGGGGGGTGGTGTTTGTTTTTGGGTTTTTTTTTATCTTTTTGTTTTCTTGTTTTGTTTTTTCATCGAGGTCATCTCTTTAAGGTAACATACAGCTGTTGTAATGCTATGTGGGAGAGTAAACTTTACCTTTTTTTTTTTTTAACAAGTCGGATCACATTAAGAAACATATATTGTTCTTCAACGTCCCTAATATTGTGGTTCAGTACAGTAAGTACATACAAAATATATATACTTTGTAAAACTATGAACAATCACTGTATCAGTAACAATGACTGAAGAAGACAATTATTCAAATTATGTGACTGTACAATGAACATCAAGACCAAACTTAATGTACGACTGTTTGATAATTGAATATAATATTCAAGATTATTATGGAATTTACAGATTATTGCATTTACATTATACACCTGATTTTTTAATCGTGTTGCAATAAACTGTTATTCTGATTTGCCTAATTGTTGCTTCACATACTTCCTGGTACATAATATTAATTGGTATATCGTATAATCATATCTAATTAAGGAAATATTTCCCTATTTCCTTCACGCAGAGATAAAAAAATAAAACAAAAATTTAAAACATCTGTATGCGAATCATATAAAATAAGGAAGTTTTACAGTTCTGCATCCAATTCAATCGTTATAGTTGAATATGTTATTTAACATGAATAAAGCGAAAATAGATAGATAGATAGATAGATAGATAGATAGATAGATAGATAGATAGATAGATAGATAGATAGATAGATAGATAGATAGATAGATAGATAGATAGATAGATAGATAGATAGATAGATAGATAGATAGATAGATAGATAGATAGATAGATAGATAGATAGATAGATAGATAGATAGATAGATAGATGGTATGCTATGCTATGCTATGCAATGCTATGGTATACTATGAGATTTGAACAAAAACGCTTCCATACACAGAAGAGCTCCACATTTTCAAAATAGAATAAAAAGACGCCAAAGTTTACCACAAATACAATATGTATACATTTATTAGAAAAAAAAACAACATTTAAAACCGAGTTAAAATAATGCTGTGCTATGGCATGCTATGGTATGCTATGGTATGATATGACGAATGAGAATCTATGAGAGTGTATGTTATTGTGTGACATCCCAATGCTATGCTATGAGGTTTTAACGCTATGCTATGCTATGGTGTATGTTGTAAATGAGATAGATAGATAGATAGATAGATAGATAGATAGATAGATAGATAGATAGATAGATAGATAGATAGATAGATAGATAGATAGATAGATAGATAGATAGATAGATAGATAGATAGATAGATAGATAGATAGATAGATAGATAATCAAAAACATACTTAAACATTTTCCAGTGCTAGTGTCGAAGTATTCGTTATAGCAGCAAGTAGTGTTTATCCTTAAATTTTAAAGATGTATCTCTTTTTTACAAAAAGATCAAACGTTTATGCATTTGATGTAACAGCTAAGGTTGATTTACTTTTAACAAAGTAAATGATAACATTGATTAATATATAACTATTGTCTCAATAGAATTGTTTTTAATTGTTTTTCTACAAAATGTAATGGGCTAGACTAGTCTTTATTATTCTTCATTTCATTAATATTACATGATAATTAATTGAAACTGACCTGTTACATTCTTCTGCAGACAGTGTTGAAAGTATTTCAGTGACCAAAATCGTCATACTCCATAACGACCTGTTGCTTGTGTCAATCATTGTTATTATGTAAAACAATCCTTAATATAGTTGCAAGAAGTAAAGGTAAAAAATAAAAGCATGGTGACAGGATACGAATTCAGGGGTCATACTCTGGAAAGCAAATGAAGAAAATAAGGAAGTTTCAGAACTCAAAGTTAAACCAACCAACGAGTTAGTTCAACAGGAAGAAGATTTACGAGGTAATGAAAAAATGAACAATGAATAAGCTCTAGTATTCAACATCGTTCCTAGGCCGACCAGGATTTTAGTTACTCACACGCACATCTCTTGAATAAACAATACACATTTAAATAAATGGTTTAACCAAATCAAATCCATATTCTAAGTAGTATTTATTGTATGTGCAAATAGAAATGTTGCTTCATTTGGATCATAAGGTATATATTTTTGGTACTCTTAATTTATGTTTGAAAATTAAAAAAATTTCAAAGACGATTAGAAAAATTAAAGAAGAGTCGGTTTTCATTTATTTTTAGATATATTAATGTTTGCCAAAAAAGCATAACCAAACTACAGTAACAAGCAATGTTTAAAACAACAGTTCATTTTTGTTTTAGTTAATGCTACAGTGTTTGAAATAATTTGTTACAATTGATATATATTTTTTTATTCTCTTAGATAGAAATCTCTAAAAAAATATTATTATTTTGATATATTATTCAAATCAAAAATAACTATGTCAATTTTTTTTGTTTTTTTTTTCTTCTTTTTTGGATTGAAGAACGAAACAAGATCAAATTATTGTACAGATTTGAAAATTCAAATGTTCATAAAATGTCCTATTACATTCTGTAGACTTTACATTAAACCTTCGGTGGGAATTATATAATCAAATTAAAAAAACTTATTAAGCAAATGTAATAAACAAGAGGCCTGTGGGCCATAAATCGCTCACCTGAACAATAGTCCTTGTATCATTTTATTTCGAAAGGGTTTATTATGAAGTGAACTCTGAATAAATATTGTAAAACTCATATATTTCACGATTTTACCATATATTAAACAATACATAAAAAGAAGAAACAATTTTGTCCTTGGCATGTTTTTATTCATAGTTATTTTACACAACAAATGAGACTGAATTTTAAGCTCTAAAATACCGCTTTGCATTAAAAAAAAAATCCCATTTCACTGAAAAAAATGGAAAAATATTCGTTAAATAATTAAAAGACGATATTGGCATCTGTTTTGTATTTCAATCATTAAAAGCTTCTTTATCGATTCATCAAATAAAAATATTGCAGGTGTGATGAGGACATGTGGCATGTTAGATTTTGCATTCTCATCGATCATCTGTCTTATAGACTAAACTAAAAAAACATGGAAAGTCTATATACATGTATAGTTGATAAAGTCTATCAATGATTCCTACTTTTTTGTTTGAATTTATGATCTTTGATCCCGATCACTTGAATCCCAATATGTGAGTAATTGATGTCGGGATTGAAATTCCAAAAAAAAAAACCAAAAAACTAGTCGATAAAAATACACATGTATTTTCAGATAATTTAACTATGAGAAACTTTTCATGGAAATTTTTTTTTTTTAATACTTCTTTTGATAAAAAATGATTTAAACAATTTAGAATCTGCACTATCTTAGAATGATTGCATAGTAATCTCACAAACTGTAGCATTGTAATTCTCAAAAAGAAGAGTTTAAAAACATTTTCCCATTATATAAGTCTATGTTAAACTTTGAACATATTTTGGAGCCGTACGTAGTATTAGTCCGGGGATCATGGTTTTCACAATTTCGAATCTACACTATCTTAGGGTACTTATATAGTAATCTCACTAATTTTAGCACTGTAGTCCTTGGAATACATTTTTAAAAACATTTTCCCCCATATATTTCTATGTTAAATTTGTCTTTTTTAATTAAATGGTACCCCTCTTGGGACCCCAGTATTGACCCGGGGATTGCGATTTTTACAATTTAAAATGTTCACTATATATACAAGCTTTGGTGTAAATATTGGCAAATCTGGTGCAGCGGTTCTTAAGAAGATTTTTCAAGACACCCACCCAATTTTCGCAGTTTTGCAATTATCTCCCTTTTAAAAAGGGTTGTGCCCTGTATTTTAACAATTTAGAATCCCCTTCCCATAAGGATGTTTTGTACCTAGATTGGTTAAATTTGGCTCAGTGGTTCTAGAGAAGAAGTCAAAAATGTGAAAAGTTTACAGACGGACGGACGGACGACGGACAACAGGTAATTAGAAAAGCTCACTTATACCTTCGGTTCAGGTGAGCTAAAAAGGAATGCAACACACAATTTAAATACAATAGTGCTTTTAGGATACAATTTAACAAAGGAGAAATTTTAAAAATAAAATTTGCCCTTTGTTACATGTTTAACAGCGGGTTATAATACGCTCTAGCAACATTTCCTTCTTTCCAAGTAATTTCGAATTGTTATTAAGTATGTTTGGCGGCGTCGACATAAAGTTTGATAAAGAGCAGTGTAAAAAAAATCTGAATGACCACAAGTTCCAAATGGTTATTTATTGTTCAAATCTAAACTATATACTCAAAATAAAACACCGTCTTTGTAAATATTCGTGTTAAATACCAAATATAACACAACATTCTAAGTTGGACCAGATAATCAAATAAATCAATGACCAAAAAAGAATTCTTTCTTTTTGTCTCATTAATTTGTATCTATTTAATTATACACCAACCAAAATGGTTTTATGAATTCTACGAAATTTCAAAAAAATTAATAACACACAATTGTTATATTCAGTAGTATATTCTCACTGTATAAGTCTATATAGACGAATAGTCAATAATTGGAAAATTAGCTCGTCCGCAAAACATTGACCGGCCAATAGTTTTTAGATATTGACCGGCTAGGAATAATATCTAGAGACCATTCCCTCTATTTCAAATAATCGCCTCTGATTTTTTGATTCGTGAACAATGACGTAATTAACTCTTCGCAACTCCAAAACAAGATGACGTCATAATAGACAGTCAGTCAAGGAAAGTAAACAACGGACGTGTGTTGCAACCACTATTGAAATAAAACCACTATTGAAATAAATTATTTCAATAGTGGTTGAGAATGCATTTCATTAGAAAAATCACTTTGCAACCACTATTGAAATAAAACCACTATTGAAATAAATTATTTCAATAGTGGTTGGGAATGTATTTCATTTAAAGAATCACTTTACAACCACTATTGAAATACAACCACTATTGAAATAATATATTCAAATAGTGTTCCGGGATGTATTCCATTTTGAAAATCAATTTACAGACACTGTTGAAGTACAACTACTATTAAAATTATTTTTTCAATCGTAGCTTAGAATGAATTTCTTTATTAATATCACTTTGACAATTTATATTTTTTTCTTTACATTTCTCTTTCTAGAAACATATCATGTCCTATGATATTGTATATTATTTGCACAATAGTGAACATTTTGTAAATTGCCAGAACTTCTATTCAAACCCCCTGTGTCTTGAATAATTTCTTATTGATAATTATTATTATAAAATTAATATGACTATTAATATAAATTATTTCAATAGCGGTTGGGGGTGTACTTCACTACGACCACTATTGAAATATATTATTTCAATAGTGGTTAAGGATGCAATTCATTTCAACCACTATTGAAATAATTTATTTCAATAGTGGTTGGGGATACCTTTCATTTCAACCACTATTGAAATAAAGTATTTCAATAGTGGTTGATGATGCATTTCAGTTTTATGTCTATTATTATGTCTGTTTGTTACACTTTCCTTTCTGCTACAGGAGTTTCTTAAAAGAAGAAATATGTCTTATGAGATAATGAATTCAATTTTGATTATAATGTTCTTTGATTTACCTCTACGAGGGTCAATCAAAAAATACGAAGACTTTTGTCATAGCTATGTTACTTAACGTCATATCATTACTAAATTTGGTAGACATAATTTAGCAATAGTTTCAGACAATTTGCAAGAAAAAAAGTTAATAAATTTCTTTATTTCTAAGAATTATTTAGAATTAAATCCTGCAAAAATGAGGTCACGGCGCACGGTCAAAATGTGTGTTATGTCAACAATAAACCATATAATGTTGAAAGTATTATCTCTATAAATTTGGCTTAAAACCAAATTATATTCAAACTTCAAATTTAGTATAGTCATGGTATTCTATGTACCAAATAATGATAGGATATATTGTTTTGTCGAACAGATATTAGCAACTAAAGTCAGATAGTCCTCTTTAGAATTGACTATAAACATTGACGTCGCCTGACGTCACGGCGCAACGAGAAGTACAAATAAAATGGATTTAACTCAGGAAAAAGCCGATACAAGCTGTGAAAATGCTCAATGGTGCAAAAAATAAGTCAACAATTATTTGCAAGTTTGTGTTTAACTGTAATAAATTTTGTGGGGGCGGTGGTCATTGTATTTTGAATATAAAACAGTCCGAAAGAGAGTAGAATATCTGTAAATATTTGGTCATAAAAGAAGTAACGTCAACCGACGTGCAGGGTTATCCTTACTGTAAACTAAGATATACACGGTTAGAAAATGAAAACATTGAAGAACTAACTTATGATTCTCGAGCAAATGTGTGCAAATAAGATGTTAAGTGGTTCGGTGCCATTTTAAATTGTAAGAAGAAAGGCACAAGAGACTAAGCGTGATATAAAGATGGGGTATATCTATAAACTGTGCGTGTTTAATTTTGACGTCATGTTTTGTACGTTACCGTGCGCCGTGGTGACAAAACATGTTGTTTTTAAAAAGGGGTAACAAAAATACCGTTTCATCAAATGGACTAAAACTTCGCATATCAATAACATAAGTGTTGGTGCACAGATTGATCTGTTAAGTATGACTTTTATGAAAAATATATGATAGACAGCCGCATTGTCTTCGTATTTTTTGATTGACCCTCGTATATGGTAATGTTTCCCATACAATCTGTCATCTGGAACCAAAAGTGTTATGCACAGTCGGAATAATAGGCATTAGAATAACATCCTACCACAATTGAAATATTTTATTTCGATAATGGTTGTAATGAACCGCATCCCTAACCACAATTGAAATAAATTATTTCAATAGTGGTTGTTATGAAATGCAAACCTAACCACTATTGAAAAAATTTATTTCAATAGTGGTTATAATGAAACGTATACCCAACCACTATTGAAATAGTTTATTTCATTCAATATTGGTCTTAATGAAGTACATTCTCAACCATTATTGAAAATATCTATCTTAATAGAGATGTTCATTATTACATAAATCTATAATGATATATAAGCTATAAATTTTTTTTAATATGCAGGGGTTTTGAATAGAAGTTCTGGCAATTTACAACGTTATCTTCTAGTACAAATAATTTACAATTTCCATAAAACATGATATATCTATAGAAAGAGAAAGGTAAAGAAAAGATCTGAACACAATTTCATATGTTTATCTGCGGGGATTGGTTATTTCTGCACAACAGTGGACATCCTAAAATTAGTACATTTATATCATATATCGATTACTATTACCGTGAAATATGCAAGTCTTTAGTACCTTAATTGTGCATTTGAATTAGTTGTTAGATAAAAAGAAATGTATATGCATGTTTATTTGCAAGAATTGGTTATTTACTTCTACACAGTAGTGAAACTTGTATCATAATTGTGTATTTGATATTATTCGTTAGATTTCTTGCATTTCAAAATAGTTTGCAAATATGATTTACAACTTCTTTCCTTCCAAATGTGTTACAATAGTGATCACATAGTTATATTATTTTATAAAGTAATTCATTCCCATTAACGATAAAAAAAAATTAATAGTAGTTGAACTTCAATGGTGTCTGTAAAACAGTTTTTATCATGAAATACATCCTCAATCTCTATTAAAATCATTACTTCAATAGTGGTTGTATTGCAATAGTGGTTGCAAAGTGATTTTTCTAATGAAATAAGTCCCCTACCACTATTGAAATAATTTATTTCAATAGTGGATTTATTTCAATAGTGGTTGCAAGGTGATTTTTCTAATGAAATACATTCCCAACCACTATTGAAATAATTTATTTCAATAGTGGTTTTATTTCAATAGTGGTTGCAACAATGCGGTTCATTACAACCATTATCGAAATAAAATATTTCAATTGTGGTAGGATGTTATTCTAATGCCTATTATTCCGACTGTGCATAACACTTTCGGTTCCAGATGACAGATGGTATGGGAAACATGACCATATAGAGGTAAATCAAAGAACATTATAATCAAAATTGAATTCATCATCTCATAAGACATATTTCTTCTTTTAAGAAACTCCTGTAGCAGAAAGGAAAGTGTAACAAACAGACATAATAATAGACATAAAACTGAAATGCATCATCAACCACTATTGAAATACTTTATTTCAATAGTAGTTGAAATGAAAGGTATCCCCAACCACTATTGAAATAAATTATTTCAATAGTGGTTGAAATGAATTGCATCCTTAACCACTATTGAAATAATATATTTCAATAGTGGTCGTAGTGAAGTACACCCCCAACCGCTATTGAAATAATTTATATTAATAGTCATATTAATTTTATAATAATAATCATCAATAAGAAATTATTCAAGACACAGGGGGTTTGAATAGAAGTTCTGGCAATTTACAAGATGTTCATTATTGTGCAAATAATATACAATATCATAGGACATAATATGTTTCTAGAAAGAGAAATTTAAAGAAAAAAATATAAATTGTCAAAGTGATATTAATAAAGAAATTCATTCTAAGCTACGATTGAAAAAATTATTTAATAGTAGTTGTACTTCAACAGTGTCTGTAAATTGATTTTCAAAATGGAATACATCCCGAAACACTATTTGAATATATCATTTCAATAGTGGTTGTATTTCAATACTGGTTGTAAAGTGATTCTTTAAATGAAATACATTCCCAACCACTATTGAAATAATTTATTTCAATAGTGGTTTTATTTCAATAGTGGTTGCAAAGTGATTTTTCTAATGAAATGCATTCTCAACCACTATTGAAATAATTTATTTCAATAGTGGTTTTATTTCAATAGTGGTTGCAACAGACGTGCAATGCGACGGTTTACAATCATAACGGATATAAGGATTTGCGAATTACTGTGAAGTAAAATCAGGTAGAACATCTGAATGTTAATTCTTACAGTCGGCGGAATATCACCAGTGACCGTTTGATGCTCGGGCAATATTTCGTCCCTTGGGGGCTAATACAATCAAAGCTAATAAGTTTGTTTCTTTTCTGAAAAAATTGAGTTCTTGTAGCACTGCAAAGACAATTCGAAATTATTATAAATTGCTAGTCCATAGATATTGCTAAAGCCATACTTTTCCATAAGTTTCCTTTGGTTTTATATTTTCGGATTGAAACGTTTTAAAGGAATCTTTCTTTGGAAGATCTGAAATTTGAACTTTTTTACAAGCATCAAAACTGTCGTCAAATTCATCACTGTCATACATGTCTTCATTTTCGTCGCTGTACTCTGAGTGTGACGTCATTTCCCGCGAAATAGTTATTTTTTTAACGAGACTATAACGCTTTTTGGATTTACTATATTCACATTCTGGTCGCGTAGCTGCATTATCTCCCGTTGGCGTAGTGTTTTCGTGAATTCTAGGAGGCGGTTGTAAGGTAGATGAATTGTTGCGAAAAACGCTATCGCTTTCATATCTTAAACCGTTTAACTGTTGTGAGTTTTGATCTGATTGGACTGTAAAATAATAATTTGTATTTACTAATATCATTTTATCAATTAAATAACTCCAAAAACACAATAGTATTATGTATCTTGCTTACTGTATTTTATAATATTCAGAATGCATAATGTATATATTCACAAATAATTTAATACTCATATTATCATATATCATAAAAAAAGTTACAAGTTGGATTTCAGTTTTAGTTTGAAAATAGTACATACATGTTGTTGTGACTTCTTCTTTTTTCCGTTTGCTGAAATGCCAGTTTGATTAATAAATAATTAATTATTATTAAAAATAACGACGGAAAAACTGTTATCGAATCTAGATAGATAGATAGATAGATAGATAGATAGATAGATAGATAGATAGACAGATAGACAGATAGATAGATAGATAGATAGATAGATAGATAGATAGATAGATAGAAAGATAGATAGATAGATAGATAGATAGATAGATAGATAGATAGATAGATAGATAGATAGATAGACAGATAGATAGATAGATAGATAGACAGATAGATAGATAGATAGATAGATAGATAGATAGATAGATAGATAGATAGATAGATAGATAGATAGATAGATAGATAGATAGATAGATAGATAGATAGATAGATAGATACCAGATTTCGCAGTATATTAACGCCCCGATGAAGGAAATAGAAACAAATATCGATGTTACTCCAATTATTATCCACAGGTTTTCTCCTAGGAAATTTGCTAATTGTTTCTCAAAATCATTCGTTGTTGGATTATCTTTAGTGTAACTTGTTGTATTGTTGCCTATAAAATCAATCCATACAACTTCGGAGATAAACATAGTATAACAATGCAAATATTACAAAAACACGATCTTAATTGTGTCCTGTAAATTAGACAAGGCCTGTGATGCTAACGTAAGAAGTTAAATTTATTAAGTCGATTATATATAAGTATAATGTTTGATATTTGAAATGAGAGTGTGTAATAATAAAGATTAATTCCAGCAAAAGGTGTGATGTTACCTTGTCTTTGGCCTGGGCAAGATCCAGATACTTTATTGCAGGTGTTGTTACAATCTGATGGGCATTTGTTCTGACACTTCTGTCCGAAAAATCCATTAGGGCAGACTATGCTACAATGTTTGCCATGTCTTCCACTTGGACACACTTTAAGATATTATGTTTCATTGAAAAATATTTAAAAAGAACTCCGTTTATTTTGATTAAATATTTCTAAAAAAAAATATTACCTATACACCGATCTCCTTCAAGGATATAGTCTGAACAGCATATACCTAAGCTAAAACAAGACAAAAACGTTTAAAGACATTCTTATAAATGTGTTATGCTATCGATGTTTGATAGTCCCTCACAATACCTTACCTACACATATTGGGGTCCACGGTAGTAGAGCTTAAACACACATTGACACCAAACATCAGCATTGTAAACATATGTACATAATCCTCCATATTCTTTATACGTTGTGTGTTTGTTGTTGACAACTTCCTGGTCTGATGAAAATAATTTGTGTAGGGTTTTTCTGAGCAGGAAATACTATCAAGAATCCTTCTTATATTTAGTGATCGCTATGAACTAATAAGCAGATTAACATTTTCAAAAAACATTTGCATGGAAGTAGTTTGATATTTTACAATACGTTGTTACACCACGCTATGAGATAACTGTTATAATAGAAAAAAAACTTTGATTTGTAGAATAGATGACAATAACCATAACCACTGAAACGCACCTTCACACGGCAGAAAAACTAAAAAAAACACGTTTCTTCTATTTCTGCATTGAAACAATGCCATTTTTTTATTCAGACAAAAAGTAATATGTAGTGTGTTGTTTTCATTATCATAATTATGACTTATGAATTTTATCAAAAAACCGATCTATTTAATTAAAGCCTATATAACAGGAAATGTCTGGTAATCACTCAGTACACATGTACAAAACTAAGTGAATAGCCCCTAAAGTTTCTGAGTATTGGAAGTCACTTGAAAAAATTTTATGGATCTATAAATAGTACGACCATGTTAAGGATAAATATAAAAAAAAATAATGATCGCAAGATTATCATCTACATAATCTAGTTGTTTCTTATTTGTCATTTTGCGCGTATTTGCTATTTTTTTGAAAGTTGAATAATTGCCTTGTAAAGAAAATCTTCACAGAAATTTTTTTTTTCAAAACTTATCTACATTTTTTATGTTTAACAATTTAATGAATTTAAGAAAAGTGAAATTATGCAACACCAAAAACAGATCTGGCCCTGTGGCCATAAAACTTAGACAAGCTTACTTTTGATCTAAGTCTCACTTTTACAAAAGAAACATATAGTGAAAAAGTGAGACTGAGATCAAAAGTGAGCTGGTTTAAGTTTTATGGCCCCGGGGCCTGTTGTTATAAGCTTTCAAGAAAATAAGGTATTGCTAACATTATGAACATTAAAATGAGGCCAATTTTATTTTAATTTACTATGTAATATATCTATTATCCAAGTTAAACAATTTGTTAATTTTTTTTTAAATTAAGATTTGACATCTACACTTGCAATTTTGCTTTGAATTAATTCCTTATATAAACTTTTAAAACAGCGAAAACGTTCAATTCTTCGTGAACTTTTTCATGGCATCACAATGGCTATCGCACGCGCTTAAAAAACGTAAAATCACTGTTATAGAAATGATTCAGAATAATTTGTCCCTGTCAAACTTAAATAAAAGTAATAAACAGCAATGCTAAAAGGTTCAATGGAATATTAATTTCTTTGGTACGTGATCAAACCTTCTTCACAGAATATGATCACGTCACCAACCAAGTTAATACCCCGGTAAACTTTAAAACTTGCGGTTTATATTTTAATTATACACCCATAAATCTAGGTATATATTCCATCACCGATGTTGCTATGCCAACGGGTAATATATCATTTTTAGTCATACCAATATAGCCAGTTGGTCCAACGTTTTTATAATTAATATTTTTTTCTCCTGCTGTATCTTTCTGACTTTGGACAAGATTAAGCATGGTTCGTTGTTACTTTGTATCGAAGTCCTTCATACATCAAGGCCACTGACAATAATTACACTAACTGCATCATTGGACGACATTCTTGTTAACTACTAGTACATGTGTAATACAATATCATTTACAGTAATATGCATTGTCGTATAGTTAATTGATTAGATAAACCAGCCGCTTAGAATATGTTAACAAGGCTCAAGTTTTATTTTTACTTGTCTGCTAAGCATAATCTGAAAAATATATGCTTGGCTACTACATGGATATGGCTATGAACAAACATCAGCAAATTAAACTTATCAAATTACTTTTTATCACTACATGAAGCAATTTTTCAATTTTTTATCTTAGTGTCATCTTTAACAATCCCTTTTAATGTGAAGTTTAGAATAGAATAAAAAACTATTAACAACACACAGAGAAAAATATTATTTGAGGTTTTTATTTTGATAGATGCATCTAAATCTATGTTTTGAAAACAAACTTACGTATACAACTGACAGTGCTTTGGTCATTTTTGGTGAAAAAAATAAGTATAGTTTGCCGATATAGAAAAATATTCTTCGATCTATTATCGTAGCGTAACCTGTACAAGTGAAAAAAATAAATATTGTTTACTTTGTGCTTAAATCGTCAATTTAAAAAATTCATAGATTTGTCGATAGATAGGTCAAGAGAGAGAGAGAGAGAGAGAGAGAGAGAGAGAGAGAGAGAGAGAGAGAGAGATTCTTCGATGTGTTATTTTTAGCGTAACCTGTAGAATTGTTGCCTGAGAAAAATCCTCATTACATTAAAGATAAGTTTGACATGACAGTGCAAATGTAACAAAGAGCAACCATAATAAAACATTTCTATTGCAAAATAAACAAGAAAATCAGCCTTGTACAAACCATAATCAATAACCGGAAAAAACAAATGCTCGCGATACACGATAATAGTTTTCTTTCAGTAATGTGTGTATTTGTGTTCGTATGTTTATGTGTTGTAACACGAACAATCGCCTGGGAACGCATTTAATACTTTATTGCAAGTTTTGTTTAATTTAAATGGGCATTTCGACTCTTCACCCATTTTGCCACATGTTCCTTCTGGACATACTTTAAAATAAGTTTTGCTGTAAAAAAAACTTTAGAAAGTTATCCAATAGTTTTGAATTAACACCTCTGAATATAAAACTTATACATTGTTCTCGTATAATCTGGGTATAATAGACTTATTCTAAAACAAGAAGGAACGAGGAAACATGTTAATGTGATATGCTGTCGATGTTTGAAAGTCCTTTACATTTATATATATATACACCTATCGGATTTATTATAACAGTGCCTAAACACACATATATACCAATAATGGTCCTTCATATTTTTCAAATGTGTATGCTTGTTGTTTATAACTTCCCGGTCTCATTAAATCCATTCTGTGGAGTTTTACTGAGCAGGAAATAAAATCAATGACCCCTCCTTCATTTAATAATTATTATGTTTTTCCATAATATTTCATGAATTTCACATTAAATTAATTTGAAATTGTTATAGCAACTTTTTATAATGAAAAAAATACAATAACAAACCATGAACCATCTCAAAAATCCATAAAACGAAATACAAATTCAAAGCAGAGCAACACTGACCTCCAAAAAGATAAAGGTAAATTCAGATGCCTAAGAGGAATGAGCACCTTCTGCTGACCGGTCATACCCGCCGTGTGCTCTTTTTCGTAATCGGAAAAAAAAATCGAAAAAGTCCGTAGACAATTAGGTGATTCATAATGGTCTAACAATTAGTATCAAAAACGTCAATTAGCATGCGACCCAGTGGAAGATTGTATTTGCTGACAAGGTCGTTGTATCGACCATAGAACTTACGAAAAGATGACTTCAAGCGTTTGATCAAAAGCATTAAATTTGTGGAACGGATGACGATTACATAATTACGCAACCACGGTCATACACGACAAGAAACCACGAATACTTAACTTTCCCCTCATACTGCGTTTAAACAATACCATTCTTTATTTAGACAAAACCATCTATGGTGTATCATTCTTATGAAGACTATCAAATCAATAAATTTAGAGTGCTTTCAAACAATGTCTGTAATATCTATAACTGTATAACAGTATGTGTCTGGTTATCATTCAATGTCCTATATTGCAGTATTTTAATACATAATAATAATGTGTGCAGGTTCTAACTATAGGAAACCACTTGAAGCAGTTCTATGAAATGTGGCAATAACAAACAGTGTTAATGCGGAGGATTCTGACAATCCTTCTCATAATGTTTTGTTTTTTTATTACCATAGCGAATACTCTGTACTTTTTAACATAAAAACATTAGAAATTATGAAGTTTTTGATGATTTTAATTTTTAATTTTTTTTTATTCTTTTTTTTTTTTTGTGGTCATTTTTTTTATTGATTTTCTTTTCTTTTAATTGGACATAGTTTTGATTTAAATATGTATTTAGTTTTTATAATTTTAATATGTTATATGATAATATAAGATGTGGTAAGAGATATTTGTAAATATATTGTTCATATAGTCAAATACTTTAACATGTTTACATCGAAGTGAAGAATGCAGTCAACTTGTCATACTCATGTAGCAATTTACATCTATCGCCTTCATATGACATTCTTGTCTCTCAGTTCATTCGATGAGCAAGGGCATGATTTACACATGAACAGTTTAAATGCGAGACAAGGTACTGACAAACAAGTTGGTAAAATAAGAATATCAACAATCTCGATTAAAGCCATCCTTTTGAAAGTTCTGTGGTCGATACAACGACCTAATCAGCAAACTAAATTTTCCAAGTTCATTGGGATTTTATTTATATCGACATAAGAATGGCATACATCGTCGATATACCTGAATGTTGAGTTGAAGATTACAACGTGTAATACATATATTTTTCAAATACAAGTTTTTGATTAAATTCTGCAACGGTTCATCACGGTAACCTTGAAACCTATTGTTGTTTTATCAGTGTATTTAATATTGTGCCTAATTCAGACAAGTCACAGTATGGAATCTTTCTTTAAACGTTTTGTAACGTGCAACGCGGCAAAGCTGTGTGTTTTAAACTTGAGTATGTCTTACACCCAGGCGTTGCATCAGATCCGTTAACCTGTTAACTCAGATTTTTGTTGTATCACTACAAGAATAATAATACCGATTTCTTATTGATTGGATAACCACTAACTGTGGTCGACGGGTATCTCCAGCAAATATAAATCACCGTTGTCCTGCCTCCAAGTAATAGTCTAAATCCCTGCGTAAACCTTGCGCTTCCTCCACTTTTGCCTGTGGTGCGCCTCTCTGTGTGTGCTCTACTTGTAATGCCTTATTTAGGTTTTACATCCAAGAGAACACAAACTCAGAGAGATTACAGTTACCTAATCCAAAATGCCTTTTTCAGGTCTTATAAATAGCAATTCACTGTTGTTAATCTCGACTTTAGTTTTAAGTAAACCGTAGCAATCAAAAGTGATGCTTACAACGCAGTTCTATAACAATCTGGCAGTTCTGACATATAAAAAAAATTAACAATATTCTCCATGGTGTTTAAGAATACATTTGTCTTATGTTTTGGCAAAACTAAAAACAAAACCATTTCCGTCACCGTTTAATATTCTGGCAAATAGCGCAAAACTTATCTAATACGAACTAAATATAGAGAAAAAGGTTAAATTTAACTTTAATTGATACCCAAGCACATTTGGACCAAATCTGAACAGTTTTGAAGACTATAACAACTTTCTTATATCGAATTTATATATGAATATAGTGAAATGATTTTGAGTCACACTGGCGCGAAATAGTGAACATAACACCGTTTACACTGAATTTATTAATGATTTAAAACTTGAGAATACCCATTTTATCATTTTTTTTAATATATAACTTATAATATTTTTTTTTACATAAAAACCTCAATTTGCATCAAATAATTTTCAGTTTTAAGCAAAAAATATTGATTTTATGTCTTATTTAGTAAAATAATAATATTAGTAAAAACAAATCTTCAAAGAGAATTACTACGAATTTGTTATACGAAAACAATGAATCACAGTTAAAGCAATGTTTATTCATGAGCACCCGGACTTGGCTATAACCGAGTTATACTGTATATGCGAAAGGGATTTGTAAAATGAAGTTCTATGAAATACATAGTATCACCTACTTGTCTTTACACATACAAATCTCTATGATATATCCGTGATATTGTTTTTTTGATTTTCGCCAATCGATGTGAATGTACCTGTTGCATTATATATTGATATGTTGAAGTATATTTAATTGGAATCAGCGTTTAACAAAATGTATAAAAGTTATGATGTTACACTGACATTGGCCTGGATGCTTTATGACAGGTGTTGTTGCGTTTTGATAGACAACTGTCCTCACACTTATGTCAGAAGAGTCTATTAGACAGTGGTCAGTTCAATTTGTTCCGTATCTCTCTGGCTCTAAAATATGTAATGATAAATAAATATCTTTATTAAATGTAACATTTTTATTATTTGTTTATGATTTTGCAACTTGCAAAACTGAAGGAAAGATACACAACAACAACAATTATTAAAAGAATAATCCTAATCCTAAAATAAATAAAGAATTATAAATGGAGGCTGTATAAACATTAAAATTGTAGTGATTATATAAGCACTTCTATATCAGATGGTGGTTTTACCGAGTTCTACAATTCTGCATGATATTTGATATATATCATTGAAGGTGAAACCGACCCTTCATGTAAAAAAGCGAGATAAAATCATTGCAGTTAAGAAAGATTTACATTCGATAAAGAAACTCTCGACTTAAAAAAATCAATATTTTTTTCCAAATTCTATGACAAAGAACCTTACAAAGTTATATAAAATGTTGGATTATATTTAATTACTTTTTTTTTACAGAACTATTATAAAATGGAGACTGCTTTACAACAAAAAGTCATGAAACTATTATTTTGGGGTCAAGATCTAGTATATCATGAGGAGTGTCTTGTTAGTGCTAGGTCCATTATGAAGTCATATTTTTTTTTTGGCACATCTTTCCTCTCTACTAAACAACTTTAAAGGAATTGTTAAAAAAATTCTTGACATTCGTTATTAAATCGTGAAAACGTAATCCCCCTACATATGGTTGATTTGGCATATTTTTAAAGAGGAGTGTAATAACTTCTGCAATGCCTTTTTGAAGAAACTTTTGGCATTCTAGATATGTTTTAATCGTCAAAAAAAGACTCCAACATTTGTTACTTATTTGCTTTTTATTTTATAAAAAATGGCATGATCAATTAAAAAAAGACATACCCCGATCACAAGAACATTGTAATTCAATCTGTCATCAGTATTTCTCACGGTGATACGTTCTTGCGTTTTGACGAAAAATGACAGCATACCTCTTGCGTTTATCTTGTGTATGCGAGACCACGAATACATTGTCCTCCGAGCACCGTTCTTGTGTAGATATTGTAATTATATTGTAATGTTACATTAATTGTCAGCCTCTGACTGTGCTTTTAGCACTGTAAAATCTTTCGTGCGTTTTTACTTAAGATAGATAGATAGATAGATAGATAGATAGATAGATAGATAGATAGATAGATAGATAGATAGATAGATAGATAGATAGATACCAGATTTTGCAGTATATAAACGCCCCGATGAAGAAAAAAGAAACACATATTGATGTTACTCTAATTATTATCCACAGGTTTTCTCCTAGGAAATTTGCTAATTGTTTCTCAAAATTATTCGCATTTTCTTTAGTGTAATTTGTCGTATTGTTGCCTATTGATATTTGAAAAGAGAGTGTGTAATAATAAAGATTAATTCCAGCAAAAGGTGTGATGTTACCTTGTCTTTGGCCTGGGCAAGATCCAGATACTTTATTGCAGGTGTTGTTACAATCTGATGGGCATTTGTTCTGACACTTCTGTCCGAAAAATCCATCAGGGCAGACTATGCTACAATTTTTGCCATGTCGTCCACTTGGACACACTTTAAGATATTATGTTTCATTGAAAAATATTTAAAAAGAACTCCGTTTATTTTGAGTAAATATTTCAAAAAAAAATATTACCTATACACCGATCTCCTTCAAAGATATAGTCTGAACAGCATATACCCAAGCTAAAACAAGACAAAAAACGTTTTAAAGACATACCTATAAATGTGTTATGCTATCGATGTTTGATAGTCCCTCACAACACCTTACCTACACATATTGGGGTCCATTGTAGTAGAGCTTAAACACATTTTGACACCAAACATCAGCATTGTAAACATATGTACATAATCCTCCATATTCTTTGTACGTTGTGTGTTTGTTGTTGACAACTTCCTGGTCTGATGAAAATAACTTGTGTAGAGTTTTTCTGAGCAGGAAATACTATCAAGAATCCTTCTTATATTTAGTGATCGTTATGAACTAATAAGCAGATGAACATTTTCAAAAAAACATTTGCATGGAAGTAGTTTGATATTTTACAATACGTTGTTACACCATCCTATGAGATAAGTGTTATAATAGAAAAAAACTACAAAAACAAAACACGTTTCTTCTATATCTGTATTGAAACAATACTCTTTTTTTTATTCAGAAAGAAAGTAATCTATAGTGTGTTGTTTTCATTATCATAATTATGACTTATGAAATTTATCAAAAAAACCGATCTATTCAATTAAAGCCTATATAACAGGAAATGTCTGGTAATCACTCAATACACATCTACAAAACTAAGTGAATAGCCCCTAAAGTTTATGAGTATTGGAAGTCACTTGAAAAAGTTTTGTGGATCTATAAATAGTACGACTATGTTAAGGATAAATATAAAAACGAATTATCGATCGCAAGGTTATCATCTACATAATCTAGTTGCCTTTTATTTGTTATTTTGCGCATATTTGCTATTTTTGTTTCAAATTGAATAATTGCTTTGTAAAGGAAATCTTCACAGAAAAATATTTTTTTTCAAAACATATCTACATTTGTTATGTTTAACAATTGAATAAATTAAATAAATTTAAGAAAAGTGAAATTATATAACACCAAAAACAGATCTATTTTTAAGCTTTCAAGAAAATAAGGTTTTGCTAATATTATGAACATTAAAATGAGGCCAATTTTATTTCAGCTTACTATGTTATATATCTATTAACAAAGTTAAATGATTTGTTTAATTTTTTTTAAACTAAGATTAGACATCTACATATGCATTTTGCTTTGAATTAATTCCTTATATAAACTTTCAAAACAGCAAAAACGTTAAATTCTTTGTGAACTTTTTGATGACATCACAATGGTTATCGCACGGGCTTATCGTTTGACGGTTGTAATATTTTAAACGTAAAACACTGTTATTTAAATGATTCAGAATAATTTGTTCCTGTCAAACTTAAATAAAAGTAATAAACAGCAATGTTCAAAAGCTCAACGGAATATTAACTTGTTTAGTACGTGATCAAATCTTCTTCACAGAATATGATCACGCTACCAACCAAGTTAATATCCCGGTAAACTTTAAAACTTGCCTTTATATTTTAATTATACACCCATAAATCTATGTATGTATCCCATCACCAATGTTGTTATATCACCAGGTAATATCTCATTTTTAGTCCTAAAATTATAGCCAGTTGGTACTACGTTTTTATAAATAATATTTTTTTCTCCTGCTGTATCTTTCTGACTTTGGACAAGATTAAGCCAGGTTCGTTGTTACTTTGTATTGATGTCCTTCATACATCAAGGCTGCTGACAGTTATTACACCAACTGCATCATTGTACGACGTTCTTGTTTACCAGTAGGACATATGTAATACAATGTCATTTGACAGTTATTTGCATTGTCGTATAGTTAATTGATAAGATAAACAAGCACCTGAGAATATGTTATTTTTACTTGTTTGCTACATATGTAAGCATAATCTGAAGAATATATGCCTGGCTACTGCATGTCTATGCAGCTATGACCAAACCTCAGCAAATAAAACATATCAAAATGATTTGTTATTAGTACATTAGGCAATTAATCAATTTTTATTTTGAATTTCATCATTAACAATCCCTTTTAATGTGAAGTTTAGAATACAGAACTGAATAAAAACTAATAACAACACACAAAGAAAACTAATATGCGAGGTTTTTATTCAGATAAATGCATCTAAATCTATGTTTTGAAAACAAACTTACATATACCACTGACAGTGCCTTGGTCATTTTTAGTGAAAAAAATAAGTATAGTTTGCTGAGATAGATAGACATTCTTCAATGTGCTATCGTAGCTAAACCTGTACTAGTGAAAAAATAAGTATAGATTGCTGGATGTTAAAATCAACGATTTAAAAAAAATGCACAAATTTGGAGAGAGAGAGAGAGAGAGAGAGAGAGAGAGAGAGAGAGAGAGAGAGAGAGATGTTATCTTTAGCGTAACCTGTAGAATTGTTGCCTGTACAATTGAGAAAAAATCCACATTACCTCGAAGCTGAGTTTATGACAGTGCAAATGTTACAAAGAGCGACCATATTTTTTTTTGTGAAATAAACAAAAAATCAGCTCAGTACAAACCATAATTTCTAAGTACAAAACAAATGCTCGCGATACACGCGAATAGTTTTCTTTAGTAATTTGTGTGTTTGTTCTCCAATGTGTATGTGTTTTAACATGAACATCGCCTGGGCAAGCACTTAATACTTTATTGCAGGTTTTGTTAAATTTAAATGAGCATTTCGACTTGCCACCAATTTTGCCACATGCTCCTGTATATAAATATTAATAATAAAAATATGTTTTATTGTAAAATTATTTAGAAAGTAATACATTAATTTTGAATAAACACTTATAATTATAATACCTATACATTGTCCTCGTATGATCTGGGTGTCCTAGATCTATTTTAAAACGAGAGGGAACCATGTTAATGTGTTATGCTGTAGATGTTTGATAGTCCCTTACACTACCTTATACACACCTATCGGGTTTATGATAACAGTGCCTTTACACACATGTGCACTAATAAAAATCCTTCATATTCTTATAATGTTGTGTGCTTGTTGTTGAAAACTTCCCGGTCTCATTAAATCCATTCTGTTGAGTTTTACTGAGCAGAAAATAAAATAAATGACCCCTCCTTCGTTTAATAATTCGTATATATTTATAAGCATATGAACATTTCATAAAATTCACATTAAATGAATTTGAAATTGTTATAACAACTTTTAATAACTAAAATAAGTTTTGTATGATCGATGCTTTAAATTTGTGGAACGGATGACGATTACCATATTTACACAACCACGTTCATAGATGGCGAAAAACCACGAATACTAAACTTTCCCCTCATTATGCGTTTAAACAATACCATTTTTCTTTTAGACAGAAAACAATCAATTGTGTATCATTTTAATGAAAACTGTCAAATCAATGACTTAAGAGTGCTTTCAAACATTGTTTCTTTTTATTTATAACTGTATAACAGTATGTGCCTGGTTATCATTCAGAGTCCTATATAGTACTATGTTTATACCAGTCCAGGTTCTTAGCTAAGGAAACCAACTGAAACAGTTCTATGAAATGTGTCGATAACAAACAGTGTTAATGTGGAGGATAGATATAAAAAATTATGATAACAAACTTTCATCCATCCCAAAATTCCATATAGCGAAAAAATAATTTCAAAGTTAAGCAACACGGACCCCTAGAAAGATACAGGTGGGATCAGATGCCGCGGAGGAGTAAACACCCCCTGTCGACCGGCCGCACCCACCGTGTGCTCATTGTCAGGAATATAAGAAGAAATATTATTAAATATTTAAACAAATTCCTTATCATAACATTATCTTTCATAATGTTTTCAAATTTTTTTCTTTTCCAGAGATAAGAAAAAAAATTTATCAAACTATACAAGTTTTAGGATATTTATCGTGTGCAAGCTTTTTTGCTTAATCGTTTGGAATTGAGTTGGTAGAATTAATTTTAAATTATAAGGTATGAATTAGATAGGGAAGTACATCTAAGGTTTTGACAATCCTTCTCATAATGTTTTATTTTTTATCACCATAGTGAATACTATGTACTTTTTAACATAAACATTAAAAATTATGAAGTTTTGGTTGATTTTATGTTTTATTTTATTTTTTTTGTTATTTTTTTTTTGTTATCAAATATTATTTTTGTTTATATATCAAAATAAAGAATGCAGCTATTCTGACAATGACCAAATAATTGGCAAATGCTGTATAATTCAATTCAATTCAATTCGCTCACACCATGGAATGGTTCATGAGGTCAATCATTGTATACAGTTCAAAAGTCAGAGGTACATTGTATAAATGAATAGATAAGAAGTAGATAAATAGTTAATAAGCATAAATATACAATATATAGAATGAAGATAGGAAAAAGTATATTAATGGAGGACAGACTATTATATCAAACTGTATATTTTGATTATAAAATAGCATAATTTTTTCAGGTTTGTAGCATTAGAACAAGACATAAGTTCACAAAACTTCATAGTATTTGGCGCTGTTGTATACCGCACCCAAACAGATATATCATTACCAAACATTGGTACACCATTGGGACAACTATTTACGCTTAACGCTGAACTAGCATCACACAACTACTACCCGGAATAAGGTAACTGTATTCCTCATAATATTGGTTGCTAAATGCTTCCTGTATTACACTTTTGAATACAGTGTTGTTGGTTGGGCTTTCAAATGTTAGTGCACTTTATGTTTTCTTGGTTTTAACTCTATTTATACATGTGTATTTGTTTTCCAACCATCCTATATTGAAAAGCCAATTTCATTGTTTTATTTTGATTACATTAGAAATATGGCTTGCAGCCAGTATTTTTCCACAAGGTTGAGAAGGATATAACATAAATAATTTGTGCTATTTCTATGTAACACCATATGTTCTCAACGAGGCATTACCGGCTGCATGGAAAAAAAGATGTGCAAATACATTCGCACTTGAACTGTACTTGGCCTTGTGAATTAAGACGTTATTGATAAATGTACTTGTTCAACTGAACAATTATAAAATCTTCGATTTATTTATCATTAAAGACGCACAAAGAAGTTGACATGAAACTTTGATCTTAAGCTCTGAAACAAACCAAATAAAAGCTAGTTTCTGTGTTTATATCGTCATAGATCAACTGCATATGAACATAAAGCTTTTGCTTTTCAAGAGGACATTCAAGCAAAGTTGTACATTTGATGATTTACCTAAATAAATAATTTAACGTTCATTGCATTTAGTGCAACATTTGTGCATATTGGTTTTTATATTCAAAATAAGGTTGTTTTAATTAAACATATTAAATTAGTTCCTGAAAAGCAACAACAGCATTTGAACATGATGCCTAATGTACAACAAAATATACTTTTATGGACGCTCTATATTTCCTTGGTATCAGTCATATCTTCTAATTCTGGCTGCAGAAGGTAAGATAATACGTATCATCTGATTTATATTTGGATATTTTAATGGAAATGGACATTGATGGTAACCAAACAACAAAACTTTATAATAAACGCGATGACTTCAGTTTTTCTATAGTCAACTTTCCTTACTTATGTAGCAATATACATTCATCACCTGCATATGGTGTTTTTTCTCTCTCAGTTGATTCAATAAGCAAGGGCATGCTCTTCGTATGAACAGTTTCTAAGACGAAGCAAGCTACTGACAAACAAGTTGATAAAACAGGACTATAAATAATCTCGTTGGAAGTCATATTTTCGTAAGTTCTAAGGTCGATACAACGACCTTGTCAGCAAAAACAATGTTCAACTGGGTCGCATGCTAGCTGACTTTTTTATACCAATTGTTAGACCATTATTAAATACCTAATTGTATACGGACATTTCCGATTGTTTTACCGATTAGACAAAGAGCACACGGCGGTGTGACCGGTCGGCAGAGGATGCTCATTCCTCTATGGCACCTGATCCTACCTCTATCTATTATGATGTCCGTGTTGCTCTGCTTTGAATTTGTATTTCGTTTAATGGATTTTTGAGATGGTTCACGGCTTGTTATTGTCATTATTTTAATACATCAGTCTCCTTTATGATATATGTGTACAATGGAAAGGTCAAAATATGGAACAAAACAACACGCAGAAACAGTCAAATATTATTTTCTATGTTGAAATTATATTTCAATATTATTATACTTTTTGTAGCCGGGAAACAATCCAATGCATTATCTACTCATAAGAACTTTTCCCCAAACACAATTCGACGAGTCGAATAATCAACTTGCCTAATGTTTGAGAAATAGCAGCAAAGTCTTGGAAACAAGTGTTTAAAAATATTCCCTAAAAGAATGTAGATTGTTGCCATGTTCCCTTTGCTCTGAACCTAAAGGCATCTACAGTTTAAAACAAACGCTGTCTTAAAACCTCTATAGCGCTTGATAAAATGTCGAGTTTATTTATTTATGATATTTTTAAAATGGTATGTTTATTTGATTTGAAACTATTTACTTGAGTAAAGTGACAAAAGATGTTCAGAAGGAATCATTTTCCTATACGCATTATCAGATTTTAGTTGCAATTAAAATTAATATTCTCACATGACACAACTTTCATGTAATTATTGTGCATTATTGTTTTCCTTGTCATTATATATTAATATTAAATAACAAATGTTTTGAATGTAACACACAAGAGTCACGGTTTATTTGTATTTATAACGAACTAACAAACTAACATTTTTTCTAGAATCAGAACTGTTAATAAGATTATTAACAAACTAAAAACATTGCACACGAATTTCATGTGTACATGAAAAAAAAAAAAGGTACGTCTTTTCTCTTTCAGATATCTTGACAACTGACTATCAAATACATACTTAGCATTGACATTCCATTGAAACACGGTAATGTTTGTTATTTTTAATTTTTCTATGACTTTGAAGTTACTTTGCTTGAACAAATGATATCGATTAATAGTCCAAAATTTACATAATGTCTCTCCTTTGAGGAATTGCTTGCATTATTAAAATTTGATAATTCTTTGCATCCATCAACTGTTACTGTGTTCGGATTATGTGACTAAATAAATGATTAAACAACAAAAACAATAGTTTAGGGTTTTGCATATACGACGGTCTATTCAATCAAGATAAAAGAGAAAATACAGCAGGGGTTGTTTTCATAACGCCGCATCCAAATCACATGATAATAAAAGAATATATGAAGTAATCAGGCTTGGGGCAAATTACATTGTAAAGTATTTCTTATGAAAATTCAATAATAAGTTTTGAAAAAGTAAACTAAATGAAGAGTTTTTGCAAATGTTTCAAATATGAAACACAGTTTCACATATCTAGAGGTTCATGTTCACTATCAGGTTCAAATTTATTAAATCATACAAGATTGCTGTTGCACTTATATATGATCATCAAAATTTTAAAGGTTTTATCTTTTAACTGCATCCTGTCAGGTTTAAAAATCTCCCTAGCCATATTAAATAAACGGTAACCCTAAACCTGAACTGTTTTATGTTAGTGCAACGGTCACATGCAAGATGCAAAGTAAGGCAAACCTTACATTGACAACTTTAAACAGGGAGATTCTTGTATGTCTATCCAATATTTTAATGAATATTTTATTTTAAATGATAAGAATTGGATAGTGCTAACGGCAAACTAATATGAGCAAAGTACCATATAAATGTCTCAAATGCACACTCTGCAATCTACAAACATTATATTTGTTACAAACATTATATTTATTTTTTACATTTCATGTAAAATACTTAAAAGATAAACTTTGCACTGACAAATATTTGAATATTTCACTTTTCAAACACTGTGTGCATTTGGAGTATCGATGTGTTGTGAACTGTTTGATTTTCTCTCAGAATAGAATTTTCCAATAAACTTACAGTAAGTTTAGTTGAGTTTTTTTTTAATGGTAATTAGTTGGTTGACCCTTCAAAATAACCTTGGAATATTGATACATCTGTCCTGTTATTGGGATCTTTTTATTTACGTCAAAAAAAATTAATCAACATTAAAAGAGCATGCTAACAATTAAAAAAAAAATATTTTTCAATGTTTAAAATACGTATTTAAATATCACATAACATCAAATACACAAAAACAATTTCCTTCAGCTGACTTCATTTCTTCTTCATGCATTGCTTTTGTTTTTGTTCGTCCATTATATTAGTTTTATGGAGATCTACCTTGTCGTAAATATTTGCTTAGAAATTTGTGTTAAATATTAGTTCTTGCAGAATGACTATCTTGAATTGTTAATATTTTGGGTTGGGTTTGACGTCTGCATTTGTATCTTTCTTGACATTTGTTCTTAAAAGAGCATATCCATCATCCTCCGAAACCACTGTATCAATCAAAATGCATGTACTCTGCTTTTTTCTCAGCAATAGCCGACTATAATCTGCAATTTCATTTTTAGCATTATCAATGCCATCAAAATGTGCAAATTTACCCTCAACAGGATTTCCCGTCGTTCTATCTCCACTTGATTGTAGACTCGCACGATTAGTACTATTACGAATTAATTGAGACAAACGAACTTCATCGTAATCTGAAGATAAACTTTTCCCGTTGGCAACTATTTCTACTGCCATGCAATTTTGTTGCTGAACAATGTTGCATCCTTGTGATTTTGTTGCATCTCTACCTATTATGATAATACAAAATACCAGAATATATGCATAACTTATTGTTTCCTTCTGTCTTTAAATTTAGATAATGTGAATTTCAAAATAAGGAATATTTGAGAACATGTTTATAAACTTTCGTAAGCATAAGTAAAACCAATATAAAATTGTTCTTCGAATTGTAAATACATTACCTAGACAGAGATTCGCCAAACGTTGCAAATACCTGAATTATTGTTTTAAAAGGTGAGCCGTTATAAAATGTTGTTACAATAAAACAAGTTGTATTTACATCTAATTGCGTTAATATAAAAATTATAAGTGTACATGTTATCAACTATGTGTTACAAATCATTTGCAGAATAGATTAGTCTTTGTTACCGCTTTATTCCCCGTCGGAGGTAAATTACTGCACAAATGACGCTGACTACAATGGGCACCAATATACTGAGGCTTACTACCACCCAATTGTGATCTTTCTCGTGTGCTGAAAAAATGGTAACAATTATTTTAAGCTTATTTAATTTTTGTATTAAGTATATAGATTTGAACGTGTATGATTTTCCGTAATATGCAATTGTAAAGATAACTTAATCAAAGAGAAGGCATACACTAGAGAAGTGTATAATCATAGAAGTCACAATTTTAAACTAAATCCTAGGCTTTCACTTTTTTCCCTCACCATAAAATTTACTTGATATAATAACCTAATTGTGTATTATGCGTACACGTTGTTTTCAAAATAATAAATAAAAAATGTTACTTTTTAAATATAAATTATGTAAAAGCAACTTACAAGTCTCATTCTGTCGAGTCTTACAACCAGTATGTTCATTACACATGTGAGCCTCACATTCACATGGTTTTGAACAGAGATGACCGTAGTATCCTCTTGTACAAGATAAGTTACAATTTTTACCAAACCTTCCATCTGTGCAGCCTAAAATATGTAAGATGATGGAGTTATATTAAGATTAATATTAAACACTTTCATAGTCCAGTGATTTTAGACTGAAAACTATTAATAGACTATTAATCCAGCTTATCTATTCGTCGGCCTTGTCATGAGATAAGAGTCACTATTGTAAAATTATAGTCAGTTGCATTTTACCTATTTATCTATCAGTGAAAGGTAGTTGATTTGTTGGATGTTTACCCAAGAGGCCAGAGAGCAGTAATGCCTCATTCGACAACAATCTTTAGCGGACCTATATAGCCAACAACCTTGCAAAAAATATTTTATATTTTCAGAAAAATTGTCATTGTTTTTCTAATTGTTTTACCTATACCCAAGAAAGTTAACACAAAATGGTGTGGCTTGATGGAGTATCGGGTTTTTCCTTAGTTTTACTGCATGGACATCTCTATTCTTTATAAAATCACATACAGTGTTGTAGTGATACATTAGAACTTTAATGTTATAGTCAAAATCACAATAAGAAACAAATATGTTCCTTCAACATCCCCTATATCTTTATTTTATTACATAAATCGTCATACATTGTCACAATTTCTGAATGAGCTTATATTTATGTTGTTAGTTGAAAACTTTGGCTTACTGATGCTTCACATAATTCCTAGAATATATTATGAATTGGTTTATAACACAATCCCATCTGATATAGCTAACAATCTCCTATTTTCTGAATTAAAACACCCAGGGATATAGGAATTAAGAAATCGAAAACCATAATATGTAAATCATATAAATTAGGAAGAATGACAGTGGTGCTTACATTTATAAGGCTGTAATTGTATATGTTATTTACCATGAATAAAGCAAAAAAAAATATTTTTTTAATTAACCATTGGCTGGCCAGCACAATAAATGTTTTAAACTTTCTATAGAGAAATGTATTCTTCGACGATACGATGTAAACAGTCATAAATAGTGTCTTAAATAATGTGCGCTTAAAGGACAATAATACTTTTCTAAGGCGCAATCTGCTTTTCCGAATTGAGAAAGAGTTATGGACGAGCAGATAGATAGATAGATAGATAGATAGATAGATAGATAGATAGATAGATAGATAGATAGATAGATAGATAGATAGATAGATGATGATCAAAAACATACTTAAACATCTCCCAGTGCTTGAGTCGAAATATTCATTGTAGCAACAAATTCCATTAAACCTTGAATTTTAAAAGGTGTATCTTATTTTACAAAATCATGGAAACGGCCACACATTTATATATTTTATGTAACAGCAAAAGTTGATTTATTTTCAGAAATCGAAGCATAACACTAACCTTTATATCTATTTTATCAATAAAATGACATTAGTTAATTTTTTGCCATATTTAATGGGCTAGAATTGCCTTTTTATTAATATTACTAGATAAAAAACTGAAACTAACCTGTTACAGTCTTTTGCAGACAGTGTTGAAAGTAATTCAGTGATCACAATTGTCGTCTCTAATAAAGACAGGCGGCTTGTGTCAAACATTGTCATTTTGATAAAAGAATCCTCAATATAGTTTTAACAAGAACGTTAAGGACAAAAATGAAAGCATGGTTACAGAACACGAATTCAGAGGTCATCCTCTGGTAAGAAAATGAAGAGGATAAGGAAGTTTCAGAAATCAACGTTTAACCAAACTGAATAAATTAACAGGAAGGAGATTTAGGAGGAAATGAACGTGCTTAGTTATTCTATTCAACATCATTACTAGGCCAACCAGGGTTTTAATTAGTCACACGGACATGTGTTGAATACATACTGAAATAAAAATAAATCCTATTACACTATTGTGTATGTTTCAAACTGAAAATAAAATTGCCAAAAAAGCATAACTTAACTACAATTCAAAGCAATGTTTGAGAGAGAGAGAGAGAGAGAGAGAGAGTATTCAAAAATTTGTACATAAAAAAAGAAATTACTCACTATGGCCTTCAAATCGACATTTACGTATATTGACGACGTATTATCGATCAATAAATGTTACTTTCATTATTACGTCGGCTCGATATATCCCAATGAACTTGAAATTAAAGATATTGCAAAGTCTGCGTTATCTGTTTTATATTCGGATATTTTTCTAGAAAAAGGCATTAATTGTAACCTCACAATTAAACTATATGATAAACGTGATGACTTCCAATTTTTCTATCATCAACCTTCTTTACTTATGCACTCATGTATCTTCATCACATGCATATGGAGTTTCGGTCTCTCTGTTAATTCGATACGCAGGAGCATTTTCTACGTATGAATAGATTCTAAAACGAGACAAACTACTGACAAACAAGTTGATAAAGCAAGATAATCCACAGTCTCCATTGAAGTTATCATTTTATCAAATATATGGTCGTTACAACGACCTTGTCAGCAAAAAAAATCCTTTGCTAGGTCGAATGCTGACTGACTTTTTTTTATGATTATTGATAGGTCATCATTAATCGGCAAATGGACTACCGATTTTCCCGATAACGACAAATAGAAAAAACTGCGGATACAACCGGTCGGCAGAGGATGCTCACTCCTCCATGGCACCTAATCCTGCCTCTGATTACCTTCAAGATGGGCTAAATTTGTTAATGTTCAAAATTTTCAAAAATTTTAAAGATGAATCTTTATTATTAAATAAACCCCTTAAAATCAGACTAAGATAGTATTCAAACTTGCAATCTATTAGATAAGAAATATGATAGTTATGGGTTGACAACCTTAATGGTCTTTGATCTAAGAAGGTTTTCATTTCTAGCATCCAATGGTAATATTGCAGATTCGCTGTCTACAAGATTATTGTTGTAAAGTTTGAACCAGAGTTATCCTGCCTGCACCAAATAACATTGCTTTTTGGTTCTGATTATTAAAATGTTGACATATACGCGCACAATTACTTTGGGAGTTTTTATAATGATATGATTGGGTGACATTTTCATTCTTTTGAACCGGGACACAAAATTGATCTGATGATAAAAATAATGATATTGCGGTAACAAAAAATAATTTTCAAAATTTAAATTCAAATTCTTTGGAGAGATAAAAAAATGTGCAATATGGCGGAAGTTGTGTGATGCTATTATTTTGCTTATTAATACAAATAATGATTTAGGGGTACCCTACGACTTTCCATACTGAGAATACGCTTTGCATGTGAAAGCTTAATGATTTTTTTTTAAATCTTGGAAGGAAATTATTACATGTACTTCGTCGACACATGACTTGCGTTCAAGGTACACCAAAAATCTGTATTTTCAAATTAAAATAATTATGTCATATTTTGCTGTTTCTTCTTTTTTTTAGATTAAAGAACGAAACAAGATCAGATTATTGTAACATATATAATGTCCTCTTACATTTTTTAAACTTTACATAAAACCCGAGGTGGTAATTATATAATATCGAGTAAAATGTCAAATTGAAATATTTTCAAACAAAATGAAATAAAAAAGGAGTGCAATACACAGTTTTAATACAATGGTGCTTTTATAATACAATTTAACAAAGGAGAAATTTCAGAAATAGAATTTACCCTTTGTAACATGTTTAACAACGGGTTATAATACGCTCTAGCAACATTTCCTTCTTCCTAAGTAATTTCTAATTGTTATGAAGTATGTTTGGCGGCGTCGACATAAAGCTTGATAAAGAGCAATGTAAAAAAAATGTCTGAATGACTACAAGTTGCAAATGGTTGTTTATTGTTCAAATCTAAACTGTATGCTCAAATTAAAACACTCTCCTTGTAAATATTCGTGTTAAATACCAAACATAGCACAACATTCTAACTTGGACCAGATAATCAAATAAATGAATGACAAAACAAGAAATCTTTCAATTTGACGCTTAATTTGCATCTATTTAGTTAAACACCAACGAAAATGGCCCTATGAATTTTACGAAATTTCAAAAAAAATAATTACACACAATTGTTTCCATTTGATATCATCAAGCTAACACAAAGAGGTTTTTGAAAATCCTTGATATATAAATATACAGCTTCAATGATGGATACATATATTTATCTCATACGTGTGGTGTATATTACCCGTGTGATAAACCTTTGCTATATCAAACGGGTGGTGCTTTATCAAATACTTCTGGTCCCAACTATTTTTGACACAGCCCCTCGCTTCAACGCTTCAGTGACCTATTTTCGATGATTTGCTAGTACTTTCAACATAACTATATTTACTATAAAAGTGATATAAAATGGGTTTTGTCGAAGACTTAATTTACAAATAAGAAGGAAAACACATAACTGCGTAGGGGCTATTGGTTTTAGGGGAGGCTTAGCCCCCCCCCCCCCCCCCCGCCCCCCACACTTTTTTTGCAAAGTTATACAAAACCGTAACCAAAAGACCCTTTTTCTTGTTTTCAAGATTTTTGATAAGTTTAGCCCCCTTCAAAATTTTAATTTGCTTCGTGTAGTTTATAAAACTTCAAATAACGTTAAGCGCTTTCATTGTTAAAAATCCTCAAACGTTTTACAGTCGTAAAAACTATGACGTAATTACGTTACCTAGTGATAACGTCAACAATAATACTATGGGGTCATAATGCTTATTGAAGGCAACAATCATAGAATAAAGTTATATATAGAGGATATCTATATTGTGTGATTTTATATTTTCTTTATCCAACGAGTTGAAATGGTGTATATATTCGCGAGGCTTGCCGAGAAAAACTGAAAATAGTCCGTGGCCACAAATACCAAGATGTTCACTAAGTTTAATTTTTTCTGTACTCGAATTGATGGACGTGTTGTTTGTGTATACGAATACGGATGTGTAGGGTTGTTTCAGTTTCTCCAGTTTCTCCTATATAAAATTCGTTGCATCCGCTACACGTAATGTTGAATATAACATTTTTTGAGGCACAAGACATGTTAGCATTCACAATTAAGTCCTTGTCCCCGAACTTGAACGAACGAATTCCCGACTTTAATATATTGGCAAGTTCGACAGCGGGGATTTAGAAATCAGAGAAAATCTTAGGAAAAGTGTTGCTCCTGTCGTGTTTTGCTGTTTTTTCCTTTGTAAATGACAACATGTTGTCATGTTACGACAAAGAGCACACGGCGGGTGTGACCGGTCAGCAGTAAATGCTCACTCCTCTTAAGCACCTGATACTTCCTCTATCTTTTTAGAGGTCCATGTTGGTCTGCTTTGAATTTGTATTTCGTTTTACGGATTTTTAAAGATATTTGTCAGTTTGTTATTGTCATTTTTTCATTAATGCATATGACGAAATATACAGAAACGTGACAGTTTTGTTTCTTTTTTGTACATGCGTTTAAAAAACATCGTGGATAAGTCTTCAAAGTTGACGTGCATATCATATCTTTAGATATTTCATTTTATTCTTTCACTTTTTTGTTTAAAATGATTGATATTTTTTTTCTTTACTTGTTTTATCTATTAAATGTTACATTACACATAAAAAAAGTTTGTTTCTTTTCTGATAAAATAGAGTTCTTGTAGCACTGCAAAGACAACTCGAAATTGTTATAAATTGCTAGTCAATAGATATTGTTAAAGCCATACTTTTCCATAAGTTTCCTTTGATTTTATATCTTCAGATTGAAACATTTTAAAGGAATCTTTTTTTGGAAGATCTGATATTTGAACTTTTTTACAAACATCAAAACTGTCGTCAAATTCACCACTGTCATACAGGTCTTCATTGTCATCGCTGTACTCTGAGTGTGACGTCATTTCCCGCGAAATAGTTATTTTTCGAACGAGACTATAACGCTTTTTGGATTTACTGTTTTCACATTCTGGTTGGGTGGCTACATTATCTCCCCTTGGCGTGTTGTTTTCACGAATTCTAGGAGGTGGTTGCAGGGTAGATGAATTGTTGCTAAAAACTCCATCGCTCTCATACCTCAAACCATTTAACTGCTGATTGTTCTGATCTGATGATAAGACTACAAAACAATATTTTCTAGTAATTAGTATCATTTTATCAATTATGTGACTCGCTTGCTGTATCCCTTTAAAAATAGGAATATACAATGTTTTCTTTAACTATAAATATGATATGTATAATATTTTATATCATGAAAACATATTGTTTTCAAAATATGCAAATCATTTAGCAATGAAAAGGAAATGACCAAACATTGATGATTATCAAAATGGACTTTGTGCTAGCTCTTACATAATTGATACATGTTAACATGTAAAAGAAAATATTTATATGTTCTTTGCTTATAGATAAAAACAACATAGAACTAGACCTATTTTTGTCTCCAACAAAAAGGAAGGGCTTTTCGACAGCCCTTAAAACCCTTCATTTAAATTTATCATATTTTCTCTCAGAATCTGTATAATCAAAATTAGGAAAATATCATGAGCATATACCCACACGTTAACATTTAAGAAATTAAATGCCCAAAGAAAGACAACTTCAGAATTTTTTATCCAACTGTATCGTTTGTTTCCTGAAATAAAAGTTCTTAAAATTCATATATCAGAAAGTACTCGTTTAAGATTCAAGAGTTTTGGTATGCCAAAAGCTCTAATTCTAACCATTTATTGAGCAAAGCGAACTAACTCTTGAATTTTAATTTTTTTGAAATGTGATAAAGTTATTATATTCAGGCCCTTAAAACCCATATAAAGAGTCAAAAAGTGGCCCTTTGAACCATAATTTTAAATTGAACTCTTTATTCTTAACTAATAACTGAAAAGAGTTTGAAAATTGGATAAGTAATAAAAAAGTTATAGCTAAAGGGCTGTTTTTAATACTGACCCCTTCAGGTCCCTTATTTTTCGGAATTTTTTTCCTCAGACCTTTTCCGGTCTGCGCATTTAGTCCCTCATTACAAGTACAAAATATAAAAATATTTGCTTAAAAACTGTTTGAGAAAACGTTACATGCGTGAATTCAATTTAACATAGAAACTCCCATAGACAATTTTCATCGGCCAATAAAAACGGAAGTACTGAATACTATTCAATGAAACTAAAAATATATCTTAATTACGTCAATTTAAACAATATCTATCCTAATCGTTTATTGAGCAAAGCGAGATAACTCTTAAAATTGAATTGTGATAAAGTTGTCATTTTCAGACCCTTTAAACCCCTACAAGGAGTCAAAAAGTGCCCCCTCGGAACATAATTTTTAAATCGTACTCTTTATTCTGAACTATAAACCGAAAGGATTTTGAAAATCGGATAAACAATAAAAAAGTTACAGCTAAAGAGCCGTTTTTAATATTGACCCCTGGAGATCCCTTATTTTTCGGAATTTTTTTCCCAAGACCTCTTCCGGTCTGCGCATTAGGTCCTTTATTGCAAATACAAAATATAAAAATATTTGCTTGAAAACTGTTTGAGAAAACGTTACATGCGTGAATTCAATTTAACATAGAAACTCCCGTAGACAATTTTCATCTGCTCATAAAACCGGAAGTACTCAATACTATTCAATGAAACTTGGAATATATCTTAATTACATCTATTTAAACAATATATATCCGTCTTAGAACATTCCTAAGCTTTTCTGAGTTTTTTATTTTTTCATCCCCCCTTTTCTCAAGTTTGAGGCCTAAAATCTCAAAACTGATAAGAGATAGAAACTCGCCGCCGGTTTACTTTTTAAACAACTCGACATGGTTGATCTAACTCTAAAATTACAACGAATTTCCTTTAAAAATAAAAACAATTTATTGATTCATTTAATTTCTACTATTTTGCTTGTGTAAACCGGAAGTACCGGAACCGGAAATCCAAAACCTTACATACTGGTGACATTTAAAAATGCTATCAGACTATTGTATAGTTATTTCTAAAATTTTTTTCGTTTTCAAAAAATCGCTGACGGAAAATCTGTCGAGAAAAAGAATAATAATAATAAAACATCAGAATAACAATAGGTCTTTTCGACCGAAAGTCGAAAAGCCCTAATAACTAGACCTATTTTTGTCTCCAACAAAAAGGAAGGGCTTTTCGACAGCCCTTAAAACCCCTTATTTAAATTTCTCATAATTTTTCGCAGAATCTGTATATTAAAAATTAGGAAAATATCATGAGCATATACCCACACGTTAACATTTAACAAATTAAATACCCAAAGAAAGACAACTTCAGAATTTTTTATCCAGTTATATCGTTTGTTTCCTGAAATAAAAGTTCTAAAAATTCATATGTAAGAAAGAACTCAACTATGATTCAAGACTTTTGGTAGGCCAATAGCTCTAATGCTAATCATTCATTGAGCAAAGCGAGATAACTCTTGAAATTTAATTTTTTTGAAATGTGATAAAGTTATCATTTTCAGGCCCTTAAAACCCTTATAAGGAGTCAAAAAGTGCCCCTTGGACCATATTTTTAAATTGTACTCTTTATTCTGAACTATAAACCGAAAAGATTTTGAAAATCCGATAAACAAACAAAAGTTTCAGCTATAGGACCGTTTTTAATATTGACCCCTTCAGATCCCTTATTTTTTTTAATTTTTTTCCCAGGACCTTTTCCGGTCTGCGCATTAGGTCCCTTATTGCAAATACAAAATATAAAAATATTTGCTTTAAAACTGTTTGAGAAAATGTTACATGCGTGAATTCCATTTAACATAGAAACTCCCATAGACAATTTTCATCGGCTCATAAAACCGGAAGTACTCAATACTATTCAATGAAACTTGGAATATATCTTAATTACATCTATTTAAACAATATCCATCCTAATCATTTATTGAGCAAAGCGAGATAACTCTTGAAATTGGATTGTGATAAAGTTATCAGTTTCAGACCCTTAAGACCCCTCTAAGGAGTCAAAAAGTGCCCCCTCGGCCCATAATTTTTAAATTGTTCTCTTTATTTTGAACTATAAACCGAAAAGGTTTTGAAAATCGGATAAACAATGAAAAAGTTACAGCAAAAGGACTGATTTTAATAATGACCCCTTTATATCCCTTATTTTTTAGAATTGTTTTCCTAGGACCTTTTCAGGTCTGCGCATTAGGTCCCTTATTGCAAATGCTAAATATAAAAATATTTGCTTGAAAACTGTTTGAGAAAACGTTACATGCGTGAATTTAGTTTAACATAGAAACTCCCATAGACAATTTTCATCGGCTCATAAAACCGGAAGTACTCAATACTATTCAATGAAACTTGGAATATATCTCAATTACATCTATTTGAACAATATCTATCCGTCTTAGAACATTCCTAAGCTTTTCTGAATTTTTTATTTTTTCATCCCCCCTTTCCTCAAGTTTGAGGCCTAAAATCTCAAAACTGATAAGAGATAGAAACTCGCCGCCGCTTTACTTTTTAAACAACTCGACATGGTTGATCTAACTCTAAAATCACAACGAATTTCCTTTAAAAATAAAAACAATATATTGATTCATTTAATTTCTACTATTTTGCTTGTGTAAACCGGAAGTACCGGAACCGGAAGTCCAAAACCTTACATACTGGTGACATTAAAAAATGCTATAAGACTGTTGCATAGTTATTTCTGAAATCCTTTCCGTTTTCAAAAAATCGCTGACGGAAAATCTGTCGAGAAAAAGAATAATAATAACTAGACCTATTTTTGTCTCCAACAAAAAGGAAGGGCTTTTCGACAGCCCTTAAAACCCCTTATTTAAATTTATCACATTTTCTCTCAGAATCTGTATATTAAAAAATAGGAAAATATCATGAGCATATACCCACACGTTAACATTTAAGAAATTAAATGCCCAAAGAAAGACAACTTCAGAATTTTTTATCCTTTTCCTGAAATAAAAGTTCTAAAAATTCTTATATAAGAAAGTACTCATTAAAGATTCAAGAGTTTTGGTATACCAAAAGCTCTAATGCTAATCATTCATTGAGCAAAGCGAGATAACTCTTGAATTTTAATTTTTTAAAAATGTGATAAAGAGTTCATTTTCAGGCCCTTTAAACCCCTATAAGGAGTCAAAAAGTGGCCCTTTGGACAATGATTTTTAAATTGTACTCTTTATTCTTAACTAATAACTGAAAAGAGTTTGAAAATTGGGTGAGTAATAAAAAAGTTATAGCTAAAGGGCTGTTTTTGATATTGACCCCTTCAGGTCCCTTATTTTTCGGAATTTTTTTCCTCAGACCTTTTCCGGTCTGCGCATTTAGTCCCTCATTACACGTACAAAATATCAAAATATTTGCTTGAAAACTGTTTGAGAAAACGTTACATGCGTGAATTCAATTTAACATAGAAACTCCCATAGAACATTTTCATCGGCTCATAAAACCGGAAGTACTCGACACTATTCAAGGAAACTTGGAATATATCTTAATTACGTCTATTAACACAATATCTATCCTAATCATTTATTGAGCAAAGCGAGATAACTCTTGAAATTGAATTGTGATAAAGTTATAATTTTCAGACCCTTAAAACCCCTATAAGGAGTCAAAAAGTGCCCCCTCGGACCATATTTTTTATATTTTACTCTTTATTCTGAACTATAAACCGAAAAGATTTTGAAAATCAGATAAACAATAAAAAAGTTACAGCTAAAGAGCCGTTTTCAATATTGACCCCTTCGGGTCCCTTATTTTTCGGAATTTTTTTCCCAGGACCTTTTCAGGTCTGCGCATTAGGTCCCTTATTGCAAATACATAATATAAAAATATTTGCTTGAAAACTGTTTGAGAAAACGTTACATGCGTGAATTCAATTTAACATAGAAACTCCCATAGACAATTTTCATCGGCTCATAAAACCGGAAGTACTCAATACTATTCAATGAAATTTGGAATATATCTTAATTACATCTATGTAAACAATACCTATCCGTCTTAGAACATTCCTAAGCTTTTCTGAGTTTTTTATTTTTTCATCCCCCCTTTTCTCAAGTTTGAGGCCTGAAATCTCAAAACTGATAAGAGATAGAAACTCGCCGCCGCTTTACTTTTTAAACAACTCGACATGGTTGATCTAACTGTAAAATTACAACGAATTTCCATTAAAAATAAAAACAATATATTGATTCATTTAATTTCTAGTATTTTGCTTGTGTGAACCGGAAGTACCGGAACCGGAAATCCAAAACCTTACATACTGGTGACATTAAAAAATGCTATAAGACTATTGTATAGTTATTTCTGAAATCCTTTACGTTTTCAAAAAATCGCTGACGGAAATTCTGTCGAGAAAAAGAATAATAATAATAATAATAATAATAAAACATCAGAATAACAATAGGTCTTTTCGACCGAAAGTCGAAAAGCCCTAATTATGAAATACAAAAATTTGATTAAAATCAGATCCTTCATCCGCTCTTTGTTTTCTATTGTCGCTGGAAAATCTTGTTTTAATCAGATGGATAAAATACAAAATAAAACGCTGCTTTTTATTAAAAAGTAGTATTATCTCAATCCTTGGTTTTTATTATTTTTTCTTAAAAAAAAGTACATACATGTTCTTGTGACTGTCTTTTTCTTACTCCTACTGAAAATGAGTTTGGTTGATTAATTTGTAGTTTTGAAAGAGCAAAAAAATACTTTTAGCAATTCTAGTGAAGCTTTCTGAAAAGTATATTATAACTTTAAAACATTATTTATTGGATGGATGGAAGAAAGAAAGAATGAAGATAGATTTCTTTGGTTGTAATAGTATGTGTTATTTAACATGAATAAAGGGTATAGAATAGATAGATAGATAGATAGATAGATAGATAGATAGATAGATAGATAGATAGATAGATAGATAGATAGATAGATAGATAGATAGATAGATAGATAGATAGATCGATCGATCGATCGATCGATCGATCGATCGATCGATCGATCGATACCATATTTTGCAATATGTAATAGTCCCGATGCAGGAAAAACAAAGAAATATTGATGATATTCCAATTATCATCCACATATTTTCCTCTAAGAAGTCTGCTAGTTTTCCTTCAAAGCTAGTCTTCGATCTGTTATCTTTAGTGTAATCTGTCGTATTGTTGCCCGAGAAAAAAATTTACACTGTATTTAAGATAAGTTTAACATGACAATGCAAATGTTCCTAAGAGCAAAAAAAATTTTGTATGGCAAATAAGACAAGAAAATTAGCCTGAAATGTAACGTTAAACTAAATTTATGTAGTCGATAAATTCATATAATGTTGAATATTTGAAAAGAGAGTGCGTTACAATAAAGATCGGGTATGGCAAAAGGTGTGTTGTTACCTAGACCATGGCCTGAGCAGGATCCAGATACTTTATCACAGGTTTTGTTGCATTCTGATGGACATTTCTTCTTACACTTTTCTCCGTACAGCCCATCTTGACAGAGTTTTGAACAATTTTCGCCATGTGTTCCATTTGGACATACTTTAGAAATAAAATGTTTTATTAAAAAATTATTTATAAAAAAATAATTATTGTTATATAAATTGTTTTAAATATAATACCTATACATTGATCTCCTTCAATTGTATAGTCTATGCAGCATTCACCTTTTCTAAATAAAGAGAAATAATTTAAAAAATAAAACATACTAATTGTTTTGTTATGACGTCGATGTAACCCATCACAATACCTTACCCACACATATTGGGGTCAATGGTAGTAGAGCTTAAACACACATGGACAACAATCATCAGCATCGTAAACATATGTACATAATCCTCCATATTCTTCGTACTTGGTGTGTTTGTTGTTGACAACTTCCTGGTCCGATGAAAATAATTTGTTTAGGTATTTTCCTGAGCAGGAAATACTATCGAGAATCCTTGCTATATTTTGTGATCGCTATGAACTAATAAGTAGATGTACATTTTAAAAAAAAACATTTGCATGATAGACGTTTGAAATTTTACTATACGTTGTTACACCATGTTCTAAGATAACTTTTAGAATCAAAAGACTTTGATTTGTAGAATAGATGACGATACCCGTAACTACTGAACCGCACCTTTACACGGCAGAAAAACTAGAAAACACTTGTCCTCTATTTCTGTATTGAAACAATACCATTTTTAACGGTCCGACAGATCAACTGTTGCCTTCGACCCCAGTCAGCAACTGTTTTGTTATAAACCTTCTCATCAATAACACGTTTTCGAGGAATGTATCTTCACCGGTCAACAGTCTTTTTAACAGTCGATTTTGACAGTTCTAATCCAACAATTCTTGTCCAACAGTCAACATGCTGTACTTTTTTCGTAAAGAGTTATATAGTAACTGTCTTACAGGGGTATAAGAATGCCATTTTTTTATTCAGACAGAAAGCAGTCTATATTGTCTTGTTTTCATTATCATAACTATGACTCAAGAGTTTTATCAAAAACCGATCTATTCTATTAAAACCTAAAGTACAGGAAATGCCTGGTTATCACTCAATACCAAGTACTAAGTGAATAACCCCTAAAGGTTCTAATTATTGAAAGTCACTTGAAAAAGTTTTGTGGGTCTATAAATTATACGACCATGTGAGGGATAAATAGAGAAACAAATTAATGATCGCAAGATCATTACCTACATAATTTAGTTCCTTCTTATTTAAAAAAGGGATATAAATAGAAGAAGTAAACAGTTTTGCTAAGTGTTCACGATGTGTGCTATTTTGAGAACTCTGTTGGAATGTGGTTGGTAGGATAACCTTTTCGTCGATAAGCATCATAGGTTACTGCTCTCTCATGGCAGGGTTAATACTTTGGTCCCAACCAATGTAAATTCTGTTAAATGTTATATCATTTGAAATAGCTAATTTCAAACATTTTTTAACAATAGGCACATCAGGAGCGGACATATTTTAGATGAACATGTGGAAAGTGAAGGTAAGGAGATTTTGAATTTAAGGTCGAAAAATTATTATAATGTATGGATAATACAAGAATTGCTGAAAAAATCCAGTATAGACTTAAGGATGCGTTAAGTTGATTCAACGTTATTGTTGAAGTCCTTATTGTCTTACAATTGTTGATTCCGGGGAGGGGGGTTGACGGTCTTTAGCGGGGTACTAAAAAGAACATCAGTTTATTTCACTTTTTTGTTATTTTGCGCGTTTTTGCTATTTTTTCCATATTTAATAATTCCTTTTTAAAGGCAATCTCCACAGAAAAATATCTTTTTAATACGTGTATACATTTTTTATGTTTAACAATTGAATAAATTCTAGAAAAGTGAAATTTTATAATACCAAAAACAGAGAATTTTTTAAGCTTTCAAGAAAATAAGGTATTAAAATTATGACAATTAAAATGGGTCTAATTTTAATTCAATTTACTATGTAATATATCTATTATCAATGTTAAATACTTTGTTAAATTTTCATTTTAAAAACAGTCAGTTTTGATATCTACATTTGCAACATTGCTTTGAATTAATTCCTTATATAAACTTTTAAATCAGCGAAAACGTTAAATTCTATGTGGATTTTTTATGACATCACGATGATTATCGCACGCGTTTACCGTTTGACGGTTGCAATTGTTAACATAAAAACGTGTTATATTAATGATTCTGAATAAGTTGTCACTGTCAAACTTAAATATAAGTAATAAACAGCAATGTTAAAAAGTTAAACAGACGTTTGTTTGATATTTGGTACGTGATCAAATCTACTTCACAGAATATGATTAAGTCACCAACCAAGTTAATATCCCGGTAAACGTTAAAACTTGCTGTTTATATCTTAAATATACACCCATAAATCTAGGTATATTTTCCATCACCGATGTTGCTGAATCACTAGGTAATATTTCATTTTTAGTCATACCATTATAGTCATTATATCGAGTTGGTACAACGTTTTTATTATTTATAGTTTTTTCTCCTGCTGTATCTTTCTGACTTTTGCTACACAAGCTTTAGTCTGGATCGTTGTTACTTTGGATCGATGCCCTTCATACATCAAGGCTGCTGACAGTACAGTACCCGCAACGTTATTTTTTACAAGATAAACGATAGGATAGGATTCACGCACGATAGGATAGGATTAACGCACGATAGAACAGTATGCACGCACGAAAGGATAGGATTAACGCACGATAGAACAGTATACACGCACGATATGATAGGATTGATACACGATAGGAAAGGATAAACGATGTTCATGATAAACGTATGATCGCTTTAAATGATAATTACGAATAAACTGATAATGGCAGAATTTGCGAGAGAACACGTACAAATAAAGATTTACGAGGAATTTCTTTTTAGTAACAATTGCCGAGTTGTTAATTATCGCTGCATCATTCATAGAATGTATAAAAATGACCAGTTAATTTTTTTTCAACTAAAATTATTAGCTTTAATGATAAATTTTCTGTAATGTTAAAATTGTTTTCATTACCGAACACCATACAGCCGATCGCCGCGAATATTTCAGCCCGAGATTAAATCACTCGGAAAATAGAGGGTTTAATTATATAAATCCAACTCTTGTATAGAGTAAATATAAAATCTGTCATAAGTACATTTCTTTCTGTATAAGAAAATGATTCATTAAAAACGAATTATTACAGACAAGTTAAATAAATATTTACGCAGATACACATTCCGCGTACGATTTGTTAACATTGTTTTCATTACCACACACCCTAGCTGTTTGCCGAGAACATTTCAGCCTGAAATCAAATATCACACGGAAAATAACGGGTTCAAAATACAACTCGGATTTTAATTAAATATAAATTATATCATAAATAGTTTTGTGTCTGTAAAATATGATGCAACAAAATCATATTGCATAAAAGTTAATGTTTACGCAGGTATACACTCAGGCGTACGATTTAAAGTAAATCCACCCTCCTCTGACGTCATACATTTTACATAAACCATGAATTCATTGAAATTCTTGCAAGTAGATTTGTAATGTCTAAGTTATTATAGGTGCACATCAAAAACTCAAATCCGTGTTTACTTGGAGATATTTTTTAAGCGTTTTTCATCCTTATATTCGACATAATTCAATAATGACAAAGGAAAATAACTCTTTTCTATTTTTCTCTAAGTGATATATCTAAATGCTATAATTTTTCTAATGTAAACAATTTTTTTCTTTTTTAAAAAATTAATTCAATTTTCTGGCATAGTAAGCAATAAAATTTAAATATATAAACAAGTATCCATCCACTTTTGTTTAATTTTTAAACAAGAAAAAGTGTGATTTTCAGATGATAATTTCAGCCTTTGGTTTTTATTACCTTACATCTTAAATAGTATGGATACATATATATTTCATTTATTTATTGATAAAATTCAAGTCCAATAAATAAAAAAAAGTTAAGTTTTTTAACTTTGAACCCATCATTTTTTAGGTACGGAGTTACCTTAATATATTCGATTTACAGGTACATATGTTACCTTGTTCCTAAGAACTTCGTTTTTCATTTTCAATGTTAACAGATATGATTTACATATAATATTGGTTAATTTTGATCTAAAAAATTTAATTAGTATCCTGACGGAATGTTGGATAGGATTTTACAATTCTTGTTCGATAAATATTCGTATACGGCGCACCGAACGAGTTGCAATTTAGTAATAAATTTACTTGCTTATGAAAAGGCACGAAACGATTAACACGATAGGATAAACGGAAAAATTCTTGAAATTAAACGATAAACCTGATAGGATTAACGCACGATAGGATAGGATTAACGCACGATAGAACAGTATACACGCACGATAGGATAGCTTTAACGCACGATAGAACAGTATACACGCACGATACGATAGGATTGATACACGATACGATAGGATAGGATTGTAAAAAAATAACGTTGCGGGTACTGTAATTACACCAACTGCATCAGCGGGCGGCATTCTTGTTAACTAGTAGTACATATGTAATATAATATCATTTGACAGTAATTTGCATTGTCTTATAGTTTAATTATTAGATAAACAAACAGCTGAGAATATGTTAACAAGGCTCACGTTTTATTTTTACTTGTCTGCTAAGCATAATCTGAAGAATATATGACTGACTACTACATGACCAAACGTCAGCAAACAAAACAAATCAGAATACTTTTGTTATCACTTCATTAGGCTATTAATCAATTTTTATTCTGAATTTCATCGTTAACAATCCCTTATAATGTGAAGTTTAGTTTACAGAATTGAATAAAAACTAATAACAACCCACAAAGAAAACTAATATTTGATGTTTTTATTTAGATAGATGCATCTAAATCTATGTTTTGACAACTTACATATTCCACTAGACAGTGTCTTAGTCATTTTTAGTGAAAGAATAAGTATAGTTTACTGCATGTTATATCAACGATTTAAAAAATGCATACATTTGTCGATCGATAGATAGATAGATAGATATTCGTCAAGGTGTTATCTTTAGCATAACCTGTAGAATTGTTGCCTGATAAAAAAAAATCCAGATTACCTCGAGGATGAGTTTAACATGACAGTTCAAATGCTACAAAGAGCGGCCATAATTTTTTATTTTAAAATAAACAAGAAAATCAGCCTTGTATACAGGCAACTTCGCCACATATGATTCACATATATGACTCATATGTGGATCATATGATTTGTTTCATATGAGATCATAAAAAAGGGCATCATATGTGAACCATATGTGACAAATCATATAATCCACATATAATTCACACATCATTTACATATGATCGCCCTTTCATATGATTAACATATAAAACATGTATGTGTGTTGGAAGTTTTTTCCATATGACAATCATATAAAAGGGGCATCATATGTAAATCATAGGAAACATTCATATGCGGTTTTTCATATTTATCAAAACAAAAAAATACACTTGTGCACAACGAAAATAAGGTATTTCTGCTATATGTAAAATTTATCAATATATTTCTAAGGTTTTTAGACATAAGCATATTATTCTACAGATCTATCCCTCAAATGCCTTGTTGTCCATACAGAGAAATAGCTTATTTTACATGGTGCATATAAGTAATTATTCAAAGAATATAGAAAAACAAGTTATTAGCATTTGTCGATACATATATTCTACTAGAAGAATACAACTTATTGGACATTTGATTTCATAAATGTATAAGTACTGTCATGTATCTCAATGAAAGTCATATCATGAGTAAATATACCAAAAATCATTAAATTGAGTAGAAGCAATGTCCAGTTCATGTTTAGAAATCTCTGAACTGAACGAACTGGAGAATGTCATGTTTTAAGTCCGGTTCTCTTGTTTATCTGCTTGCTGTCCATGGTTATGAAATGGAATAATGACCAGAATCTTTTTAAAATAAATATCTCCTTATAATTCTTCAGTATCTCCTTGGTTGCAGACTAAATTTTCTTTGGAATATATGGTCCCTTCAAAATGATGGAAAGAAATATTTTAAAAACTATAGACTAAGTGTAATGTATAATGTACAAAATTCCATACATCTTTAAATCAACTTCATTATATATGAGAATGAAGTAATTCACTTAAAAGATAGTAGACTTCATTAGTTTATTTTTAATGACCTTTGCATGTGCTCATGATCTTGAATCTCTCAATAACCCTTGAATTTATTTGGAACTAAATTTTAAAAAAAATTGATAGCAGCCATATAATACCTACCTTAAGCAAAAGTCTGGACCAATGAATCCCTTAGAATACGTCACTTTTGGGCTTAAGATTGTAGTGCACATGATCTTTTTTGACAATTTACTTAAAAAAAATAATCGAACAATTACTTAACATAGTGGTACAAACCTATTGTTCAGTTAAAAGTAAATTTAAAAAATCAACACACATAATATTTTCAAAACATCTCAAACAATTCACATTAAAAATAATACAATGTCAATGGTTCTTCGAAATACAAAAGGTGCTTTAAATTAGCATGAATGAAATGTTATGAACTTGTAATGCAATTTACAGTTATTATAAAGTTGACAAATATGCTACCTTTAAAATCCTTTGATACCCAGATTTTGTGTATATATCTTTGTGTGCAGTTTTACTCAATTGAAACATGCTTTATGGTCAGCACTCAGCTATCAAAAACTCTGAAAATAAATAAACTTTTCAATAAGCCCAACAATAACTTATAAGTATATCTAGTAAAGTCGCTAAGTGGCCATTTTCATAAGAAAAATAGTTAAATCATGGTCAATTATAAATAGGTACTGAATATTTTCACTGACACTGTGAATGTTTGGCATTGGTCAGAAATGCCAGTTATAAATAAGATGGATAAATTCAGAAAGAAAATTATCAATCAATAAACTTACCGGCAAAACATATCATATTTACATAGCAAAATGTTTACCTGACTATAAGATATCTGCATAAGTTAGGATGATTTCTGTTGACCGATTATTTTATCCTACACACCTATACTACTATATTAAAATAATAGACTCGAATTGTTGGTCTTTAATACCGAGAAATCGGAAGAATACTGTTTTTTGTTTTATATATTTTATTCATTGGTACTTGTAGATTACCATTTTTTTTTATTTTTTCTCAGTTATGCTTCGCTAATTAATTATGAACGAAAATTCCTCAAAAAATCCCGGAAATCACCTGGAATTTTTGGATTTTACAATCTTACGCTTGCGCAATACATTCACGCTAACAGGATCTTTAGTTTATGTTTCCACAATATCACATCTGCATGAACAAACTCAGAAATGATAATACAAATACGGGTAAATTTTCATTGGACTTTTGCTATGTATTCTGTATATATATATTAATGATTTCTTATGAGAGAAAGTATAAAATAACAAATATACATTTCATCTAAGTACTTACTTTTGTCTTCGTTAAGACAAGAAATGTTTGATTACATTCAAAAAAGTTACATCATATTTGTTAGGAAAGTGAAGATAAAATATGTTTTATCGTAAAAATGAATAATGTTCTACGGACCTAGTTTTGCAAAGAAAAGGTGTTGAATTCTCCCATTCTATGGATTAAAATTTTAGTTGAAAAGTATTTGCAGTCTCAGAAAGGTTTGTTGTGATGAATTTGAGTGTTATTTTCAAGGCAACTTCATTAACTTTCTCCAAAATCGTTCCGGAGCGATTCTGCAATATTCTGCTACACTACGGGTATGAGGGAGGCATTCTAACTGTGAAGAGGGCATTTCCCGAGACACACATGCATTACATGTAGCTGTGTCATTATTGTAGATCCTCATATGAAGGAATTTTCATATGTGAATCATATGTATATTGTTACATATGATCCACATATGAATGTTCATATGATTCTCATATGATCTGCCACATATGATATTCATATAATTCAATATACATATGATACACATATGATTGTCAGATGATTCCGATATGAAAGGCAATATGAGAATCATATGTGGCGAAATTACCTATGATACAAGCATAATTTTCGAAGTAATCCAGAACAAGAACAAAAGAAATGCTCGAGATACACGAGAATAGTTTTCTTTCAGTAATTTGTGTATTTGTTCTCGTATGTGTATCTGTTGTAGCATTAATTATCGCCTGGGCAAGCACTTAATATTTTATTGCAGGTTTTGTTAAATTTAAATGAGCATTTAGATTTGCCACCAATTTTGACACATGTTCCTTCTGTGTAAAAATAATAGTTATAAAATATGTTTTATTATAAAAATATTTAGAAAGTTATTAATTCATTAAAATCATTAATTTTGAAGAAACACGTATTAATATAAAACTAATACATTGATCTCGTATAATCTGGGTATCATATACCTATTCAAAAAACAAAAGGGAACATGTTAATTTGTTATGCTGTCGATGTTTGATAGTCCCTTATATTACCTTATACAAACATAATGCATTTATGGTGTCAGAGCCTAAACACACATGTATAATAATCCTTCATATTCTTCAAATGTTGTGTGCTTGTTGTTGACAACTTCCCGGTTTCAGGTTTCCTGAGCAGGAAATACAATTAATGACCCCTCCTTCATTTAATAATTCTTAAGTATTTATAAGCATATGAACATTTTATGAAATTCACATTAAATTAATTTGAAATTGTTTGAAAACAACTTTTTATAACTACATGTAAGATAACTTTTCTATGATCGAAAGCTCTAAATTTGTGGAACAGATGACGACTACAAAATTTACACAACCACGTTCATACACGACGAGAAACCCCAAATACTAAACGCCCCCCTCATACTGCGTTTAAACAATACCATTCATCATTTGGACAGAAAACCATCTATTGTGTATGATTTTGATGCAGACTATCAAATCAATTAATATAGAATGTTTTCGAGCATTGTCTATTTTATTTATAACTTAATTTCAGGGTGTGCCTGGATATCATTTAAAGTTTTATTCAGTACTAAGTGAATATTTCTCAAGGTTCTGACTATTAGAAACCACTTGAAACTTCTCTGGGTCGGTTTGATATTTTTTCTGTCGCTGTAAAATGTTAAAAGGAGATCGTATGCTGGTAGGAAATGATATATAATGGAATGAGCTAATTAATTAAACATTTTTCTGCTTATATGACTACAATTTATTATATTTCAATTGAGAAAAAAAATTGCCGTACACTCTTTTCTTCACTTGCACTATTGGTAAGACGCGAGATAAACCAAAAGTAAATTTTCAAATGACTCAATAGAAATTTGTCAGATATCGTATTTTAATTCAAAATGATGCGAGAAAAACAACCATCCATAACATATTCGTGTTCATACCATTTTTTTTTAAATTACTTTTAAAATTGTTTCTTATGCAGAGATAAAAAAAGATCAAAATGTAAGAAGTGAACAGTTCTCAAAATATTATTCAGTTTACGACCTACTGTATATTCCTAATTAAACGCCAGGAATTAATATCCGCGTAAAATCGCGAGAAGCAACCCTCGCGGATTTTAAAATCACGTTTTTTATTTTTCAAACAGTTTTGTACTATAAGAAATTATAACAAAATGGTCCTAGCGATTATAAACTCTCGCGATTTGATACAACTCATGTAAAATAAGGAATACGGCCAACGCGGATCCCGTATTTTCCCGTGAATATCGTATGTGCTTTAGGAAGATCGTCTATATTCGAACACAAAATTATGCATAATTCAGACAGGTGCATTGAACATCTGTCATTCCTGTGTTAATGGGTGTTTAACTATTACATAACACTTCCTGTCTGTGACAGCACCTAAGCTTTGACGTTCCGTGAGAAATCTTATCAAATGTTGAGACACCTCTCTCTCTCTCTCTCTCTCTCTCTCTCTCTCTCTCTCTCTCTCTCTCTCTCTTATTTCAAATAACTAATATTTTATGTGAAGTGGTAAAACAGTTCATGTAGCCGTAACGGCATTCTGATTGAATTAAAAAACAAATTCTCATTTGTTTGAAATTAAATCATTCTATTCAGAAAATTTCGCTGTTTGTAAGAACAGACTATATACTTCTATTTAGCGGACGTCAAGTCACACTAATTGCTGCAGGGCACCCACCCCGACGGCATCCACCCAAATTATGTATACACATCCTGTATACGTAATGTTATGCAATTCCCCTTCCTCGGTTGGTCAACTGACACTGCAAAATTTTAATATGTGATTCCCCACAAAGATATGATCGTTCATATTTTTAAGTCCTGGGTTTTGAGCGGCCAACATAAATATTGGGCGACCTACTGAACATCATACTTTTGCTAAATCGGATGGGAATAAGTCAGTTTAAATCCACAAGATTTTAACATTAACATTTTCCTATACAGACTGAACACTATTTATTTTACAACTCTTTGATAAACAAGTTCTACAACTGATATTTATTTATCTTTCGTTGGCACGGATGTTAGCGCAAGGGGGTCATTGATGTGGAAGAAAACTTTAAAAAAAACAGGTAAACCATTACCCAATTTTGTCCAACGTTGGGCCAACTTTGTACGCCTAACACCGAACTGACACCAGACAAACACCTACCAAGAATTAGCTAGATCTACTCATGATATCCGTTGCTAAATGTTTCTTGTACAACACTTTTGCGAAATTCACCTTCGGATATTATCAGTGGGAGTAAGAAGTGGTGTTAGTGTTAAATATGACATAAAATTCAGTTTGCAATATTTCCTTTAGATTTTAGTACATAGTACTAAATGTATGCCAAAAATAATTCACATTCTTTGGATTTAATATCATATAGAACGTAATCAATATGTGTGAAGTAAGATTCAAATATACAATAATTTAGCAATGAACGTTTTTATTGAAACAGGGTACATATTTCATGTTTTTTTTAAATCTAACTAGTTCAACAAATACATGTACTTTCTTAACAAAAAATAGAGACTCAGGATCAACACTGATAAAAAGAAAAGAAACGTAGTTTTCTTTTTTAATTATATTAAGGTGAATGGCTATGATCGAACCAAAAGTTTAACTAATTTATATGTATTTTTTTATTCATAAAGAGTGAACGCGTTACTTGAACTTGAACAAACGGTAAGATAAATCTTAAAACTTGTCTGACATAATAGTCTTTAAAACTGCCTGTATATTTATTGATTTCTCTTTTATAATTACAAAGTTACATTCATTCTCAAAGTGGCCTTATTTTGTAATTCTTGACCTACTCGATTTTACTATTTTTGTGCCTAACTAAGCAAATTCGCAAATTGGAAGATTTATGCTAAAAGCAAATGCGACAAAACTTGCTTAAGAAGAAACAGATATAGCAGATATAGTTGCTTTCATGGAGTCCCCGGCAAGACAAATACTACCATTTTCTACCGCTTACTAACATAACTTCGTTTACAGTGAATTAATAAATAATTTAAAAACATATCAATTGCTCTATGATATATTCATGATAGTGTTTCTTAACTTTCGCTAATAAATGCGAAAAAATTTGATGCATTATACTTTGGTATTTTGTAGCATTGTAATTGATATATGCAATAAAAGGTGTTTGAAGCAAACTACTGACAAACAAATTGATAAAACAGGACTATTAACAGTCTTGCTTGAAATCAATCACTTGCACAGAATCTTTCATTCTCTCACTAGCAATATTGTTAATGGAATTATTAAAAAAAGAACTTACTTTCTAAGGTCATTGTTGTGTCCAATATAATTGACTTAAGAAATATATATAAACCACTTTAGGACCTTCACTCTTTGACTGTAGAGTTGAAATTAAATTATACATAAAACAAACTGAACTCTCTAGGAATTTGACCCTAGAATAACCAATGGAAATCCAGAATTCTTGTTATGACCAATAGACTGTCACTGACCTCTAAACTAGTTCTTATCTAAAACTAGTCCTAATGAATATTTAAAGTAAGCTAAGAAAGATAACTCTAATAATAAATTAGTAAGTTCCTGCTTAGTGAAGTTAGTAGTTTGTAAATGTACTACATGTATAATGTGTAGTTTAACTTTTAAATTGTTTTATTTATTTTAAAATATTTCATTTCTGAATTTAATTACTTAAAGTTTATAACCCTTAAAATAACACATTATCACATTAAGAACATAAAGTAATGTAACAAAATACTTCTGTTTGTCTTATACAGAATAGCAACTAGTTCTATTTTCACTTCAATATTAGTAAATCTGAGAAATTGAAAAAGCAGCTAAAATACACACGATCATATTAACTCACAATTGAACAATGAAATAAAGATATCCTCCGTTCACAACAACTTCGCAATTAAATCGGTCGTCAGTGTTTATTACGAATATACGTTTCCGCGTTTTGACGAAAAATAACTGTTTAGCTCTTGCGTAAGTAAGAAAATCTAGAGTTAGTGACGTCACATATCAATCCTGTTTTCTACACCGTGTTCATGTATTTATATTGTAATCAAATGTAATTTCAATTGTGGGCCTCTGACTATACTTTAAGCAACGTACGTTCTTTTAATTTAATATTTTAATTTAATTCTGCATATTCAGATAGATAGATAGATAGATAGATAGATAGATAGATAGATAGATAGATAGATAGATAGATAGATAGATAGATAGATAGATAAATTGATAGATAGATAGATAGATAGATAAATTGATAGATACGCAACAGGCAAAATATGCAAAATACTCTTTTGGTTATTACCTGCCATGTTACTCATAGTATAGTTGTGTAAAAACAATTTCCAATATCTCGGGGATATTTTTCCCCCTTTTTGTATCAAATATATACATATAAACATGTTTTTTGTGGATATTTATATTAAAACTATTCTTTAAAATATTCTATCAATATTTTGTGTGTAAATATTGTCTATTTTTGTGTCTAAAGAAATGATTTATTACAACATTAACAATTCGATTTACATTCATAGATATATACATCAAATAGCAACTACCATTTTACATTAAAAAAAATAAACCTTAAGATTATCCGGTGATGCAAACATAAATCATCATTGTATAATAAATATGATTGTGAAAAACAACTTACTTGAACAAAGAAAGGTCTAATTGAACAAAAGTAGTATATCACCTTGTTGTGGACCGGGACAAACTCCAGATCCTTTTTTGCAGGTGTTGTTACATTTTGATGGACATTTCCTCATACATTTTTTTTTCCATAGAATCCATCAGTACAAAGTTTGCTACAGTTTTTTCCATGCGTTCCCGGAGGACATTCTTCAAAATATATTATTTTATTGAAAATTTATTTAGAAAGACGTCCGTAAATTTTGTATTTATTGTTCAAAAAAGAATACCTATAAATCGACCTCCATCAAGTGTATAGTCTGGGCAGCATATACCTATTCTAAAACAAGAAGGAAATCTTTTTTTTTAAACATACTTATTAACTTGTTTTGTTGTCGATGTTAGAAAGTCCCTCACATTACCTTACCCACACATATTGGGGTCCACGGTAGTAGAGCTTAAACACACGCGAAGACTTATTATCAGCGTAGCAATCACATACATCTATTCTTCCATGGTTTTCTAATGTGGTGTGTTTGTTGCTAACAATTCCCTTTAGATTAAAACCTTTCTATCAAGATCCTTCACATAATAACATACTTCATTTAAATAGGAAATCATTTATCTTGTGAATTCTCTAAAATAACTAAGAGTAATGAGTTAAAAGTGTTTTGAGAGAAAATATATTAACCTTTTAACTCGTAATTAAATAACAGGATAACATGGCTTTCACATTAAAACTTATCCAGAAAAAACATACCAGCAAATGTATTTTATTGTTTTAAGTACTAGAAATTAATCACAAGAGTTTACAGGGCATGCAATTGATTCAGCGCTATGAAGGATAATTAGGAATACATATTTTGTGGTCACAATATTGGTCTCAACATAACTAGACTTAATCGGTTTGCTTCAATTGGAATATCTGAAGAGTTTTTAGAGCCTCCTTAAATTTATCAGCTTTACATACACTCTTTTGTAAGTTATCAATTAATCCATTTAACTGAATAATGTACTTTAAAAAGATTTTATTGAAGTTCGATGGCTTTTACATGCTTATTAGTCAATTAGTTTGGCTCTCGTAACTCCAAATAAACCTTTTCTCGATATACATCAGTCGAGATAATTTGATAATTTGAATGTGCCTTAAAAATGAAAAGCTTCATAATTTCCAACAACAAAACTTCTCTGTGAGAAATGAAAAAGGATTGATACAAAACTGGTGTATATTCTAACATGCATGTAAAATATTGTTTTGCACCCGCCTATGGTGTCATTCTGGGGTTGGTTTTCTGCATGTTTTTTTCTGTGTGATTATCATTATTACAATGTGCACACCTGTTGAATTTTTTTTTTCGTTTTTTACTTTTGCGTAATTGTTTCCGAATGCCTACTTTTAAGACACATAGTTGAAGATTGAACATATAGAAAATAACTGTGTTCATGTGTAACACACAAGGATACTTTGTTAATCTCATTTTATACCAGATTTATAGACAATAAGCATGACATTATCTTCGCATAGATCAACATTCAAATAACTGATGTTTATAGCATATTTCTCAGCAACAAAACTTGATTAGAGCATATTTTTTATCATTTTAACATGTGCTACCATTTTATCATAATTTTAATACCATAGTTTAAATAAGAAATTTTATTCATTTTTCTTAAGAATAATTCGTAATCGAGGGCATAAATATAAAAGTTATGATTTATATGTGTTTGCGGATAGTTGATATATTATTAGCACATCGAGTTTTAGACAGGAATAAAATTATAAGAGCCTTTATTAGAAAGCTGACATCGATTTAGAAATGTTACAAACCGACAACAATACAGTCGATCAAATTAATCTTAATTAAACTATGGCGGTTTATCTCCCTTTATTAGTCCCCTACAAGTTTTCGGGGACTAAAGCTTTCCTTTGCGTCCATCAGTCCGTCTGTCTGTCCGTCCGTCCGCCCGTCTGGCTGTCTGTCCGTCCGTCTGTCTGTCCCACTTCAGTTTTCCACACTTTTTTCTTTATTCGTTTGAGGAATATAATGAAATTTTCAGAACAGCTTCGAAATGTCAAACTGTAGCGTCTGTTTGACATATTTTCGAGAAAATTATTTTTTTATATTCCAATTTTTTAATGTTCGGGTTCGTTATCGGGCTCGGTGTGTATCAAATAAACGAGGAAAGTATGTTGTCAATAATAATATAGTGAATTACTTGGACCATTATATGTAAAATGCTTAAAAGAGAAACTTTGCATTGACAAATATTTAAATATTACACTTTTCAAACACTGTGTGCACTTGAAGTATTGGTGTGTCGTCAAAAAGTCATATATTAACCGTTTATAGAAAAGAAATAGGGTGATAAAAAAAATAAAGTATTCATACACAAATAAACAGAACAAGTAGCGAGTAGTTCATTCATTTTTTGGACGATATGGTTAAAAATTTATTAAATACTGTGTCAGCGATTCTTTTTCTTTCCCTGATATTAAAACAAACTACAATTAAACTCATTCGCATTTAACTTTCATTATCTCATAAAAACCCGCTAGATTGATTTCCCCTCAGAATGGAAGTTTCAAATAATCTTTAAGTAAGTTTAGTTGAGTTTAAAAAAGGTAACAACTAGTCGTTTGACCCTTCAAAATAACCTTGGAATATTGATACACCTGTCTTGTTATTAGGATCTTTTTATTTATGTCAAACAAATTCTATCAACATTAAAAGAGTATGCTTACTTAAAAACAATTCTTTTTTAATGTTTAAAATACTTATTATACATATCACATAACATCAAATACACAAAAACAATTTCCTTCAAACGATTTCAGTTCTTCTTCATGCATTGCTTTTGTTTTTGTTTGGTCAGTTTATCAGTTTTATGGAAAACTACCTTGTCGTAAACCTTTTCTAAGAAAATTATGTCAAACATTAATTCTTGCAGAATTATTATCTTGAATTGCTAATATTTTGGGTTGGGACTGACGTCTACATTCGTATCTTTTTTACCTTTGTTCGTAAGAGAGCATATCCATCCTCCGAAATCACTGTATCAATCAAAATGCATGTACTCTGCTTTTTCTTCAGCAATAGCCGACTATAGTCTGCAACTTCATTTTTAGCATTACCAACGCCCTCAATATGTGGAAATTTACCGTCAACAGGATTTCCAATCTTTCTATCTCCACTTGATTGAAGGCTCGTACGATTAGTACTATTACGATTCAATTGAGAAAAACGAACTTCATCGTAAACTGAAGATACATTATTCTTGTTGGCAACTACTTCTTCTGCCATGCAATTTTGTTGCTGAACAATGTTGCATCCTTGTGATTTTTTTGCATCTCTACCTGTAATAATAATACAAAATACGAAAGTATATGCATAACTTATTTTTTCCTTCTGTCTTTAAATTTAGATAATTATATGAATTTCAAAATAAGGAATAATATATGATTACATGATAATAAACATTCATAAACATATGTAAAACCAATCTGAAATAGTTCTTCGAATTGTAAATACATTACCTAGACAGAGATTCGCTAAACGTTGCAAATACCTGAATTATTGTTTTTAAAGTTGAGACGTTATAAAATGCTGTTACAATAAAACAAGTTGTATTTACATATTATTGCATTTATATACAAACAACAAGTGTACATATTATCAACTATGTATTACAAATCATTTGCACAATAGAATAGTCTTTGTTACCGCTTTATTCCCCGTCGGAGGTAAATTACTGCACAAATGACGCTGACTACAAAGAGCACCAATATACTGAGGCTTACTACCACCCAAATGTGATCTTTCTCGTGTGCTGAAAAATGGTAACAATTTTAAGCTTATTTAATTCTTGTATAAAGTATATCGATTTGAACGTGTCTGATTGTCCGTAATATGCAATTGTAAAGACAACTAAATCAAAGAGAAGGCATACACTAGAGAAGTGTATAATCATATAAGTCACAATTTTAAACTAAATCCTAGACTTTCACTTCCTCTCACCATAAAAGTAACTTGATATGATAACCTTATTGAGTATTATGCGTACTCGTTGTTTTAAAAATCAAAAAATTAAATTAAATCTGAATTCTTTAAAAGCTTTGTAAAAGCAACATACATGTCTTATTCTGTCGAGTCCTACAGCCAGTATGTTCATTACAAATGTGAGCCTCACATTCACATGGTTTTGAACAGAGATGACCGTAGAATCCTCTTTTACAAGATGAATGACAATTTTTACCAAAGCTTCCATGTGAGCAAACTGAAATATGTAAGATGATGGAGTTATATAAAAATTTATATTAAACACTTTCACATTCTAGTGATTTTAGACTGAAAACTATTAATAGACTATTTTTCCAGCTTATCTATTGACAAGCTTTGTCCTGAGATAAGAGTCTTTGTTGTTAAATCATAGTTCCATTTTACCTATTTACCTATCAGTGAAAAGTAGTTGTTTTGTTGGATGTTTACCCAAGAGGCCAAAGAGCAATAATGCCTCATTCGACAACAATCTTTAGTGGACCTATATAGCCAACAAACTTGCAAAGAATATTTTTTATTTTCTAAAACAAATGTTCATTGTTTTTCTAATTGTTTTAGCTATACCCAAAAAAGTTATCACATAATGGTGTGGCTTGATGGAGTATTGGGGTTTTCTTCAGTTTTAATGCATGGACATCTCTATTTTTTATAAAGCCACATACAGTGTTGTTAAAAATACATTTCAACTTTATTGTTATATTTAAAATCACAATAAGAAAAAATATGTTTCTTTAACATCCCCTATATCTTGTATTTCATTACATACATCGTCATAATTTCTAAATAGGCAAAATTGCTAACGCACCATTTACTTTTTCTTTGATTGTTTTGGATCTGAACGCAACAAAGATTGATTAATATTTAATTTTGATAGTTTATTATAATACAGAAAATGAAACATTATTTGTTGCAAATTTATTGACCAGTTTCTTCGAGTATTGTTTATCAAACATTGGTACACCCATTATGTGATTCACATATTAATATGTGACCTATCTATATATGGCCGACATTTGCTCGGAGAAATGCGATGTGTCCTTCTCGTTGCCTAGTATTTACGCGGCGCTTTGGAATTCTTGCTCGGTCTTCACACTTCCGGTTTGTACAAATATCTAGTAAAACCTTGCAATTGACGTGTGACACTGTGGCTACCAAAAACTGACAATGTTTTAGTAGAGAAGCATACTACATCATATTTAGCCAATATCACTGGTATTCGTTAAATCATTAACATTTTTTCTAACCTTTCTAGAGGAGCACCCTGCAGAGACAATACCAACTGCCCTGCCACGCTCTTCTGTGGTCAAACGCGCACCCCGTCGGGTTATTTGTGAGGTTTTAGTAATGCATGCATCAAAAATAAGAACATAAAAAAGAAAGTGAACATTTATTTTCCAAAGAAAGTATGAGCACGATATGAGCATTTGTAAATAAATAATAATAATAAATAAACAGTTACGCTTCGGCTAACATTGCTTCCATTTTCCGTTTGGGCATTTAAATGTCTTTCTTATAATTAAGGTCACCTATTTAAACGTTAAAATCATCTTTAAAAAAATTAAGGATGTAAATATTATTTCATTTTATTATATGTAAGCAATTCTGTCTAGTGTATATCGTAATAATTTCTAAATGAGCTTATATTTGTGTTGTTAGTTTAGAAATTTGGCTCACTGATTCACATACTTCCTGGAATAAAGTATTAATTGGTTTATCAAACAAACACATCTAATTAAGTGAATAATCTCCTATTTCCTGAATTAAAACACCCAGTGATATAGGAATTAACAGATAGATAGATAGATAGATAGATAGATAGATAGATAGATAGACAGATAGACAGATAGATAGATAGATAGACAGATAGATCGATCGATCGATCGATAGATAGATAATCAAAAACGTACTTAAACATTTTCCAGCGCTAGAGTCGAAATATTCATTGTAGCCACAAGTTCCATTAAACCTTAAATTTAAAAAGGCGTGTTTCATTTTACAAATTTATGGAAACAGACATACATTTATACAATTTATGTGATGTAACAGCAAGGGTTGATTTTACTTTCACAAATGGAAGTATAACACCAACATTCATAACTATTTTTTTCAATAAAATTTAATTGCCTATTTTTTTTTACCATATATATTGGGCTAGACTTATCCTTTTATTAATATTACTAGATAAGAAACTTAATCTGACCTGTTACATTTTTTTGCAGACAGTGATGAAAGAAGTTCAGTAATCACAATTGTAGTCCCCAATAAAGACATGCGGTTTGTGTCAAACATTGTAATTGGATAAAAGAGTCCTCAATATAGCTTCAACAGGAAAGTAAGGAACAAAATGAAATCATGCTTACAGAACACGTATTCAGAGTTCATCCTCTGGTAAGCAAATGAAGAGGATAAGGAACTTCCAGATATTAACGTTAAACCAAAGAGATTAAGAGTTTAACAGAAAGAAGATTTACTAGGAAATGAACGTGCTTATTTATACTATTCAGCATCATTACTAGGCTGAACAGGATTTTAATTAGTCGCACGCACATTTGTTGAATACGTAATGAATTGAAAAAAAATCGTCTCACACTATTGTGTATGTTTCAAAATTAATAGAAAATTGTCAAAAAAGCATAACTTTACTACAATTTCAAGCAATGTTTAAAAGAGAGAGAGAGAGAGAGAGAGAGAGAGAGAGAGAGAGAGAGAGAGAGAGAGAGAGAGAGAGAGAGAGAGAGAGAGATTTTGTTGAATCCCCATGGGTACCAATTGCACTCCATTCTTAGCAAAATCTATTTTTATGTCTATGTGAGGCAGAACGTATTCAAATATTTGTACATAAAAAAAAAAGAAATTACGAACGATGGCCTTCAAATCGACATTTACGTATATCGACGACATATTATCAATCAATAAATGTTACTTTCATTATTATGTCGGCTTGGTATATCCCAATGAACTTGAAATGAAAGATATCGCAAAGTCAGCGTCATCTGTATATTTATTTTTTTTTTAGAAAAGGCATTTATTGTAACCTCCCAATAAAACTATATGATAAACGTGATGACTTCCAATTTTTCTATCGTCAAATTCTTACTTATGTACTGATATATCTTCATCACATGCATATGGATTTTTTGTCTCTCAGTTAATTCGATGCGCAAGAGCATTGTCTACGTATGAATAGATCTAAAACGAGACAAACTACTGACAAACAAGATGATAAATTAAGATTATCAACAGTCGCCACTAAAGTCATCGTTTTATCAAATCTATGGTCGATAAAACGACCTTGTCAGCAATAACAATCTTCTGCTAGGTCGAATGCTGACTGACTTTTTTGTGATCGGCTTGGGCAGATCACAGTTGTGTCCATATGAGGCATTGGGCAAATTTAACTTTATGCCCACGCATTGCGCCTTACACTATTTTATTTACTATGCAATGGCAACCTTATTTAAATCTTTAGTTAGACGTAGATTACTGAAAACGGTAATCTTATCCGTTTACCCTGAAAAAAAAAATTATAGAAATACATACATATTGATTCAAAACACGGTTTTTTTTCACATATGCGTAAGAATATTAGTAGGAAGTGTAATTCGCATACTAAAAGTAAGGCTCATCATGCCTTGCCATTTCGGGAATAAATAATACGGTGCTATATATAGTTTTCTGCATGTAGCGTATATTATATAAACAGAGCTGATCAATGATATTTCATGCCGGTCATTCCTTTAAAAGGAATACTTGTTTTAATTATTGATAGGTCATCATTAATCGGCGAATTGACTACGGATTGTTCCGTTTTCCCGATCACGATAAATAGCAATCTGCGGGTGCAACCGGTCAGCAGCGGATGCTCACTCTTTCATGGGACCTAATCCTGCCTCTGATTTTGTAGATGCAGGGTTTGCTCTGCTCATGAATTGTATTTTTTTCCTTTGGATTTTTGGGTTTAAGCACTTTTTTTTTGTAATTAACACATTTAATTTCTATAACCATTATGTATCGATGGGTCAGTAATTAGAAAGGACTAAATTCTGAGTCTTGCATTCCTGTAACCTAAATGTAAATCACCGACCATGGATGTCCTTAATGTAAACCTATACGCTTAATTTGGACATAGCAGAAAGGTTTGTGGCAGATAATAGTACATGTACTATTCCTGAAAAATAATTATGAAACACAGTGCATATCTGAGTAATCGTGTTCAAAAACTTGTAAATCCGAATATGCAATCGGGTTGATGTGAGAGCGTAAGTATAAATGAGTGTAATTTTTATCGTATAACCTAAAAAACTCAGGGATAAACACTTTAGAGTTGACTCGACAGGCCTTCAATCTAATTTTCCCTACAGCTGCTTAATTGCAGCTGAAAAATGCTGTTTGTTATTTACATGTAACCTGCTACTATAATACACCCTTTCCATCTGTAATCTCTGCATTTGTATTTCCGTTTTCTAATATATCACAGCTGACATATTACAAATTGACAAATGTAAAGTCTAAAAGTTTGTCGAATTTTGACATGACCATATATGGAAACAGTGACGTCACTGATAGAAAAAGACTAGCTGCAGGTAAAGGCTGCCGTAATCGCCGGAATAGGGACGGAATAGATAAAAAAAATATTAGGTAGCCTATAATTATATTATCTCTGTATAACAACATTCCGTAGAAAGTATTATTTTTCGGAAAATTAAATTATGAGATTGGTTGTACATTTTATCAAAAGAATGTATAAAAGATGAGAGTGATGAATTCGATCGACTTCAGATATCTTCTAAGAACTGAAAAAAATAACATTTAATGACTTTGTTTGAATACACGTGTATAAGGATATATACGCATTTTTAGCCGGGCTCTGCTGAAAGCAGAGTCCTGGCTGTAGGCAGGCAAATCGCTATAGATTATACTGTAAATAGCACAACTTCAAAAGTAAACAAAAAACCAAACAGCGTCAAAGTAAAAGCTTCCGCTATACCAAATAGTTACACAAAGAGCCACGTTTTGTTAAAAGTGTTGACATTTTGTGTCTTTTATTTTAATTTGAGAGAATTGTCTATCTTTTTTAGTTTTCTTATTAACAACTTGTTTCAAAAACAAGACTATCATTTTGGATACATACAATGCGCATGAATTTTCATGAACTACTTTGCTGCGCGTTGAAGAAATGGGGATTGAATATATAACGCTTGGTGCAAAATTCAAGGCAGCAACTGTTGAACTTTTTTCTACTAGACAGACATATTTTTGTTTATAGCCGCTTACAAAATTTGGTCGCTCTCTGACACTTTGCCGACATTAAAAGCATATGAGAGAGAGAGAGAGAGAGAGAGAGAGAGAGAGAGAGAGAGAGAGAGAGAGAGAGAGAGAGAGAGAGAGAGATTTTCAGTCTTTACCACACAATATGCATAAAGACACACCAAAAGAGCCCGGCTTTCAGTACTTCAGTACTTTGATTATTCATAGGCGTTGGAACCATGGGGGCTGAGGGTGTATAAATTCGGATGGACGACCTGGGAGCTACTGTGCCTCCCATAGTAAAAACTTCAATTTACGGCGCACAAAAATATGCGCTAGTTTTTATTATCATTGAAGATTGTGTTATTATTTATCTTTCACTTACACAACAAAAAAAGTATTAATACATGTAAAGTTACATAAATATTTCCGCAAAAAATTACCAAATCTTTGCAGGTTGTTTATTCTAACTAATTCAGAAAAATTACATGAGTAAAGCTGTCAATGAGACAGCAAACCGGGTTTTCTTTTGTGTGAACAGTATCCATAATCCATTTGTCAATCCTGAATTGATAAATACTACCTATCCAAAGAAATGGGGTACTCTATATGCAAGTTCAACAGCTGATATTTTTCATAAATTATCAGAAATAAAAATCCTAGCAATTTGCATACCTTTAACGTATATATTGAACAACTTCCTATCTTGAAAACTGATCGAGTAGTTATCGGCACAATAAAGGTATCTTTTTGACAGCCAAGAGAAACGAGTACGCATTAACTAATAATCAAGTTTAAATTACATGCCAATTTTTTTTTAGAGAAAAAAGATATCAGGCATTTCCATTTATAATACCATGAGAATAATATTTAGGAAATTAGCGCATTCATCACATCGGCAACGATTTTTTTAGTCCCCTACCGGTTTTACCGGAAGGGACGATAGCTTTCCTCTGCGTCCGTCAGTCCGTCTGTCCGTCCAACTGTCCGTCCGTCCGTCTGTCTATCCTACTTCAGTTTTCCTCACTTTTTTCCTTTATGCGTTTGCGGATAATATGAAATTTGCTAACAGCTTCAAAATGTCAAAATACAGATCAAGTTTACAATTTTGTAGCGTCTGGTTGACATATTTTCGAGAAAATTATTTTTTTTATAATCCAATTTTTTAATGTTCGGGTTCGTTATCGGGTTCGGTGTGTATTGAATAAACGAGGAAAGTATGTAGTCAGTAATAATATCGTGCATTACTTGGACAATTCCTTGCATTGTTTCTAACAAACAAATAAGTTCTGTAAAATAGTGTCAAGCATTGTGTTGTAAATTTAATCGACAGGGTTTTTCGGTATTATTACAATCGGGTTTGTTATCGGGTTGGTCTGTTGATTCGGGGTACAGAAGACGATAAGAAATGATATTCTGTATAACAGTGCATTGTTTTCACAAATTTCTACAAACCGGTAGGGGACATGTATTGCTTGTGCAATACTTTTAGAATGCTTGTTATAAATGAACCTCTTCCTGTTTGGTCCAGTTTCAATCATACCTCAAATTTTTTTTCTTAAAATAATACCGGTATTTTCGATAGAAAAGGTGTCGATCATTGCAAGCTTATTGTAACAGTTTAGCTGAATATAATGGTTTTTTTCGTCCATTCTGGCGATTACAGCATGCTTTTTCCTACAGCAAGGCAATTGCCACATAAGGTCATGTCAAAATTCGACAAACTTGTAGACTTTACATTTGTCAATTTGTACCATGTCAGATGTGCTATTGCCGAGCCTGAGGTTACAAATGCAGAAACTACGGATCAAAATTGTGCAAGTTTGAAGGTTTAATCAACTAATGTAAACAATAAAGTTGCAAAATGTGCATCATTCGAAGAAACTGGGTCAAATCTTATACGTTTTTATGCCCGAGTTTTATAGGTTACACCAATTCATACTCAGCTCATACATCAACACGATTGCATATTCGGATTTACAAGTTTGCATGTGTGGATTTTTTAACTCCATACATATCTTAGATTGTCAGGCTTTTTAGAAAACACCATCTCCCATACTTTAAAAAACGCGATGCTGTCAATTTTCTTTTACACGTGAGATTAAAAATGTTGGATAGCCCGAAGTTACAAACCAACGTCATATCCTGAGGCAATTTTCTGCATTGCTGATTTTTCTTTTTCAATATTAAGACAGAGATTTGGTAGTACCAACATTAGGGCCTACCGCGGGGTTTAGAACCAGAGACCTTACAGTAACTAGCCTGATATAAATGTACCTTGTGTTTCACCATGTGTTGTATGTTTGATAAGTTAAAATACTTGAGAGACCTGAATGACATGAACTTTAATTTTAATGATGTATTTGAATTTCTCTGTGCTGCGTCAAATAAAATTACTTTGTGCGTGAATTTATTATATAGCCATGTGCTTTGTGGTAAAAAAATTATCATGAAATGACATCCATATCATTTTTTTACGCAAAAATATTAAAAAACTGAAAATTTGCATGGACCTGAAAATTTGAGCTAACCTGATATTTTTTAATTCTTTTGAAATAACAATGATTATCTTTATAAACTGTAGTGTGGATAAGATTTATAATTCCATTTTGGAAAAAAAAATTATCGAACTCTATTCTTGATAAAAGTAAAATGTTAAAAACGAGTTGCTGAAAATATAGTAATTCAAATTAAAATCTACCATTTAAATTAGTACAACCAACTCGTTATTTTCTATGTAGTGATGATTCATACAACAATTATATTTTTGCGGCCCATTGGACGCTTGCGTTTATGTATAGGAACACGCATAAAATCATAAATATATTTTAGTCCTAAACCATTGTTTACAGACACCGCATTAGTTTCACGTGGAGTGACCTCACATTTAATGGTCTTTTATCTAACAAGGTTTTTATTTCAAGCATCCAATGATAATATTGCAGATTCTTTGTTTGCAAGATTATTGTTGTCAAGTTTGAACAAGAGCTATCCTCCCTACACCAAATGACACTGCTTTTCTGGTTTTGATTATTAAATGAGACATATACGCGCACAATTACTAAGTTCAAGTTCTTTATTCCAAGAGACAAATGTCTCATAGGTTATACATATGAACATATACATATTAAATAAACAGTAAGAAAAACAAAGTGTACATAATCAATTTGGATAATTCACATGGAGAGTTCGTTGCTTGTTTGCATAATATAAATATTTACCTAAATTACACAGTTCTTTAGTATTAGAGGTAGATAATAACTGTATAACTTTATAGACACTTGGTTTTCGGGAGTAGTATTTTTTAATATACTTATCTCTTAAACTACAAAGTGATGGACAAATAAGTAAAAAATGGAACTCATCTTCAATTACATTTAAGTTGCAAGATTCACATTTTCGACAATCACGTGTTAAATTATCATACCTCCCTGTTTCAATCTTTAAGTCATGTGAGGACAACCGTAAGCGTGTAATTAATTTACGATATTTTACATGAATTGGTTTCTTTAGGTAAACTTGTAAACAAAAATGATCAACAACATGTTTATATAATATACATTTTGATGCATTGCTTATATCGTTAACAACTTTTTGTTTAAAGACATCACACATTCTATTAAATATAATATCTAAAATAACAGACTCTTTCAAAGTACTTTGATATAAATCGGCTAAGCCTAAGATGGACAATTCTTTCCTAATATTTGAAATCCATATGTCATTATTTTTCACCATGTCTTCGTAGCATGCTTTTAAAATACAGTTTTTACTGTTTCTTAATTTAAACCAGTATTTAAAAATTTTTTGTTTCCTGAAAATATCTAATGGAAATCTACCTACTTCATAATAAACTGCACTGTTGCAAGTATTTTTTTCTGACACCCAAAACCTTCTTACAAAAATTTATATGGACTTTTTCTACATCTTGACCTTTATGGAATCCCCAAATTTCAGCACCATAACTAAGTACACTTTTTACATAAGTATCAAAAACATTCAATTGAGTTTCAACATTAAAATTCAAATCTTTCATTTTACTAGATACGCTGAACATTGCTTTATTTCCCTTTGCTGCACAGTGCTTTTGTGTAGATAAAAATTTACCATTGTAGTTAAACAACATACCAAGATAGTTAAATTGATTCACTACTTCTACGTATTTGCTATTGTATTCCCATTTTTCATTATCTTTAACACATTTTCCGTTTCTAAAAATTAAAATTTTGGTTTTTTGTACATTAACAGATAAGTTCCATTCATCAGTATATCTGTGCAATGTGTTCAGCATATCCTGTAAACCCTCGGGCGATTCTGCCAAAAGGACAGTATCATCAGCATACATAATTAAAAACATATTAATCATTTGTAATTCAATTGATGTACAATTACTATTTATAAAATATCTTTCAAAATCATTAAGGTACATTGAAAATAATAATGGAGACAATATTTCACCTTGTAGAACTCCAGCTGAGATTCTATATGTTTCTGTAAATGTACCTTTATGTTTAACACATGCTCTTACATTTTTAATTAGAGACTTAATAATACGTAACAATTTTCCTCCAAAACCCTCCATTTGCAATTTATACCATAGTTTTGATCTATCAATTAAGTCAAAGGCCTTTGTATAATCCACAAAACAACAGTACAATCTTTTTTTGTTTTTTAAAGTTCTACTTATGAGATTCTGTAGTACAAATATGGCATCAATTGTACCTACCCCTGGTTTAAAACCAAACTGAGCTTCAGTAATGACATTACATCTCTGGTCCCATTCTAACAATCTAGTATTTATAATACTTGTAAATAGTTTTGCCAAGCAACTAACTAATGTGATACCTCTATAATTGTTTAAATCTTGCATTTCACCTTTTTTAAAAATTGGTACAATACAACCTTTTGACCAATTGTCTGGGTAAAAACCAGAGTCGAATATATTATTAAAAAGTCTACACAAAATAGGTATCATAACCTCTTTACATTTCGAAAAAAAATCATTAATTACACCATCTTCAGCATTACTCTTGTTACTTTTCAGTTTCAAAATAGCTTTCTCAACCTCTAATTCTGAAATACACACATCTAACTCTTCATAACATGGTAATATTTCATAATCATCACTAGTGTTGTCCATAAGTAGTAGTTTTTACATTTTCAAAAAGGTTCTTAAAATGCTCAAAAAACCCTTTGGCACTTACATCACAACTGATTTTTTTGTTATTCTTAAATAAACGAAAAAACTGCTTTGGGTTACATTTTCTTAGGTATTCCATTCTGTCTCCCTGATATCGTTCGTAGTTATGCTTAAACTTCAATTCTGGACTGTTTTTTTATAAACCTTTTTCTTTGCACAAAGTACAATTCTATTAACATCCGACTTGCATACATTAAAATTATGCAGTGCACCTCTATAATCACGGTATTTTGATTTACAAATATCATTAAACCAGGGTTTATCAATACAACGTTCTGCATCTATAACTGTATTTGCCAGTCCACCAGTGATAATACAATAGGGCTTCATTATTTTACAGAGTGTCTTACTAAAATTCGCTACACAATTGTCAACATCTTCTTGTGTATATAACTGGTTTTCAACATATGACAAAAATAAATCACAGTGTTCACTTTTTGACCACGTAGCTTCTAAATCAGCACCTTCTTTCCATCTAACTGAAGTACATTGACTTATACTCCCGTTCCCTTGTGAAGTGTTTGCACAGCACAAGGCTTTTGATCCCCCATCTATGTAGTTAGTTTTAATACAAAAAGAAACAGGTGCATGATCGGAGAAGCAGTTAAAAATACCTGTTGAAAAATAAGCAATATTGTCAAAATTGTACACATCTGTAAGTAAATAATCTATCGTACTAGTTCCATTGGCGTTTCAAAAAGTGATATTACCATAATAGTCATTTTCATTTCTTCCATTAACAATTTTCAATCCTGTAGTTCTACACAAATTTATCAACTTTTTACCAAAGTTGTTAACTCCTCTGTCTGCATTATGTCTACAGTATACATTGGCATTATTGTCATAGTCTACAAATGACTGTAAATTCTTTTCTACTGACTTTTCAAGCTTGTCATCAGAAATAAAATCATCCAAAGTTCCACACCGGGCATTAAAGTCCCCTACCACATATATATGACCTTTACGGTGAAAACTACAATAAGATTCCTCTAAATAATCAAAAATATCAACTTTCTCTTTTTTATAAAACACACTACTTTCTGGGGGTATATAACATGCGGCTACAAAAATGGGTGTACCTTGTTTACTTTTATGTTCAAAGCGTATCCACACAACAGTACTACAAAATTGGTCTACAATTGATATGTTCATGTCTAACATGTTTTTAATAAAGATAACAATGCCACCTCCTTTTCCATTTGTTCTATGAAAACTATAATTATTGTATCCATGTAGATCGAAACAATCATCTTGATTTATCCAACATTCTAATAAAATAATTATATCATATTTTATTATAAGTTCTACAAAGTCTAGATTATCTAGTTTAGTTTTTAGGCCTTTATTAACATTCCATGCGATGATAGATAAATCCCCACTCCTACTCCCGAGCCTGTCATAGTGACCGGTAGAATGTCCAGTGTACGCGTTGGAGGCGACTGTACTGTACGCGGTCGTTGGATGTGTAGTCTGTCTTTCATGCCGTCCTGCTGTTTCGTTGGATCGTCCTTGGGCTCCTGTCGATCGAGTTATGTGTTGCGCGTGTGTGGGTGCGTGGCGTTGTTGTCTATTATCTGGAGTTCCTGTGTGGTGTTCGTCTTTGCTTTCTGGACCTTTATATAACTTTCCGTTCACATACAGACGATCTTTCACTAGTTTGGTTCTGTTTCCTTGACTTCTGAGTTCCCTCATGATAGGATAGAGTTGTTTTCGTCTTTCCTCAATAGCGTGCGGGAATTGTTCATTTATGCCGAATCCACTTCCTTTTAATTTATAGGCTCTTTCTAGAACACTTACTCGGTCATTTTCATAAAGGAATTTCGCAACGATGGGTCTGCTCCTGTTCTGTTGAAATCGACCGAACCGATGTACGTTACAGAACTCCACTTTCCAGTAAACTCCTAATTCAAAATATATGAAGTCCCGCAATTTGCCCTCCGTGTCCTCTTCTTTTGTTTCCCCACCTAGCCCCGTAAACACAAGATTGTATTTCATAGAGCGGCATTGCAGATCGACGATTGAATCCTTTAGTTGCCCAATGTCTTCTTTTTCTGTTTGCAGAGATTTAGTGTCTCTCTTCATTTCGTCTAATAGCTCTTTCTGTGATTGTTCCTTTCTATTCATGCTGATTTTCATTTCTTGGATATTTTTTTCAAAATCATGCACTTTATTTGTATACAAATCCAGCACTTTTTTCTAGTTCTATCGTTTTCTCTTTGACAGCTGTTAATCTAGTGTCCGTCTCTTTAAGTTTAGTCTCTGTTTCTTTAAATTTACTTTCGTGGGTATTTACCAACTTTTCGACACTGGAAAGTCTTGAGTCAATGGAAAGTAACTTTTGTTCTATTGTGTCAAGCTTCCCTAATTTTCTAATCACTATGTCTAGTTTTTTATTTGTGTCTTTTATTTGTTTTTCAACATTTGATTCTCTGAAGACTTGATCAGCTGTTGGGGTACTTACTGGGGTAGATGTTTTGACGATGTCGCTGTCCCCATATAGAACTCTTTCGGCTTGCCCTATAACTTCACTTATTGGTAACGAATCACTCGCTGACTTGTCTAATAATTGTTCATTATCTGTAGTGTCTTCACTATTTTTCTTTACTATGGGAATTTCTATAATGATATGATTGGGTGACATTTTCATTCTTTTGAACCGGGACATAAAATTGATCTGATGATAAAAATAATTATATTTGCGGTAACAAAAAATAATTTTAAAAAATTAGAATCAAATTGTTTTAGAGAGATAAAAAATGTTTAATATGGCGCAAGTTGCGTGGGCGGAAGATGCGTGATGCTATTATTTTGCTAATTAGTACAAATAATGATTTCGGAGTAACCTACGACTTTCCATACTGAGAATACGCTTTGCATGTGAAAGCTTAATGATTTTATTAAATCTTGGAAGAAAATGATTACTTCGTCGATACATGACGCGTTCAAGGTACACCAAAAATCTGTATTTTCAAATCAAAAATAACTATGTCAACTTTTGTTGTTTCTTCTCTTTTTTCTTTTTTGTATAGAAGAACGAAACAAACAAGATCAAAATATTGTAAAAGATACGTAAATTCAAATGTTCATATAATGTCCTTTTACATTTTTTAAACTTTAAATAAAACCTTAGGTGGGAAATATATAATGTCGAGTAAAATATCAAATTGAAACATTTTACTAACCAAATGAAATAAATCAAAGTACTGAGAGTACTGAAAGACAGGGTCTTTAAAGTTTGAATTTATAATTTTCCACATTTTCCTCAATATGTTCCAAAAATAATGAGTATGAATTAGATGTTTCAACCTAGTTTGTTAAAATTCGGCTTTTTGCAATTGCCTGATACTTTGTCTAAATTTTACTAAATCCCGGCCGAGACCGTTCTTCATAATTGTAGAAAATTGACACAACGGTATTTCATGTAAAATAAGACCCCAAAGAAAAATTTAAAAAATAACAACTAACCGGGGAAATCAAAACAACTATATTTAGGGAGATAATTTAAATTATTACATTTATTTGATTTTGTGATACAAGTTTTATGAAAACTCCGAAAAATCTCAAACTGCTGAATTACCGAACAAAGTTAACATTTGCATACTGATAACACAGGCACATGACGTTAGAAATATTTTTTTTTACAATATGATTATTCAAAGTACTATACCAATAAGAAAGTTCGTCACGATAGCCATTTTGATTTTTTAGACCGACTTATCCGTCACGATTTTCTTGCGGCGCGATTCATATTTAATTAATAGGTAGAAATAAATTCGTACATCACTTACTACTTTTTTGTGTAAACTCGTGCATTATCTACACGAATTACGATGCAACTGTTCCTTTCATTAAAAATCATACTCCGAATTCAGTCAACTGCTTTTCAAATCGATAAAACTAGAAAATGGAGACCAAAATTGAATAATCGCGTCATGTTTGGGGTAGACCTTTCCTGATTGACTGTTATATATGTCGTTAAAAATAAAGCAACAAGAAATCAATTGATAAATGTACAGAGATAAGTCAGTTAAAGGACTGGTTAGGAAAAAAATAAGGAAAATGTCCAGATCAGGTACTTTGTGCTAATTTAGGAGAGTTGGTTTCATGTTTAGGAAAAATATTCACATGGCGGTAATATGTTTTACTGACAATTGCTAAAGCAAAACTTATTGTATGATAATTGTAAATTGTTAATGTTAGCTATTTATTCAGAATTATTTGATTTTAACATTTCTAATGTATGCAAAGTTAACGTTATTAACAGCAAAATTTACAAATGTTGTAAGGCATTGTCATTTCAGGGATCTGCATGTGTTTTTTCAATACACCCACGTCTATTAAGCGCACATTTTCATGCGTGTCTTGGAAAAAATGAACTTAATTTCGTAAGTGATTTAATTTCAATTTTTTTTAAGAGCTAAAATAAAGGATTTGTAAATCAAATTTTAAAACTACTAAAAAAAAAACCTTTTAGTTTTTATCTCTTTAAAATTGAGATAAGTACTATTTATTTATACATACTACCAAACGGTAAATAAAAAGTTTAAAACATAACAACCATGCATTATCTCTAAATTCAGGTTTAATATTAGTGCGAGTTATTTACCGATGGGAGAAAGATCGGCTTAGTTTCTGATGAGAGACACAAAATGTATAATCTATATAGATTTTGATAACGATGCATTGTTCAAAATTAAAATTCAGTTTAATTAACTTAAGAGTCAATGAACGAGAAGGCAAATTCAGACTTGTTTTTATTTTCTATGTACAAAATTTAGAGATAAACAGCAGTCATTCCGCAAGTAGACTGGAAGCCAATGAAACACCTATTTAAAATGTAAAACATCTGTATATAACCCGACTAGATTTCAACATCAACTCGCGCATGAAGTTCGGCATTTTTTAGGTGATAGATTGTTATATAAAATTCACAACTTTTCAAGTATGGCACATTGCCTTTCGGAACTTTACTTTCGATTCAACCTTCATCCTCTTTCATTGATTAATGAGCTCGTCCACCAACTGATTCGTCGACGGCGTTGTGCATTCAGTTACGTAACTCATTTCACAAATCACTACAACTCCTGAACCGAACTAGAATATTTTGATCAATAAAGCTATTTGATTATTTTCTTTATAGAATTTGGTTTAAACATACATGTAGAGGACTTCAGACGATTTAATGCGTGTTTTTATGATATACATTTTTGCTAAAATGCATAAAAAATTTCTGCACTATTTTCTTACGCGTAGACTCAATTCATGTGTTCTTCGCGTGCCTTCCGGTTTGAGACTTCGGCTGACAGTAAACTAATAGAGGGGGTCACGTGACCCCGTCTAAAAATGGAATGCAACACACAGTTTTAATACATTGGTGATTTTATGATACAATTTAACAAAGGAGAAATTTTAAAAATAGAATTTCCCCTTTGTAACATGTTTAACAGCGGGTTATAATACGCTCTAGCAACATTTCCTTCTTTCTAAGTAATTTCTAATCGTTATCAAGTATGTTTGGCGGCGTCGACATAAAGTTTGATAAAGAGCAATGTAAAAAAAAAAATCTGAATGACCACAAGTTGCAAATGGTTGTTTGTTGTTCAAATCTAAACTGTATACTCAAATTAATACACTCTCTTTGTAAATATTCGTGTTAAATACCAAACATAGCACAATAATATAATTTAGACCAGATAATAAAATAAAACAATGGCCAAACGAGAATTTGTTCTATTTGTCTCATTAATTTGTATCTATTTAATTATATACCAACTACAACAGCCTTATGAATTCTACGAAATTTCAAAAAAATTAAGTACACACGTTTATTTCCATTTGGTATCATCCAGCCAACACAAAGAGGCTTTAACGATATATATATATATATATATATATATATATATATATATATATAGATAGATATAGATATAGATATATATATATATATATATATATATATCTGGAGGAAACACAAATCTAATACTCCAATATATGTCTTTAATATCTATTAAAATTTGATTGTACATTTTTCTGTAAATTTTTTTTGATTTGTAAATTTTAGAAATCCGAGAAAATCTTGGAGAGAGAGAGTTGCTCCTGTCGTGCTTTTGCTCTTTTTTTCTTCGTAAATGACATCATGTAATTATGCTACGACAAAGAGCACACGGCGGGTGTGACCGGTCAGCAGAGGATACTCACTCATCCTAAGCACCTGATCCTACCTCTAACTCTTAAGAGGTCCATGTTGCTCTGCTTTGAATTTGCGTTTTGTTTTATGGATTTTTTATGATTGGGTGACAGTTTGTTATTGTCATTTTTCATGAATGCATATGACGAAATATACAGAAAAGTGATAGTTTTGCATTCTTTTTTGTACATGCGTTTAAAAAACATCGTTAATAAGTCTTCGAAGTTGACGTGCATATTATATCTTAATTCATTTTATTCTTTCACTTTTTTTGGTTATACTGCTTGATATTTTTTTCTTCTCTTGTTTTATTTATTACATGACCATTGTTAACAAACATTACACATGACACAAGTTTGTTTTTTTCTGAAAAAATAGAGTTCATGTAGCACTGCAAAGACAATTCGAAATTGTTATAAATTGCTAGTCCATAGATATTGTTAAAGCCATACTTTTCCATAAGCTTCCTTTGATTTTATATCTTCGGTTTGAAACGTTTTAAAGGAATCTTTCTTTGGAAGGTCTGAGATTTGAACTTTTTTACAAACATCCAAACTGTCGTCAAGTTCATCACTGTCATACAAGTCATCATTGTCATCGCTGTACTCTGAGTGTGACGTCATTTCACGCGAGATCGTTATTTTTCGAACGAGGCTATAACGCTTTTTAGATTTACTGTTTTCACATTCTGGTTGTGCAGATGCATTATCTCCCCTTGACGTGTTGTTTTCTTGAGTTCTAGGAGGGGGTTGTAAGGTAGATGAATTGTTGCTAAACACTCCATCACTCTCATACCTCAAACCATTTAACTGTTGAGAGTTCTGATCTGAGATGTAGACTGTAAAACAGTTTCATCTAAATTGTATAACATTTTACAATTTGCATCGTCAGTTGTATTTTGTAATAACAAAAAATGAATTATGTATATTTTCACAACAGTATAATACTCACCATTAACATGTGTATATCATTAAGCTAAGTTAAGAGAATTACCAAACATGAGCAACTGCTAATGGTCACAGTGTTCTAGACCTTAATAAAATGCTTCATTATAACGTACAAAATTTATTTACACTTTCTTTTTCTATATATGTGAATAGAAAAAAACATTAAACAAATGAAATATTTTAAGAAATGTAATGTTCCGCAGTTTTCGATTCAAGTTCTCTTTTGAAAATAGTACTCACATGTCCTTGTGACTGTCTCTGTTTGACTTTTACTGAAAAGTTTAAGGTTTCTTATATGTTTTTTGTTAAAATCATTAAAAGTACGGCAAGATGAAAAAAGCAGTGATTTTGGTGAATTTGTTTTTTTTACATTTACAGTATGATTAAATGTATTGTTAGAAAGAGAGGGATAAAGAAAACATACCATTTTTTGCAAAATAAAAGCGTTCCAATGCAGGAGAAAGAAACAAATACTGATGATACTCCTATTATTATCCAGATGTTTTCTCCTAAGAAGTCTGCTAATTTTTCTTTTAAATCATTTTCTGTCGTGTCCCCTTTTATGTAACCTATCGTATTATTCTCTAAAAAGAAATGAATCCACACTATATCAAAGTTAAGTTTTATATTTAAAAGCATAACAAAGAGTGACCTTCATTTTAATTGACATAAAATTTTTAAAAAAAAGCATTTAATGTTAACGTAAATCATCTATTTCTCTGGTCTATATACATGTATTATGTTTTAATTTGACAGGAATTCAAATTTTATAGTTAGACAAAAATTGTGTTGTTACCTGAACTGTAACCAATGCAAAGTCCATTTACTTTGTCGCATGTCTGTTTACATTCTAATGGGCATTTCATCTTACAGTTTTGACCATAAAATCCATCGAGACAGTGTTTGCTACAATTTCCTCCAACTCTTCCAGGACCACATGCTTCCAAAAACCAATGTTTTATCAAACGGCAATTCAGAAAGAAGTCCATTCATAAATACAATTTGTAGAACATATTATACCTATACACCTATCTCCTTCAAGCACAAAGTTTAAACAGCATACACCTACTCTGTAAAAAAGAAGCAAATGTTAAAAATGACAAATACAATTATTTGTTAAGATTTGCGTTTTTATATTTGATCTCACATGACCTTACCCACACATGTTCGGGTCCACGGTAACAGAGCTGGAACACACATAAACACAAATTGTCAGTAAAGCGATCACATATACACCATCCTCCATATTCATCAAATGCCGTGTTTTTGTTGTTGACAACTTCCCGGTGTGATGAAAATAATTTGTTTAGGATTTTTCTGAGCAGGAAATACTATCAACGATATCCTCTTTGATTTAGTGAATGTTAGTTTGTAACAAGCAGATGTAAATTACAAGTACAATAACATTTTCATTAAATGAGTTTGATATTTAACAGTAGGTTATTACAACATATTATGGTTTATTTCATTTCAATTTCAGGAATGAATTACGATAACAAAAATGCTTGGCCGCTTCTTTACACGACGGAAAAATGGGAACACAAACTTCTTCTCATTGTGGGTTGAACTAATACCATTATTTATCCATACAAAATGTCATCAATGGTGTATAAATTTAATGGACGTTATCAGAACTATGATTTAGGATTCCTATCAAGTGTGAACTTTTATTATTATCAATATAACAGAAAATACCTGGGTATCACTCCAATTCTTATACAGTTAGTGATCATTCCTCAAAATTCTGAGTATCGAAAACCACATGAAGCAGTTCTATGGGTATGAAGATAATACAGTCAGCTGTGCGAAATGTGTTCATTTTGTGAATTATTTTGCAGAGTATGTTGAAATAAGATTATTCAAAATACCTTTATCAATTTGGTCATACTGTTTAAATAAGATAATGTAGTTGATTTAATGATCTGACATTTTCATTAACCAGTCCTTCCCTATACCTTCTGTTGATATTTGTTGTGAGTTACGGTTTACTCGTGGCACAGTTAATACTTTGGTTCCATCTAACAATGAGAGGGACCATAGTGAAATTAAAGGTATGGTGGCTTACAACAACACGTTTGTCGAGAATCGATAGTTTGTATAAGAACTACGACAATTTTGGACAAAGCATGTATATGTAGCTATGTATGCGTGTGATTCCAACGTTATCGCTGACCTGCTAATTGTGAAACAGCTGTTAGATGGTCCAGTTTATTGACATCAGTAAATGTCAATGTTTATAAGTGTTTAAGATTAATTAAAATATAATCTGTTATCATGCATGTACGAGGGTTGTTCAAAAAGATCTTAAACAATCGCGTTTTTGTCATTTTAAATGGATTTATATATATATATATATTTCGTATATCTAAATCCTTGTCAAACACGTTTCAAATCAAACTTAAGTGGTTTTAAATGTTTTCCATTGAAATAAACTAAAATTTTAATATATCAAAAGCTTACGGAAAGTAGGCACGGTCCAACCTTTAACGTTGTAATTGAGTTTTTAGTTATGAATAGTTATAGTTTTTAATTAAACATTTCAAAACTTAATAATCTTCTGTTGTGATGTAGTCTGTATGGTGTATGTCTTTTGCATATGTAATTTGAGACTATTTTCAAACTAGCAGAGGACTTTTAAAAGATATTACTGCAAGAAAATGTCTTTAAAAACGCCTAAAAAAAAGCGACGTAAACTGACCGCACGGAAAAGCGCGCCATTATAAAATTGTGTCGACTGAGTCAAATCACCGACAGAAACAAATTAATCGGTGGGTGAAACAGGGAAAACATCGAAATAGTTCGAGTTTGCTTATCCACAAGTGGCACAAGTGATATTTTGATTGAGTATGCTATTGTACCCTCTGACTAAACGGTGAATGTGGCATATCACTCTCAGGTAAACCCAGGAATACGATGCTATAGAAACGTCGTGCGACCTGTGTAGGCTATCAATATATAATGATAACTTCAATACAACACTATTAATATATAATGATAACTTCAACACAAAAACATATGCATTATTTTACACTATTTTAAAATATTATAATACTTTCCTGATAATGGCACTGTTATTTTGAATAGAATTAAATGGGTCCACGAACTTTTTGGACAACCCTCGTACATGCAGATATTTTTTTTTTAATTTGCAGCATTGTTTTAAAAGTCAATCTTTGCAGAAAGATTATTTATAAATTAAGCGCACTGAACACGTTAAACATTTTAATATAATACAAAATTAAATATCATAAATTCAAAACAAAAGTAGAGTTCCTCAGGAGACATCTGCATTAAACGCTTTAAGAGCATTAAACTGTCGTCATTTTGATCTCGATTTATAAAGTAACGCTGAACAAATATATTAATCAAGGAATTATAAACAAGAGTTGTACATGTACTACGGGTTATCAGGATTAGGATCAATGAACCAATATCCGTGACCTCATCGTATACTTGCATCTTTCATCCTTCAACACCTCACTTTTCCCATTTTATCCCATAAAGCCAGTTGGGGCGATGCTTGTGCCGAATATTGTTAATAATATTTTTTCTTCTGCTGCTGCTTTTTCTTTCTAACTTTTGTTAGAGAAGCTGAAGCCTGGTTCTTTGTTGCTTTGTATCGATGACCTACAATCCTCAAGGCTGCTGACAGAAATTTCACCAAATTGCATCAGTGGACGGTATTCTTGCTTACCAGTAGGGCATATGTAATGCTATATTCATTGACATTTATTAGAATTTTTTATATATATTATGGACTAGGGGAGCATGCTGCTGAGTATACGCCCCAAAGGCTCAAGCATTATCTTTACTTGTTTGTTATTATTACCTAGAAGAATTTTATGCCTGGTTTCTAAATTTCTAAGCAGGCATGATCAATCATCAGCAAATTAAAGTTATATCAGAATACTGTGTAGTTTTCATTTCATTGGGCAATTCATTTTGTTTCTGAATTTCTATGATTACCTTTTAGTTTAAAAGTTGAAAAATACCGAATTTAAGAAAACTTAATAAAGATAAACAAAGAAAACTACTATTTGTGATTTTTAAGATACGTGCATTTAAATTCATATTTTGAAAATATACTTACTCATACCACTGACAGCGTTTGTCACTTTTAATGAAAAATTTAGTAACATTCATGTATGTTTAAATCAACGATTTTTAAAAAGTGCATAACTTTGTCAACAGATAGATAGATAGATAGATAGATAGATAGATAGATAGATAGATAGATAGATAGATAGATAGATAGATAGATTGTACAAACCACATTTTTCAAAATCAATAAATATCCGGCACAAGAACAAAACAAATGCTGACGACACATCGAGAATAAGCAAATCTTTTTCGCTCAGTAAAATCTTTAATTGTTTCCGTATATCGATATCATTTGTCTTTACATATCATTTTTTTTCTAACCATCTAAAAGACCGTGTAAAATCAGACACAACAAAACCATGTAAGAAAAGTATTTAAATGTCTGATAAATCTTTTGAAACTTTCCTAGACAAAAAGACCGACGTTCAGACTATTAATCAAATGAGATGTCACTGCGTTCAAGCAATTGATATCAAAACATAATCACTATTAGCTACGTGATAAAGTACATGTATACTGAAGATGATGTTTTCTGTCATTTTTTCAGTTCGCTCATACAATATGTATTGTCAAAATATCATTCCCAATAATGTTCTGGGCTGCGTTTTACAACAGAACTTACGACTTACGACCAAATTAATGAATGCTAGTTAAAAACAAACTAATCAATGTTTCATTCTCATAGCTGTAAAATATTATCATGGACATCAGAGTAGTTGTATAAATATGGTTCTGTCTGAGTTTTGTTCTTTAAATATCATTCCACGAGACTGAAAATATTTACGACTCTGTCGTAAGTTCTTTTGTAAAACGCAGCCCTGATGTATAAAACAATACGAAATAATCTTCTGCTATCATTTTTACCTAGATTACATTTTAATCTTCTGTTACATTATTTTTAACATTGCAATGAAAAAATTCTTCTTCAAAAAATGTCCGTACAAACATTCTCGACAAGATTCACTACAGTTTAATCCATACAACACTCTATTTTTATATTCAAACCTTTTATCACAAAACAACTCATTAATAAAAATATCACATTTTAGTATAACGTTAGATTGTTTTTACAAAAACCGACTATAAACTAAACATTATCAATTTCATAACCTACACAACAAATTCCGACTCTGTAATCAATGATATGAACAAAGCAAAACCAACGAAAATGTTATAATGATGGTGTTATCAAATGAAATTTTGTGTTAACCTGCCCACACATATGCTGGTCTACAATCATAGAGCTTAGACTCATATTAACAGCAGAATTGACAATGTGACGTTCTATCATAAACTTGTGTTTATTACAATTTTTGTTCATTGTTGAAATTTGTCTTTTCGAACATGAAACACTTTTTTTAATTCAACTAATTTAACAATATTTTACAAAAGAATCTTTACGAAGAGGGAACACATTCCCTCTTCTTTTCGTGTACCACATTTTTAAAGAAAATTTGAATTAGTTAATGTTCACACCTCAAACAAATTATTTCACTATTACCAAATGACATAGTTCAGAGCATCATCAAGCTTCTTAAATCAGTTGCCATGTTATTGTAATCTAATCAGTTCGTACATAAATGGCAAAGGTTGGCGAAGCATAATCTTTAGCCCATACAGAGAATGATATTTACTTAAAAGGCAGACCAAATAGTCCCAATCTTTGAATCTTCACTAAAGACAAATGTACAATTAAGATTGTAAACAAACCTTAACTGAGTCATAGTTCTTAATAATTACGAAATGCAAAAATAATGGTCCTTCTTTTCTCAAATGTCAAGGGAAAATATGAACGATTCGTCCATTTTCTGACCCCAATGACATGCAAACTTGAAAATGTCCAAATCATATAAAGGTATCCTACTTAAGATTTGAAAACCGCTTACTTAATTTAACTGTATTGGATGCATGTACGTTTGCCAAAGGTTATAATTTTTAAATCACCATTACTAGAATAAGCTGTGGAGTAAATTGGCCTTCTTTTGAATTAAATGAGGTAATTTAAAGCTAATGATATCTAGCGCAAAGGAATTGTAGAAATACATATCAAATCACAAATCGCGTGAAACATATGCATAATTTCATTAATATATGTTGTTTTAATATTTTCCTTGCCATTTAATTTTGTCCCTTTTCTTCGCCCAGGGCCAAATCTCATGGTACTCGCAAAAAGTTTACCAAGATATACTTAGTTCATAGTAAGTTTACTAAGTATGAATATAAACACAAATTTAAATACTTTGTAACGAATTCGCACTATGTACAACAACATGCATATATTTCATAAATACTTAAACATATATACTTATGGACCAATACAAAGTTACAACTAGAACTAGGCACTAGGATGAAACAAAATATGTACTACACATTTCCAGAAAAGTGTCTGCAATAAGCTTTTTAGATTGTGAATAATTTTTCCTTACATTTTAAATTGTTTGAATACTGGCACATTAAACATTAAATGCTGCTTTTTCCATAAAAAATTTTAAATTTAATAAGTCAGTTTTGATAAATATCTTAGTTTTATTTTAACCAAAAATAGACCTATATGGCCAACAACCTTGCAAAGAATATTTTATATTTTCAAAAAAATGTTTATTGTTCTTCTAATTGTTTAAGCTATACCCAAAAAAGTTATCACATAATGGTGTGGCGTGATGGAGGATTGGGTTTTTCTTCAGTTTTAATGCATGGACATCTCTATTCTTTATAAAGTGACATACAGTGTTGTTTAGATACATTTCAACTTTATTGTTATAATCAAATTCACAATAAGAAACAAATATGTTCCTTTAACATCCCCTATATCTTGTATTCCATTACATACATCGTCACAATTTCTGAATGAGCTTATATTTTTGTTGTTAGTTGCGAAATATCGCTTACGGATGTTTCACTGACTTCCTGGAATATAGTATTAATTGGTTCATCAAACAATCACATCTATTTAAGTGAATAATCTCCTATTTTCTGAATTAAAACACCCAGAGATATAGGAATTAACAAGTCTAAAACCACAGTATGTAAACTATATAAAATTGGGAAGAATGACAGTTGGGCGAACATTTATAAGGTTGTAATTAGATGTATTATTTACCATGTATAAAACGTTAAAAATATTCAGTTAAACATTAACTGGCCAACACAATAAATATTTTAAACCTTCTATAGAAAAATGTATTACTTCGACGATATGATATAAACATAGTCATAAATATCGCTTTAAATAATGTGCGCTTAGAGGAAAATAATACTTTTCTAAGGCGCAATTTGTTTATACGAGGTGAGAGAGAGTTATGGACGAGTATATATATATAGAGAGAGAGAGAGAGAGAGAGAGAGAGAGAGAGAGAGAGAGAGAGAGAGAGTAAATTTATGATGCTTCAGTGTTCTATTTTAGGAGGTATGTTATAATTTTCCGAAGTGTTATCTGAAATCGTAACACTTGTGCAACCTTTCATTATGGTATTTTTGTCTATAAAGAAATGTTTTCAATTCATCACAACATCGCTTAATTGATATTAATTTCTTCAGAACATGCATAATGTTTGAAATTTTAGGAATTTACATAATTACAAAGTTATGAAAAAAATATGTTGTTACCTGCACTGTAACCAGGGCAAAGTCCATATACTTTGTCGCAGGTCTGTTTACATTCTAATTGGCATACCATCCTACAGTTTTGTCCGTAGAATCCATCAATACAGTGTTCGCTACAATTTTCTCCAACTCTTCCAGGACCACATGCTTCCGAAAAACAATGATTTATCAGAAAATAATTCAGAAAGTGATCCATTCATAAAATGCAAATCTTCAAAACATATTATACTTATGCAACGATCTCCTATAAGGATAAAGTTTGTACAGCATACGCCTACTCTGAAACAAGAGACAAATGTTAAAAATGACAAATAAAACCATTTGGTCAGATCTTCATTCTTATATCCTCTCACATGACCTTACCCACACATGTTCGGATCCACGGTAACAGAGCTGGAACACACATAAACAGAAATTGTCAGTAAAGCGATCACAGATACACTTGCCTCCATATTCTTTGAATGTCGTGTGTTCGTTGTTGACAACTTCCCGTTCTGCTTAGAATGATATGTTTTGAGGGGTTAATAGCAGGAAATACTATCAAGGACACCCTCTTTTTTCAGTGATCGCTATGAGCTAATAAGCAAATGTACATTAAATAACACTCGCATGAAATTAGTAAAATGATATTCACAATAGGTTATTACAACAAGTTTAAAGATAAATTCAATTGTGCATGATTGAAAGATTTTGATTAACTTGGGGTCGTTGTTCTTTTTATAGTTGTTTATAGCGTCTGGTCATTTAATTCATTTAGAAGGGAACTTTCTTTTGTCAGGTTTCTGTTTTCAATGCTTTTTGGGACAGGCATCTTGCAATAGTCAGTCGTTATTTTCCAATTTGATGTTTCGAGTCTCTTTATTATTTTTTAAATCTTCTTAAACCTATTCAATAGCGGGTTAGTGATATGATTGTGTTTATTCTGATTATTCAGGATTCGCTATTTTCCTCATGTTCACACTTTATGTTCTTTGAATAAAAGACAGAATGATCAGAAAAGTATATGAGCGAGAGCAAATGACCTGTATTGTTTTAAATCATTATTGTAAAACAATTAAAGCAGTTCAATAAGTTTTTAACTAAGTATCAATTTATCACGTGCATATATTTTAAGCATAATGTGTATATAAAATTCCAAAAGAGGTAGTGTGTGCAAAACTACTCCAATTAATAAATTATTTGTGCATTGAAATATCTTTTTCCACATTTAAAAATACCACACCATACCAAATCAAACCTATTTTAGAAGTCTGAACTTAAAACCTCGTGGTAGGTAGGGTGTATATTGACTTTTTTATTTAAAAATTCATTGATAAATCATTTTGACTTCTAAAATAATTAATTTTACTACCCCGGGTATTGAATAATGTTTAAGCATATTTTTTTTTTTTGCATATTTGATTTTTTACAGGTCAATTTAAAATACCCAGAATACAACAATGAGGTCAATGAAAAAAAATGGGCTTATGTTATCCACTCAGCAACCTGAAAGTAAAAGGGAAAAATTCTTAACACCCTATTACACATTAAAAATCACTTTCAGATATACCCGTGAAAAGTGTTAGTCTCTGCAGGCAATGAATTGCAAGAAATTACATTAAATGGTCATACAGTGAACCAAAAAGAAGATATTGATGTAATTATAACATTTCATTTTAAAACTTTATCGATTATTGTGATAAAGATATGTAAAACAAATTTAATGTTTATATGTTTTACTCATGAATATTTACTACATCAACTAAACTTTTAATTATGTTTTTCACAGCTTTGTTACCACATTTCTTTCGGAATCTCTACATATTCCACGTACAATATAAATGCAAGCATATCTACTATTATATTAAAATAATAGACTCGAATATTTGGGCTTTAATACCGAGAAATCGGAAGAGTACTGTCTTATGTTTTATACATTTTAAACATCATTGGTACTTAAAGATTACCAATTTGTTTTTATTTTTTCTCAATCAGGCTTCGCTAATTAATAATCAACGAAAATTCCTTTTAAAAATCCGGAAATCATCTTGATATTTTTTATTTTACAATCATGTGTTTGCGCATTACATTCACGCTAAATCACGGGAGGCTCTTTAGTTTATGTTCCCACCATATCACATTTGCATGGATCAACTCAGAAACGATATTACAATTACGTGTAAATTTTCATTGAAAATTTGTAATGTATTTTGTTCATCAAAGGAAATACGGGAGATAACTCTAACTCAGTTCATTTAATATGAAAAATCCCGTCAACATGGTGTGTAAATTCGAAGCGAGTAAAAGACGTTGGTGAAAAAGTGTAAAACTCTTCATTAATATGAATAAAATTCTCAGATGAAATAAGGTATTTACAGCCTAAAAATGGTTTGTTTTGAATAACTTGACTGTTATTGTCAATGCAGCTTCATTAATTTTGTCCAAAATCGTTTCGGAGCGATTCTGCAAATTTTTTCTACATTATGGGTAAATATGAGGCATTTTAAATAAGGTGAAGGCCTGTCCCGAGACACAGTTAGATTATTCTAACTAAGCAGAGTGTGTGAAATTAATAGCATTATTGTAAGCCTAAAGCTTGGTTATGTAAATGTCAACAATACGGTGTGTGGATGTATCTCAGTATTTCGTATATAGATGTCCGATATCATATGCAATGTCAACCCGTGCACGCACGGGTCAAATCTAGTAGATATATGATAATTTACAATGGTGTCAATTGTTTAGTAAGTGTGAAAAGGAAACATTGAGTGAAATAACATTCATATAAACACAAACAAAAGAAGAAAAGCAAATAAAAAATCTAACATGCACACCAACTTATAAGTGATAGCTCTAAATTTAAAGATTTTCCAATATTTGATTATATTATACACATTCAACAGCATGTACATAATATTTAGCATGTACATATTTTTATTTATGAGAGAAAAGAGGGAGGGAGAGAAAAAAGCTGATGGGGCAATGGTTGCATTGCATTATAGTTGTTGATCAGGGTTTTCTTAATTAAGAAATTAATTATTTTAAAAGGCATCATACATTTTGTTAACAAATAGTTCAGGATTAGAAGAAACTTGCTTAATTCTTTTAATAATATTTATAAAGTATCTCTCGAATATTTCAAAGTCACAATTCTTTAAAAGTAAATATTTTTCACAAGAAGACTGTTTTCAATTTTCTTTTTAAGTTCAAACACATTTGAAGTTGGGTATGTTTTAAGTCTATAAGTGAGAATATACTGTTTTACAATATACCTTAACATGTTTTGTACTCTATACGTATTGTGATTTTTATATTCACCAAAAAGTATGCTTTGCTTATCAAACACTAGAGACACACTTTAGTTTCCTAAAAATAACTCTTCAATGTCACTCCACTTTTACAAATGGATACAATTACATTGTAATATGTATGATGCAATTATGAAATAAATATTGTTTAAACTAAAAATATGACTGTTTCAGAATCTTATTTACAAAAAGAGCATTTAGGAGAGTCAATAATGTTAAGCTTATGTAAATAATAATTTGTTGGTAATATCCTGTGTAAAAATAGGAAATATAACCAATGAAATTTAGATTCTTAAGTTGTCTTAAAGGAACGTTCAAATATTTTTAACCAATAATCCTCATTAAATATGGTGTCATTCGCTTCCCATTTAGGTTTTGCTTTATTTTGGAACCTCTTTTCCCTAATCAAAACGTCATAAATATCTTTAGACCCTTTTTTATTTTTGTAGAATATAGCTAGTGTGTTTGCGATATATGTTCCAACTGTTTGTTTAATTTCTTTTATATTGCATTCACATATTCGTTTTAATATATTCTTTTATTATCCATTATTTTCAACAAAATTAGTCTTTTTTTTAACTTCTAATGTTTTCCATTTTTAACAGAGATTTTTTTTATTTTAATGTTCATATAAACAAATACCCAAGACAAGACTTTGTGATCTTGGCTTGAAATTCAATTTGGAGACTGAAACCAAATAAAAGAACCAGAATTGTAACTCCTTTGCAAACTTGCATTGTAAATACTGAAAAATAACCTCCCAATTTCACATTACAGATCTTTAATTACTTTGATAACGATTTCATGTAGCAATATTACAAATATAAAATAGTGGTATTACTAAGATTATCTATGTTTATCAATGTGAACAATTTAAAAACCTTTTTATATAGGATTTCACAATTTCTTTATTTGTTATTATCAAATTATTGGTTTAAAATGTCTTTATTAAAGTTCAAGAAAAACAGTTTCAAACTTGAACGTGAAGTTGGTTGAATTTTTAATGTAGCAAGGTTTATACATGTACTGTAAAACAATTGCGTTTTCTAGTTTATATGAATTGTCCCTGTAATAGGCACTTAATATAACGAAGCAGTTGACGTCTCTAAAAGATGTCTTGATCTTACTTTTTCTTGAATTTCTGGCAAGCATGGAAAGGAAAACTTTCGAAATCAAGTATATTTCTTAGAGCCAAATTCTTCCATACGCTTCGTTTGGTCTTCGCATTGATATCTGCTCTGTTTGAGACGTCTTTGTTAGATCAGAGATTTGGACTTTGCTACATATCTCATTGCTTTCTTCAAATTCATCACTATCAAACATGTCATCACTATCATCATTATAATCTTCATGTGACGTCATTTCCTTGGATACAACATTTTTTCGAGTTTGACTGTTGCGCTTTTTGACTTTGCTATATTGAACTTGTTCTTGCGGCACTGATTTGTTGTTTTCAAGAACCAGAGGAGGTGGTTGCACGCTCGTTGAACGTTGGATTGAAGCTTCATCATTTTCATAAATAATGTCGTTAGACTGTTGGGGATTCTGATCTGCTTAATGGTCTATAAATGATACAAATATACTGATATAAATTTATTTTAGTTGATACTTTGCACATGTGAATGGTATATAGAAACATAATTTGATTGTGAATCCTATTGAGGGTCTTTTAAATCAATCATAACTTTTTCAGAACCAATCTCCGTTGATTGTCGTATACTGTGGAATCATTTAATTTCGTGGGGGCCAATTTTCAAGGATTGTGGGTTTTTTGCTTGTTCGTGGGGATCTAATTTCGTGGATGAGTCAGTTTTCAGTTTCAGTAGGTAAACCAAACCTTTTATGATTACTTTTCATTGAGGATCTAAATTCATGGGTGAGAGCTACCCACGAATACCACGAAAATTGAGCCACCACGAATTCTAATGATTCCACAGTACCCTTCACATAATTAGGTATGTATATCAAATGTTGATGTAAGAGGTAAACAAAAATACTTCGTTTTCTATGTCCAATTTGAAAATATGGATAACAAAAAGATTCTATTAACTTGATAATAGTCCTTGACCAAAACTTCATCAATTCTATCTTTAAACTAAAATTTAGATAACTTAATTAAAGCTTTAAGACTTATTGATTATTTAATCATATACAACTTCATGTTAGGAACAAAATTTAAAAACAAACAAAGGATTTTATGTCAAAATTTAAAATTTGATTAGGCATAGAAAAAATGAAATGTACCGATGACTTGTCCTTTGTCCTTTGTACTGAAAAAGGATAAATGCAATAATTATATATGATTTTACTAACATTGCTTAAAATTTTATGACTGATAAATAAGTAATTAGCTAGCTAGCTAGATAAACGTAGGTAGGTAGGTAGGTAGGTAGGTAGGTAGGTAGGTAGGTAGGTAGGTAGGTAGGTAGGTAGGTAGGTAGGTAGGTAGGTAGGTAGGTAGGTAGGTAGGTAGGTAGGTAGGTAGGTAGGTAGGTAGGTAGGTAGGTAGGTAGGTAGGTAGGTAGGTAGGTAGGTAGGTAGGTAGGTAGGTAGGTAGGTAGGTAGGTAGGTAGGTAGGTAGGTAGGTAGGTAGGTAGGTAGGTAGGTAGGTAGGTAGGTAGGTAGGTAGGTAGGTAGGTAGGTAGGTAGGTAGGTAGGTAGGTAGGTAGGTAGGTAGGTAGGTAGGTAGGTAGGTAGGTAGGTAGGTAGGTAGGTAGGTAGGTAGGTAGGTAGGTAGGTAGGTAGGTAGGTAGGTAGGTAGGTAGGTAGGTAGGTAGGTAGGTAGGTAGGTAGGTAGGTAGGTAGGTAGGTAGGTAGGTAGGTAGGTAGGTAGGTAGGTAGGTAGGTAGGTAGGTAGGTAGGTAGGTAGGTAGGTAGGTAGGTAGGTAGGTAGGTAGGTAGGTAGGTAGGTAGGTAGGTAGGTAGGTAGGTAGGTAGGTAGGTAGGTAGGTAGGTAGGTAGGTAGGTAGGTAGGTAGGTAGGTAGGTAGGTAGGTAGGTAGGTAGGTAGGTTGGTAGGTAGGTATTGAAAAATTACGTACCAAATCTTATAAAAAATAACAGACCACACACAAGAACAGAGGACAAATATTGATGATGTTCCAATTAATAACCAGATGTTTCTTTCCACAAATTTTATAATCTGATCCTCCAGATCGGTATTCAAACCTATAATAGGAAATAAGTAAAATAAAATAAAAATATTAAAACCAAGCATAAAAATGCAGAAAGTCGGCCACCAGTCTCATCTTTGTGGTTAAACGTTACTAATCAAATTTGCCGTTAGGTTTGACCATTTGGCCATAAACTACCTGATAGTAAAAGAAAAATCTCTATATTTTGAATTTTTAATATTTTAATATTCATATAGAGTTTTTTTTCATCACACGGATAAAAACATTGTCTAAAATGACCAAGACCATCCACCCTTTTTTTTAGCTATTATGTTTTTTCCTGCTTAATGTGATCAGAAACAAAAATGACTTAAAGAACAGTTTGTACAAAAATGGTTTGACAAAACGGTTAAGGCTGGTTACTTAGTGTCTATGTCTAGCTGATATAGTCCGTAGAAGTTAAGGCAAATATAGATGCTAATAAACTCTAAAGTGTCGTCATTTCCCTTTTGGTATACGTGGTTGTATAAGGATGCCAGCAAATTACTCATAAAAGAGTGACATCCTGAAATATTCACGTATTGTGTGATAAAATAAAACTCTTAAAGTAATATGAGCTGGGTTTTTTATAATTTTATTTTAGTGCAAAAACCTGTTAGTATAATAAGTCTGCATGTAACTTGAACTTTTATGATAAATAAGATTATAACATATTTCCCTTTTAAGGAATATATAGCAAATTTATTTTTGTACAGGACAACAATAATTCAATTCAGTTTCAATTTAGGCTCCTTAACGCCTTTTCCCACAAAAAATAACAATTTCGTAAAACAAATTTCAACATGAAAATTGCAGCTCATATTGCTTCAAATGGTTCATGTTTAATCTGTTTACTCTGAACTAAAAATTTGCATAGAATGTGTTTTTTAACATTTAATTGTCATATTTATTTTATGTTTGAAATATATAAAATCATTTTACATGTTTTGACATGTTATGAAAACAAATCAGCTGGTTCCGTTTTCTTCCATTTACCTTGACATCTTCCTGATATTTTGTCACATGTTGTGTTGCACTGTGACGGACATTGTTCCTTACACAAACGCCCATATAATCCATCAGCACAGATTTCAGAACAGTTTGTTCCATACCACCCTGGAGGACACTCTGATAAAATCAAAGCATCCATGCTCTAAGAATAATTACAGGAAATTCAAAATAATGTTACAGATCTAATGTTTTGGGTAACATCCTAAGTATGAGGATGAGAAATACCTATACAGCGTTCCCTATGAGGTTTATAACTTGTACAGCAAACATCTCTGTAAATAAAACACAACTAAAATCAAAATGTCAGGGGAAAAAGTTGATTTAATCATGGTAATCTGACAAACCCACCCAGTGACTTACCCACATTTATGCGGGTCAACAGTGACAGTCGCAGTGGCGAGAAAAACATGAACTCCAATTAATAACAACATCGACACGTTTAAATTGTTTTCCATATTGTACGTTTGTGAGTAATATGTTGCTTGACATCTTCCATAAATTATCCTGATGCGAGTTTGTGGTTTTACACTAAAAGGAAATGAAATCAAGTTTCCTCCTCGATAAGTATTTCTATGAAGTGGGAAAACATATGCATGAAATTAAATTCATATTTGTGTGATTATTGTGTTTGTAACAATATAGTTTAATTCTTAAAATGAAAGGATATTAATTCAAAACATCTGCATCTTAAAATTATCAATACGATATATGCCTGGTCTTGATAATTAGAGGGTAACAGTCAAACTACTTGTTTTTCCTTTTGCTTAGAAAAGACGGTCGTGTGTCCTCGTTACAGGGGTAAAACATGGCATGATACCGTTAGAAGAAGAAAAACAATACGAAGATGAAAATAGACTGTTTGCAACAAACTGTATTCATTCAACATTATTATTGTATCATTCAGACGAAAACTTCTATGAATGCTATGGTTTGGGATAAAACAAATTAGTATAAGATTTAATTCTATACATAGAGCTTGTGTTTGTCTTGTTTGAAATCAATTTCAATAGATGAGTTTAAACGATATTTTATTACTAATACATCTATCTCTCACATCATAAGTTGCTTTTGCCACAATATGATTATTTATTGAGACCTAAATACTTTCATTACGAAACATAAAATTATAAAAGTATTTTACTTATCATTGAACATTTTTCAAACACACCATGGATTATTTCAGAGAAAAGTTAACGTTCGTTTCTTGTAACAAACACAGCATTGTCTATTTAATCGATGTCCGGGATTGCTTCAAGGAAGAACCAGCCTGGACTGATAATGCAAAACCTTAGTCGGTTACCAGCTAGGAATGAATTGTGTATATTTTCATGAGTCGCATTATTGCATGTAGGTCACTCATGCATAACAAAATACATGAATTGACACTAAAGAAAATTTAAAAATGTAAAGTAGCATGGTATACTTTTTCATTTCAACGTTGAGCATTGATAATCCTAAGCATTATGTGAGATATCTAAACCAATTCTAACAGTCGTCTTGGGTCTGGACAGAGGAATCAAATGTTACAGGTTTTTGTGGTTTTTGTCTTACTGTGGAATCATTTTTATTTGTGGGGGTCAATGTTTGTGGGTAACCAAAATTTTCTTGGTTCGTGGAGACGTCATTTCGTTATAAGTATAATCATGATAAATTTAATAAATATTTTTAAAAAATGATTGAGTATATGTTCATGGGGATGTAAATTCGTGAACAAGCCTTACCCACGAAAACCACGAACATTGGTCCCCCACGAACAATGATGATTCCATAGTATACTTATGTTTGGACTTTTTGTGACATTTATTCGGAGTCAATCAATATCGGATTCAAATATTTTGAGAACATCCATACATTGAAAATTTAAGTTAAAAGGTTTAGACCCTTGTCTATGTTAAATACGTGTTGCGTACCTTATCAAGACATGTGAGCATAATAGATGAACATATACCCTGATTGATTCTACTTTTGAATCGATTATATTGTAAACTTTGGAGGTGTTTTTAATTAAAATTGAATGTAGCTCACATAATTATAACTGGGACTTTGAGAAACTTCGATTTGAAAATAAAGCTTTAGATCATCTTTAAGAAACAAATAAAAAGCTAGCATATTTCATAAGGAGATCGCTAGAGTTTACTCCATAGAAACCATCATCACAAGTCTCGCTACAGTCTACTCCATAGAAACCATCATCACGACCCTCTCTAGTCTACTCCATAAAACCATCATCACAAGTCTCGTTACAGTTTACTCCATAGAAACCATCATCACAAGCCTCCCTAGTCTACTCCATAGAAACCATCATCACAAGTCTCGCTACAGTCTACTCCATAGAAACCATCATCACAAGCCTCCCAAGTCTACTCCATAGAAACCATCATCACAAGCCTCCCTACAGTCTACTCCATAGAAACCATCATCACAAAGATCGCTAAAGTCTACTTCATAGAAATCATCTTAACAAAGATCGCTACAGTTTAATCCACAGGTTCCCCGGGCACACTTTTTATGGAAAACTATAAAATCCTTTATTATATTATGGTTATGTGATTAGACAATACTATATTTTATCATGCTATGTATGTCTTAATATTATACCTATACATCGGTTTCCTATAAGAATATAGTTTGAACAGCAAATACCATTTCTTAAACATGCGATAGGGTAAGATAATGAAATCTGACATATCACACTTTCTTTGAGAATTGTATCGTTATAAAAAAATTGTTACAGTTACTTACCAACACATATTTGGATCCACAAAGACATTCCTCAAAAACTCCAGAACAAAAACTAAAAATACTGACATCTGTATAGAGTCGTCCATTATCCTTTTTCTATTCAAATTCCGATAATCTGTTGATGAAAACTCCCCGGTATCATATCTTCCAATGAGAAAAAAATAGTTCGTATCTGTCGGGAAATCAACCGATAACTTTTCCTTTTTTAAAATAAAATGAATCAATCTGGTGTACTTAAAATCAAATTAATTACATATAATGATATAATAAGTCATAATGCATATACATTTTAAAGTAATTTAGTTAATATCGTGGTACCGTACACAGTTGATATGAATAAAAAGCTACAAAACTAAAATATTTCTAACAATTATTTTTTACAACAAATCGTTATTGTTGCATAGTATGTTGAGTAAAAACTTTGCAAAAATGTGTAATGATAGTTTCTGCAATATCTAGCATCCTTCCATGCATTTAGTTGCTCGATAGAAATGCGTTGTTGATCTATTAATTGTTGTGAATGAATATAATCCTCCTTTAGAGAGTATGAAATAACGAATAAATGGATCCTTCTGAAAATCCTTAATTGTTTACTGTGTTGGTTCAATTGGTTTTGTGTAACAAAAGGTCCACAAATCTTGAAGATCACCCGAGTACCAAAGCCCTTAGTTTGACATGTCAGAGTCTCATGTTTGCATTTTAAGCTTCATACTGAAGGCTAAACCCTAATATGAGACTCCTCTGATTGTTACACCACTTTTTATTCTTTGATTTTTGAAAAATATCTATTCATTAAAATGTTGGGGGGGGGGGGTCACAAGAGTCAGAGGAAACTCGGATTATATATTCCTTAGCTCCAAGGGGCCAAAAATTGTAAGCTTTTGGTAATAAAAGAACTGCAGGAATTTAATAGCCTATCTGAAAAATATTCACATTTACATTTAAAATGCTCACATAATGCATGCAACTTTTTTTACAATAATATTAAAATAGATTTCCTAAAATAGAACAAATATCTAATTCAATATTATCTAGTGACAATTTGCCATATTGTTTTAAAAATGAAGAAAAATTGTTATCGATGACCAACATCAATAACCATAAATAAAGATAAATGTTCAAAAATTTATTAATCAATCATAATCATGATCAATCATAATTACATCCCCCTTCCCAATGCCTCGACTTCTATCAAATGGCCTGAAGAGTGAATTTCACTACTTAACATCAGGACATTAACAAAGAACACAATAACAATACATGACTTTATTTCAAACGACAGTGATACTTCAGAACAAAATATAAAATCAATACATTTTCACTACATGGTTATATTGTCTCCTCCCTAGGGCCTGAATCCCTGACCCTGAGATCATAAATTTCAAAATTTTGGTAGAGGACTTCATGGGCATGATAACAATGCGTTTAATTTTTTTCCACACATGTGGGACTAGAGAAATTTTTTTTGAAAATTGGGCTGTTTACATATTTAGCCCCGCCTATGGCGTCCTGTAGATTGTAGAGCCATGAATTTCACAATTTAAATTCCTCTTACCATAGAGACGCTTCACCCAAAAGAATTGGTAAGCATTTGCCATGTAGTTTTTAAGAAGAAGTGAAAATTGTTAAATGCACGACGGACGATGTACACGATGCATGATGACGGACGAGAACCGATTGCAATAGGTCACCTGAGTGACTTGGGTGACCTAAAAAATGGTTTTACCACTTTGTTTTTATTTTGACATGATATTTGTCTAGCACATTAAAAAAGAAAAAAAATCAATGTTTGAATTATTTGCAAATTCTGAAAATTAAATGGGAATTCTTGAGACCTTGTTGTACATCACATATCACCATCAAATATATTCGTGAATATGTTTGGTTTCTGGGCATAATGAATTTCAAGAAATTATATTAAATGATCATACAATGAAGAAAAAGGAAGATACTGATGTAAATAGAATCTTTGATATTAAAACTTTATCAATAATTGTGACAAAGATATGTGAAACAAACTTAATGTTTATATATTCTCCTTATGAATATTTACTATTTTAACTGATATTTAATTATGTTTTCATCAAGAAACATGTTTCCATGTTTATCATTTGTTTCTTGTAGCAAGATAGTCATATTTCAATGTCCATAAAAACATATACCTAAGACAAGACTTTGTATCGTACACATTGGCCTAAGATCCATTTTAAAGATACCGAATTCAATCTAAAGTAACATAATTAGAACTCCTCATTAAACTTGCATATGATTGTAAATACCAAGAAGTAAGGTACAGATTTATAATTACTTTGATAATTATTCCATGTAGCAATAATACAAAGACCAATAAAAAAAAGTGGTGTAGTTAAGTTTTGGATAACTATTAAACTCATTTAAAAATCTTTGTAATGTAGGATTTCACAATTATCTTCATTTTGTTTTTATTAAATTATTGGTTAAACAATCTCTAAAAGTTCAAGGAAAAAGTTGAACGTAAAATTTGTTGAATTTCTGATAAAGCAAGGTTTGATACATTTACTCTACAATTGCGTTTTCTAATCTATATGAATTGTCCTTGCCATAGACACTTAATAGCAGTTGATGGCTTTTTCAGATGCCTTGATTTCACTATTTCTTGAATTTCTTGGCAAGCATGGAAAAGAAAAGTTTTGAAATCAGGTGTACTTCTTAGAGCCAAATGCTTCCATACGCTTCGTTTGGTCTTCGCATTGATCGCTGCTCTGGTTGAAACGTCTTTGGTAGATCAGAGATTTGGACTTTGCTACATATCTCATTGCTTTCTTCAAATTCATCACTATCAAACATGTCATCACTTTCATCACTATAATCTTCATGTGACGTCATTTCCTTGGATACAACATTTTTTCGAATTTGACTGTTGCGCTTTTTGACTTTGCTATATTCAACTTGTTCTAGCGGCACTGGTTTGTTGTTTTCATGAACCGGAGGAGGTGGTTGCACGCTCGTTGAATGTTGGATTGAAGCTTCATTATTTTCATAAAAGTTAGACTGTTGGGGATTCTGATCTGCTAAATGGTCTACAAATGATAAAAATATCTATACTACTATATTAAAATAATAGACTCGAATTGTTGGTCTTTAATACCGAGAAATCGGAAGAATACTGTCATTTGTTTTACACATTTTAAACATCATCGGTACTTGAAGATTACCGATTTGTTTACATTTTTCTAAGTTAAGCTTCGCTAATTAATAACCAACGAAAATTCCTCAAAACATCCCGGAAATCACCTGGATTTTTTGGATTTTACAATCTTGCGCTTGCGCAATACATTCACGCTAACAGGATCTTTAGTTTATGTTTCCACAATATCTCATCTGCATGAATAAACTCAGAAATGATAATACAAATACGGGTAAATTTTCATTGGACTTTTTATATATATTCTGTTCATATATATTAATGATTTCTTATAAGAGAAAGTATAAAATAACAAATATACATTTTAACTAAGTACTTACTTTTGTCTTCGTGATGACAAAAAATATTTGATTACATGCAAAAAAGTTACATTAAATTTGTTAGGAGAGTGAAGATAGAATATGTTTTATGATAATCGTACGGACCCAGTTTTACAAAGAAAATACGTGTACGTTGGTGAAAAGGTGTTGAATTCTTCCATTCTATTATAAATATATTTAGTTGATACTTTGCACATGTGAATGGTAGATGAAAACATAATTTGATTGTGAATCCTGTTGAGGGTTTTATAAATCAATCATAACTTGTTCGGAACCGTTGCCTGCCGTATACCCTTAACATGATTAGGTTTGAATACCAAATGTTAATGTAAGAGGAAAACATAAATACTTTGTATTTTATATCCAATATAAAAATGGGGATAACAACAAGATTCTATAACCTTGATAACAGTCATTGACCAAAACTTCACTATCAATTCTATTTATAATCCCATAACATTTAATTAAAGCTATAAGACTGATCGAGTATTTATTTATATACAACTTCATGTTAGGAACCAAATTTAAAAACAAACAAAGGATTTTGTTTCTAAACTAAACATTTGATTTTGCAAAGAAAAATGAAATATACCGATGACTCGTTCTTTGTCTTTTGTACTGAAAAAGGATAGATGCAATAATTATATATGATTTTGCTATATATGGCCTAAAATTTTCATGATTAACACATAACTAGCTAGCTAGCTAGACAAATGATAGATAGATAGATAGATAGATAGATAGATAGATAGATAGATAGATAGATAGATAGATAGATAGATAGATAGACAGACAGACAGACAGACAGACAGACAGACAGACAGACAGACAGACAGACAGACAGACAGACAGACAGACAGACAGATAGATAGATAGATAGATAGATAGATAGATAGATAGATAGATAGATAGATAGATAGATAGATAGATAGATAGATAGATAGATAGATAGATAGATTACGTACCAAATCTTATAAAACATAACAGACCACACACAGGAACAGAGGACAAAAATTGACGATGTTCCAATAACTATCCAGATGTTTCCTTCTACGAATTTTATAAGTTTTTTCTTTAGATCAGTATCCATACCTTCTAAATGAAAAAATAAATGAAAAAATAAAGCCAAATGCAAAAGGTAAAACTATAAGCTTAAAGCACTTGATTCAAGGAAATTATAAATTTGATGTTGTTAAGTGTAAATAATCATATAAAAAGGGTAAATTGGTGCAGGTGTTAGTTAATCATGCAAAATTAATGTTCATTGTTTTCACGACAGACGTCATTAGGAAACTTTGGAGGGAAATAAAATGAAAACATAACGATTATATTCTTTATAACAAATGAAAATTTGTTCTCAAAATACAAACAACATATCTTAATCTAATTGTTGAATGGTTGGCTTCTGAAAGTTAATAGTAAGCGAGAAAAACAAATGCTAACGAAATTCTTAATTTTGTTTAGGATTATTTGTGTGTATATAAGCATTAATTACAATGAAAAATACGTAATGCATTTTGTAGTGACACATTAAAACTTGTAAACGCATCAAATCACGTATCAGCATTGTAAAATTTTGTCAAAATTTAGAAGCAAAATCAAATCCATTTCCTGTATTGACATCTCCTCATTGAATGCCTATTATGTGGTTAACATTAGACTTTTAGCTCCGCTCTACATTTAAAAGAATTTGATATACACAAACACAATAAAGTTCATTATTCTCCTTCATCTAATCAATGTATTTTCTCAAAACCTATCTATATGTCAAAGCAGATAAACGTACCTCACTTATATGTAATTTTGAAATTGACAGCCCTCGAAAACCATTGTCAACCTCCGCTTCGCGTCGGTTGACAATGGTTTCCTCGGGGTGTCAATTTTAACTGTTACCCTCCCAAACAGGCACTTTTTATATCATATTACACATCCGTGCCTTGCGTGTCACGTGACATAAATTTCTGTAAGCGTGTTTGATGTTTCTTTGATGCCATTTAACTTTTATTTAACTTTATCGAGAGAATGCATTATTTGTAAGTACATTATTTGTAAAACAAATTTCTTTTCAGTTTCCCTCAACTGGTAAGAATTTGGTAAAATAAATAAATAAAGTCACGTGATATGTAAACCAGCCTTCTCTGATCTGCTTAACTCCTCTATATACATAATGTCTGTTGTTCCAAAGCCCACGTATTCTTTTCATTTTTATCCATTGAAAGAATAAAGTCGCAAAAAAAAAACAAAATTCACTGTTACAGTGTGTACAAAATCATCGATAATGCTCCAATCATTACAATTAAAAACGACTCCAGCGATCCCAACTAATCAGGATTTGTCATATTTATTCACTATTATACAAAGCATGGTAGATATTCTATAATTCATTGTATAAAAAAGGCTGTTTTCATATCTTTAGGGATATTATCATTTTTTGACGTAGGAGCGTTATATTTAGCAATTAATCTGTAATATCCCGAGTTATACATATATTGATTGATAAAGTAAAGCTCGTCACTCTGAAATAAAAATATGCATTGATTGTGCTTCAACACATAAATTAGTATCCTTCTTTATGTTAAATAAAAATTCGTTTTACGATTAAATGTTATGGTAACAATGCAGTTCATACGACATTTGACTTTCCTTTACCTGGACAACTTCCTGATGTTTTATTACATGTCTCGTTACACTGTGGAGGGCACTTTTCCTTGCATAAAAGTCCGTAAAATCCATCAGGACAAATTTCAGTACAGTTTTCTGTATGATAACCTGAGGGACACTCTACAGAATTCAAAGAAGATATGATCTGTGAATTTTATCACAAATTCCAAAATATGATGAATTTGTGTGAAATTCTATGCACAAAATTTTAAAATACCTATACAGCTCCCCTGTATAAGTTGATAACCTGCACAGCAAAAGTTTTTTCTGTAAAATAAAATAGAAATCGAAACTTAGCTGAGAATATCCGGAAAAGTAAGGTTGCTTTATATAGTCTGGCAGACGCCATAGTAACTTACCCACACATATTCGGGATATCAGTGACAGCATTGAGACAAGCATAGACTCCAAAAAACAAAAATAGCAACACTCTTATATTGTTCTCCATACTCTACTGTTATGATCTTTTTTTGTTGATTAACTAACTTCCAAATGTAATTTATCCTGGTGTAACTTTGTGGTATTTACACGAACAGGAAATTAAATTGAGTTTCCTTCTCTATGAAAACATATGCATGACATTGTCTCTATAGTTCAATCCTTGATTTATATGAGACCGATGAAATGAAGAAAATATCAATACGAAACAAAACAAGAAAGCAAATAGTAGCCTGTTGTAGGAGGCAACTGTCTTTTCTCTAACTTAAACAAAACGGTTGCTTGTTAATGTCTCTGGAGTAAAACATATTATGGTACCGTAAGAAAAATCCAAACAATACAAACATAAAAAAGACAGTATCAAACTTGATATAGCAACATTGTAGCTCTTATCTTACAATTATTTAGTGATTACATTTGGCTTCGAAAAACACTCCCAAAGAATTTTTTTTACCTTGTCATTCAAATACCTGTATTTCATCTTATATAAACAGTATGCCATTATACATGCCATTCAATCAATCATCCAGAAAAAACAAGTTCAAGATTAGATTTTTATTTAAAAATGAGTATAAACGAGATTTTGTAAACAAGACATGTATATCATACATCATAGGTTGCCTTTTTAACAATTTGATTCGAATGCAAACCTTATAAATCTGTTGATGTCTTAATTCATTTTAGTAATCTAAAGTCATATTGAAAAAAGCATATTTCCTCTTCTCAACGTTAAAGAAAAATATTAAGGTTAATCACACAGTAATGGATTTAACGTTTATATACGCTATACGCCTTTGACTTAACTTATAACTTACTCAAGAATATGTTTAATAGTATATCTGTCTTAAATTTCGAAGTAAGTCAGGAATGCATTTGAGATTTATTAATTTTCATCTTAAATACAAATGCATTTGGTTAGGTCAATTAAGATAGATTATTATTATATCAAGCAAATTTTAAAACTATTACAAATCAAGCCTTTTACATTTCATGTGTTTTGAATTTTAAGAGAGTTCGATGGTCGTGGCCATTTTTAGACTCTATTCATCTTCATCAGAAGAAGAGTTGTATATAAAGATAAAGGAAAACATTCAAATTATGAAGCTGAAATATTTTTATTTTTTCTTTACCAGATGACAGACTATGGTTATAAATATCAAAGGTAAATTTTAAAGAAAGGTCTGATTGATAAAATATGTACCATTCTGAATAATATACATCACGTACGTGAAAAATTCAATGATATTAATTGATTTACATGTAAATTACAATAGCAATTATCTAGGAAAATTTAGATAATTTATTAGATATAAAGCAAATTTAATAATCATTACAAATAATGCCTCTTCCTTCTCGTGTTTGGTTATATCTTTAATTGTATATACCATGTGCAAATTAAATGACATGTTAATGGCCGCACAGCTGTCTATATTTTTTGTAGCTTTGTATGTCCTCGTCGTATAGGCTCTTTGCACCAATAGACATTAAAACACTTCACAATCTGAACATGTTTTAAAAACATATCATTTTCATTGACATTACTTATTTCATGTCATAGCGCTCTATATCATATTGCTTTAGTCATTTTGATTGCTTAATTTTGTTAAGTATATTTACCAAGCTAAACACTCAATTGATTATTTCAGAAAAAAGGATGATACGTCTCTTGTAACAAACACATCATTCTCTATTTAGTCGATGTCCGGGATTGCTTCACGGAAAAAAACAGTTTGGACTGATAATGCAAAAGCCAGGCACGGATTGTGTGTATTTCCTATGTCACATTTCTCCATCACTCATGCATGAATTGACACTTAATATAATATAAACAAGAGGCTCAAATGGGCCACATCGCTCACCTGAGCAACACTGGCTTTATATGGGCGTTCAAAGGATATTGTGCCATATGGCCCCTTGGTAGATTAACCAAAAATGAATATCCGAATGTTACACTTATTTTTGCATCTACTTAATCTTTGACATATTTACCTTTATGGAATACCTATTTTACCGAAAATAAGATCATATGTAATGTAACATACTAAATTTTCAGTTCGTGTTCACGGTTAACTTCCAGTTCCCTTTATTTCACCCCCCCCCCCCCTCCCCTTCATCACTTTATAAAACGATTAAAATACATGAGAGCAGAAAGGTACATTTTCTCCCAACACTACTTACTAGCAATTGTATTTTATTTTTAAAAATCCTATATGTGAAAGAAGAAAAGTGTACCTCAAAGCACCAGAATGAATGCGCTCAATTCCTCAGATCAAAAACATTGAAAAATTTAATTGGCCTTCTCCATAATAAATTGTCTTTACCAGGCATGAATTCATTTCGTATGACGTTTCATATCCTTACTCACTTGACTGATAAATAAACTTAACTGAATAAGAGATGTTTTTAAAACACTTATGCCCCCTCCTTTGGAAACATCTCGAAGAAAATGAACGGAAACTGCAAATAATTGGAATTTTTTTACGTCCAAGGGGCATATCTCTGTCGAAAATTGCTCAATCGTACCCAAAATCAAACTCAACTTAGTTATCAATATGATAAACCCTTTGTACAAAATTTCATTTCAATATATGCATCCTCTGCGTAGAATCGTACCCAAAATCAAACTTGATTTAGATATTATTATGATAAACCTGTGTACCAAATTTCATTTCAATATGTAAATATCTGCGAAGAAAATCAACGGAAACTGTAGGTGGACCGACAGACAGCCAGCAGCAAAGCAATATGCCCTCCCTTCTTCGAAGGGGGGCATAAAATGTTGTCACATAATTATGTTAAAGAGCTGTAATTCAAATCAATGTATTGGCAGGCATGTCGCTCTATTGTACCAAGGCCCACCCTTTATTTTCATAATGTCTACAAACAAATATGATTTTCCGTTGCAATAATATTTTAAGAACAACAATAATGCTTTAATCCTCATAATAATATTGTGTCAGGACTATGGAAACTGTTTAAAATACGTCGTTTTTATTTACTTGTGTTCGAAAAACTACCAAAAATTTGCGTAGACTTTTATGCAATTCATCGTTTAAGAAGGGGCACCAGAAAGTACTCACAGCATATCATCTTTTTAGCAAGACATTTCTATTGACCAACCAAAATTTCAGCGTCAATCGTTGAAACATAAGCAAGATACATAGCTTGGTTTGATTCATGTTTTTGTTCACACGAGTTTATTACATTTAACTTAAGATTTTTAAACTTGGTATTTTCCATTCAGCATAGCTGCATTTAAAATATAAACGAACTAAAGCATGACCTCAGCTTTGTGTACAAACATACGGTAGCATTGTGCGCAAAGCTCTGTATCTTGCTTATATCTCGAAGCTTAATAAATAGAAATTTGTAAACAATTAAAACAAGAGAAAAATGCACTAAAACAAAGAGAAAAACAATTTATTTTTCATCATAAATATATACTTTTATATTTCTAGCAGCGAAAATAATCTCCGCTTAGATTGAAATTGCGGAGCATCTTAATAAAATATGCTGCAATAATCAACCATTACTAGAGATCATACCGAATTACAATACATGTACCAACATAATGAATAGTATTTTATAATATGTTGTTAGTGCATCAGATTTTGCGCAGGTATATGTAAACAATCAGCTAACTGATTTACCGGTCAACACGTAAAAATGTTAAATTCTTAAAGAACGACGATGGTTCCTCTCAATAAAAAGAAACCATAAACATGCTAATCGAAAATCAACACAAGCTAAAACCACCGCAACAAATGAAAATATCAACGAATTGAAACATTTAACCTCAATTTACTTCACATAAACGACACAAATATATTTTGGATGTTTCAAATATTCCCTTCGCACGTAAACAATTGCACAACAAGCAAATTCATCTACGTTCAAGATGGCTGCTTCTAATATAGACTTGTCCTCTAAACTGGTTTTCGATATATGAAATATCGATCCCGAACTGATTGAGCTCCATTCTCTCTGTCTTATTATTATTTTTGCAAATAATTCAAATTTGAAACAGAATTAGCTCTTAATGTTTCCAATTTATATTTTCCGTCCCATAAGGATGATTTATGCTAGATTACGCTGAATTTGACTCAGTAGTTCTTACTGAGATTTTTAAAAATGCACCCCCTTATTCTACAGTTTCGAGGTTTTCTCCGCTTTGAATAAAGATCGCTCTTTCATTTCTGCAATTTATCTTTGCTTTCTCATTAGGATGCTTTGTGCCAAATTTGGTTGAAATTGGCCAAGCGGTTTAGAGAAGAAGTTCAAAATGTAAAAAGTTTATAGACGGACAGACAGACAGACGGACGGACGGACGGACGGACGGACGGGTTGACAGACATACGGGCGACGAACAAAATATGTTCAGAAATGCAAACTTTTTAATTTGAACTTTGAGCATTGATAATCATAAGCATTAGATGAGATATCTGAACCAATTCTAACATTCCTTGATACCTTATTAAAAAAATTATTGTGTATAGGTTCGTGGGGATGTAAATTCGTGGACAAGCCTTACCCACGAAAATTGCCCCCCCCCCCCCCCTACGATGATGATTCCACAGTATATTTATGTTTGGACTTTCTGTGACATTTATTCGGAGTCAATCAATATCGGATTCAAATATTTTGAGAACATCCATATATTGAAAAATTTAAGTTAAAAGGTTCAGACCCTTGTCTATGTTTGATACGTGTTGCGTAACTAATCAAGACATATGAGCATACTAGATGAACATGTACCCTGATTGATTCTTCTTTTGAATCGATTATATTGTAAACTTTGCAGGTATTTTCAATTAAAATTGAATGTCGTTCACATGATCATAACCGGGACCTTGAGAGAGTTCGATTTGAAAGTAAAGCTTATGATTATCTTTTAGAAACAAAGAACAAGTGAAAAGCTGTCAATGTGACAGCAAACCGGGTTTTCAATTATGTTAACTGTTTCCATAATCCATGTCAACCCGAATCCAGTGAAATGGACTACCCTATATGTAATATTTTGCCAAAAAAGTTCAAAAGCTGGGTTTTTATCCATAAATTATCGGAAATCAAAATCCTAGCAAAATGCACACCTCTGATATATGTACAATTGATTTGCAAAAGAACAACTTCCTATCTTGATAACTGTAGGAGAAGTAATCCGTACAATGAGGGTACCCTTTTGGCAGCCGCCCGCCCGCCATTTTCACCATTTTAATAACCGGATTTTTCCGTTGGAAAACCCGGTTAAAAAGCTAGCAGATCTCATACAGAGAGAGGTAAGGTAAGGACAACTTTTTGCAGGCTCTTCAGATAATTTACCGTAGTGGTTTGAGCAACACTATATGTATGGTGTTTATTTATTAGAATTAAAAAATATGAAATTTATTATTGATTTAACTAATATGATTTTGAAAAATTCAAACAATACTGGAGAACAATTAAAGATGTGCAAAAAGGAAATTGTGATAGAATGTTTATAAATGAACACAGTCATATGCTATAATCCAGATATTAAAATCGCCAATAAATCAGTTTTCTTTAAAGATTTATTTAAGATAGGTTTTATATATGTAGGGGATATGTATGAAAATGACAATTAGATGTTTAGTTATAATGAGTTAAAAAACAGATTCAGCTTAAAAGCAAATTTTGTTCAATATCTCGGTCTTACAAAAGCAATTATGTGAAAGTATTATATTAACAGTTAACTAGGAATTGTAATACTCTTTACCCAAATACAGTAGAAATATTTTGTAGATCGACGAATTGTTTTAGTGACATGTACAACCTCTGAGTATCAAAGAAAAGAACTTATTCAAAATCTGGAACAAAATGGATGTCAGAAATCGAATTAACTCAAAAACAATGCAGGAAAATTTATAGTCTGCCCTTTAAGTGAACAAAGGATTCAAAATTACTGTGGTCTCAATACCAACTACTAGTATTACATAAGATCTTGTCAATCTATTATTATTTACATAGAGTAGGGATGGTAAATTCTTCATTGTGTTACTTTTGTCAACAGATTCTGAGACAATAGAACATATTTTGGTCCGACTGTTATTTAGTGAAAGAAATTTGGATTAAATTGGAGAAATGGATGACAGATATTTTTGCTTTACAAACAAATTTTGATAAATAGTCAATCCTTTTTTGGAAAATATGATGATAGAGATATCAATAGGTTAGAAAATTTAATCATTCTTTTCACAAAACAATATATTTTGCAAAGTAAAATGAAAACATAAAGGTTAAATGTAAATATCATGAAGAAATCTATAACCAGAAGACTGTTTATTGAACAAATTTTGCTTCTGAAAAACTGTAGATATCATTTGTTTGATACTTATTGGAAAGATATATTTTAACGTTTGGAACATTCATCAGCATCTATATTCTATCCTTAATGTCCCTGTCTATTATTATTTATTTTTTGTTCTGTATCTTTGAATTTTTTCCTTTTTTTTTTTATTCTAACAAGAAAAAACATTTTCACATATATTATATACCACTACTTGTTCAAATTATATAATTGTAACTCTTCTGAGGAGTAATATGTATATGTACATATACTTTATTTCAAAATATTGGATGTATCTAACAAACAAATACTATGAATGTATATGTATACATTGCAACATTTATCTATGTTTATGTGCAATACTTATACTCTGGTATGTGAATACTAGTATTTGAACGTTCAATATAAACAAAAAATTAAAAAACATCATTTTGCCTATTGTTTGCTTTCATTTGCAATATTTACAAAGTTTGAAAGCTGATTAAAAATTTTGAAAATACATCATGTTAAATTACATAACTTTGATATCTAATTTACTATATCTTTTTTAGGGCTTTTCGACTTTCAGTTGAAATATAAAGCCCACAGATGTAGAAAAGGGGGGATGGAAAAACAAAAACATTCAAATGACCTTTAAAATTTTATTTGATGCCTGGACATTGTTAAGGTAGAAGAAATTAATATACATTCCGAGTTTCATTAAAATATGTTGACTACTTCCAGTTTAATAGGTGAATGAAAATCGTCCATGGGAGTTTTAATGTTAAACAAAAATCACGCATCATTCGTTTTCTCAAAAAGTTTTCAGTTAAATGTTACAATATTTCATCTATATAATGACACACACAGTCTGCAGACCGGAAAAAGTTTTGGGTAGACAATTCGAAAAAATAAGGGGTCTGCAGGGGCCATCGTTTTAAACAGCCCTTTAGCTGTAACTTTTTTTATTTTTTGTCCGATTTTAAAAATCTTTTCAGTTTATTGTTAAAAACAAAAAGATAAATCTAAAAACCGTGCTCCGAGGGGCCACTTTTTGACTCGTTATAGGGGTTTGAAAGGCCTAAAGATCACTTGTTTAAATTTCAAACTTCTTTTAGAAAGAATTATCTCGCTTTGCTCGAAGAATGAAAAGAATAAATACTTTAGGCATACCAAGTTTTGTGTCCCGGGAATGAATACTTACTTTAAATGATTTTTTGAAAATATTCTTCTGAAAATTAGAAGTGTAGGTACTTGTAAAGTTCTCGAGTTTTCCTACTTATTACATTGCACTACTCATAAGTTCCTATCAATGCAACTGGTTATACCAAGGCGTTCAGAAATTTTGGAATTAGATTAGAACTTTTTTTTTAAATTTAATAATACCATTGATTACATCATTGATTTTACTTTACAATGCATGACTGTTGATAAATAATTGGATTTGTCAACAAACGGTTACAAAACTGAGTACGTTGAGAGTAACGTCCTTCAACATCAGTTCGTTCCTTTCAGTTTCTTAATCTTCAGTTGTAGGTATTCAATCTCTAGTTGTAACTTCTGCACTGCCAGATCATCCATACTTGTACTGTGGTTCATTAAATGGCACTCACATATTTTCTCTATATTTGCAAAACATGAAAAAGGAAAGACAGAATGAGATGTAAGGATAACATCTCTCGTATAACACAACTTAAACATGTATTTAAAAATACTCTTTTCTTATTCTTACATCTAGACCCGCCACAATACTTAATAAAAATCAATCGTTTTATGCGATGCACTTTTGAAAACTACGCTGTGTGAAATAAAACTCTTTTAAGGTATTTATATTCTTGATATGTTGTTCCAAAATGCAGTATTAAAGGAAATGTTGCTTTTACCAGGACAATCTCCCGATATTTTGTCACATGTTTCGTTGCACTCTGATGGACATTTCTTCTCGCATAACTGTCCAAAGAATCCATCGGGACAACCTTCACTGCAGTTGACTCCATATTTTCCAGGCGTACACTCTATCAAAAAGAATATTTATACATTTGTTTGGGGTTTCTTATTATCAGTACATGTACATGTAAATTGGTTAACTATATTTCGTAAACCTTAGTGATGATATTATGATATTGAAATGTCATTAGTCTTATACCGATCAAATCTCAAATTCGCGACACCAGGAAACCAAGTCTTGCTACAGGTGTAGCATAGAGCAGGACTGAATAGTAGGGTATATGTTGTTCGTATCCAATTTAGTTTTGTTTCATAATTATAATTTTACTAAAGCACTTTTTTATATTCCCTTGACAATTCCCACCCTTTGTCCTTATCTTTTTCATTAATATGTATACATTATACAAAACTTCATAACCATGGGTTTACATCATATAACTGTTGAAACATTAATTTTTCATATCATTGTCAATTTACATCATTATTTACTTATTCAGACCAAAACGCATACGTCATATTTGTATTTATCTTATTATCAATGTTTTGTATTGCTTCTTTTCAAATTGCGATCCTCCGAAAACCAAAACATGTTTTAACTATTATCATGTTACCTGGACATTCCCCCGATATTACGTCACATGTTTGGTCGCACTGTAATGGACATACGTCCTTACATAAACGTCCATAGTATCCTTCCGGACAAGCTTCACTGCAGTTCACTCCATAAGTCCCCGCCGGGCACTCTAATGAAAATAAAATCATATGTTCATTTTGTCAGATTTAATTATATAAATTTATATTTCGGTAATTGTCAAAGTTCAGTGTATACCTATGCACCTGTTCCCATCAAATATATAGTTTGAGCAGCAAATATTGTATCTGTAAAATTGAAAATGGAGAATAACATATCAAACAGCTGTTCATGTTCTGGTGATGGTATTGTATGACAGTATCGACCAGTAACCTTACCCACACAGACTGGGATCCACCAAGACTGAGCCCAGACACAAATGGACACCAATAACCAGCAGTGCCGACTTGTAAAGATGTACTGTGTCCTCCATGTCTTTAAAGAGCAGTATATGTGCTGGTGACAACTTCCCTGTGTATTTCTGTTAAACCTATATTTTGCCCTCTTGATTTTATGTAATACATAAATTTTCTCTAACAGGAAATTAAATCTTGTTTCCTCATTCTGATGTGAATTTTGGAAAATCATAAATACAGGAAAAAAGTTTGAATTTATTTATATTTGATACATGGGCATCGTACAATAACGATGATTTCAAATTAATTACACAACATAATGATATTGTGAAGGGAAAGTATCTGAAAAAATACTTGCTTGCAAATAAACATGAACATTATAATTTCATAATTGTTATGGTATCGATATGATGAGAAATCAGATATCATGCCACGCGTTTTACAAAAATAAAAAAAAAAGAAGGAAGATGCTACTTTGCAGCAGAATATGGTCTATTGTATTTAATATAACTGACCTTTTGGCGTCCAATAACATTACATTTATATAGTAAACAGGATATACATTATTAAACATCATCTCACATTTTAAACAAATGTGATAAAAATGACAAAAAATAGTAGATTCAATTTAAGTACAATACAATAAATTATATTTTAAAATGTATGTATATATTGGCAATTTAATTAAGTGAATACAAATAAAATTGATCGAACTGATCAATCAATAGCACAAAATAGATTCAGAGCTGGCGTCCTGTGTGATGTCGACGCCATTTCAGATCAATCATTCAATGTTGAAAATTATCAATGTTAGATCATCTTATCTTACACCAGATTATGTCACTAACAATTATATGTAATTTTAAGGAAAATTTTAAAGTTGCTCTGCTCCTGTTTCGTTACTTTCCTTTGGACTTTTGATTTTGAACACTGTTAAAGAATGTACAGATGAAATACATGTATGTATCCCTTTACAAAGTTTGGTTCATTATCACAATGTTTAGATAAAATTAATATATGAAAACAGCAATAAAAATATAAACAATATACATGCACACATGTCAGAAAATGTGCCTACACCTGGAAAAGATAAGGAAAACTGTAGTTTCTTTTTCTTCTTTTTTTATTTAATTTCAACAATATTAAATACGTAATTATCGTCATACATATTACACAGGTCGGGTACACTACCTTATATGGATAGCATTATTTAACACGTGACAGTATTTTTGGCAAACAGATTCTCCAATCCAGTGAATGAGTTGCAATGCATGACGGTCTATAACGCGTTTACGATTCAACAAACGCACGTGGTATTTGTCTGTTTTATACACAATATTTGATTGCTTGCCGGAATGTTTGTACATCTTGATTTTTACTTTAGAGGGTAAAAAAGGAAAGATTACGTACCATTAACTTTGTTCCATGCTCACATTAAAAAGTACTGTTGTTTTAGTTGATTAATTGTTGCTTCAAAAATGATCAGTATCAAACGACTGACAAACATACGGATACAAGTACAAACATATTTTGATAAGAAAAAAACTCACATTTGTATATTGGTGACTTTATCATTGTGCACTAGAAATAAATACAGGTAACTGTACATTTTTAACATACGTGAATAGCCACGGTAGTAGAAGTGCACAAATATACAAACGCAGACGCGCAAGCTACATGTATATGCAGCATAAAGTAGTTTGTCCGTTACGCATTCTGATGAATGTCCCTGAAGAAATGTTGTCCCAAATATGGGGTATCAGGTGAAAAAAACAGTACTCACTGCTTTAAATTCAATAGGACGTATCTCTTTTTTTAACATTGACAATGGGGTATTCAAATAGGTTGATATAAGTCCTCATATGCAATATTTTTTAAATGTGAGAATAGAAATTGAAGTTCAGTCATAATTGTCCATATTACTTTCATAAATTCTGAAAAATCATTCAAAATGAGTTTCCAAAAGACAATTCAAAATAGTATATTTTTCAATACGCTTTGTATACACTGAAACTTGTAGAAGCCCACAATGCCTTGCAACTCATTCACTTGATTGGTTTGTCGATAAAAGTAAACAGATGCCTAATTTAGTATGCAAATTTATGCCGACGTCACAAAATATAGTGGTCTCGACCTGCTACAATAGTTGAGAAACACGCCAAAGGGCTTATGTTAACCTCGCTCTTTTAGTTTTTAAGTTTTCTTCTTTCACAACACACATATATGTACATACATGACATTTCTAATAAATTAGTTTATACAATGGTATTCATTAACAGTCTTAGTGTCAATCTGAAGCGTCAAAGTTTATAACGTTTATACTTTATTACTTCCTCTTGATTATTTATGATTTCTTAGATGTACGAAACGGCAAAACTTAAATCGTCGCCATAAAATAAAAGTATTCTGAATTTCGGGATATGGCTTTCAAAAACGATTCTTCTGAATTCTAAGCTGATATTTTAGGTTAAAATGGTGTTGATTTGAGGTATTTGGCTTTTTATGGATATAATTGGGGCGCTGTACAACACGATTAGAATAGATATGAAAATATATTTTATGCAGAGAGTGTTACCGATCTTGGACAGGGTGAAATTTTTCTTTATTTGGAATTTTGTATTCTTTTTCTATGCTGACGATACTGTTATCTCGCTGAAAAAGCTAATAATTCAAAAATTATTTACGATGTGAAGTTTTGCACAATTTGCATAACTATGTATATAGCAGATGAATTCTTCTGTACTTCAATGTAATACGTTTTTTGTGAATTTTATATATAATGTGTGTTGTCTGCGTGCGTGCGTGTCCTAGATTTGATGAACGACCGAACACTTTTAAATATTGTAAATGCATGCATATCAACTCACGCGTAAAAATCTAGATTAACTTCATAGGTTACGCGGGTCGCTGATCTTATGTATCTATTTTGTCGCGGTTTTGGTTTTCTTTTTGTTTTTTGGGTTTTGTTTTGGGTTGTTTTTTTTTGTAATTTATGCTGGGTTTTTTTTAATTTCGACAATTTTTAGACTTGGTATAATTTGGTATTTTGATTGCGTATATACTTTTGAATTAAAATTAATGTGCTCACTGAAATCTTATTCTTAATCTTTAATCCTTATACTTATATACACATGGGTGACATTTAATTGGGAATGGGAAAATCGTGTGTTAATTATTGTATACATGGTATAGTGAGAGGGCTACATAAGTTTTAGAACTTGTATTCATACATTACTCATTGTAATTATATTGCAATAAAATAAGTTCAGACCAATTTGTTATTTGAATAGAAAGATATTTATAACCTTGTACCACAAGTTTAGGTGTAGTTAAATAAATTGTATTCTAAAACTCATTTTGGATTTAACAAAGAGTTAAGGCTTTAAACAGATTACGCATAAGATAATTGACAGATACTTACAATTGATTACTACAAAATTTATCTTTAATCATTTATCAGTTTTAAATGTACATGAAGTGATAAATATAGTTTTTCTCTAGGCCCTGATGAATCACTCTTGAGGAACTAGTCTTTTTACCTGTGAGAAATAGGACGGAAAAGTGAGATCGCCTGATCGTTAATGACGTCATCCAGGATCTAAGCGTACAGTAGTAGCACAGCTGAGAACACGGGCATACGCACGTGCAATCTGGCGGTAATGGAGGTGGCTGGGATAGAGGATACGATAGCCGGGGTGTGGGCCCTGTATAGGAACGAGAATCTGGACGGATACCTGAAGGAGTGCGGTAAGAGACTCGCGGGGACGGTCGAAGTTTTGATCTTAAAGTATAAATATGTATCTCTGTCTTTGTTTAGTATCTTTTCCATTTATCAAAATACAGGTGTCTATATTTATATTTTTCACGCGTATCGAGCTTTAACTGAAATAAAAAATATCCACGTTATATATTTTTTTATAAGAATTGGAATTTTTAAGTTGATTCTGTTAAAAACTAATATAGGTAATAGAGAAATTTTGATTTCATGAAGAACGTTTATGTTCTTAATTGTTCTTTCAGAATATAATTCAAATCTTAAAAAACGTCATGTATGGAATGAATTTTAATCCATCATTTCTATTTTCTTTTTTATTGTGGCTAGGCGTGAACTTCATCCTTCGGAAGCTTGCCCAAGCCGCTAGTTTGTACGTTACTATGGTGATATCTATGGAGGATGGACAACTGAGGATACAAAACAAAGGTCCCAAAAACACAGACCACAAGGCGCCCCTGGGCACGGAAATCTTCATCACGGACCTAATGCATAACCCAATGAAGGTATGAATTGTTAGGGGGGGGGGTATTTTTTTATTTGATTTAACGTTAGATTTACAATCTACTTGAAAATAAGTAAAAGTGAAACTTTGAAAATTTTACAGAGCGAACAAAGAAAACAATTGAATTAGTTCTTATCCTGCAATGAATGTACATTTGTAAACAGCATGAGTCATTCAACATTCATGCAGAGAGTAGATTAATTTTCCTGAGCTATCGACAGAGTGGAATGATTTAAACTGCCGAGTACTTTGTGAACTTCCGCGCTGACGTCTGCTTTCTTTGTATTTTGTTCAGGAGGTACACACGTGGGACAAAAATCAGCTGGTCACGGTTTCTGAGCCGACCCCAGGCTCCAAGGCGCTGCCAACCCGCGTCATCCGGGAACTTGTGGAGGGTCAGCTGGTCATGGTAGGTGACCCGTCTGGGCGGTCCCAGCTTGATTTAGGTCTTACTCTGTACTGGCTATATACAGGCGTTTCTTTAATGTATAATTACTACTAATCAGCTCTCAATGACACAGATGATCGACTGTTGAATAAGAATTTAATAATACACAGTAAATGCCACCGTTTCCGTCATATTTGCACGATTTTTTAACGCAGAAAATATATACACACACCTGTCAAAGAAATACAACTAAAACTGATTTAAAGGAAATGAAAATAGTATATATTTTTCACTGACATGTCAGCGTTTTTTATTTTCCATCAAAATTGACAAAAAACGAGAAATGTTACGGAGATTTGTAATGGGAAATCTGACATTAATTTCTAACTCGCACAATTTTCTTACACTATCGGCCATGTAATTTATTATGTTTGCAATGAAATATTTTTTGACAAGACGAGATAGAAGGAGAATTGAATGGAGGCGGTTCAATAGGGAAAAAAATTCTTCATTCTAGCAAATACAAATTGTTTAAACTTAATGGTTATGAATGTCGAAAAAGATTTTCAGAAAATGTGCTGCATAAACTTAATGGTACAGTGTTTGGTCTACTATTGTGACGCCTTTCATCGCAGAAAACAAAAGAAAATCCACGGAATGCAAGTTGTGACCGATAACAATAAATTTCCGAGGCTTCATTTTCCTATCTTAGTAGTGACCTCCAGAAAAGTGCATGTAAAAAAAAAATTAGAGTTATTTTCTCATTCATTTGGCTGAAGAATAGAGATAAAATCTATCTAAATTCCCGCTGTTTACCCATGCATGAATATCATCAGGGAGTAACTATGATCAATATTTGTATTTTTTATTTTAAAATATTCGAGTGCGTCTAGATGGTTCTTAATCAAAGTGAACAGATTTAATGAATATATATACATATCGTATTACTTCATTGTATTCCGATTTATCCTGGCCGGATACAGATGTATACATGCATTTCTATTTATATCAACTTAATTCATTTTACTGTGTTTTAATTACATTAATTCTACTCTACTCATTTTTACATTACCAGTTCTACATGTGAATACATTATTTCTAAAAAAAAAAATAACAAAAATATTTTATTTCTACTTTCAGTTAGTTATTTTTACATTATTTGTACTTTTAATTAATTATTTGTACATTTTTCTACTTTTAATGAATTATTTCTAAATTATTTCGACTGACTTGTTTTCTGCTAAAAAATTTCAATATTAAATTTCTACATGTACCTTTCTCCCTTTTTTACAGACTCTAATAGTGAATGACGTTGTCTGTAAAATGTTTTACAAACGGAAGAGCTGACGAATATCCTGGACAATTAGACACACATAAATTGTGAACAGACAGAAATTCGAGCATGGATTTATTGGTGTGCGTCGGCCATGCTTGGCGACCCGCTATTGTGTTGTGATAAATGTGCGGGTATCCATAACTGTTGACCTTGGTGTGTACCCGTGTCCTTGACGTGTCTCATTATACAAGTACTGGTACAGTACAAGTACTGCTGTAACATATACGGTGGAATATAATACACAGTGTCTTAGTCTGCAAAATTCTTATACATTTTCATGGAATCAAAGATGAAGTAAAAGGAAATTTATCATATGCATTAAATATGTGTTGATGATGCTGTGTTAGTAAAATGGAATGCATTCGGGGTTCTTTTATTTGTTTTTATTCAATTATTTAGTTGTTAGTCAACTGAATGAATTTCAATTATCGGTTTCAATTTGTATGATTTGTATCATCTCAAAAGCGGAAAATATATACATGCCAGTACTTTGATTTTATAGGTCGTGTCCCTATCACCATAGACAAGTCTTCTTTCTGATTATCATTACAAACCGATAAGTTTTACAGAGATTAAAACTGCATTGTTTTGAATTAAGGGACATACATTTTGTTTTTAGACAAATGTATGGATAGGGACAAGTCGTTGAAAGTGCTATGAAAAATATTCATTATTTTGTTAACTACATTGAAGAATTTAATCATCAAAATATTTTAGAACGATTGGGATTTTAACGCTACGGGTTAATGACTCGGAAAAAGAAACAAATATTTAAGCTGCATTTTGTTCCAGTCCTTTTTTATTTATTTATTTTTTAATTTTTAAGCTATTTCTAAGCTTTAAGGATTTTTTTCTCTGGAATATGAAGTATATCCTTTGAAGAGAGAATAAAACTTTCATAAACATAGAATTGCATTTCACTCATTGAAATATACACGTATAGTCCGTACGAAGTTTACTTACAGACATACCGGTAGTAGTTTTCATACTTAGGATGAGTCAGTTGCTGCTATGTCATTCGGGGACCATGTTTGGGTTCTTTATCAGTCTCACTCTGATATTACAAGTATACACCACTTTTTGTACCAGTTTCTTTCAAAGGCCAAACTGAGTCAGATTAACTTAAGAAAGAATCGGCAGTGCCTCCAGGCTAATATTTATACATATATTACATCGGGATCGGGGTCAATATTATGGTGAAAACACGTGTACATTTCTAGTTTCACTTTTGATCGCACAACATGAGTGAATCAAAGAAACAGAAATTATCGAACGTAGATACATCTGATGGGACGGATTCTGCGAATTCTAAATTGAAGGACGAATTCCGATTTAGTGAGGACCCATCTCTTGAGAAAATGTAACTTATTTACTATGAACTCTTTATTACTGATACTGTGATACATGTATATATACTGTACCCTTATATTGTATACACATGTATTTACCGATCTTGAGCATGTACTTTATGTCCAGATAGCCAGTTGTAAATATACTTTACGGTGATGTTTCAGACGAGAAATGCAAGCTGTGTTCTGTAGGGAGAGGAACTGGGACCAGTTTCATACACCCAGGAATGTACTACTGGCCCTGGTCGGAGAGGTTGGGGAGCTAGCAGAAATCTTGTGAGTTTTTGGAATTCAACTTATTAAATTCAAATTGTAAAATTGAAATAACCGGAAAAGGGTTAAGAGCACAAACCATCTCGTTTCTCCCGGCGAACACAATGTTCCACAGATTTTCTGAAAAAATATAGAACCCCGCGTGGTTAAATGAAAGCAGAGCTATTTTCATGTTGCTTTGTTTTGTCTCTGTTTTACAGTCAGTGGAAAGGAGAGGTTGATGTAGGACTTCCGGGTAAGATAACAAGCTGTATACGATATAAGATAACAAGCTGTATACGATATAAGATAACAAGCTGTATACGATATTACATGCATGTCTCAATCTACATTATCTATTAAGCAAACAATTAATCATAGTGCATTGTGTTTATTATTTTAATTTTTCATTAATTGCCAAATTATGTATTAAAACTGTGTATTACTTTAATTTTGAAAACCCTTACTGCAAATGATGTTTTGCTCTCCAGTGCTCACACACAATGTAGAAGTAATTAATAATGTTACAATATTCCATACTAATATCAACTTCAGATTGTTGAACCATATCCAGTAGCAAGTGTACGTTAACATGTAAATTCTTTAACTACAGACTTCAGTCAGGAGGAGAGAGATCACGTGGGGCAGGAGATGAGTGACATTCTGATTTATTTAGTGAGGCTGGCAGACAGGTGTCGTATTGACCTACCCTCCGCCGTGCTGCAGAAAATAGAACACAACGCACAGAAATACCCCGTCAATAAGGCTTACGGTAACAACAAGAAGTATACGGCGTACGCGGCAGAGGATGCTGGGAAGGCACTCCCCAATGGGGACCAGTAAATGAATGAGACAACAGTATTTCTTAGCCAAAGAGCACACAGTGTGCATGTGGTTACATTTATTACACATGCGTTAAACTATGTGTACGTTTTATAAAAAAAAAAAAAGACTGGCTGTCAACTGGGCCCAGTGTCATTGAGAGTTTGTCACTGGTGTCTGTGTGGAGATGAAGATTTAGGAGCACGGAAGGACAGACACTTAGGCACCCAGACACACAGCTAGACACAGCCATGGTTTGTTACAGGGTCCAATTTTTCTCTCAGCCTAACTGATTAAACGTTCATTTTGTTTTAATGCTTGATGTTGAAAATAAAGTTTTATGTTTGATCAATTGTTCCTTTTTTCTTGTCATTGATAGATAGACTTGCTTTTCTTGTAAGATTGAAAATGAAACCAAATGAACTGATATCTAAGAATTTAGCAAAGAAGATGGGGGAACAAGATAGCGCAAATGCCCATTTGGTTTTGTCGTAAAAAAAAATTTCAAATTAATTTTAATTCCAACCATATATACTATACGATGTTAATTTACAAGTTTACAAAAGCACGATTTCTAACTATTCAGTTTTGAATATTTTAAAAAACGATAAGAAAAAAAAATTCTAAAGTTTTGGTGGTATCGAACCCACAACTTAAAAACCCTAGATCTATAATGTTACCTAATGTCTGGTGCTCTAACCACTCAGCCATTTCAGTCACAACAATCTTCACTGTTAAATACTAAATGGAACTTCAACCACGAATTTACGGACTTGTAGTATTTCTCTAAAACGTTCAATTGTTGGGATACAAAATGACATTTTAAAAGTATAGTGGGTTACTCTCCATGTTTTTGTTGATTGAAATCGGTTTGATTTACTTTAAACCTTATATAGACTATGACAAAAATATGGAGCCCAGACCCACTCTATAAAAGAAAAGGCATTGAAGTTCTAAAAATGACACTATTTGGAGGTTTTGACACGCATACGCCAGTTTAAATCAACCTACTCTAAATATTTAACATATTTAAAGGTTATAAATCGATGTTATGGTAAATATACATTGTTTTTATTAATTGAGAAAGAAATTATGAGATTTGTTCATATTTTAAATTTTATAGTATCTTATCTTTCCTCATATGGGCAGTTTACACGCCTTATTCACCCATCTTCTTTAAAAAATGTTTGTAAACGCGCCTGAAATAATGGCAATAAGTGAAGACAATTTTAATTGCAATTAAGACACTTTTTCTAAAGCGTTATTTGTTAAACGTAAATGGACTAATGTTTGATCTTAACTCTATTGGCAAATTGTTGATTCATAATTTGTTCGATGCAATGAAAACAGACGATAGTGTCAAGATATCGTACAGCATGTACATACATGTACCCCATCTGTAACACCAACGCCTAGTGGACCTACGCCGTCCGTAACACAGACTTCAAGCTCTAGTTTTCATCTTTAAAAAATATTAATTCATTCCATGCCTAGATAAAGATTCTCTTAACTCCAATTTTCATTATCACTATTAATATTTCTATGTTTTTAAGGTAATTCAGGAACAATTATGTCTGTAGCGAGAAAAAGTGTGTGTGTGTGGGGGGGGGGGGGGGGGGGGCTGGCCCATCCACGATGTTGTGTGCCTACTTTGCAAAAAGAGGAGGAAGGCTGAGCCCCCGTCCCCCATAGCCCCCTCCCCCGGTTCCGACGCCTATGCCTATGATTACTTTTACCCACCATACATTGCAGTAATATATGAATTTCAGAAAAATTTGTTTTTGAATACTCAGTACTTGGTAAAATATGTCTTCGATTCGGAAAAATCGGTACATTTCCCTATACAAAAACACCTATAATACAGATTTTAAATGTACCAAAAGATGTCGAAAGATTTAATGAATTTTGGCGGGTAAAGGGACTTGGACACGATTTAAGATCAAAATTTTTATTTTTATTTTTTATGTATAAAATGGTTAACTGGTGCATTTAAAATGATTGACCAAAATATTGAATGTTAAAGTCAAGTTACAAGCGAGATACAGAGGTAAAAATTGGTTGTAAAGTAAAAAAAAGCTCGAGTCTTATAGTTGTTTACAAAAAATGTAATGTAGAAAATTACCATCTCTTAGACAAAATGACACGTAAAAAAAATTTAAACTAATTCATTATCTTCATAAATACTATTATCAACAAAAGAAAGATAAATTTGATTGAAACTTACACCAATACAACACATATGTAAAAATTGACAATATTGAGCTTTGATTACAAAACAAAGAATTGTGAACTCTGTATCTTGCTTATAATTTGATATTTGACTTTCAAATTTTGACATAGCATTATAAACTTCTATATTCATCATTATAAACATTTAAAATGGAAAAATAAAATTTGAAAAATCAAAGTCAAATCGTGTCCAAGTCCCTTTAACAGAATTGGCGAAGGTTACACGTTTTATATGTACACAATGTTGCAGGGCGGACAATCATCGGGATCGGGGTTTAAAAATCCACGTGTTCGTGGTTTACTTTCTACTTTCGCTTTTCTAGCAATGAATAACAGGGAAAACGAGACAGGCTATAAATTCAGCAGTGACCAAACACTTGAGAAAATGTATGTATTAATGGAATGCATTAAATATAAATGATATAACCAAACCTTTTTTTCATTTATTAATACGATCAATATTAATATTTAAATATTATCAGACCGAAGCTTTACATAAATCAGTGCTCCATTGTACTAGAACACAGCTAAAAGTCTGTTGTAAGTTTTATAGATATATAAATAATTTAGGCTGGAAGAACACCACAGACCTGAACAATGTGCTATAACATATATTTCAGACGTGAAATACAAGCCGTGTTCTGTAGAGAAAGGGACTGGGACCAGTTTCATCCACCCAGAGATGTTCTCTTTGACATGGTGGGGGAAGTCGGGGAGCTGGCAGAAATCTTGTGAGTTTTTATGGAGCTTTAAAAGTTTTAATGTGAAATCTGAAACTTAAAGAAATCTGAAATGAATAGAGTGAGAGGTGATTGATCAATATAAAGAGTTTTGAGACATTCTCTTTGGAGTTCCTTTTTTTAACAGAACACCAATTTTATAAATACATTCATTGTCTGCTTTTAATTTTTCAGTCGATATAAAGGACATGTAGAAGTTGGACTTCCTGGTAAGGCTACAAATTTTAACTTTTGAGAGTTTTTTTTTATTCTGTAATGTTGACTATTTTTTACTTGACTATTGATCAGAATTTATAATTATAAACCCAATAAAGAATTATTGTTTAACACACTGTAAGTATAAACTGGACCTATTACAGAGTTCAGTCAGGAGGAGAGAGATCATGTCGGCCAGGAGATGAGTGACGTTTTACTCAGCCTGGTCAGACTGGCGGAGAGATGTCACATAGACCTACCCACAGCAGTGCTACAGAAGTTCCAGCTAAACAGGGAGAAATACCCGGTCCACAGGGCCTACGGTAAAATCAATAAACCTACAGAAAACACGGCAGAAAAGGATGGAAAGACAGACACTACTGGTAAATAGAGAAAGTTTCAATAAAAAGACAAATAGAACTCTTTAACAGCACAGTCTTTGTAAACAGCAATAACATCAGGATACCAGAGTCGGTGAAACATTTCCTCAAAGAGAGAAAGAAACCAAAATGTACAAAATGAAAGGACCAATAACATCACAGAGTAAGATGTAATTAGCCCAGTGTCAATGGAACCAAAATAGCAGAGAGTAGAGACAAACCAAAATCAACACAGTATTAGTGGAACAACAGCACAGAGTGAAAGACAGGCAGCACATAGTACTCTGTTCTGGTAACAATGGTCTATTATTTTCACAAATTACTCAGTTAGATATGAATTTTTATTATTATTAATGATTTTTATCATTGAAATAGATAAACTAACTTCTTAGACCTACGTGTGTGACTAATAATTAATAAAAAAAAAAGAGACAGTAATCTGCTCAGTGTTTTTTACAATGTGGAGAGTAACTGGCTTGAAAGTTTAAGCCTACAAAGTACCAGAAAGGAAAAGGGGGTATGTAGGTTACAGAGGAAGGGACATTACATTGAAGTGGACAGGCATAGCCTACATCCACTTCTCTAAAGAGAATAACCCCATGCTGGTACAAGAAAGGGGAGTGAACTATACAGTGAGTAAACAAAATGGGATCGAGGGACTTGCTCGTTTTTATATTAATTGAAACTCTATAGACCAACTCCCAATTTTAAAAAATATAGACCGGGTACTTTATCCCAAACCAATCCTTGCTACTTTAGTAGTATAGCTCCTGACTAGAGTTGCAGGTGTCCTGGTTCGATTCCCGATCCAGCAATATACTAGTATTTAAAATGTAATTATATGCCCATTCCTACTACATATGGTTCGTGGCCGTCCTTATTCAGGCAATATGAATAAGTCTGGCAAGGTGAACTTCTGTTCTGTCTTCATATTCAAAGACCATTTAAAGAGGGAGGAGTGTAGTAGCTGGGGCTATATGGACCGTAGATATCGATCTGGACATCTCAGTGGTAGAGCTCCTCAGTAGAGCTGCAGGGGTTCCGGGTTTGATTCGCACTATGGCCGCTCTATATTTCCTTGTATTTATATGCTCATTCCTCCTATCCTACTACAATAACAAAAGTTACATGAAAAATGGAAAGGAGGGTTTTAGGGACATCAGAAAGGAATAATAATATTTTGTTATTACAGAAAGAGACCGGTGTCTTAGAGTATGGTGAATAGTCAAGGGCGGGAACTGCTGGTGTATCATTATAAAATCAGAGCAGCATGATAGGTGCAGATCCGCATGCTCCAGTGATGATTCAAATAACTTAATACAAGTACTTACTGGGAGAAAGAAAATCAAGTACCATGTGGTTAGAATGTAATATCCCAGTCATTGATGTGATGTACGCTATAATTAATGTGTTGGTCTAAAAGGAACAGATGAAATCCCTGTTGTATACGCAACCAAGTCAGGAAAAAAACTCACAGTGTATTCATGAAACTGTTTGTTCCTAGTACGACAATTATTATGCAAGAATTCTGTTACTCGTGCAGGGACAAACTTTGACGGCTTCAAATAACATGTAAAAAACGTAAGGATCATATTTGGTTTTGTGTGAATTTCTGGGACGAAATATTTGCATTATAATTTCCTTATACATATATGTGATCGTGTAATTTTTGTAACCAAACTTATTTTAAACTAGTACAACATAATGAACTTTAAATGATTGACATGAACAAAAAATTATAATAAAGACTGGATGAGCTAAAGTGTATCCAAACGAGTTTTAACTGATTATTATTTGATAAATTTTTATCAAAACTACCAACAGGTTTTGAAAAGAGTTCCATATATCAATGTGGGACAAACTCTTTCTTTAAATTTATTTGTGCTGAATTCCTTAAAGCATTCCTCCCCATCCCACTTTACCTGATGTGTTTTCTATGGTATAGATGTTCCCTCGTTTGTCTCCAGTGTTTGGGCGTCGTACCGGTCTTGATATATAATACCGGGCTTCCATTCCTGCTGACACACGTCGACCCCTTCCTTTACTAGATTGGGATTCAATTGTTCAGGTGTAAATTTCAAATTAAAGTTTATACCTTACACCTGTAGAGACTCACTGTGGACGCTAAAGATACTAGTTATAACCTCCTGTTGTGTCCAAATTCGGGAACGCATTTCAAATTACAAAGGATTAACTTGCATTTTGTGAAATTTTTAAGACATTCCTGAACACAGAATTATTCTTCATACAGTTTATACACAATTGAAAACACTGATAAGTCTAGAATTATAAAAAGGGCGATGAATATCGAAAATATACATTTCAATGCTTACTTTAAATGAGTCTGTGGTACATATGATATTTCATCACCTATCTATTATTGCAGCATTGTTGCATTTGTAGTGTGTTCGAATTGGATTTCGAGTTGCGCGGTCATATTATAGAAATATTTATTGTTTATTAGCTGTACATAAACATGTTCCTGGTGACAATAGTTCTCATATTATACATGGTCTTTAAAATTCGGACAATATAGGTTGGAACAATTTGTCCCAGCAACGGATTTCCAGGCTATTGTGTCACAATACATGTGATACGGTATAAAGTCATACTAAGAAGTAATTCCTACATAGACGTCGTGGGCCCAAAAAAAGGAATGGGTGTCTATCGGTTTATTAAAAAGATGTAAAAGGAATGGTGGAATTTATCTTATATGGAATATATATTGACGGCTAAAAGTCGCCAAAATTAAGATATAATTTTTAGGCAGTTATGATGTTCCTGAATCAGCAATCATTACTGATGTACCATGAGAAATTAATGTGCTGTCAAGAAAAGCATTCAAATTAGTCTCGATTATCGTATATATATCCGGTGAAGCAAAACTCTTTGCTAAGTTAACACTGTTTTATCCTGATACCAAACATTGTTAAGAATTGTAACTCACTGAAAATTTGGACGGCTTCAAATAACGTGCCGAGGAATCCAAGTTTTGAGTGAATATTCAGGACAGCATATTTGCAATTTTTTCCTGTCTATATGATTGTGATCCATGAAATGTGTTCCTCAATTTTGACCTCTTTCCAAGTATTGCGCACTTTAGGTATCTCACTCGATCCTTTTTTGATTTCATTGCGTAGATGATCATTATATTTTAAACGAATATGATTTTATTTATTTAATCATCACAGAAAGATCATTATTTCTTAATTACATAATATTCATAAAGAAAATCCATTTGAATTCAAGAAACAAGCAGGTTTTGGGAGAAACAATTTTTTCGTGCGGAATGTTTTTTAGACGAATATGACAGAAACAAGTAGTTTTATGAATTTACAATATACTTTTCATTATACTTTATTCATTATTCACATTTTTATCATTTAATGATAGGTTTGTGACATGTTCTATCGGTCCTGTGTGACATGTACAAAATTAAATTTTGAGAGTGATAGACGTTTAGCATAAAATCATGCAAATATGGAAAATGTCTGAATTTTTGAAGCCAAATTTTGCGATAATTATTGAAGCCATATATCTAAAATTTGACTTCACTTACCCCCATGTTTTATTATGTCAAAATGATACTGAATACATATATCTAGACAACTGGATTAATTTTATAAAATTCCTTAAATTCAGAATGTTTTTTTATTTCAAATCAAATTGAAACTATAAGATAATTATAGATATTGTCTATTTTAAGTGCAAAAAGGTCACAAAAAATATGCAGCTTCGTACAATTTTTTTTTCATAATCCCTCTATTTAATGAGACCAACTGACAATTGTGCATAATTAAAAACAATATTTGAAGAAATAAGTTTGCTTAATTAAAAATACTGACTACAAATCCTAATCATGTTGACAATGACAATTTCTTTATTCTCTGAACTGCATAAATTACAGTGTTGAGAAAAATGACAAAAAAATTGAACAATAATACATATAATACATACATTGCATGCATTGGAGTGACAATACAAAAGTGAAAAAAAAGGAAAAAGGAAAAAAGTATGATTAGCAATTCACCTAGAGAGCTAACTCTCTCAATTATAACTTTAATGAATTTACACAGATTAATCAACAATTTTTTTATTATAAGTATTAAAGAGTTGTTGAAATTTGTAAACATTTGGTTGTGTGTAGAAGTATGAAGGTATGTATAAACTCTCTTATCTTTAATTGTAATATCTGTACAATGAAAGAAATAATAAAATTCATCTCCTATCTCATTACAGTTACATATGGTACATACTGTATACGGTTTTCACGAGGTATATCATACCATCTACCTCGTTCTATAGGCAATTTAGCATTACTTGTTCTAAAAATACAAAAAGATTTCTGATATTTGGAAGGCAGATCTAATAAGTATTTTTCCAAGGATAATGTGGTTTTAAAAATTCTATAGTTAAAACCTTTTGATGAATTATACATTTCACTATTCCATGACTGCTTGAATTGGTCTAGAAGTATATGAAAAACAGTTTTCTTAAGCCACTGGATATTTACATTTTGTTGATACAAAATAAAAGATAGACAATCATTCAATATTTTAACAATAAATTTAAACCAGCATCTGTTCATTTTACCCATTGCATATTGTAGTTTTAACGAAACTTTATTATTTTGTGAAAAGACAAGTTTACTCAAAAATGCTATCATGCGGACTTTAACATTAATTATTAGTGGGTATCGTCCAAGTTCCCCATAAACCATATAATTTGGTGTTGAAGAGTTTAGGTTTAAGATATGTTTACAAAATTTCAGATGTAACTTTTCAACCAGTGCTATATTACCAAATCCCCAAACTTCACATCCATATAGTAAAATTGGTTGAAATCGCATTTTAGGTCAAATTAAATTGGCCATTACTCAGAGGGATGAACACTGACCTCCCATTATCTTTGTATTTTTAAGCATATTTTGTCAACAGATTTCAAAGATATAATTCTAAAAAAATTCTTGATACAAGAACATTAAAGAGTGAGATACCTTAATCTTATAAAATTTAAGGAATTCGCGTATTAATATTAACATGTAATGCCTATTTCGCTCTAACGTTTTGCGATTGAGAATGTTAATTTTTTTAACATCGTACCGTCCCTGTGCTGTCTATACAATACAGGACCAGCTCTCTAGTCCTTCTGACACACGTCGACTTTTCTATTTACCTGATTGAAGTCCTATTGTGAACGGTGTAGATTTCAAATTACCATACATAGTAGAGTTTAATTCTTACACCTGAGGGCCCAATATTCTACCTGTATGGATTCTGGAACTTTATGGATAATGCCCAGTCTCTCGCTGTGTCCAATTTCAGACATGTACACAACAGGAGTATTATAGAAAGGATTTATTTTGACTTTCCTAAATAATGAAACATTTAACATATCTTATATGTAGTGCAACCGCATTTATAACTAAAGGGGCATGGTCACGATTTTGGTCATAAATTATTTTTCCGTTTTTAAAGGGGCATGGTCACGATTTTGGTCAAATTTTGGTCAAATTTTATTTTTCTGTTTTTATTTTAGGAATGCATTTCTAATGATCAAATGAAATTTGGGTGCCAGTCGATGAGTTTTAAGTAAGATATAAGGCTCACAACTCTTCGTCAAGTAAACAAGGCTCGTGCCCTGTTTTTGTTATTGAACATAGGTTCAATATACCAGTAAAAAATCTTTTTCAAGCTGATTAATCTTTTTATTCATTTTAAGCACAAATATACAGTTCCTAACGATTGACACACTTATTAGAGGTCTAATACTGGATTTTTCATTTCAACATTCAAAATATAAACAAACGCTTTGTTTACATAGCGAAGAATTGTAAGCTCTGTAGCTTGCTTATAACTCAACAAATGACACTCAAATTTTGGCTGCCTATTAAAAATGCTTTACTGAAGCATTGTAAACATTAAAATCGAAAAAATAATTTTTTACCAAAATCGTGACCATGCCCCTTTAATGTTTACAATGCTTCAGTAAGTCATTTGTTATGGTCAACCAAAATTTAAGTGTCAGTCGTCGTGTAAGAACATACAGAGCTTACAATTCTTTGCCATGTAAACAAAGCTCTGTTTTGCGTTTTGAAAGAAGTGAAAAGCCCAGTTTTAGACCCAAAATGAATGAGATAAACAATAGATACTATTTATTTATGCTTAAAACAAATTAGAACGAAAAGAAATTAGCAAGAAAAAAGGGCTTACTGGTGTATTGAACCAATGTAAACAAAAACAGGGCACAAGCCTTGTTTACATGACAAAGATTTGTGAGCCCTGTGTCTTGCTTATAACTCTACTACTGACTCTCAAATTTTAGTTGATCATTAGAAATGCATTTCTAAAGCACTGTAAACAATGAAATTTGACCAAAATCGTGACCATCCCCCTTTAATTCACAATGGAAATCCATTAATACTACAAAGATACGACAAAAAATCATGTCTTCATCTAGATTGATTTGTCATTCGGTATAGAAATACTAGTACGTATTTTCATTAACTTTGTTATTTATTATAGTCATGAATGAGTAGATCGAGTCACGTGGTCACAGTGTAGAGGTAAATGTACTATGCTGTAGTATGGTACTGTTCGCTGTCTATCAGAGAGACACTGCAGAGAAATGCCAAGAATCCCGAACCCCGCTAAACTATTTAAAGAGTTCATTGTTAGCTAGTGCTTATCAAAGAAAGGAAAAAAGCTATGATTTGTCTATGTATGATGCGACGCTGTAGTACCCTGCGGTAGTGTGGCCCTGTAGGTTGTCTATCAAAGAGAGACACTACAGAGACAGAGTCCCAATTATTTAATATTTGTTTACTATCCTAGACAATGACGATAGTGCCAACTTAGCCATTGATATCACAAATCTCTTGCGCCGTGTAGAAATGAGTACCGCGAAAAAAATACCCGCCAAAAAACAACTCAGCTAAGCTGTTTAAAAGAGGGACTTTCAGGTCATTGTGAGTGCTTATAAAAAAGATGAAAATGTTATGATATTTCTATGTAGGATGCGATGTACGCATGTTTGTGTGATGATTAAAATGCTACGGTTATGTAAACCTATCTTTCTATAAACATGATACTGCCCCATTCTTTTATTCATTGGGAGATACGATCGTGTCGTATTTATAAAAAATTGAAATATCAAGCTGATGTTTACCAGGTCATGCAGAAAGTTTGATAATTAATTCGATCTTTTTTTTGCGCAAGTACAAAATATATATGCATGGATTATGTTACCAAGGTGACGATTCAGAACGGTTTCACAAAACACTCAGGAGGTTCAAATGTGACGTGTGAATTTATGGGACGAAATATTAGCATCATTTTACTTTTGTATATATATGACTACCATTTTTAATTACAATTTGATCTCATCATAAGCATACACTATGAAGGTCTTAGTTGACTCCTTGGGAGTTACTATGTAGTAAATGTATAAATAATTTCTCCTTATTCTCCGTACTAATATATACTGTTCGGATATAGAAATTTGTGTTCAAGCACTCTTTGAACATCCAGCACTCTACGTAAATGGATCTCGCCATATCAAAATCGTTGTTAATCCATATTTCGCGAATTGTTCTCTTTTACGATATTTATATGATGTGACGCTATTTAACATGGTGACATGTTTAAATTAAACACGCCCTCTGCTGTGAAAAATTTAAACTGATTTGATTATCAAAGATCGCATCAAAGTTCAATATCTGATAAAGCTTTGTTATTGGTCAATATATTTTATTGGGCTTAGAAAAATTTACGTCTTTTCATGCAACCAAGTTAAGATGAGAGAGGACCGTACACTATTATCTGCAACGTATTTCGTTATTGTAACAGATTTGATTGGATCATCTTATATTAATTCTAACATGCGGTGACTTCTTCGTATTCTGAATAAACAGGTGATAATTCATATACGTAAGGTCATTTCTTACAACTGAAGACTAGCGTTCTAGTTTCCACCTACATAGGCGACGGAACCGTAAAGGGGGGGGGGGGGGGGCTAAAGGGGCACACACACACTTTGTTTGCAAAGTTAGACATTATTTTTTTTGTCTTGCTTGTCAATGTTCCTGATAAATCTAGCCCCCACCACCACCACCACCACCAATTTTAATTTGCTTCCGACTCCACTGAGCCTTACAGAACAAGATGTTTGTGATACACAGATACCCTCTTATCGTGTCCAATACTTTAGTATTAGGAACGTAATACAAACTACGGAAGAATTTAAAAATTTATATTGACATTTCTGAATAAAAAACAATTTTTATAACAAAATAATGTGTTTACATAAATCACTATAAAACTGTAGTCTATTAGTATACATATCGAACAAAATATTGAACAAGAGTTATACAAACATATAAATGCCCTATATACCAATATCTAATCAGTTTACATGGTTATAGAAGATCATTTTTCTTTCAAATATAATGTTTTTCAACACTGACCAACAGACCAAAGTTTTCAGAATTTTGTATTTAAATTGTATCAGGAGTCAGGTGAATGAATTCATCCAAAACATCATATTCATCAGAAAAATTAGCATATTATTATTTAAAGTTAACAAGTTTACATGATATGTTTTAAATATCTATGTGTGTGGGAAGGCAGTTTGTGGCCTATTACTATCACATTTTTTAATTTGTGTCTTCATTTTTTTTTTACTCTATACCATCCATTTAAAAAAAATAATAATAACTTCCATCGTTCGTTACCGTAATCAATGACTGTGAGACATTAAATACAGTTTTGCTTACATCCATACATTGGATATTTATATATTGGAGGGTTGTATAAAAGTCATTGATCACATTGTTTACATATTACAGGTCACCAATATAATAAACTATATATCATATTGCATATTTGGAAACTTAGCACCGTCCCACAACAACACAACAATCAGCCGTCTTGTAACATTTCCTTCTCTTCTTTATTTCCATTGACAATAATTTTAGTGCTGCCATTTTTAACCTCCATGTCCACATCGCCACGTTTCGTCGCATCCTTTTCCGGTACGCTTGCGTATTTATCTTTGTTACAACGTTTGTAAATTTGGTAGATAATGGTGAGCACAAACAGAGGTAGAGGGGTCATGACCCCGGAAGCAATGGGTGCCACGGCTGCTATCTCGCCGTCAGGGGGCGGGAAGGCAGTGAACATGAGCAAAATAGCGACGCCCTGGTTTTGAATGCCAGTCTCTATAATGATAGTTTTGACCTTGGTCCAAGATTGTCGTAGAATCAGACTGATGATACCGGAGAGTATATAACCACAGTACGGCAGCAGGGACCCGGCCAGAATCACCTTGGGTTCAAAGAACTTGAAGATAAAGAGATTGGTGTAGATGCCCACGGAGATGAGGATGATGATGACGAAGAGAGTGACGGGGGTGATGATCTTCATCAGGACTTTGGTCAGGCGCGGGAGCTTGTACTTGATGGCCACGCCCACCAGTAGCGGCACGATCAGGATGATGAGGGCGGTGAAGATGTTCAGGAAGGGGATATCCATCTTGGTGGCCCCGCCCAGCTCGTCAGTGAACACTTTACCCAGCGTGTAGATCCACAGAGGCATCATTCCTGTAACATACACACTCAGGATACAAAACTTTACTTGACAATGCTTTGTTTAGAAAACACACTACTTGTTAACAAAATTAGCGATGTTTAGATTCATATATTTGACTTAGATACTACATGTAGTATAACATTTCTAACACTTAATAATCGCGAGCGGAAGAAGATTTTACGTAACGTTCGTCGTTTAGTTTTAGGAATAAACAACGGACATTACGAAAAACTGGAACATTGACACACACATGAAGAAATTGTCTACGTCCTAAAAATTAAAGGTACTGGCAATGATAGACACAAAATCCTGAAACTTAACCAAAGAACGGAGGGGTGTCTCGCTATTGTTGACTAGTGGAACAGGCCATAGGTTCCCCCATTTTATTCCATTTATAGCGACCACCTCATCTTCAGGATCTTTTTTTAAATAAAAATACAGGTGTTTCATTGAACTTTCGTTTTAGACATTTTCTCTGAAAATTAAAATAGTATCTTAAATATAATTCTTGTTACCTATTTGTAAAAGTAACAATGTTTTTTACCTTATATTTTGTCAACTGAAATTTAAAACTTAGTTTATAACCAGATCTAAGCGCATTTTTTTTACATTCTGCATCTTCGCTAGCCAAGGGTCCTCGGTCCATGGGGAGGGAAGTGGAAGGACAACCACTTGGCTTGTGAAGATGAATGTTGGTGATTACAAATTCTCATTCTCCCCCACGTCTTTAGTTTGCTCTTTTAGCAATCTATGTGAGACACTAGCTCTTAGTAAATAACTTCTTTGTGTCAGAACAATCCATATTACCTAGAGCAGCAATGGTACTAATGGTTGTCATGGTAATCGAGAGTGACAGGTCTCCATCCAATAGATGTGAGTAAATGTTGCTGACTCCGCCTCCTGGACATACTCCGGAAATAAATATTCCAAGAGCCACAGCGGGATCGTTTGGAACAACTAATTTTGCGATAGCAAATGCGATCTGAAATAAACGTTAACACAGATATTTTCAATGTCTCATTACCTTAAAAATGCGCTCAAAAAATGACACTTTTTTTCAAGTGAACCATTTTTCTCAAGACTTTTACAATAATAAGATTGGATCGGAAGACAATTGGTTTAGAGGAGCTCACATTGGTTCAAAGCCTTATTTTCTACTATGTATTCCTTTGATAAGTGAGACATCAGATGTTTTTAAACTTGGAGACTGATTAATTTAGGGGAGTAGTGCAGAGTGACTCACCATGGGCATCAGTATGTACTGACAGCACAGACCTATGGCGGGGGCAACAGGACGTCGTAAGTTCTCCTTCACAACATCAATGTCAAGTTTACATCCAAAGGCCAAGGTCACAAACACTATGAAAATGTAAATAAGTACCCGGAAAACCGTATCGAACACCCCAAGTTTTCTAAACACTACCACATTGAACACGTGACGATCAGCCGTAGTCTCGTTTTGGAGGGAGTTCCCGACCTTTTGCAGTTTGACGTCCAACAACGCCCGCCCTATGAGTTCACCATAAAGAGCCAAGGTCAATTTTCCGCGGAGACCCTTCCTCTGTATGACGTGATAGCGAGGAGAGGGTGTAGATGACGTCACTGGGATTGGAATAACCTGTGGACCGGTGTCGGTTACGTTCATCAAAATGTCCGTGGCGTTGGAGCAGTAGAGGACAATGGCGTCCTGCCGGACGGTAAAGACCACGTGACGTTTACTGGAGATCTCCACCCTGTACCGGTCACTGCTGTGATTACAATATAAAGTGTACTCCACAGAAAACGTACTCTCTTGATACATGGTCAGGACAAACGGCTGCAGCGGGCCCCAGCTCAACTCCATCGGGCCCCCGGTTCGATTCGATGCATTGTCTGGTGCCACTTGACCACTCTCAGCACTTATGCCCTCCAGAGTCAGTAAGAGTATCGCTAAAATCCTCAACGTCATTTTTCCCGGAATGTCCCTTAAATTTTAAATCGGCGTCTGCATACTTTAAATCCTGTTAACTCTGATTCAGAAATCACATTCGAGAGGTCGAGTTTCTGTGGCCGACCGCTGAGACTGACGGGTATCATGTACACCAAAAGAAAACTGAATGGCGTAAAACTTTAAACCCCTTGCTCATTTTATGGACTGTTAATCGTCAGACACTGGAGCTTAATCGCCAATGAAAACAGGCCTCCTTGGCTATGGATTTCAATCAAGTTCGTCGCAAGGTCTATTTGTTGACTTCAAAACTTTGTATTTGTTTGGAATTCCATGTTCTTATGAAAAACAGCCTGGGGTTATTTATTTAGTCGGTGTTCTAGCTGAAATACAGAGATGAATAAAAATTACAGCAATTTAAAGTAATTTAACGTCAGTCCCACGCAACCTTTTTTCCATTCACTAAATTTCTCTATTATACGATGACTGACCCTAATGAAAGCTTATGTAATCTACATGTACTTGTGACTATTATAAAAATAAGCTTGCGTGTCTATGTCTGAGTAATACTGATGCCTCTTGTCAGGAAAGAAATGTCCCAAAATGTTCTATGATAGTGGAATGGCAATCACATATTGCTTTCAAAAAAAAAAACGTACAGCAAAAAATATCCATAAAAACAAACACTTAAAATTTGATACGGATTTATCACTCAGAAAGTAAAAATCGTTTTTCGTTGCTGGATTGTTTGCTTTCTCGCCATTTAATTTGGCATTTGTACGTGTGATTATGAAAATCACGCTAATAGTTTGTCCAAAAAAAAAAGTCAAAAACAAAATAAAACGTGTTGGAAAATAAAAATGGGTGGGTCACTAATAAAGTGAAAATTGTTCTGCTTTGTTACTTTGTTTGGTCTCCGTCCATTAAATTTTACATGTGTACTAAATTCGGTGTCCAAAGCAGGTCTGGTCCAAAGCAAACACTTTAGGCAAACAAACTCTCCATGTTTTGTCAACAGACAGCGTCTGCAGAGTGTGACACAAATAAAATAATCGGGGTGAAATTATACACATTATATTAACCGTGCATATACATGTAACTACTGGTGTGCCCCTGTAAACATTTTACTGGTTATCAGTGGCCCTCAGTGAAGACGATAAGAAAGTCCCATTTATAGAATAATAGTTCATCCACCATTTCTACATGGGGACTTTTACTACTTTGTGAATATAGCGGAACATGGTCACTGCCCCCAGGGAAAGTACCCCACCGACTACTGGGTACTCGCCTATCGCTACCACGAACAAAACTGTCCACTTTACAGATGCTTTATAGACCATGATGTTATCACAGGCTTCCAAAAATTAAACTTAATACTGGGCATTTATAGAACTAAAGACATCTCACTGATGCCTTGAAACAGAGACGCTTTCACGTCATCTACCTTTCAGTAAAGATGACAAGTGGGACGGACAATTCCCACGCATGCATTTGCAATTGCCCGTTCTAAATTCACTTAGTGAATAAGGACGGGGCGAAAATTTAACTTGAGCGAAAATTCTGCGTTAAAGAGTTCTATCAATAAACAAAGAGGAACTTTCACAAAGTTTTAATAATGTAGGTGAAACTTTTAACGCCTTAAATTTACCTTCCAAAATTACAATATTTGATAGGCTTAAAAGTTACCTCTCAGGAATCTCTGTTCAGCTCCTCACACCTTTAGGGTTATCATTCCCAACTATCGGGGCAGTGACGTTGTCATTTAGGTTAAAGACCTGCAGTAATTTATATTTGGATATAATGTGTGCAAGTGGTCCTGAAATAGCGAGTTACGTGTTCCTTTTTTTTTCACCAAAACTTAAATGTCAGAAACTGTGTACAGCTGATCTTACCTGGGGCCCGGTTCTATAGCACCGATCGCTCATGCACAAGCTTTAAGTACGTGGCAGGCAAATGCCAAAAAACCCAAACAAACAAACAAAAACACAAAAGTGTTGAGATCAAACAAAGGAATTCATCCATATGTTCCGTTTACCTGAGTAAGAGGTTGGCCCTGGGTTTGCCCATTCAGCAGTCATTGGAGTCTTTGGGTGCTAAAATGTTGCTTCTCTGATACTAAAAATTCCAAATTATACAATGTATTTCATTATACGTTTGTTGCTCAGATTTGGCAGATCTACTCCAAGACAGTTATCGTATTAAATCTATTTAACGCGAATTCAATCCAACAGTTATCTCTGTAATGTGCTGTATTCCTCAAATTGAATTCCTAATGAAGTTGATATTAAATAAAAGCTGACTGTCCGAAGTCTTCTGCATGGGATCTGATTTCCTAATTTACATTATCATATCTAAAGATTTGCCAAAGGACTTTGTTCCCTCTCAGGATGTAGATTAACATTAAACCAGAAAATGTTTTCCAGAAAAAATATAATTCTTGCATTTTTTGAAAGTTAAGCATTTAAAAAAATCCTGTCATCTCTCCACGTTATTTGTTTCCAACACTCTGGTACACTGAAGCAATGTTGTGATCAGTTCTGTATCTATAATTAGAAATAATTTAACGAGGTTTTTTTTACACCCCGATTTCGTTTTTTTTTCCTAAAAAAAAAGAAGAATTAAGAAGTTTAACATATACACACCATACCCCTCATTCCTAGCCGCTGGTATCAGCTATCAGCCATGAACCAGTGAGTGGACTAGCTATCAGCCATGAACCAGCGAGTGGACTTCGCTGACAACGGTGACTGGCACATGCATGTTTTCTGTCAGCATGGACCTTGTGGTGCGATGAAGTGTAGTACATAGGTTTTTTTTGTTCACAGCATTTAATCAGATTATAATAGAGATTTTGTCAACAAGAAAAAAACAGACGATATTTAAGATAGCACACTTAAATCAATAGCAATTTTAATCAGGCACATAGCAACAGGATGTCGCAGCAAACAGTTTTCTTAAATTTACACGTAGGAAACGTTAACGTTTTTGAATTGAGCCCCCCCCCCCCATTTTGGGGGCCATGTAGAGAAAATAAGGAAATGAAGAGTAAAAGTTATTGATATATTGCTCTACCCCCCCCCCCCCTCCTACGGATTAGGATTTTCATGATTATGTATTTTTGGGGGACGAGTCTGCCCCCTTTCAAAAACAGCGCCACGTGCCTTTTAAGCAATGCAATTGTAACAAAATTATCTAAAAACTTTTCATTTCGTTAGTTAGTTGTAGGAGAGAGAGAGAGAGAGAGAGAGAGAGAGAGAGAGAGAGAGAGAGAGAGAGAATATCACGTACTCACTTTTCGTCCCCTCTATCAGTGATAGCCAGGAAGGAAGATACATATACACGCAGTGCTCAGATAGCAGACGATCAACACACGCACGTGTGCCTGCTCACATGGATAGTTGTTTTTTTTGAAAATGAAATTTATGGTGCACAAGAATTTTAAGAGAAGGAAACGGATAACGGAACTAATAAGTATAATGATTTCATACAATCTGATTCGAATGAAGTCCCGACTTATTACTGAGGAAAGGTCCATGGACCTCAGTGGACAAGTTATGGTCAGACGACACGTCCCTCAGTTTTATAGAACTTTCTCAAGGAATTTGTTACTGTCTTTCAATATCTTTGACAAGCTTTCTTGCAAAAAATTAGGGTACCTAACCAGGCATTTGTGAAAACGCTAGAGAATGCAAATTCCTATTTAATCTTTATTGAAAAGACATATGAAGTACTTGTATGAAAATTTTCGGCATATATATAAATAATTTTGAAATTATAATCATTTTAAAAATGATAATAAATAATATTGATTTTATTTGGTATATAATATGGTCGTTGAAAAGTACGTTTAAAAATAATTATCATTTTGGAGGAATGTGTCGTCTGACCCCAACTGTAACTGTTGATTTAATTGAACATGATGATGTGAATGGCCCGGCACACATCCTAGTCCGTAAACGAGTATCAGGGACGTGTGTGTGTGTGTGTGTATATATATATATATATATATATATATATATATATATATATATATATATATATATATATATATGTGTGTGTGTGTGTGTGTGTGTGTGTGTGTGTGTCCCTGCGAGTATCAATGTATGCGTAACTGGTTCATACAATTACTGTTTTCTTCCATACATGTAGCATAACCTTTTTTTATTTACATTGGGGTTGGGGTGGGGGTGGTAAAAATGCTTTTATTGAAATAAAAGGCTTCAGATAGTCCAAGGATTATAATGTATCAATGAAATAATGTTGGTTTTTTGCTACTGGAATTAACGGAACCAGCAATCATAATGCCGCGCATATACATGTGGGTATATATATATATATATATATATGTAGGTAAGATCGGTTTTCAATTTTCAAGTGCCCTATGTATTATTGAAAAAAAAAAATTATATTTTTTTATATAATTCAGTAGCCCATTTGATTGCAGGTAACTTTTACGGGGAACAAATATAGTTTGTTGAGGTATCATATATCAGGTAGAGCTTTAAAGCAAACCCAACACAATCTCAAGTAAAGTGGAAAATACTCGTATGTTACATATATATCTTCGTTAGACCAAATACAATATTAATACAGCAATAATATACACTGTTCTGCCATTGCACAATAAATAACTCTAAATCAAGACATTGAACTTTGAAGGAAATTACTCTACAGGTAAACATCGAAACAAGGTCGATGTTTTAAATCGTTTTGTCAGGAGTAGGGTAATAAATAAGACAACTGGTGAATGTTACAAATGTTTATTGCACTTTTTCAATAACAGAATCTCTTAAAATGACTGCGTTATGTCTATCCACACACCCAATCTATCAACTAGAAACCTCACCATTTTATACTACCATGGTTCTACAGCATTTACTGCGAAGGTTTTTACAGGTGTATATACAAAATATATGAACACATTAAGTTTCTTCATGTGCTGTGCTGAAAACAACAATACAATTTTTATATAAATGGCACCAATTAGATAATGACTAAGTAAACAATATAACCAGTATATACATGTAGTGTACTGTTATCACTGCTGTATAAATCTTATCAATATGATATCAATTACACAGAACTACAGAACCATTTTAACAAGACCTTGGACTTTCAGTAGGACGTAACTATCTCTTTCTTGCGTCAAAACAAGTTAAAAATGACTCTGGTTCAAGCGAAATTTACACCGATTGCATAGTCTTTGCTCAAAAGCCAGACAAATCTTGTTGATTTCAAAGAGCCATAGATGAGTCGCCAGCAATGAAATAGACAGGCCTACATCACATAGCTGCTTAACACAACTACCCAAAGTCCAAGCTCTCGTTAAAATGGTTCTAAATCTATATATTTTTTAATGAATGGAATGTCAATCAATATAATCCTGTTTAAGGCCTATTAAGATATTTGGCTCTGATAAATCGTATCACAATGGACTACCTTACAATTATAACAACAATGTTGTGTGTCTTTGGACAGGTACGGCATCATCTGGACAGATTTATATCAAATCATAGAACAGAACACACTGAATTAAACTAGAAAACATGTAAACAGGACATACATCAGTCCCAGGCTTTTTCACACCAACACACACACACACCCCCACATATATATACATTAAAGGACTGGATGTATACATATGTGAAGTGATGGTGTAATATCAATTTTTTAATGAAAGGACACCCCAAGAAGTCAGATTCAAACATTGTAAGATCTGTCATCAACTGAATTAATTTAATATCACACAGATGTGTCTCTGTGGTGAATTAAGAATTGATGAGGATTTTGGCAAGACTATATGTGATTGTCTACTTTTTGAGAGTTTGCTCCCTTGCATCTTAACAACTCTGTAGCAAATACAGCCAGACATTAAGGTTCCACACTACACCTTGAAATAGTTTCTCAAATCCGCAGAAAATTACTTGATCATGATAGAAAGCATGATGGATAAGAAGTATATATGTCAAATAGGCGAAAAAATGTTCAATTTTAAGTAAAAAATGATATTTTCAAAAATGTCATTCAGTAAACATGAACAAAAGCCCCAGGTGGATTCGAACTCATGACCTGCGGTTCACAAGCATAATGATTTAACCACTATGCTATGACAATACACATCTGAATCAGTTGATACAAACAGTTTAACAAAACATTTAAATCGCAATCTTGTGACGTAGTGTCTTAAAAAGTACATGTATAAGTCTCGGTGTAGTGAAGTACCTTAAAGTGAAACTGAACCAAAAAGAAATCATAACAAGAGGCCCAGGGGCCACATCGCTCACCTGAGCAACAATTGCCTTAATTCTGATCAAATTAGCATTACAGTATCAAAATATATTGACAACTGAGTACAGTAGATCTTGCTAAAAAAAATTGAAAATCTGCCAATTTTTATCAACCTCTTATTTTTTGGTAAATACCAAGCCCCTTTTGTTGTTGTACCTGTAAGAAGATTTTTCTCTATTCCTATATACCCCCCCCCCCCATTTCATGGCCCCATTTTCTCTAGGGAATCATGGTTTCATCAGACTTAAATCTGCATAACCTTTGCTTTCACACTAAGTACTGAGTTTTGAACTGAACACTTTCCCAGAATAGTTTTAAAGATTTTCTCTTTATATTCCTATGTAAAAATTCAAACCGCCATCACGGTCCCGCCCTACCACTAATGACTGTGATTTTGCAAACTTGAATTTACACTACCCAAGGATGCCTCTACACATGTTTAAACCCTTTCTGGCCAAAAATTCTTTAAAAAGAAGATTTTAAAGATTTTCTCTATATATTCCTAAGTAAAAATTCATCCCCCATTGTGGCCTCACCCTACCCCTGGACTATTATTTAAACAAACTTGAATCTATATGATCTGGGGATGCTTCCACTCAAATATGGCCTTTCCAGGCCTAATAGTTTTGAGGAGAAGACTTTTAAAGATTTTCTCTATCTATAAAAATTCCTCCCTCATTGTGACCCGCCCTACCCCCAGGGACCATGATTTGAACAAACTTGAATCTACACTTCCTAAGGATGGTTACATGCCAATTTGAGATTTCTTGGCCAAATATTTTTGAGAAGAAGATTTTTAAAAGATTTCCTCTATATATTCCTATATAAAACTTGATCCCCCAATTTGATTAATTTTCATAGTTTATCTGGATATATCTAAAGTATATTGTATATTTTATCAAATTTTCATGGTTAAATTTATCTGCACCACTGAAATCCCCCAGATAAGACCATTTCTATTTTTAGCTCATTATTCATGATAAATTTTATGCATGAATAAGGCTAATTTCAGATAGTCATTTAAGTATTAAATAGAGTTTAATCATACATGGAGTCAGATTCACATAACATCTGATACAAATATTTGATTTGGTGCACAAATATTTTTTAATTCATTCTTTGATTTTAAGCTAAATAATCAAATATTTTAATAAGATAGATAATGTCTAAAACACACAACTTCTCTTAGTAGGATATAAAACCCCAAGAAACGTTTTAAATTTAGAGTTTCTTGGTTCAAACAATAGAATTATCCATAAAAATATATATTTGAATGGGAATTTGGTTGCAAATAAATATTAAGCTTATATTCCGGTGTTTAAATTCGGGATTTTTACAAATTAAATTATCTCCCTTTGTGGAACTCTCGTGTAAAGAAGATAAAGAAGAATGATTGGAGAAAGCCAAATGTCAACAAAATGGATGGTTTGAAATGTAGTTTTGGTGAAAATTGTAAAGAGAAAGCAGATAATATACTTTAAGATTGTAAGAAAGACACTTCAGCACACTTGAGATTTTTTGAATGTACATCTGAGTCAGATTTTGCACAAATACCAGAATCATTGTGCTGGTGTGCATGGGCTGAGGCTGTCAAATTTCAGCGGGCGTACATGTGCTAAACACAGGCAGGACTGGAATTCAGTGGAAAAGGAAAAGGAGAACATGCTGTCATTCACTACATAAAAAATCTCAATCTGACACAATCGCGATTGGAATTACAATCATTCAAAGCCGAGAGATATGGATGAAGCTGAGCACACATTTTCCAACTGGTTCTGGTAAGAAAAAATTGCCTTTACCTAATGACATAATTCTTAACAAACCAAAAATATTTATATAACAGTACTCTTTTGTGTACCAGTAAATATTGCTAGGACCTACTACGTGTATTTATGCATAAAATAAATGCACATCAATATCAGATTAAAACTACCCCCCTCCCCATTTGATTAGATATCTATGAAAAGATATACAGTTCATTTTTTATAGTGGTATAGTGTTCTAAACTTAAAATTTACTTGTTGAAATACTCATACAAATTTGAAAACCTAATTTTATTATTCAAGAAATGAATTAGTGCTTTTATAAACCCATGCTTGATCTCAATTTTCTTACCTGTTGTCACTGATAAATTATTGTTTTGATTATGAACAAAAACTCTGTAAAATGAACCAACGTCTAGGGGAAATTAATGCATAATGGACACATCAGAATGATGTTTGGAATTTTACCATTAAATAGGTGTTCGCAGAAGACGCATTGAGAGAAAACTGTGTCAAGATTAATACAGATCTGAAGGAGGAGTTGAAAGGTGTGTTTTTTACACAACTGATTGACTGAATTATTATGATGTTTTCAACTCATAAAACTTTGTTGTACACTATATATGAAACAGAAAATATAAATACAAAGGAGTTGAGGAGTACATGTACTACATGTAAGAACAAATGTTGTCTGATAATTTCACACCAAAGATATGGGGGGGGGGGTGCCAGGCCTGGATCTTTCATTGAAGTATTTAAGAGAAAAACAGGTTTATACATGAAAATGTCTTAAAAATCAAAGGGCATTTCAAATGGTTAATGTATTTGTCCCATTAAGATAGCAGTATAGTTTGTATTCATGCTAAAAGCTTATTTAGCTGGACAACATTAGAATAACTGATAATAACAATGTCTTTTAATGGATCAAAATCTTTAATCATCTACACTTTATATTTAGTTATATTACAATATGTCTATTGAGAGTTCAACTAATCAACATTTGGGATATTCAATTGATACTTGTATATGTACATTAGATATTGTGTATGAAAATCAGAAATAAGATTTGGCTATATTTTTGTCAGTATATAGACTACATATACATTATATTAGATATACATTAAATGTACTCTTTTGTAGAAATATGCTGTTTATTAGGAAAACTACAGATCCTGAAGCAATGGACGCTGGTATATCTTTTTCTAACCCAAGAGGTATAACAGTGAAAAAATATATGTTTTACAATTTAATAGAATTATTTTTATTGTCTAGTGTTGTGGCTGTTTATAAAAGTTTTATGTGCGCTAGTTTTTTGTGTACTGTACAAGATGATTAATGACGCATACTTGGCATTATTATTATAGATTATCATAGATATTCCAAATATGAATTATTTTACCTTTTTCATTATTGCCGCATGGGTGGTAAATATGTTTCTTGAACTGTATGGTTGAATTTCAGTTTTACAGTTCAATGAGTTTAAATGTGATTCAGGCACAAGGACAATGCTAAATGTAGATAAAAGTCACTGTGATCATCTTAGGGATCGAGGTCATTCAAAGATTGGCTGCCACTTGAAATGATTATCATATGTGAATTTTACAATGCATATTTTTTTCTGAGATGTCATATAGTTGTTATTAAAGCTGTCAACGCTTTACATGTATATTATAGTGGTACATATATGTGTGTATCCAACAGCTGAGTTTAGTCTAATACTTTGAATATATATATTTTAATGAATATACCGGTATATATTTATTTTTATATTTATTTTCAGATTTTGATCTTCTGTCATCTCAGAAAACTGTGGGGTCTGATCAGTCCAAAGATGAAAGATCAGAGCATGAAATCTTCAATGAAGCTGTGAAATTATTGTCTTATGGAAATTACTCCCCTGTAAAATCACAGCCATCTATGAATCTTGATCAACTTCAGTATTCAAAGAGAATTGTGATACATGCATGAATTGATATTATTATATTTTCATGTTAAATACTACTCGAAAACCATTGTCAACCTCCGCTTCGCGTCGGTTGACAATGGTGTCCTCGGGGTGTCAATTTCAACTGTTACCCTCCCAAACAGGCACTATTTATATAATGTTAGTCCTCTAATAGCACTACATGTGTATGAATTAATGACGTAAGTCTTCTAATAGCGCTACAGGTATAAAATGATTATTTTAGGCCATTAATAGACAAACATGTATCAATTGAGGATGTAAACTAGATAATAGCACTTCATTATTGATTTGATGATAAGAGTTGTCTAACATCACTTGTATGAATTGATGATGTTATTTAGCCAAAAGTGCTACATGTATGAATGTTGGCTTGTAGCTCTACATGTATGAATTAATGATGTTAGTTATTTAATAGTGCTACATGTATGAATTGATAATTTTATTTGTCTAATAGTGCTACAAGAAGGAATTGATAATGTAAGTTTGCTAAAAACATTACATAATTATATGAATTGATGTTGTCAGTTCTCTAATAGCATTTCACGTATGAATGATGATGTTAGTCCTCTATTAGCACTACATGTATACGAATTGATAATGTTTTTGTAATAATAGCGCTACAGGTATGAATTGATTGTTATTTGGCTAATAGCGCTACGTGTATCAATTGAGGATGTACATGTAAACTTTATGGATGATTCGATGATAAAAGTTGACTTATAGCACTTGTGTGAATTGATGGTGTTACTTGGCTAGCCAATTGTGCTATACGTTTGAATTGGTGATGTTCTTAGACTAGTAGCGCCACATGTATGAATTGATGAGGTTATTTGGCTAACAGCGCTACATGAATTGATGATGTTATTTGGCCAATAGTGAAACATATACATACATGAATTAATGACCATAGTTGTCTTAAATTGCTACATGTTTAAATTGATGATGTTATTTGGCAAATAGTGCTTCATGTATGAATTGATGTTATTAGTGCTATATGTAGGAATCAATGATGTTATTTAGCATTTAGTGCAACATGTATGAATGATGATAATAGTTGTTTAATAGCACTACATGTATGAATTTATGAATTTATTTGACTGAAAGATAAGTGCTACATGTGTGCATTGTTGGTGTTTGGTTATTAGTGCTACATGTATAAATTGATGGTAGTACATGTATTTGTCTAATAGTGTTACATGTATGAATTGAAAATAGATGTCTTATACGGCTACATGTATAAATTAATGATTTTATTTGACTGATAGCACTACATGTATGAATTGATGTTGTTATTTGGCCACAAGTGATACATGTATTAATTGATAATAGTTGTCCACTATTGCTACATGTATAAATTGATGATTTTACATGACTAATAGCACTACATGTATTATTGATGATGTTATTTGGCTAATAGGGATGCATGTATTAATTGATGATGATAGCTTTCTAAATTAAAATTAATTGCACATCTCCGTCTTTTTTTCGTAAGTTACTGAATTATGAATTTTTCAATTCACAGATTTTGTATCTTTTTCTGAAATTAAAATTCTCTATCCGATGTATTCATTGAAGGTTAAATTTGGTTGTATTGCATATTTTATTTCATTGCTTTGTAAACAATGGCTATTCATATTTCATGAAAATAACTGCAATAATTTGGTCTTTGCTTTTTGCTCCATTTGAAGCAAAGGCTCATTACAAGTATCTCTTATAAATGAGTGTTACATGTAGGCTTTTCAGGAGTTTTTTTTTCATATCAAGTAATATATGTACATTTTGAAGTTTATAACTGTATCAAATAATCCATGAATATTAAACAGGTTATTTATTAAGTTAAAGATTGTTATTTGCTGTGTTCTTCTCAGATATCATCTGAACAATATACTTATGCTGTAAACTCTGCTCAAAAATACAAATGTATATGATAAAAAAAATTGTTTGATATGTACACTCATTAAAATTTGAATACATGTAACATGTAATCCATTGTTATTGTATTTTAACAGTTTCATGTCAAAGCGGATGCTTATATAAACTGAGGTGCTGTGGGACATCTGTCGATTTTAATATGGATTAATGTTCATTATAATTGAAATACATTCACCGGTTTAAAATTATCAAATTTTACAATATTTAACCAAAAAGAGCTTTTAAAAATATTTGGAGAGGTAAAAATTGTAAAAACCCAGAGCAGGAGTCAAACTCATGACTTACAAATTCGTAGTACACCCTCTAACCCACTGCGCGTCGCTGTTAGGAGACAAACTTAATTGTCCAAGTTTCCTTTCAATTGCAGCCCCCTCCCCCCCCCCCTCGACTGAGGGCAATTCATAGTAATTCTGTGTGTTTAATTTTTAAGACTACTTATTTCTCCATTACTACTTGTTTTATTTGGCAAGGAAAATCTAAAAAATTATGTAATAGCATTTTTTCTTACCCTAGATAATAGTGCACCATGTCCACCCCCACCCCCTCCCGAATCCACCCACCCCCCAAAATGTCCACTGAATTTCATTTGCAACCAAATTCCCTCAACCAGATTAAAGACAAATAAAGACCATATAAGCTGACAAAATATTATATGAATTGATGCGTTTCTTGGGCAGTTATGCCAGTTTTAGTGCAAATAGGTCAAATTTGGTAAAATTTCAGTATTTTCATGAAGTTAAGGCCCACATATCTTTGTGTATCGTGTATAGAAATTTAAATTCCTTATTATTTAGAATAACTATGGGTTTTCACAATGTGAAGAAATGAGTTTCATTCAATTGCAGTGTGTAATATTTCCAGTAAACTAAAAAGAATTGTATGCTGTCTACTTTTTCAAAAGTTCTATAAATAGAACAAGGGGAAAACCCAGGTGCCACCCGTTTCCATAGTTACTGATGTAATGTAATAAAAATCCTTCTCATTATAATCAAGTTAGGCTATCATGAGTATCTGTGCCAAGTCTCATGAAATTTCGATATACTTCCATTGATAGCCATTTGCATGGTTCTATCGTAGACTGCCTCTTAATAAATATTGACAATTTTTTTTACTTTTTTAATCTTTAGTTTTTAAGATCTGTGTACAAACATAGAATTGTGAGCAAATCTCTGTATCTTGCTTATAATTCGAAGCTTAACACTCAAATATGGTTAGTAAATAGAAATTGTACACAATTAAAACACAAGACACATGCACTATAACAAATAAAGAACACAATTTATTTTTTCGAAATGAATCATATATATACATGTATATACCTACATATTTCCGTAAGCGATATCAAACTCTATTTAAACTGAATAAACTCGAGAAAAAGCCGAGCATCTCAACAAAACCTATTGCATTAATCTACCATTACGCAAAATATAATGCCGAATTACCGATAGAATGAATTGTATTTCAGTACTTTTTTGATACATCAGATTTTGCTTAATTTGCGCAGGTAAACAGTTAACTGTTTGATTTACCGAAGTCTCTGTTTGATTTGATACGTAAAAATCACGAAATACAGACGATAGTTCCCAGGTTACAAAGCATAAATAATGAAAACGAAACGAAAATCAGAACAAGCTAACACCAACGTCATGTGTGAAAACTTTCAACGCGTTGAAATATTTAGCCTCAATTACTACACAAAATCGGCACCAATATATTTTGCATGTTTCAAAAATTTCCCATCATTCGCGAACTGTTGCACAACAAGCAAATTCATCATAGTCAGATCGACCCTTTTTCGTATAATGTCATGGCTGCTTTAAACAAAGAACCTCGTTTTAGATGTATGGAATACGAGACTTGGTAAAATGGGTACGCAAACCCGGGCCGTGGCAAAATAAAAGCCGGGGCAGATCGGCAATCGTCAATTCCAAATACGCATTATTTTGCAGCAATATTTACAGCAAATACAAATATACTGGTCCATCATATATGAAATTTTAATGAGATTGGCAGATTAATAACTGCCAATCTTTTGTTTTGCCCAGGCCAAGTCTTGTCTACCCATTTTACCGGATGCCGAATCCGAAGCTATTAAACTGATTGAAACACGCCTTTCCTTTATCATTATTTTCGTAATAACTCAGATTTGAAACAGAATTAGACCTTAATTTTTGCAATTTATATTTTCCTTCCCATAAGGATAATTTATGCTAAACTACGTTGAATTGGAATCAGTAGTTCTTGAGAAGAAGATTTTTTAAAATGCACCCCCCTTTTTCTACAGTTTCAAGGTTTTCTCAGCTTTGAATACAGATCGGACTTTTATTTCTGCAATTTATATTCGCCCTCCCATAAGGATGCTTTGTGCCAAATTTGGTTGAAATTGGATAAGCGGTTTTAGAGAAGAAGTTCAAAATGTAAAAAGTTTACAGACGGACAGACAGACGGACAGACGGACGGACAGACGGACGGACGGACGGACGACGGACAAAAAGTGATCAGAATAGCTCACTTGAGCTTTCAGCTCAGGTGAGCTAATAAAAAAAGATGAATTGGATCAAACTGATACAATAACTTGTTACTAACTTAATAAAACCAATCAATTAGAAATGTGATTTCAACATTCATAAACAAGAAACTTAAAACAAGATCTACAATCAAATATTTCCAATGCTAGTTTTTAAGAAATTCATTCTAGTACCGTGTGGAGCTATATACATAATATCACAGTCCACAGGGCATTGATTAATAAAGCTTATTTACAGCTAAATCCTGGCTCAAATTCTACCTCAGTTTCTATACCAAAAGCTCAATTTACTTTTTATCAGCTCTTGTCTGATTAATATCTTTGCAGCACCTAGCATGATTTACTTTTTTAAGTATCTAGTTGAGGCATTCTTTTTGAGAACTTGCTATTTTAGAAGAAATTACACTAAATTCTGATGTTGATGATTTTTACAATGAGTATGAAAACTTGATTTAAAAACTTTCATTTTCATAAGATTCATATAAAAAATGAAAAATTAAAGTAGTGCTTTAAAAACTATATGGGAGGTAATACCCACGGACTGGATGGATCTTGCAGACCATAGTGTACACAAGTATGATTGACAAGCATCTAAATACTCCTTGGTATGAAATTATCTTACAAGGCACAAATATACAATAAAATGAAATGATTCAAGTTTTTGGCACATCTTTACACCGATCACAGAAATTGACATTGTCCATAAGGTTCTTAAGTCAGAAAAAAAATCACTATATAATCTAAAATCCAGTTGTCTGATTAGAAACACTCTGAGGTATGTTCCAAACAAACAAATGGATCAGACTTTGACCTTGACCTTGGATTTCACCTGACCTTCAGAGGTCACTCTCTCTTTGCCTCTTGACCTTCTGACTCTCCCTGGAGGTTCTCTGCCCCTGGGTTGTAGTAGGCGGGGCTGGATTCCTGGACAAATTCTTCCCCGGGGTTGGGGAGAGTGGGACTAGGGATGAAGTCCTCATCTAGATCTTCAAGGTCAGCATTGGGGCGACTTCGGCGCCGGAGTTCCGTCATGGTGTGGATGGTCTGGTCCCGGCTATCCTGCTCCTCCTCCAGCCAGCTCTGTTCATACAGGGACATTCTAGTGATAATCTTATTTAGAGTAATTCATGAATATGCTAAAAATTGATTCTGTTTATAATTATCATTTAAGGCCACATCTTTGCTAGACAAGCAAGAAAATCCATGGTGTCTCTATTCACTCTATATAATTTGCTATCGTAGATGTTAAGGCCATTGAACAGCTGAGTGATGTCACATGGTTATATTACTTATATATTTCATTATACAGCATAATTTTAACTTTTTGGTGACACTTGCATGTACAATAGGAAGGAAATGATAAACATATATGTACATAACTGTACTGTGACACAAAATCTGTCAAAATACGTAAACTCCTGACCTTGACCTCGTCCCCGTACATACGGAGGCTGAAATCCATCTTATTGCGGTACCTCTCGCCTCGGTACAAGTAAGGGGTCTGAAATAAGGACACACACAATCTATAATAGAGCTCACTGAAAACATGTATTTATCAAACATTTCTACTGTAAAAGTAATCCATCTTCATGCAAGATTCTAAGTCTGCAAGTACTTGTGTACCATACAGAGGGCACTCGATGACTCAATGTTTTATTGTTTGAAATATGTACCGAGCTCCTTTCACGACCATTACCAGAATATAAATAATTACAATGTTGTAAATGTTGTAAGTATTAATTCACGTAATAGTGTACAAAGTCATTTCTCACTTCTCTATTTCTGAATTGATTAGTCTAACATTAAGTAACTATAAAAAGACAACAAGCGATGAAAACAATCACAAATACACTTAACTTGTTTACCTATATTTAAGATACATCTTAATTACCTGTTAACGAGTTCATTAGATTACTGGTACTTTTTACCTGTAGATCAGTGGAGTCCTTCTGGAGAGTAATCAATCCACCAGTCCATTTATAGTCATCGTTCTCACACATAATCTTCTCCTCGTCACTCAGGTAAACGTGTGCTGTCTGTTTAGCATGGTCTGAGACACAAATTCACAATTTCAGTGTTATCATATTTATTGTTATTATTTATTTTTTATTATTATTGGCTGACCAAAAAAGCTTTCCAAGAAGGTAAGGAAAATTAAGGCAAAAACCTCGGTTTTAAAATATTTGGAATCATGAAAGATTTTTAAAATCATAAATTTTTGCCAAAAAAGTTGATAAGGAAAATTAGGCAAATGCCTACTAGGTTCTTAAATATCTGGAATCACTTATTTTGAACCATGAACGATTTTAAAATCATAAAGTTTTGCCAGACTATCTGACTGACATAAGCCAAGGACTGAACTTTGTTATCCTACATGATTGTGATGTAACAAAACACAACAGACAACTCTAAGTGTTGTCATTTTGTGATAAGAAGGTTGTCAATATAGGGCAAAATAGATTGATTAATTCACCATCAATGTCGTCCAGTTTGAGTTTCCTTCTGTACTGAATACGGAATAAAAACAGCTCCAGGATGAAGGCAACAACAATCGTCATGACAACCTACAAAAGATAAAGAGCTAGCTGGGATAACAATAACATTGTTATATTATAAACTTAAAATAATTTAAACTGACAGGTGCTGCTCATATTTATCCAGGTGAATTGAGGAAAAGATATACTGTATATTCCTAATTAACCACGAGGAATTAAGATCCGAGTAAAATTGCGAGAGGCACCCTTTGCGGATTTTTAAATCTTGCTATTATTTTCTAAGAGTTAAAAACTATAAGAAATAAGGATAGAAATTCCGGGATTGCAATTTTATATTCTCGCGATTTGATCTGAAACTGCCGGATTGCGGAATTAAGTACTCACGTAATAAAAGGAATTTACAGTAGGATTGCTACATGTAATATTAACAAGGATAATCTTCTTGTCCAAATGGTGATAGTAATAAAGTCTTGTCAACATCACACAATACAGGATGTCTTATAAGAACATAGTAATAGGTACATGACTTATTTGTATCTAGTCCTAGTCCTAGTCTCTTACCATCATCACAATGTAAAACGTCATAAAGAAGACCCGCGATACTTCTCCTATATGATGTGCAAAGCCATCCTATAAATACAAGGAAAAAAGAACATCATGTTATATTGTCGACATGCATGTCACACTCATTTTTAATTTGCAAAAATAAAAAATATTTACATATGAATTGAAATTTCAAAATATAACTTACTAATAAAACAAAATTTTTTAACAAATGTGCTTCATTTTTGCAAAATTTGTAATATACAAAAATACAGCACATACAGTATAAACATGTCTATGTTTCCATGTACACAGTAAGTAACAAAATTCCAACATTCTAAACACTGAATAAAAAAGATGTGATTTTTTTCAGGTAAAGATCATTTGAAACATCCTGTAAATTTTAATGATACTCTTATATAGAAAACTATGAAGTGATGTATATTGATAATGAAGTGACTACGTACCATGATAATGAAGTGACCACATATCATGATATAATGAAGTGACTACACACCATCGTATAATGAAGTGACTACATACCATCATATAATGAAGTGACTACACACCATCATATAATGAAGTGACTACATACCATCATATAATGAGGTGACTACACACCATCATATAATGAAGTGACTACACACCATCATATAATGAGGTGACTACGTACCACGTTAATGAAGTGACTACATACCATGATAATGAAGCGACTATTTACCATGATGTAATGAAGCGACTACATACCATGATAATGAAGTGACTACATACCTGTATAATGAAGTGATTACATAACATGATATAATGAAGTGACTATGTACCATGATAATGAAGGAACTATATACCATACTGTAATGAATTGACTACATACCATGATAATGAACCAGTTGTTAACCACGGTCAGCTCAAAAAGCGTCACTGTCAAAATAAGCACAATCATGAACATGTGTTCAATACAAACCTGTCAATAAAATTATTTCACTCAAATAAAAGTTTCTAAAAGGTCCTAAAATTTGTAAATGTCCCTCATAGTGGGCATCTTAGAAAAGACATGGTCATGTATAAATTTCATATAAATCAAAATTTATATAATTCCATTTTTACTTATTAAGTTTCACTGATTTACATGTATTGCTAATGGATAGCCAAAATTTCAACGTCAGTTGTTGAGGTTGATTAATCTAAGGACTGGTCTCTGAATACAGGGACTTTTATACTACCAACCCCAGAGACCATGAAACCTACCCCCGGAGATCATGATGTTGCTGAAGTCGTTCAGATAGTAGTAGCCTTGAGTTCTGCTGTCATTGGTGAAGCGGTAGAAGTCCTCTACACTTGTGTTTCTGCAAAACAAAATCAAAACAAAACAAAACAATGTATGGCATCTATGTGAAACCCTATTTACAATAAATAGATGTTTTTTATACTTGTTCATAAATTCAATTTACAATTATGAACAATCACTATGAAGGGGATTTTTGTCCGAGAAATTCTTCGAACTGAAAATTTGCTTGCTACTTATTGCTAAAGTATGGGTGACTTACTTGCAGCAGTTCCTGAGATCTACATAAAGGAAGCACTCCATGCCGACAATGGCAAAAAAATAGTACACCAACATTATGACCACCACCAGGCTGAAACCAAAGGTCAAGGTCAAGTTAAACTAACACACAAACAACTATACAATCCCATTTAATTAATGTTATCTTCAGATTTTTAGAAATCTTTTTAAGAAACTGTTAGTAGATTTATCAGGTACATTTTTATGTTTGTGTGGTTTTTACACTGATTTACATGGATATTGGTAACCAAAAGCAACAGTGAGCTGTGAACAGTCGGTAACCTTACCTGATGAGTCTGGAGAAGAGAACGAACAATGTCCCCAACACGTCCCGGTAACTCCGCTTGACCTTGAACAGTCTGTGCATACAATTGACAGAGAATTGGAAACCAGTGAGATTTAGTTACAGGAATGAATTAATCAAAATTTCAAAAATTTGATGTCAGATCAATACATGTACTTGTCGAAAAATCTAAATGACACATAATATTTATTCATGAAAACATGTAACAAAGTTGATGCTATTTATCCAATTGACAATAAACATTTCTAATTGATAAATCCCTAATATCTTGATGCATACATGTGAGAGTGATATCAGTATATATTAGTGTATTTTGATCCTCGAAGTTAAGAGATATCTGCAGTTGATATATCTTGATATTCATAATCTTTAAAATGAAGACAGCAATTACACAATTTTGTGTTGGTAAAGAAGTAATTTATCTGCGTTAATTACCGCAGTAGTCTGAATGGGCGGAGTACAGTGATGTAGAAGAATGAGTCGTTGAAATACTCGCCCAGTAATCCTACCACGCTGGTCACCGTCACCAGGAAGTCAAACCTACAACAGACGGACAACGTTACTATTAATAACACCATCAGTACTCGCCCAGTAATCCTACCATGCTGGTCACCGTCACCAGGAAGTCAAACCTACAACAGACAGACAACGTTACTATTAATAACACCATCAGTACTCGCCCAGTAATCCTACCACGCTGGTCACTGTCACCAGGAAGTCAAACCTACAACAGACCGACAACGTTACTATTAATAACACCATCAGTACTCGCCTAGTTATCCTACCACTGTCACCAGGAAGTCAAACCTACAACAGACAGACAACGTTACTATTAATAACACCATCAGTACTCGCCCAGTAATCCTACCACTGTCACCAGGAAGTCAAACCTACAACAGAACGGACAATGTTACTATTAATAAAACCATCAGTACTCGCCCAGTAATCCTACCACTGTCACCAGGAAGTCAAACCTACAACAGACAGACAACGTTACTATTAATAACACCATCAGTACTCGCCCAGTAATCCTACCACTGTCACCAGGAAGTCAAACCTACAACAGAACGGAAAATGTTACTATTAATAACACCATCAGTACTTGCCCAGTAATCCTACCACTGTCACCAGGAAGTCAAACCTACAACAGACAGACAACGTTACTATTAATAACACCATCAGTACTCGCCCAGTAATCCTACCACGCTGGTCACTGTCACCAGGAAGTCAAACCTACAACAGACAGACAACGTTACTATTAATAACACCATCAGTACTCGCCCAGTAATCCTACCACGCTGGTCACTGTCACCAGGAAGTCAAACCTACAACAGACCGACAATGTTACTATTAATAACACCATTACCATCAACAATGGACGTCCAAACAGATGTATAGCAGTAGAATCCTACTTCAATGTGAGGAATTAATATATGTGTCAGATCAAGTGAAGCCATAATTATTGCAGATTTCAAGAAATTTCCTGACAGTGAAAGCTATGTGAAATTATTATAATATTTTGTGTTTGCAATTCTATATTCTTATTATTCATGTAGTAGATTGACCCTGAATTAAGTGCTCACAGAAGCTACTGCTGTAACACATTTAAACCTTTTATCAGAATTTCTCAAAACGATACTCACAAATCCCAACCGGTTGTAAAATATTCTACTGGACCCTTGCCAAGAATTTTAATGGAAGCTTCTAAAGTGTATACTGAAAGAATCGTGGATAAGATATGTTAGATACATCAAAAAAACAAATTACATTCATGTTTTATTAAATATGACATTTATATTTTCTTTGTAAATAATCTATATGAAAATATCATAGGAAAAACAAAGAGACTTACTGCATATAAAAATAATGGAAGCCCAGGTAATTGTAAAGTTGTAGTGCTTAACATCAATATTCTCCCCTTAAAAACAAAAACAGATCATTTTTACTGCACTGCACTGTCCAATGTAACAACTTGATCACCCAAGTCTTTCCTACCTATTCTTACACTACCTACTCTGTCATTAGAGCGTTTACTTACCATCGCTTAACTTTCAGATCTTTCTTATTTTATACAGTGAGCTCGCTATTGTTAAAAAATCTTCTCTCACAGCCTTCTGCTAACTTTTTCTTACCCTGACCTCTACTCTTCATGACCTTTTCTTTCCTTGACCTCTACTCTAAATAAACTTTCCTTTCCTTGACCTCTGCTCTCCATGACACATCTTTCCATGACCTCTACTTGACATTACCATTTCTGTCCTTGACTTCTATTTTCCTTGACCATTACATTCCTCAATGTATATTAACTTCCTCTAACCTTCACTTACGCGAAAGAGAAATAGTCTCCTCCAAGATCCAAGCGAAATTGACTGCAATTACCAAGTCTGAAAAAATCAGTGAGTACCTGTACATGTAGTTGTCATATGGTCTGTATCTAACATCCTCAATTTATCCCGTGTACAAAAAATAATAAAAACTTTATCTCCATATGAACAATTTTGTTGACAGTTAAGAAGCATACACTGGCAACAGACATACATGTATCTATGATTGGTTTTAGATGATCAGTATTGTTTTTATAATTTTTTTAAGGGTTTTGTTAAATTTAAAATTATGTAATTCATATATACAGGTTATAAGGTGCAAAACATAAACTCTATCAATAAGTGTCCAGGAAGCATTCCTGGATCTATGCTGGTCTCAAGAAGACCAAGGCATTAGGCATTTTTTCCAACAGAACTTCAGTCCTGGTTATGCTTCAGAATCATTTTATCTCTCATTAGACTTTTAGTCCAAGTTTATATAAATAACAATCTTATCAAACAATACTTACAGATGAATCCTTCAAAACCTCGCCAGTTGACAAATTCATTCAGTTCTACAGATGAAAAATAATGTCCATAAGTTAAAAAGATTTTAATCAATGTCCATCAGGTAAGAGTACATGTCATTAAAACACTAAAGCCATATTTGGCCAAAACTTTTCAATTGAATTTTAAAAGAGAATTTATCTCATTTTTCAATTTCATAAACTGAAAAATTGAAAAATGAGTTATTCATCTTTGCAAAACAGAAATAAAATTTATCTGCATGTGGCAGCATTTGGCCTAATGTGACAAAGCCTGAAAAACTAACAATTCATTTTATTGATCTATCTATAATTTGTATTGATCTGAACTGCTTTATCACTTTCCATTGTTCTTATAGAAACTTTCAAACGTTGATCCCATTTCATATATCAAAAGTTTGCATAATATACAGTATATATTACTGAAAATGCCCCTCACCCCTTCTCTCTATAATGAACCATATACATCAAAGAATACTAATAAGAGAGCCTAAAATTGACTATAAAGTTAACAAGGACAAGTTTAAGTGATGAATGCTCAACGTTTACTACAAAAAGAGCTACTGTATGCAGGGAAATATATTGATAGGGTCATTGGCCACGAATCTATGTATCCTTGGAACTGTGATTTTCCCTTTATCCACGAAAATTGATACCTTTAAATATTAAAGAAACCACAGTAGGTGTTATGTCATCACTTACTGGTACTCTATAACCATAAAACTATTTCAATGACAAACTAGCATATCACTGACATACCCTTTATTTTGTTAATAATTTTCTAATCACCCAGGGCATTTCATGAGGTTAAATATACTTTAACAATTACTGTCAACTAACTTAAGAAAACACTTACTTTTGAAAATGAAGTTGAATGGATATCTGAAATTTGATGACCAAATCTTGAACTCCTCCTGTTTTGGCTAAAATATGATTACATATAAATAGCATCAAGATTTCATTGAGTTTATTTCAGTGCATAGAAATAACACACATATTGTTTGATTAGAAGATATCTGAATGACAGTCAAATCAATTCATTAATGCCAATATTGCATGACAGAATTACTCCTGGGAGCCTCAATACCCTAAGCTCTACATAAATTCCTGTAAGTATATAAAACCGATAAACTGTTGGATCCTGACGGTGTTAGAGATTGGAGACTGACCTGCCACTGAAGGTCAAGGACACTGTACACACCGTAGAACTCCTCCATACTGAGACGACCCGACCGCGACTTGTTCAGCGTCTTAAAGACCAGGTAGGCATCTAACCTCTCTATACATAAAACAAACACCACTTTATCATTATGCTATTAGAAAAAAGTAACTGGAAAATAAAATTGTACATTCACAATTTCATTCATTGTACATTCATCGATTGTATTCATAATTTTATAGATACTAAGGAGTCTGGGCCAGTGAGACTTACTTTTTTTGGGTCGGAGGTACCGCAGCATTCCGATAAAGTTCCTGATATTGACTGTGTTAGAATCCTACAAGATAAAAGCATTCAGTCAGCTTGGTCCTTCAGACACTTGTGTAGAAAAATATTCATATGAGACTAATAATTTTTATGTTCAAGATATTACTGAAATATGAATGAAATATTGTTGTTTCCTATATAAACCCTAGGAATAGTATCCACTATAATGAAAGAAATTTAGCGTTCACAATTTTATGTTCTCACGATTTGATACAACACAGCTGAATAGCAGAACTAAGTACTTTGGTAAAATAAGGAATCTACAGTTAATATTAATGACTGTTTTGTATAAAGACTTCTAAGGATATGTTAGCTGTATGTATATATTTTGTAACAAAATTATGCAGGCATTCTAAAGGTGCATACCTGTTTTGTAACCAGGAGCTTGAAGGCATGTTGGCAGCCAGTCCTCTTGTGAAAATATAACGTCTTTAATTTTCTCTTCTCCAGATTTGAAAACGTATCGTACACAACAGCAAGTAGCTACAACAAGGACAATGAATTACTGTGGAGCTTCCTCTTAGGAAAATCATTAACATTTTAATTGTTTAAACTGTACAAAATGGTTTAGCTTTGTCAAATTATGACTTGCATTAAAGCTGCAATCTGCTTGACATTACTTTTTCAGACTTGTAGAATTTAATGTCATTTATTTTGGACATTAAATTGTCCTTTTTTTTTACATAATGATAGAAAATTAAACATTAAAAAATTTCTATAAAATACTTAATGAGGCCGGGTCTAATTTGTTCTGACCTTAATTTTTGATTGATCTTTTTTTACATGAAAAACTAATGATATAATTATAATTTTAAGATAAGAAAAAAAATAAGACATTTACCACACCGTTTGTTTAAGGGGTCATCTCAAAGTTTGTTAATTTTTAACATAGGGATTTTGCTTGAAATGTATCAATTTTGCACATTTTTTACATTTTTTTTTAAACTTTTGCCCTAAGGATTTCTTTTTCTGTTCTATAATTACAGTTATTGCTAAAACGCATCAAATGGTCAAATAAAAAAAACCTTTCACCTCCTGGTTTTTTCCAGGGGTCTTATCAAAGTTGTTTTTTGTATGCCCAATTTCCCAGATTTGTCAGATTATGGCTATATATTTTATTTGACAAAGGCAGAAATAGTGATCTTTATAGTATTATTAAAACATTCAGACATATTAAAGTAAAAAATAAATATATAACATCACATAAAAAGGGTCATTAATATAAAATATATGGTTACTGTCTTGAAATATATGAATTAAGCTATATTTAGGCGGGTTAAGAAAACGTGACAGAGGGCTAGGCTTGCTGAACCCTCTTCACGTTTTCGACCAGAGCCCAAATATAGCTTATACATCAAGACATTAATGTTAATTTCACAATATAATATCAATTTTACCCATCAAATAAGCTATTTTCAACACATTTTGCTGAATATCTGCAGTTGAAACTATCAGGCCATGGCGTCAACAAAGCAAATAGATGACGCCACAATACAAATGAAACGCTGTGCGAAAGCGTGCATACTCGTTCTGTACTCGGCCTCATAAATATAGAAAAAGGAATACTTCAATTTAAGAGTGGGGTAAAATTGTGATAACAGACTGAGGCATCATAATAATGGTGAGCAACTGTACAGATGGTGGGGGAAAATGGAGATGGTCCATTAGATGTTAGATAAATGCTCTGCATAATTCTAATTGCATTAAAAGCATCAAAATATTTTTAAGGAAAGTGTAAGCATATTTGTAAATAGATATTCGGTGACATAACTTCCTCTCAGGAAATAGACTCACCAGATTCATAAGGAAATACAGAACTAAGGCCAGATACACAATGAAAAAGGCAGCGTTGAACCGCGAGCTGGCGTAGGCTGGCATCATCACGTCCGGGAAACTGAAGGTCAAGGACAGTCAAGGTTAAAGCACTGGTTATAGCATTGATTTTGAAAAAAAAAATGGACTCTAAAATTAATGAGCTAATTAATGCAAAAGCTTGAGATGTTTTGTTTTAGAAGGGGGGGGGGGGGGTCAGGACTCTCAAACAGAAATCACACAATCTTCTTACTTTAGTACACATTATGGTTTTTTTTTTAACAAAATCAATTGTTACTGGAAGAGAATTAAAAAAAATCATTGTCAGAATGATTTTAAGTCTTTGAATTCTCCAATTTACATTCAAAAGTAACTTAATGATTTCATATCACATTTATTAACAGCATTTATTATAGTTTTCTGAACATGTACAGCAACACAAGTTGTAATTGCACACTGGTAGTCAATGTCATAGAAATAATAAAATTTAAAATGATTGCAAATGCATAAATTACAATGGTAAAATAAGGTATCTAACAGTATTTTTAATATATATTTGCATTTCACGTGAAAAAAAGGTCGTTTATGCAAAATCTCCCCCTTAGCCAAGTTGGTAAGGGGGAGATTCTCCCACATAGCAGCTTTGAAAGGTTAACAGGTATGATTATATAGTGAAAAACACTTAAAAACAAAGTGGTAGAAATGGGTGATTTCGCTTCATTTTAAGAGTACTTTGTAATATGTGTCAAGTTTACAACATGTTAATAAGTCACTGGGAATGAAAATCACTTCACTGTAGGTGTCAATTCATTATAAGCGTGTTCACTATAACTGTGTTTCACTGTATATCTAAATATTTACCGTAAATAAAATATCCTCTTTTATGAAAATTTGTGTTCATGCAATTATGCCCAATATGTTTGCATGTGTCTAACAGCTTCGACATGTTTGTGAATTAGTACAGGGAGTCAACAACAGCATTGGGTGGCCTCGTTAGTAGTATATGCAGGGGTACAATGTATGAGGGTGCTTACTTTGCAGTGGTCAATAAAACAAAGAGGCTGACAAAGCTGTCCTGTAGAGTGCTGAAATACTGCAAAAGAAAGTCAGAGTCAGTCCCTACAGGTCCAGAGAAGGGGCCCCAAAAGCTGCCACCATCACACAGGGCCCCTTAAGCTACCATCATCACACATGGAATAATAGAGCACATAGGAACCCCAATAGCTAGCACATTTTTACACAGATTGTATTGTAAATACAGTTAAACTCCATTATAGTTAAGTCCTAGGGACTAATGGATTTACTTCATTATATCAATAAATTGTTATATCTGTATAACCAATTCGTAATAATAACTATAGCAAAATCACTAATTGAGACTAATTGAGGCTTAAAATGAAAATACATTCTTTTGATACCTTTAATAATCGGATTGTAAATTTAAGAATTTATGTGAAAATAAATTCATTTAAACTATTATGTTCAATGATAGTGCAAACTTTCTAAACTTGAAATTCGTTGTGAAAGTGTTAAAATTCGTCATTATTCACCTCTATGAGACTCAAAATTAGTTTGCTATAACCGTAAATTCTTTATATCTGAATTCATTATAACCATAAAATTTTGCAAAGATTTGTTAAGAATTTTAACAGGGACTCAAAAAAAACTTCATTATAATTTCAAGATTTTGCTTTATCCGTTTTCGTACTTGACGAGTTTTCTGTACAAGCCTCATTGCCTCAATACCTACAACATTTATACATGTACATAGAATTTAACAATACATAGGGCCCCAATAGCTAGTATGTTCTGCCAAATGAATGAATTCATTGTTTAGATAAGCATTATTTCATCATCAAGTTTAGGAGTCAGCAATTTCTGTCAAAGTTTCTTACCGTGTCATTGGGAACTTGCGAGAAGAGATAAAATCCTGGAAATAAAAATACACTACCGTATATACTCGCCTATAAGTATTGTTCGCCTATAAGTCGATTGCCATTTTTCAGGTTCATTTACAAGATTTTGCCATTGACCCTCTTATAAGTCGGGTAATTTTTTCTGGATAATCAGTCTACAGATTGTCGATCAAATAAGCACATTTTATCAAGCATTACTATATTCTAGCTAAAAAATATTGGTGTTTGACCCCTCTGTTGTCATTTGTAGATGCAATGCATTTTAAGTGTTGGTGTTAAGACATCTATCCTGGATTAATAACTTTCGATTTTGGACGCCATTTTTTTTTTTGATACACTAATGAAAACTTGTCAAATCTTTAAAAATATTTTGAATACTATTGAAAATAAAATGATAGTGATTTTGATCCCCTACTGACTGATTAAGATGGTATAGCCCCTTTTAAAAGTGGTGTGTTAGCTTGTGTTGTTTTAGGTGACATGCCACCTACAGCCACCAATATAGCTATTATCACCTCATGCAGGTGTAATTAATCTTGAATAATTATAAAACGATCTTTATTTTTTTAAAACAGACCAGCAATTATTCTGGTGTTTAATTTTTAAGTATTAAACAGAAATTGCTGTTCTGTAATCCAACTAGATCGCTTTTAGACGCCATGTTTTTAAAGAGTTTTCTGTAACCAGAGTTATCTTTCTTGAAGTTTGTAACTTACGATTTTGGACGCCATTATATTTTTTAAACACTCAATACAACTTGATTATAGCTCAAAAACTATTTTAAATGCTACTGGAAATAAAATGACAGTGATTTTATCCCCTACTGACTGATTAGGGTTGGTAATTAGCCTCTTAAACTCAGTGTTGGCTTGTGTAGTTTTGAGTACAGTTATACCTACAGTTATTATCACCTCAGGCGTAAATAATTGCCTGTTTAAATAAAAAATACTTTTTCATATTTTTAAGAAATACAGTTGAAACTTTCAATTTATTTATTAATGTATTTATCTTTTAGTAATTAAAAAATGAACATGTCAAGTATAGGGATCGCAAGTCAAAAGTTGGAAGCAAAATGGCACCTAAAAACGAAGTTTTACTCAGTGGAAAAATTATCTGATTGTATGTCATGCCTATAAGTCGGACCCCTACTTTTCATTCAAATTTCTACTCCCAAAATACCGACTTATAAGCGAGTATATACGGTAAGTTGTGTATACTTTGCTTAATCTGTTAGTTACAAGAGTGAATATGGGACAGGGTTTTTGTCTGTTCCAAAACTACAAGTGTGCATGCAGTCATAAGATTTTTTATGGTAAATCAAATTAAAAAGAAATCTAGAAGTGAAGGGATGAAATATTGTGCTCAAATCTTACCAAGTATGGAGAAAATTAAGATGAAGAACATGAGAAGGAAGATGAGTTCTAGGATTGGAGGCAGGGACATGAGGATCTGACGACTGATTCTGTAATCAAGATTAACAAGATTTATGTGATAATCCAATACACTTATATCAAGTCCAACTCTGATGACTGATTCTGTAATCAAGATTATTGTGAGTGAAAATCCAATACACTTATACACTCCAACAACAGCATTCAATGTCCATAATCCAATCAAGAAAATCCAGTTCAGTGTAACCATTGTTTTGCACAATACTGGTGAATAAATCAATGTAAATTCATTCTACCTTTCAAAAACATTATAAAACTTTACTTAAATTCAGATCTGATTCTATTCTGACTCCCCTGATATCTAAAACAATGTCTGAGTCTGACCTTTTGACCTTCAGACACCAATACATGTATCAAGATTTAAGTCTGACCCCTTAGATATCAATACCAGAGCCTGACTTTTGACCCCTCTGATATAAATAACAATATCTGAGTCTGACATTCTGACCCCTACAATATCAATAAAAATATATGAGTCTGACCTTTGACCCATCTAATATAATAGTGTTATCAATATGTGAGGCTGACCTTTTGACCTCTCTAATACCAATTACAATATCTGAGTCTGACCTTCTGATATCAATAACAATATCTGAGTCTGACCTTCTGACCCCTCCGATATCATTAACAATTTCTGAGTCTGACCTTCTGACCCCTACAATATCAATAACAATATCTGAGTCTGACCTTCTGACCCCTCTGAAGTAGTGCGTGTCAATCAGGAAGAGTGGGCGGAGCGCCCTGGTGACCCGGAAGTGATTAGTCTGTCGAATCAGCACCACGACAGACTCTATGAACATAATGGCCAGTGTGAAAGACTGAAAAAAGATGGAATCCAAACATCATAGGTTCTGCTTTTAATAATTAGCATTTAGAAATATCAATCTTATTTTCTTCTAATAAAATTGTTAGATTAATCAAATTTTACAGGAATTGTACAGATTTTTACAGAAATATCAGGTTGAATTTCACCTTGATGGAAGTCCGCTTGTGTCTGATAAAAGTCTTCCAGCCTAGCCATCTCATCTTGATGGCTAACTGTAGGGCAAGAATTAGCTGGCCCAGAATCTCCAGAGAACCATGGACCTACAACATAGGTTAGACATGTCTGAAAAACTCCCCAAAGAGCCAAAGACCTAGAACATAGGTTAGACATGTCTGAGGAACTCCCCTAAGAGCCAAAGACCTAGAACATAGGTTAGACATGTCTGAGGAACTCCCCAAAGATCCAAGGACCTACAACATAGGTTAGACATGTCTGAAGAACTCCCCAAAGAGCCAAAAACATAGAACATAGGTTAGACATGTCTGAGGAACTCCCCAAAGAACCATGGACCTTCAACATAGGTTAGACATGTCTGAAGAACTCCCCAAATAACCATTGACCTACAACATAGGTAAGACATGTCTGAGGAACTCCCCAAAGAACCATGGACCTACAACATAGGTTAGACATGTCTGAAGAACTCCCCAAAGAACCATGGACCTACAACATAGGTTACACATGTCTGAAGAACTCCCCAAAGAACCATGGACCTACAACATAGGTTAGACATGTCTGAGGAACTCCCCAAAGAGCCAAGGACCTACAACATAGGTTAGACATGTCTGAGGAACTCCCCAAAGAACCATGGACCTACAACATAGGTTAGACATGTCTGAAGAACTCCCCAAAGAGCCAAGGACCTACAACATAGGTTAGACATGTCTGAAGAACTCCCCAAAGAACCATGGACCCACAACATAGGTTAGACATGTCTGAAGAACTCCCCAAAGAACCATGGACCTACAACATAGGTTAGACATGTCTGAAGAACTCCCCAAAGAACCAAGGACCTACAACATAGGTTAGACATGTCTGAGGAACTCCCCAAAGAGCCAAGGACCTAGAACATATTCATCTTGTTGAATCTTTTTCACAACTCCATATGTGCAAAAAAATAAAAAAAGAAATGTGAACCAACAAAATATAAAATTAATTCTATCAGTTAAGGAAATTGTATTTAATGTTAAAAAACTTAAATCAGTTAGGACCTTGTGGAATATTAAAAGTGTTTTCTTTTCCTAAAAAGCTATATGATAGAGATGATATTCAAACTGTAAACTGAGATGGGTACTTAGCATACATGCTGTATGTACTCTAATGCTTGCAAGGCACTGAAGCATATACAGAACAGGTGATATAGTATGAATATCTTTAAGGGATGGTACTCCAACAAGTAACCAACTGGAAGTACCGGGTACAGTGAAAGCTTATCCCAACAGGTATTGTAAGGTATCAATAATTGTATGAAATGTTCACTCCCACAGGAAGTGCAAGATATCAACACCTGTATGGAGTGCTTACTCCCACATGGGTTCTTACCCAGACAGGTAGTATAAGATATCAACACCTGGATGGATGTTTATCTTACAAGTAAGGTAAGTTATGTAATGAATCCTTACCCCTACAGGTAGTGTAAGGAAGGGCACGGCCGGTCGTTCACACGCGGCCAGCAGCAGGAGACCGAGGGCTGCCGCCAGGTCCAGAACCTGGAACCATTGATGATGGGCTATCTGATAGGCGGGAAGGGCGTTACAGTTCCGGGGGTGGGTGTAGAACTTGTCGTTGTTCTCGCCTTCCTGTAGAAATATGGCCGCCTCCTGGTAGTTCAGCTCCCATAACTTCCTGTTATCTCTGCGACTCATTTGGGCAGAGATCGGGATATCGTACCCCATGTTACCCGTGTCATTGACAATTTCATACTCGGACTCCGCTAACAAAAGAAATTCATTGTGAGTATTAACATGTCTGAATAGAATATGAAATCATTAAAGAGTAACTATATGTTTTGATGACATCTTTGTTAACAGCCTAGGTTACAATAACTTACTATTAACATACTAGCCACAAGTGTCTTAGTAAAAAAAAAAAATGGCGAACATGAACTACATGTTTTTATTAAATTCTATGCTGCAGACTCCAAATGGAAAAAAATATCAAAAATAATTTTAAAAATTTGTAATATATAGAACCACTTTAACAAGACTTTGGACTTTCGGAGGAAAGTAATTATCTATTTCTTGTATCAAAAGTTAAATATGATGTTAGTTTCGCTGGTTTCAAGTGAACTATGCATAGATTGCATAGTCTTAGCTCAAATGCCAGAGAAAGCTTTTTGATTTCAAAGAGACATGGCTGAGTAGCAAGCAATGAACTAGACAGGCCATAGTCAAAATGCATTTTGACAACAACTCAAAGTCCATTTAGCTCTTGTTCAAATGCTTCAATCATTGCAGTACAGAGGGTTATGCTTAATCTGATAGTCAATTTGTCAGAGAAAAATTATCAGATTAACCGATTATCATATTAACCAATTTAGCGTTTTTGTGCTCTTTAATTTTGGTACATGTATAGAATAACATACAACTTGTTTCAATACATAATTTATTAACAAAAAGATATAATCTGTTTGTCAACAGTTTGAAATGAAATAATTTACCTTGCATTAGCAATGAAATAGCATCTTAGCCGTTATTTTGTTCGTAAATGCTCAAAAAAAAATGTTTCCCTTCACCACTGTTCATTACGATGGTTTCAATGTGGTGGCCATTTTGACAGGAAGTAATTATAATAAGAGGAAATGGCTATTTGTCTGAACATTCCCTCTTTTCACCTGGACAATTTATTTTAATTCCTTTTCTGGTATATAGAATGCTCTTCAATAATTAATTATGCATGATAACAAATTTTTCTACCCCGATGTAAAATTGAAAGTAATCAGAATTTCCTCGATGTCACATGTTCCCAAGCCAGTCACTTTTGATTCAATAATTACATGTTTGAGTAATTCTTAATGGTGCAAGCCTAGCACGAAATTAGGCAATTGGTAAATAAACAAACAGTAAAATGTGTACACAGGTAAGGTCAATCCTGTGTGCGGTCATCCGGAACAACTATCGATGTTGGTAGCTTTCAATTATTCTTAGGAAGAAGTGAGCCACCCGTGTGCGTTGAAGTGAAACTAATGCCCTGTAAAGAGTAACTGTGTACACAAGAGGGGTGTCAACTAATTAAACAAAGGAATATACAGGAGTTAGAGGGTGGAAAATCACTATTACTCGGTCACAATCATATCAGATTAACCGAGAATGATATTTTTTTCTATCAGATTAACAGGAAAACATATAAAGGGATATATAAGAAATGGTTCGATGTTTTGATATTATATCAGATTAACCGAATTATCAAATTAACCGCGATCAGATTAAGTGGAACCCTCTGTACAGTAAATTCCTAATTAAACGCGAGGAATTTATATCCGCGTAAAATCGCAAGAAGCATGCCTTGCGGATTTTAAAACCTCCCTATTATTTTCTGGGAGTTGGGAACTATAAGAAATATTCATTTGATAAATGTTCTGCGTTCGCGATTTTACATTCTCCGAATTGATACAAAACCGCAGAATTAAGCACTCGCGTAATATAAGGAATTTACAGTACTCAGTAAAGCTGGTAAAATAAGAGTCAGAAAAAAATTACCATTCTCTAAATCTACAACAAATTTAGATCTACTTCTAGATCTGTAGCAGAAATACTTTCTTCACATCAAAATACATTATTCTCTTACATATGTATTCAATTTGAAACTTGAATTATTAATTTTGTGTGTTTTAGACAGCCTTCAAGTTCCTTCTATAAAATATCCTAAAATACAAAGAAATTCAAATAATTAATTTCTTTGTATATAAATCCTTGATTCAGGTAAGAATAGAATTAATGATAAACAATAAGTAATTTGATTACATTGTTCATTTAAGCACTAAAACATTACTTTTGAAAGATGTTACTCAAAGGTGCAATGGTGTGTGCATACAAATTGAGTTATGCGCTCTTGCACACAACATTGTGGATTTAAGACCGAATCTTTTAAGAAATAATGCACAAATTAATTACAATTTTATTACATAATTTTATATTTCATTCTGTTAATCACTAAATACAACCTTTGGTATAATAATAAATCAATAAATTGAATTCATTTAACAGTTAACAAATATTTACACCAATGAAATGTTTTTCAGTGTAGGTACAATTGCAATTTAAAAGGGGGGGGGGGGGGGGGAATGTGAATTCAATGTAAATATCATCTATTGGTAATAACATTAAATAAGATCTTTCATGCTTTGATATATCAATAAATTTAATATCACTAGACAGGTGACTTTAACAAATAGGTCATGTGTGCATTTTGAAACAATGGTTAAAATTTAAAACACAAAATGTGGATTTTAAATATGCAGTGAAAAATGTATTCCTTTTTTAATTGATTTCACCATATACACCTTTATGACACTGTTATTGTAATAATTGGTAGCTTTAAAATTTTATCTCATTCTATAAAAGTGTATGTAAATATAAAATTGATAAATTAAATAATCACACATTGAGTAAACAAATTATTGAATCAGATGTGTTTGAAGCTTTCAATATCATGGTATCCATCATAAATTACTGAATGTTAAGATTCAGATAGAAAAAAAATGACTAAATAAAAATGGTATATTACATGTACAAGTCTATATGTCAAATGTCTATATATATCTTAATACCAAATCAGTGCTAAAACAATGTGTATTTATTTTAAAAACTACTGGTAATGCTGAGATGTTCCCCTAGTTAATTTCCTGATCTGATACTCGAGTAAAAGTATGAGTGGGCTAGCGATTAAATTATAAAATTAATTTTTTTTTGTAGGCAAAATTTTAAGGCAATATACATAAATAAATTTGTGAGGAGGATTACATTTTTCAACTTGATTCTAATTTATAAATTAAAAGGATTTAAAATATGAAAAATAGTGCAGAAATAGAACGGAAAACAGCAAAAATCTACCAAAAATTTCCTGGATGCAGTAATTCTATCATTATATTTATAGTTTGTTAAATACAAGTGCGCAGGTCTGTTGAACAAGATATATTACATTGGTGAGGCTTTATATGAAATTGTTTTCCTACACTGAAGAAGCAGAAATATTTATTGAGTATTTGATTGTGTTACTTTCCTTGGCTTATTTTCAATGAAAATAAATCCTTGATGAAATTTAACCCCGGAATTCAGAAATACAGAATTGATAAATAATAAAAAGTAACAATTTAGAGATTACAATATGACAGAATTAGTTAGTTAAATCCTTTTCCGTGCCATGAAGGCGCCATAGGGTTGGTGCTTATCCCCGGTTTCCGTGGTGCTAAGCATAAGCCAGTACCCAATTTCAGCTGTGTGGTCTGGGGTTTGAACCAGCAACCTTTCAGTTACTGGCCTAATGCCCATAACCACTGAGCCATGTGTTCCATCAACTTACAATATGACGAAATTAAATCCCAACAAAAATTTGTTGTTCAAAGACAAAATCTAAGCTAACTAATATCTATGCTTCTATTGTACACACACAACTTTATTTTGCATCCTTTTCATATTTTTTTCCTGAATATGAGTACAATATGAACACGTATCTCTGATGATTGGTACATTTTTCTGTATATTTGTTTTAAGTTTGATTTGAGCCAATAAACTGAACTTGAACTTTACAATGTGCCTGTACAGTAATTATAATTCAGGAGTATTAGAGAACAGGAGATGACAGTCCTTGGCGGCTGTGCTAATGGGATACAGATCTCACTGATCTAAGAACAATGTGTGAGGTAAATCTAAGGTGATCAAAAATGATGATGTGCTTAGACTCCTTCATAAAAGATTACATGTGTCAGTTGTAGCATAAATCAATATTTGCTAATACAGAGCACACACACTGATCAGTACAGTATATTAACACATGCTGTCCCATCCAAAATATTAATAAATACAATACAACCTGACCATCAAAGTGGTTGTAGAATACGAATGCAGTTTGAAAGTTATGTCAGACAAACCTCAATATTTGGACACTAATTTAACTTTATTAAAAGTAAAAAACTACCAATACATATCTGTTCATTAGTATTTCCTTAACCCTTAGAATTTTAATTGTAAATGTACGGACCAATTTCTACCAAAGCCGTGGAATATGTCACCCGGTTAACAGGTGTGTGTCTGTCAGTCAATATATCAGGACTTGATAGCTCATTAGCACAGTACATAGGGGCCCTGGCCCCTGGGTTCAAGTCAAATTTGAAACTATTCACAACTGTTTACATACATGTAGTGAACAGAGATGATACGTTGTGCGACTGGTATTTAGAGAATTTTTTTTTTTCGAAGACTTATTATTGTAAAGTGTTGATTTCCTGTTCAGTACTAACACGCAGGAAAACTATCTAATACATTGTAAAAAATGTTATAAATATTAATATGGCATATATATGTTTGTTTATTCAGTTTCGATCTGAGTTTCCTTCAAATTTTTATATTAACTTTGTTATTGTATAAGATTTCCTCCCAGTAAAATCAACATGAGAGGAAAACAAAAAATTTTATGACAGACATCATTAACATATATATAATTATATATATATGTAAATGATGTTTGATGTAAAAAATTTTGTTTTCTTCTCATGTTTTCATGATATACATGTATAGCGTACATATCGGGCTGGGCCTATAGGATTTCATTTTAATTAATATCAATTTAGTTAAGTTTCACAGTTTTCAGTGGTGACACTTTCATCGTCATTTTTACACAAAAATTTCAACTTGAAATTTATACACCGTAAACAGTGTAATGTGATCATCAAGGGTAGGACTGAACACATTACTGTATCATGTTTCATCACTTGCATCTCATCCCATCTGTTAGGGCTAAAATACTTCCTTAAATGGACACATGTTCGATAAAAAATGTTTTAAAACCTGCTCTAGTCTAGAGAATGTGAACTCTTCTCCTCTGATACTATGGCATCAGACTGAACAAGAGTAATTGTTTAAAAGCTCTAAAAGTAAACAAGTGAAAGTGAAAGTTTATCTGTTTATCGGGTAACCTTGTAAAGTTCTTGCTACTTATTCAAAACAATGATCGAGAAGACAGAGTATGTAAAAAAAAAGTATACATTAACATTTGCCTCGTTAATTTGTGAGCAATACTTACATATACTTGAAGTCCGCTGGTTTTCACGGATTGGGCGAAGGGGACGGTCTACATTACCCGCCATACTTGTTTATCCATTCGGAAATTCTCCAGTCGTGGGTTCCGAAGGGAAAGTAGTCCTATTGGTATATTCATGCGCTACTTGATAAATAACTTTGTTGAATTATGTGAACATCTGTTTATATTGTTCCAAATTTGAAATTAACTCTCTCAACATGATATTTTGATATATAATTTAAAAGAATACTTATAATCATGAATTGAAACATAAGAATATATATAAGATACATGGAACTATCTGTTGCTAGTGTAAGACATGTCAACAAATTAAATGTGATAAGGTTAAATCAAGATGGCAGAGTCCGTTTAGAGTAACTGACACAACATTGTATGTAATTTTTAAAGAAAGGAAAAACAATGGCGACGGGACAAGTGTCGCGTGTAATTACGGAGGCCATTCCAACTGAGCCTACCCTTAAATTACATATGCCACACCCGCCTAACAGTAAGTTTGGTGTTCCTCCAAACAAAATTCGCAATAAATTGCGATTGGATCCATCAAGAGCATTAGAGCCAACAAGAAAAAAGATTTCTACGATCGAGGCCCAGCGTGTGATGTCAGTGTTTGAGGATACGATTTGTAAAGCTGAAATTGTTTCAATCCTTCCATTCATTTTAGAGAATAGAGAGAGGTTTCGAGTAAGCCTTGGAGCTGAACTCTCTTTGTTATTGGATATTCATAAAAACACTGTGGAAAGCTATGAAGAAATCAAACAGCAGCTCGATATTCAGATGCGCCAGAGACGCATCAGAACAGCTAGCACAGAGAAGAGTGAAGGTTTTGAGGATGAGGGAATGGGAGAGTATGGGGCCAGCACAGAGAGTCCTATGCCTGAGGCAGAACAAATGGGTGGGTCACGGAGGAGCAGTGTAGCTAGTGCAAGGTCCGTCCGATCGGCCCAGTCTGTGGAGAGCTATGACAGCCAGACAGAGAGGACCATGAGAAGTCTCAGTCTGGTAGCACAGCAGCTGAGCAGCTCCTGTAAAAATATCCTTAGGGCATTCTTGACCAATCCCAATGCCCTGAGCATGATCAAAAACCAGGCAAGGCGAGCAGAGCCTTGCAGTATGTTTCTGAAGGATATGTCTGACCTCAGGGACATTTTGCTGAACAAGCTGTTGACCACCCCAGAGGAAGAGAAGGAGAGAATGCAGTACATTCAGGAGGTTTCCAAGAGGGAGAGACAGAACGCCACAGTGATTGAGGACCTGGAGCAGAAACTCAAGGCGGCCATGGATGATAAAGATGAAGAAGTATTTCATTTATTCAGCTTCTGATAATTAATTTCTTGATGTATATTATTGAAAAAAAGTAGAGTTCTTATTCGTAATTAAGAATTATTTAAACTTTATATAAAAATTTTACAATGTACAATAATATGCAAATGTTATCTCCACTGCTTGATAATTATTTATGAAATTAGAAACATCTTTGACTGACACACAAATTTTTTTAAATCTTATAGAATATCAAAGAGAAAGTCCTCATCTATGAATTGTCATATGTTACACTCTTTTAACAGATCAAGAAGAAGAATTCCATAATCAGAAAGCTCCAGGCAGATCTGCGTCAGATTGAGAAGTTTTCAGACGAGAACAATAAAAGAGTGACCAATGAGGCGGAAAAACAGGAACAAGCGGATCTAAAGAACAGCGAGGGCAAGAAACAGCGCCTGATGACGGAGCTGAACCAGCTCAAAACGCAGCTGCAGAACGCGGTGATGGAACACAGGGAAAACGAGCAGGAACTCAGAAGAGTACGTCTTGTTACCGGTGTAGTGTAGTAGTCACCTCCCCCAGAGTTCACCCCCTGAAACCAGCACAGGAAATATCCCTCTCCATAGATATAGATAATTGATCAAACTTACATTGATGCCTTAGAATTTTTGATCTCTCTCTTTTATATCAATATTTTTTACGGTTAGCTTTACATGCGTTTCATATTGATTGTAATTTTTAAGTATTTTATGTAAAGTTAATTTTTTTAAATCTTGAACCAACCCCTCCAGAATATTTTATGTGCTGGTTTTGAAATCTACCCTAGAATGCACTGAGTGTAAAAACTCCTCTGGTACAAGGATGACATATTCCATTTGTTTCATAATTCTTGTTTCAAAATCAAAACATCTTTTCATTTATATCAGCATTATATTACCGATAATTCAGAAATTTATTTTCATTTTCCAGCTTTGCTTTTATCAATTCCTTCAGTCAAAATTTAAATCTATGAATATCACTTTTTGGTCACAAGTTTTGATTCAGAAATTGATGATTTTTCCAAAGAAGTTTGACCCCTCCGTCTATGCCATCCTTGTACCCGTGTAAGTTTGCACTCTGGATAACTTGGTAGCACTTCCTCTGTAGATGTTGTACTCCTAGCATGCACTATCCTCTGGTAGATTTGTCCTCACAATCTCTCCTACATAGATCACATATACCAGTAGATATGTAGATATACTAGTAGTACCTATTATATCTTTGTAGTTCTTAAATAAAAAGTTGTCTAGATTACATTTAGAAACTCTTGTAGATTTAAAAAACAAAACCAGATTTTTATTTTCACATTTATGAATTTTTTTTCACTCTTATATCTTCTTTCTTGAATTTGTTAGGTTGGTTTTTTTTTTTTATTTCTAACAAAAGTAGAAACATGAACTAGAAACAATCTGTCAGCATTATGAAGATTAACATGATTAAAGGTCATAATATAACATTTCAAATGAATTAGGCCATAAAAATTGAACTCTTGGTTTTAATTAGCCAATATTTTCAAAAACAGATGCGGTCGGGTTGTGATAATTTTTTTTTTTTTCATTACAAAAAAAAGATGAAATATTTTTTTCTTTTATTTTAATAATGCGCAATTCTTATTAAAATCCAGAAATTAAAAGCAATGTTTTAAAGCAAAAAAATAGTTACCTTACAATGAATGTATCTATCTTATCAGATTAATTAGCTAAAACTAAATAAAATAAAGAAGTCATCATGTTCTTTAAGAAACACCACAACTACAAGGCTTGAGAAAGCCACGTGTTTAAGCATAATGGGATATTTAGTATAGTACAAGCTGCAGAACCTCTCCTTCTGTATACATTTGTAGGTACCGTAAATGACTTTCTTCTTCATACCAAAACTAAAATCATTGCTGTCGCGATCATAACTTGAACGTCTTCTAACTAGAGTTGGCGGCCATTTTCAAATGTAATAGTTAAATCCGAATTATCACGATGATTGCAATTCTGTTATTTAATGAAGTCAAGCGTTTTACTGACTTGAGTATCTAAAACAAGTTCATAAATTTATCCGAATTTTTTTTTATAGATTTTCAAGTGCACATGCGAAATTTTAATTTTGTTCATTTAGTGATAAAAATAGGCAATGTACAATGTTAAATTAGATGTGAGCAGATATTTGAACCAATTTTTTTTTTGTTGGCTTAGGAATTTCTTAAACTATTATTGGTAAATTTATTTTGAGTCAGTTTTTAAAGTAATAGTCAATTATTAAGTTAGGGTACATGCAATAAATTACATGTATATTGCTTTTTTGAGACGTATTTTCAAAGCAGATTGAACAAATTTCCAAGGGGAATAATGTATCATTATATACCAGGTATATAAAACTATAAGGGGGGTCTATAGAGGATATCTGAACTAGATGTGTAAACTGGAGTACAACATTTATGACAGAGTAACCTCCCCTCTGAGGTGGCACTACATTAACACTCTGTGACAGGTCGGTAGTTTTCTAGTTCTGTGTTCCTTTGACCTGTGTCTGAAGGTCACTGAAGGTCACTGAAGGTCACTCTCTCTTGCACTGGATTATGTTTGTCTTTTGTGGTCACTCAAGTAAGCATGTTAACTTTCCTTTTCAAAATGCACAAGATTGAATAGAAAAGAATTACATAGAAGGTGACTTAACGTTATTTACTGAAACCCCTGCATTTGCTCATTGTGGACTAGAGGATATGATGTACATGTATAAGGGTTTTCATGATTTCATAAATAATCTTATCTAATGTTTCAATCAAGGTAAAAGCATTTGCAATAATGAAAAAAAAGTAACATTTTCCATTGAACCAGATTTTATCTCTTCTGAAGTGTTTTTATTAATCCAGTTAAGTAGTCACATCTTAGGATCTAGGAAACCCTGAATCTCAAAGTTCAATTAAAATAAAAAAGTCATTAAAAAGGTTTATTTGCATGCAAGAAGTTTTCTTAGGATCGCAAAAGCCTCGTCGACTTGAATATATCTTGTCACAACCTGTCTCTAAATGGCTGGTAATATATAATTTCCATATAATCCCATAATATGTTAACGGTGCTACTGTTGTAGCGAGCGCAGCAAGAATTACACGTACGTTGCATCATTGTCAACTTAATGTTATTTATTATCAACAAACGTCAAAGAATTTTTGTGAGAGAGAGAGATTATTTTTTTTGTACCTTTTTTTTTCAGGTTCATTATATATTGTTTAAAAATTTGTTTACCTTTGAATTCTAATTACATACGTTTTCCGTCCTCCCAATCCCTGTTTGTAGGAGTGTAATTTTCCATTTTCAAATTTAATGTTTGACTATATGCAATATATGCATAAATTTTTTAACTATTTATTTTTTCTCTTTATTCTTTTTTTTTTTAGTTCAAAATATCTTCTTTTTTTATTTCCTCCCTACTCATACTTTTGTACATGCATGCAAAATTGGCTTAAAATTGGATCGATATGACAGTAAAGTATAATGGCTCTTGCTAGTATATATATAATCTCTCTATCAAAAAAATAAATTTTAAAACCATATGTCAATAAGGCAGGTATTGCAGTCTATACTGAAATAGCTAGTACACACAATACAGATGTTTGATCCACCTCTAAATATATCATAGGAAATATTTGTTTACGTATCTTGACTCAATACGTAGGAATGGAAACATGTAAAAAAAATCTCTTGGATCTCACCAAAGCTTGTGCGATACTCAAAACATGTCTTTAAACCTCAAGGCACCATAAATTATGAGTTAAATGTTGGCCATTTTTGGCATAGCACCATGAAAACATTAGAGAGCATTATGGGATGTAGACAACAATTTTTTCTTGTTGAATCAGTAGGTTTAGCTCATTCTTTTTCCAGGGCACACTGGTTCTTTGAGCTCACTTAGCTCGCCCATGCTGCGTGCCAGCGAGCAGCATCTGCTATAATCAACAGCTTAATCCCAAAATTACAGTACCGATCAGACCCACCCTAACAGAAAGTAACCCCCAACGAAACCTTGTGTTTACTTTTGGGGTTTACTCTGGTTTTACTTGAGTGGACCAAGAGTAAATTCAAAGTAAACCCAGAGTGGACACAGAGAGAAAACCCCCATCAAAAGTATATCCCTGAAAGCAGGTGCTACATGTGTATTTGGAATATACAAGGGCAGAAATTACAGGCAGTAAGATGATAAGATACAAATGTAAAGGACGGGTCTGCTTCACACTTCAGTGTGAAAAGTGGACCTCAAAAGAAAACCCCGAGTAAATCCAAAGTAAATTCGAAGTGGATCATGAGTAAACCTCAAATGTACCCGGGGTTAAGTTGGGGTCTACACTTTTGTGTTAGAGTGGGTTTGATCGGTAGTGTAGTTGTCACAAATTTGTTTATCTTCAGAATAAAGTCATCACAAATAAAATTTGGTGAACGGTATATTGATTATACAAGGAGATGTAATATAGTCTGAAGTATTTTGAAATTCAAGTAATGTATTTACATATATCAAAGAGAGGTAACTTTATTTTAGTTATCACCCACACTTAGTCAGATATACAGTACCGATCAGACCCAACCTAACAGAAAGTAAACCCCAACTAAACCCTGGGTTTACTTTTGGTTGGGGTTTACTCTGTGTTTACTAGAGTGGACCAAGAGTAAACTTAAAGTATACCCAGAGTGTAAACAGAGAGTAAACCCCGACCAGAAGTAAACCTCTGAAAGCTGACGCTACATGTGTAATTGGAATATACAAGGGGCAGGAATTACAGTTAGTAAGATGGTAAGATTAAAGATTAAACTTAAATTCAGTGCATACAGTTGAACCCAAAGCAAATCCTGAGTAAACCAAAAGTAAACCCTGAGTAAACCAAAAGTAAACCCATGCAAGTCGACACAAATTTTGAAAAAGCAGACCCAGCTAAGCTAGAGATCTCGGGATTTAGTTGGGGTTTACTTTGGTGTTAGGTCGAGTCTGATCGGTACTGTAGCTTCTTGAGTTGGACACTGTTGCCATGGTGAACAAAGTTGCCCACAAGCCTTTTTGCTTTATCTACAAGTTTAGTCTTCTATAGAGAGCTAAAAATTTGGTAACCCAAGAGTTGAATAAGGTATTAAGTTACTAGCTAAATGTCTCCTTGTTTATATTCACTGTACATTCTTTTTGTCTGCTGTTCAGTAGAGGGTAGGAAGCTAGATTTCAAATTCTCCAATATAATTTCACTAAAAACTGTTCCTCATATTGTCCTATACTAATTAAGTCTGCAATCCCTAATAACCCTGAAATCTTCAAATTTAGATTTCATTAAGGAACTGTAATGTTTGGCCACTAATGCTCACAAACTTTGTCTCAAAATGTCTTAGTTCAGATTTTCAAATAGTCTTTGACATATAGCACTCTCTCTGCATCAGAGGAGAGCTAGGGACCCTTAATCAACGATTTTGACTGATTGGCTCAAATAACTGGTTATAAATGACAAATGTCCAGTGACTACCAAAGGATTGGGAAACCTTAAAAAATATAGAATCGTTATATTGTAATTTGATTTTGTTTTTTCCAGAAAAAATTCAGAGTTGAGTCACAAGTTGAGAACTGGATCCAGAAATATGATACAGACATGAATGAAAGACAGGTAGGCCTGACTGATAAAATAATGTTTAATGTTCCATATTGAACAGTCTAAGTTTAAGACTTTTTTTCTCTTTAATATTGAAGATAAAGTTTTCAATTGTGCTTGTCACAATCTAGACTACCGTATATGACAAAAACTGTTACATTGAAATAAAGTACTTTTGATTGTTACTTTTGTATCTCTTTTTATAGAAGTATGAGATTTCTGTGTTTAACAGAATAAAGTTTTTATCCTATTTATTAAATCAAAAATTTCTGTTTGCCAGAGTGAGTACGAGGAGATAGACCTGGTGTACACTGAGGAGAAGAAGCAGCTCCATGAGTTGGAGGAGCGGTTCAAGACGCTGGAGGCCGAGTACCAGCAGATCATGGAGGAGCGCCGCGTGGCAAGGGAGAAGCGAGAGGCGGCGGAGAGAGAGATGGCACTGATGGTGAAGGCCGCCACCACTATCCAGGCATTCTGGCGGTCCTTCAAAGTCCGCAAGGCGCTCAAGGCCCGCAAGAAGAAGGGTGGCGGCAAAAAGAAAAAGTAAAGCTTTGTGTGAGGTGGCTGTGTTGTCTGCGGGTTGGTGGGGCATGCTGAGTGACATCACTATATTTGTGACATCACTATATGTGTTTCATCACAATAGCATGCATTGTCTTTGTAATTAAATAACTAGCTATACCATCTGGTTGTTGAAATGTACTCACATTATATATGTAAACACAATAAATTGTCTGCTTTTGTTGAAGTGTGGTTTTTTTTTAACTTAGACTAAATTAAGCCAGATTTAGTTTGCTATTTACATGTGTAACATTTTGGTGTGGAATTCATGTGGACTAATTTCACCTCCATCATCAGACCTGAGGCACAGAATATTGTTTGTCACTTCTTCAGGAGTTCATCAGAGAGAATTTACAACCCATCAAATATGTATTGCCTCCACAATGTTTCTTTGTCAGTTCATCAAGTGTCCATCATGTTTGGTTTGCACATTATGATTATAATGTTTTATTTCTCAACAAATTCTTATTTTTATAAGAAAAATTCATTTTACCAGTAAAATTATATATCTGGTTATAATTCATGTGAACATTTTAAATGTTTATTTTCTATTGCTCTATTTACAACACATAAAGTATGTGGTTTGTTTTCACAGTTCAGCTTAAAGAATGAGGCTCACGGAGAGTAATGGTAGCCAGGTTCCTTCCCTGTATTACTGTTTATGAAATCTGGACGTGAAGATATAACATTGGTGAAAGTTCCTGTGTATACATTGTTTGATATACATGTTTACCCCCTGTTTTACAGTTGTGTAGTTGCTACTTCTAAGATAAATTCTTTTTACATTGTTTGTTATGAAGTCTTTTCTTTATTTTTGAATTATTGTCTGATAGTCAAGATAACCAATATCCACAATTTTCCCATGAAACAACCACTTAGTTTTCCAACGTATTCTTGTCAATTTATGAAAGAAGAATTTATAAATCACTAAATGCTTTAGAATTATTACTTTTTATCCATAATTGATAATTTTCAAAGTATACCATTACTGCGTATAGCATTATTTCTCACTCATGAAATAATTAACCTCTATCCGCTCGAAATTGAACCACCTGAGCCCTTCATCTTTGTACAGTAAAACATCACATAACATACTTTATATTTACATCACAGTACTAAGTATTATTTCCTCTATTTTTTACGGAAACATATAGTTAATTCATAGCTCTATAGAAACGGCCAGACTGAAATCTAGACGCCCCGTTTATCGATTGGTCGAAATCTATGTACGTACCTTTGTACATTAACAGTAATTTAGTGATTTTTACTAACTTTTCATAATCAATTTATTAATTAGTTTAAAGAAAGATGTTAATATAAATAATAAAATGCTTTCTTTGATGATTCATGCGGGTTATGAAGGTAGCAATAATTGCAGAAAAAAATTACATAACCCGGATTAGCGGGTTATGTATTTTTTCTGCAATGTCGCTACCTTCATATCCCGAATGAATCCTCAAAGAAAGCAAAATTGTTGAAGTCATTCTAGCCTTTTCAACAGTTTTTCAATCTCAGTTAATCATATGTAATGGTAAATTATGACGTCACACGGCGTAAGAATACACGATGTAATTGGTTTTGTGATGTACAGATATAAACAAGAGCTATGTATTTTATCTGAAGCGCTATAGTTACCTTCATACCCGTATGAATCACCAAAGAAAGCAACTGATACAGAGCTTACATTATTTGTTATGTAAAAAAGAAATTTAGCTTGTGTTACATTTAACAATTATTTAATGCCTGTATTGGCAGTTAAAAGACCGCACACCTGCATGTACGCAACTCATCAGGTACCAACGTGAACGCGGAGTGCCGCACATTTGCACCAACAACGCAACCAAACTCAAGCAGGGTTGACCACACACTTGCACCAACAACGCAACCTTAATGGCACTAACACGCTTTGAAAACAAAATATTGAGTTTCTGGTCAATATGAGAATTCTTTAACAACATAAAGATCTGATAAGCTGACATAAATATCTGACAAGTGGAGATAAATACCTGACAAGTGGACATAATTATCTGACAAGGTGAAGTGGACATCATTATCTGACAAGTGGAGATAAATATCTGACAAGTGGACATAATTATCTGACAAGTCGACATAATTATCTGACAAGTCGACATAATTATCTGACAAGTCGACATAATTATCCGACAAGATCTATGTCGCCATACGCAAGTATTCGACAATCATTTATTAGACAGGTCCATCATTTAAGTTTACCAAGCGCGATCATGAAATGATTAAATCATGATGATCTTGGGTTGATAATTTTTTCACCGGTTACAGAATCGGTTATAGGTTGGTCAAATGTAAAAAAAAAATGTTTTTAATTTAGACACGAAGCCTCGGGGGGGATGGGGGTATCTACATATAGAAAACTGAATGTTGAAGGAGTTGCCACCCATACCCCATTTTTTTTAGCTCACCTGAACCGAAGGTTCGTTCGTCCGTCTGTATGTATTAAACTTTTCACATTTTTACTTATCTAGAACCACTGGACCAAATTTAACCAAGTAAGCGTCCATATGGGGAGGTAATGCTAATTATTAATTTAAATATAAAATGGAGACCTTTTTTGAAAGTGAGATAATTATTAACCAGTGAAAATAGGATGCGTGTCTTAAAAATCTTCTCAAGAAACATTTACTTGTAGTGCCAATATTCTTGTGATGTTCGGGGAATAGCTCAGCAGATTTGTGGCTATGTGAGGTACTCACGTTCACAATACCTGAGGAATCAAAATCAAAATCCGTAGAAATTAATTAAAAGATGTCCGTAGAAATTAATTAAAAGATGTTTATTTCGATGAGCCGCAAGTTGGAAAGTGATTTCGTTCGAAATAAATCATTTACCTACGCGGTCACTCTACGGACTTGAAATTGACCAATCAGGTAACTCATTTTAAAAAGGTTAATGCCCAATTTCGGCAAAATTTCTTTGATGCTTGACACTGTTAGCTAAGCCAAAAAGTTGTTACATCAATTACCCGCATTTCTGCAAAGAAGACCTGTAACAAAGACAGGATTAACTTGAAGCCGAAACAAAATAAATAAGTTTATCTACGTGGAATACGCACAAATTTCTATTTCAAATAACAACATTTTTCAATTAATCGAACAGTGAAATATCATGAATTGCTGGTTCATGTAATACTTATAACTGTTACATTAAAAATTTAAAATTTATCAATTTAAACTTAACTATAAACTGTTATACGCGGGGGTGTTAAGGACCCAAACAAAAATTTTTCTTACGAAATCATATCAAAATCACTTAGAAATCATATCCAACTCACAAATTCATGATTTTGTTCTATGATTTAGACATGATCCATTAAATGAATCATACCCAAATCATAGGTGACAAATAAGGAAGTATGATCCTGATGTGGTTTGTTTCTTGGTTTTGAGTCTGCTATGATTTTCTTGTGATTCTGGTATGTGCTATTATCTTAGAAGGCAACAGAGCATGCGTTTGAAATGATTCGTTAATTGCCAGATAAACTGACCACTAAGAATTAAGATTTCTGCATAACAGGAAGTTGAGTTGCAAATTTTGAATGTTCATCTTGGAGCCTAAATGTGATGTACATGTCAGGAAAATTTGTTATTGTTGGGCATCTTGCTCTATCTTGGCATATTTATAAAGTGAATTTATGGAAGTATTTTGGGGGAATTTATTCTTATTCACTTGAGGTAAATAATATTTGATAAAGACTTATTTACAATACACTTTCAAGTGATTTATTAAGTGAAGCAAGAAACTAATGCATGGATGTACATGTATCATTAGTTCAGACCGGGAGCTACAGACCTGCAGCTAGGTTTTGAAATGCATACATAATATTTTAATTTGAACAATTCATGTAATAATTGCTAGAAGAGTTTAAAATAATAGTATGATTATCATCTAAATTGTGGAAGACTTTAATCCTGCGTTCTAATTCAGATTATATTGGCTTAACGATACAGTTCATGTGACATATATGTATACTATTTGTCATATTTGATAATTGACAATATATTTCAAATATTAAAAGCATATAGTTGTCTGTTGCAAAATATGAATTAAGTGGTCATTTTTTTCTTTAAGAAATTATTGTAAAATTGTCCTTTAACAGGTCATATAAGGACCATGGTTTTGATATGAGTTGTTAGTTACAACAGTTCATACCAGGACCATGGTTTTGATACGAGTTGTTAGTCACAACAGATCAATCCAGGACCATGGTTTTGATACGAGTTGTTAGTTACAACAGATCATACCAGGACCATGGTTTTGATATGAGTTTTTAGTTACAATAGATCATACCAGGACCATGGTTTTCTTGCAATTTGTTTAGTTTAATAGATCACCCGAGAATCATGATCCATTAACTCAATTGCATGTGAAATTTTCCTATACCGAAATCATCTCAAAACCATGATTTACACACAAGTCATTGATATGATCCCGTAGGCTATTTTTTCTGTTTGGGTCGAAGCATATGGATTCTGAGTTACATGTAATTTCGTGAAATCACAAATCTTAGTTATTATGTACATATTCAATTATCTAAGCAACGAAACATAGACCAAATGCAAATAAAAATACTGAAGTCAAATTTTTTTCAGAAATTAGTTTGTATTACGTAGTTTTACACATTGATGACGTCATGACTAAAAGTTGAATGTCGTGTGAATTTGATCGGAAAGCATTGTAAACATATTCCAAATATAACTAATCTAAGAACTCTAATAAAATATTGTAGTGTGATTTATTGAGAATGGAACATAAGAATACTGGGAGAGATAATAGTTTTATCAATCATTCGCTAAAAGGTATGTAAATTTGCTTTTATTTCTCGGCCAGGCTTTCCTCTGTCGTTGTTTACGATATAAAAATCCGACTAGAACAACACTACCCCGCATATGTTTTATATGTATCGTTAGTTTGATCAATGCTTAAATTGAAAAGTGCTGCTAGAATCCCATGTTGTGTGTTGTTTTGATGCAACTTGCCGTTTTCCGTACAAACTTTATTAAAGTTGGGAAGGTTATACGAGAACCGGATGAATAACTATTGAATTAAGAAAAACATAGGATTCTAGCAGCAGTTTTGATTAAACTGAGATGTTTTGCCTTCACTTGGTATGTTTATTTTATTTTGGAAACTGCGGGGTAGTGTTGTTCTATCTCATTTTATGTTAAGGAATAAACGTAAGCTATTTATAGTTGTCACGTGATAATGCACCAATGTGGCAGTAATGTACTACCCGATTTTATTGCACTGACATCTTTTTCAAAGGATAATACTAAGTTTTTGATCGTATTTAGAATAGTTATTTAATTTCACGATTTTGAATATAACAGTCAAAATAAGACGCTAAATTGCCCATATGCTTCCTTAACACCCCCGCGTATTACTATAAGCTTAAATTGATAAATTCTAAACTTTTAATGTATAACATTTACATCACATATAAAGAGAAGATTCTAAATTGTTTAATTCGTGACCCCTAACCAATAATGGGATCCCAAAATGGGTTTAAAGTTTAACTTAGAAATATTAAGGAAACTGTTTTCAAATCTTCTTCCCAAGAAATACAATTCTATTTATTTTTTCAGCGATGAAAGCTTATTTTTGAATGTCATCGGTACTATAACATACCAAAGCGTTGCAAACAAAATGAATACCGCGCTATAAGAGTATTTGTCTGCACAGTCTTGATGTGTTATAGGACCAAGGGCATCCCAAAATAGGCATTTAATGATTATTATTTTTATTCATATTGCTTTTTATTTGTACAAGGTATTTGTGAATAGTCGCTAAGCCAGTAAATACGCACTTTATAGTCAGGGATATGACTCAAAATATAATGCTAGAAACTTCATAGAGAAAAAAATCTTTTTTATTAATGAATATATACAATTCAACGTTTATTTTTCATGAGTACATACTAAATTGATAGCTAATATGTAAGTTTGAACCTTTCATTTAATATTACAATAATGGTTATTCAAAACGCGTAATGACGTTAATATTTGTGCTAATGGCCGTGAAGAGGCTAAGTGTTTTTACAGATATTTGAACGTCGCAGATTTCCAATGCAAACATAAGTGGAAATATTCACTAAATGTAAATTATATTTTATTGTGTATTAACATCCTCATACCTCCTTGTACTCAAAAAAAGATCACAATGACCTTTAATTCTTCATTTTGTATATTTTTATTTTGATATTTTTTATGTATAATTATGTATAGTTTATTTTAAATACAACTCTGTTATCTTTAATACGTTGTGGCCTATGATAATAAGTTTGGCCAGGTGATGCATTTTGGATCTTAAAATATGATGCCAAATAATTATGCTTCTTTTTATGTATTGTCAAATCTTGGAATATATGAGTTTTACACTACTTTTAAAGAGTTCCATATTTAAAAATCTCGAAGTAGAATGATACAAGAAGTGTTCCGGTGAGCGATGTGACCCATGGGCCGCTTGTTAGGGGAGCAAATAAAAACTGTAGTTAATTGATGTTATAGGTAATAAGAAATAGCAAAGCTCAGACAATATTCCACCACTAAGTATGATTCCCTCTATTCCGTACAGAAATTGATTGTACATTCGATCATAGCCCTTTAGAAACTGACAGGACTGAAATCTACCTACCGAGCTATCGATTGGTCGAAACCTACAGTGACCTACAATGTAAGAAAAATCACGGACTGCACGAAATAATCATGATGATGTCAGACTTAAGTTTCCATAGGTTTCTTTTATCTAATATACGGATGTTCACGATAACTTAGTTCGATTTTTTTTTTTACTTTTTGCGATAAAATTATTAATTTGTTTTAAAAAAAGATGTATATTAAAAATAAAAAGCATAATATAGAAAGTGATTTGTTTGTTGGTGTGATGATGTCTATTCTTTTTCTTCTAAGACTTTGGTTTAAGAAGTAGTAACCTTCAGATGACTGTGCTAATGAAAAATAAATACTGTTGATGCCTATCATTAGCTACAGTCCTCCTAGAGTGACTACTGGTATCTTAGCTACAGTCCTCCTGGAGTGACTATCGGTATCTTAGCTACAGTCCTCCTGGAGTGACTACTGGCATCTTAGCTACAGTCCTCCTGAAGTGACTACTGATATCTTAGCTACAGTCCTCCTGGAGTGACTACTGGTATCTTAGCTACAGTCCTCTTGGAGTGACTACTGGTATCTTAGCTACAGTCCTCGTGGAGTAACTACTGGCATCTTAGCTACAGTCCTCGTGGAGTGACTACTGGTATCTTAGCTACAGTCCTCGTGGAGTGACTACTGGCATCTTAGCTACAGTTCTCTTGGAGTGACTACTGGTATCTTAGCTACAGTCCTCTTGGAATGACTACTGGTATCTTAGCTACAGTCCTCTTGGAGTGACTACTGGTATCTTAGCTAAAGTCCTCTTGGGGTGACTACTGGTATTTTAGCTACAGTCCTCTTGGAGTGACTACTGGTATCTTCAAACTTAAAGAACACTTTTAGTTGTAAGTGTATACAATATCTGTTATCCAGGTCCAATCAAGGATGTACGGGGATTTACCCCGAGTTGTATTTCATACGCCCCGATGTCGCAGGCGACATAGAAAATAATGGGATTTATTGAGTATCAAGTATTGCAAAAAACTAGATCTGCTAAAGCAGGACTTGATTCAGTAAACAAAAAGTTTTCTTAACAGATTCTGCATATATATAGCTGTTACAGTAATGTATTGTCAAGAGAAATATTTTTTAAATAAGTATTAAGTAATATCATATAATATACATGTATATAAATCAAAATTTTCATTGTCCACATGGACCATGGACAAAGAAAATTGTGATATATTAATTATCAATATTCAGACAGATATCGGATGTTCTACCCTACATAACAGAAACTGTGATATCAATTCGATTTTAGACATTCAACATCCTTTCATGACAAAATCTTCATTAAAGTAAAATTAGTTGTACACAAAAGGTTTTATAACAACAAGTACAAAAACATGTACAATGTACCATATTCTGTAAATTTAAGACTAATGATAAATTAACATGTATAAAACCTGTTAGAACATGAGTCCTAACCGATCATCCCTATTTATACTGATCACAATCTCAGTCCAACGTTCTGACAGAAGAGATGATGTTGTGGACAACTGACAGCTGTCAGTTGCAGTAAATAGTCCTGTAATATCACTACACTACAGCGCTATCAAGAGGCCTTTGTTTTCTCCCACTGCTCTGGAGTTAAGGTTTTCATCTGGAATGCGTGGATGACCTTTAATTCTTCTTCTAAAACTTTATTTACAAGCCTACAAGAACAAAGATAAACTATTTTCATTTCTTACACAAAATGGTTTTGTCCTGTTACACTGGTATTTCATTAAAAACCAAAAAATCTGTCAACTTTTGAGAAGCCTTAATAAAAAGCCTTGGTGAATTTTTATGCCATTTGTTTTACACTTATTAATTTTCCACCTTTGTCATATTAATATTCTTCATTAAAAACCAAATTTATGTCAGTGAAGAGTTCCACCTGTGTCTCTGAAGAAGGGGAAGCCCCTCAAACTTGGAGGAGACAATGACGGTCTGAAACTTGGCACCACATCCATCTGACATGTCCACAACTTCCTACAAAGGATAAAAGTACTGAGAGTACTGAAGGATGAAGGCAAGCAAAATGTACATGCATGCATACTGTAAACATACTATATTTGGCAGAAATTAGTTTTTGAGCAAGTTGGTAGATTTGAATTAGCGTATTCCTGAATGTGACTATTCTTATACATATATGCTTGGCATATAGGGATGTACTTGATTTAGCAAAAGTTGCATTCTGCCAAAAGCGCTAAATAGAATACACAGCAAATGTAGTGTGTTAACAGTATTACAACATCTGAGTTATTTAAGAAAAACAGTCTATGATATTTGTTTCCATTGCATCTAGTCTTAATCATTTTGTGTATCCCCTCAGCATCTGGTGACATAAGACTCCACAGCTTTTCTGTCACCTTGAGGCAAATATTTTGGTATGTTGTCCTTTGGCAATTTTACGCAATGTAGTATGTGTGAAATAACAACTCTGAGAGATATAACACCTTATACAACCTCTAAGGCAAGAGAGACAACAAAAAGTTTGGGAGAGTCACGTCCAACGTATGGGGGATCATTTAAGAAGTTTTATCCTTTATTATAATGTTTCAACTGTCTATATTAAACCTAAAGCAACTCATATAATACTTTTTTTGTAAAAAAGCAAATCATGACCTCTCGATTACCTTCCATTTGAAATCTGTCCAGTAGTTTTGAAGTGTTTGAGACTACTAGATGCATAAAACACTTGGAAAAATGACCAACACAAATTTTGACTATTGATATCTTCCATGCAGTATTATTTTTTGGAAATAATTGCTATAAATACCAAAAAAAGCCATGACCTAAATTTCTCCCATATATGGAGTAGAGAAAATCATCTCATCCATAGACTGGATGTGACTACCCCATACTTTTTGATGACTCCACGACATTAGGGGTTGTACACAATTTACCGTTAATTTTACATTATCATCTCATCCCCCCTCCCCCCCCCCCCCCCCAAAAAAAAACCCGGTCAATTGTGGTTGTTTGGTAATACATAAAATACACATCGAAAACATGAAAAGGGAAGCTTTGTTATGTAATTCCACTAACCAAGTGTGTGATATCGCCGAGTTCCTGAGAGGATCTCAGCTTCTCTTCGATGTGCTCAGTGCTGGACATGTTTTCTTTGCTTTACGAATGAACTATAGCAAAACGAAAAATTCAATGAAATGTTATTCAGCAGGTTATTCAACGAGTCAAAGAGCTATAAAATGTTACATAATTATATTCTATCTTTATATTGACTAATCAATTCACATTTAATGTGAAATTGAATGACGATTTAATTGATTAAAAAATTAAAAGTAATTTTCGTTTTGAAAACTTTATCCTCTTAGTCTTGAATGTGACATGAGGCTACTTTCACTTTTACTGACATTTCTACATTTCGGTGGCTATGATTTTGTTTTAGCAAGGTCCAGTGACTGTTTAAAGTTATCAATTTTAGATCTAGTCACAAATAGCCAATGTCCGAGACATTTTGCTCCACAAAGTTTTCGTACATGGCGATTTGACCGTCATCAGGATCTAGCCACCTCCTTCCCGTTGGATCCTATTGCACAAAATTTTGTTCGACAAGTCCCGGGCTGTTTGTTCTCGGTCACCTATCCTATTCCACTGAAGTCAAAACTGCAGCTTGTTGCTTTTTCTAAGCCGGTTCTTAATGATATTCTTGGTCTGACTGATGCTGCAACCTCAGAAGTAGAGTTTGTGGAATTTGTGAGTGGCTCTCTCATTTTGCCTGGTTCTCTCCCTTTGTCACACAGGTATGGAGGGCACCAGTTCGGATACTGGTCGGGACAGTTGGGAGATGGGAGGGCGGTCACGCTGGGGAAGTTTGTCAGTCACCTAGGTGAAAGATGGGAGCTCCAACTGAAGGGGTCAGGACGAACACCGTACTCACGCCATGGAGACGGTCGAGCGGTGCTGAGGTCATCAGTTAGAGAGTTCTTGTGTAGTGAAGCAATGTTTCATCTCGGTATGTTTATGCTCCTGTATGCTTCTGTATGTTAATATACTGGAAATGCAAAAATAAATAGATTTTTGAAATGCTTGCATGTATGCTTCCAATGTTTGAGACATGTGTTAAGATTGAAGGCAAAAGTAAAATGTCTACCCCTATGGAAAAAATGAACAAAAAATATTGATTTGGTAGCTCTGTTTCAAACAGTAGTTATTTCTTTCTGACCAATTTTTCTTGTTATTGATATTCACATGCATCAAAATTTTATAATATCTTAATATATGTATCTTAAATGTAGGTATTCCAACCAGTCGAGCGGCAACACTTGTAGTGTCTGATGATCTAGTTGTGCGTGATCAGTTTTATAACGGTAATCTACGAACAGAGAGAGCTGCGGTTGTCCTTAGGTTGGCTCCTTCCTGGTTCCGAATTGGTTCATTAGAGATATTGGCGAAAAACAAGGAACTTGAGCTTCTCCAACAGCTTTTGGATTTTGTCATCAAGAATCATTTTCCTCAGGTTGATATTAAGGATAAGGACAGGTACTTAGCTCTGTACAGTACAATTGTGTCACAAACAGCTCAGCTAGTGGCCCAGTGGCAGAGTGTGGGATTTACCCATGGCGTCTGCAACACCGATAACTTCAGTCTTCTTTCTATCACCATTGACTATGGACCTTTTGGGTTTATGGACGAGTACAATCCTAGATTTGTTCCCAATACTTCGGATGATGAAGGAAGATACAGCTATGAAAACCAGCCAGATGTCGGTTACTTCAACTTGGAAAAACTTGGAGATGCTTTAAAACCAGTCCTGAAAAGATCTCAAGTGAAACAACTTCAGAACATTCTGAAAGGTTATGAGAGAATTTATAAAGACAAGTTCATGGAACTGTTTAGGAGAAAACTAGGCTTATTGACCATTGATGAAGATGATGAAAATTTAGCGGCTGTATTTTTAAAAATCATGGAGGACACAAAAGCAGATTTTACTATGTCTTTTCGTGAACTTGGAGAAATGGATCTGAGAGAAATATTAAATACGAAAGAAGTACCCAAGAAATACTGGGCACTGACTTCAATGGCAGACCATGAGTGGTTCTGGAATTGGGTAGATAAATATAAAATCAGGCTGAAGCAGGAAGGGATAGATGAGGCGACTCGACAGATACTGATGAATAAGACCAACCCCAGGTACATACTGAGGAACTGGATGGCTCAAGAGGCCATAGAGAGGGCTAACAGCAATGATTTCAGTGGGGTCCAGGAACTACTGAGGGTCCTGGAGCACCCCACAGACTGGGAACCAGAGGCTGAGTGGGCAGGGTATGCCTCACGACCCCCAGACTGGTCCAAATCTCTGAAAGTCAGCTGCTCCTCATGATTCTAGGAAGGAATGATTAATGGGGGGGGGGGGGGGGGGGGAGGCATTGGGTATACATGTTTTGTTTGCATTATTAAAGTCTTTGTTTTTTGTTTAACCTTTAAGTTATTTGTTTATTTGGTCAGCAATTTTGTAGCCTATCCCCTGTTTATTTCACTTAACTATATTATGTTGGGGGATGACAGGTACAGGTACTGTATGTGAGGCGCGGTTGCACAATTCATGGTCATTTTGCTACTGTACAATATATAGTATGCTCTGTTTCTTTAAGTGACCATTGTTTAAACTGTAAAGAAATATTTGAGTCGAAGGATAATCACAATCCTTAAAAATTTATAGAAAAGACAATTCAAGTCATTTATTCTCAAGAACCACTCAATTTATACACACGATACAATATCATATGGCACATGAGGTACACAAATACAAAATCAATATCATATTTAAATATAATTGGCAAGGGTATGAGCATGCAACTAAATTGTCAATCTACCGTAATTGGGGTTATAAGACTTGTTAAACAGCTTCGTGGAGGAGAGGTTTACTATAGTTTAGTTTTAATTAGATTGCTAAAATGTGCAAGTCAAAGTACCACTAATAAACAGGGTGGGATGCATAACGATGCATGCAAAAAGTAGGAATGAAATGGAATTTTGGAAATAAATTCATTGAATCTCTTATATTTTACAATCATGATGACTTGGTCGAACTTTGCCCCAACACTCCCACTCCTGAAATGATTTTATTAAAAAGAATCACAACAAAATTAATATATTGAAATAAACTAAGTCAACCTGTCCCCAGAGCTAGAACCGCAATACAGGGCGATGTGGTGTAGAATTGTTTTATAGAACATTTCTTCTATCCTCCCCAACCTCTTTCCCTTTAGATACGAGCATAGCCTGGTATTACGCTACGCTACAGTACAGTCGGCACTAGAAAACACCCTCGGACGATATATTCATGAACGAAAAGCTAGGTATACAAATCTAGAAAAACGGATACATTGTAGTTTAGGACATGTATAGATCGACATGGTGTCATTTTCCCACGAATCGATCTCTGCAGTTCTCTAGCACCCAGAAGTAAGGAGCGGGCAATGTGTGTTAAAGGTGGTGGGGGTGGGGGCTGTTAACACATTGCATTTTTTCCAATAGAAAAATATACTTTTTTGGGACGGTGTCCCTACTACTTACAATAGGCTTGTGCATCACATAAAAACGGTTTAGTATTTGAATATACATGTATTATAAAATACACGAAGATTATTTATATATAAGATATCGAATCGGATGATAAATATGTAAATACATCATAATACACAGCTGTCACACAATATGAATCAATAAACTGAAGTGATGGTCGATAAAAAGGAACGTTTAAGGTAAATCATATCATTGGCACGCGGAATAACTCTTGTATGGGTAGGGTACTGGCTGAGATAAAACCGTCATATTCCCTGATACCACAACCCAATATACCCAGCTATCAATAGCTATTTAATTATATATAAGAGCTTCTGGTATCAACCTATTAGTGAAATCTCTGAAGCATGCATTTCAAAAAGGTGAAGTCCCGAAGTATTTGACAAACATTTTTCAAATGTGTCTGTTTTTAAATTATATTAATTGATGATGTAAAGAAAACTCCTATTTAATCTTATGCATTTAATGTCTAGTGTAAGTGAAGTGTTGTAGATGCTTGACATTAAAATAGCAAGTTCATTTTTATTTGAATCTACGAAATACCAAATTAAATAATACGAAATCTTAATGGGTATCACAAAATCGATAAGTGATATTCTAAACGAACTGAGGTACATCTGTAAGTAGATCTAATATGTACATGTAAAAAAAATACTGTGTGTAAAAAGGATTGGTATGTAATGCAAAATAGACACATAGAACTTCATATAGAAATGGCATATATAGAAATAGCAGTAATGAGACCATGCGCAAACTTTGAGCAATGATTAGACCATGCAGACACAAACTTTAAACAGTATTAGGGCGTACATGTATTGCATCCGCACAAACTTTTAACAGTAATAAGACCATGCATGCTCAAAACTTTAAGCAGTAACTATAAACCATGGATGCTCAAACTTTGAAAAGTATTAGGAACTGGAGGTACTATGCACACACTTTTGCCAGTACATGTATACTATTACGCCTAGAACCGTTTTAATATGAGCTTGGACTTTAGGTGGGATGTTACTCTCTAGTTTGCTTATCAAAACAAGCCCTCAAACATTGACCTCCGTTCTTCTAATTCACTATGAGAACTTCATTAATATTAATATACTGTCAAAACCTTGCTCTGCTGTGTGAAACTGACGCTGTTTCAGTAAATATATACATCCTTGGATGAAGTCGGACAAGTGTCATTGTGTTCAATGTACGCATATCTATTAGCCAATGGCTGGACAGCTAACCATTAGTAGACCCCGCCTTTATCAAATCGGAGTTTATCACGGTCTGCCCAAAGTCCAAGCTATTGTTAAAACGGTTCTAATAATTTGCATAAACTTAAAGCTGTTAAAGTCATCTTTCCAATGCATGTGTTTCTGATCCGCACTGCTCCTCAGTGTAATATTTAGCTGAATAATTCACACAAACTTTAGGCTGTTGTAGTAGACAACGCACAATTAAACTTCGAGAACTGTAGTAAGACTACGCACAAACTATGAGCGATAGTTAGACTAATCAACAACTTTGAGCAGTCATATATTAGACCTCACAAAAACTTTAACTTTGAGCGGTGGTAAGACTACGCACAAAAATCTATAAAAAAAATGACAGTATATATATATATATATATATATATATATATATATATATATATATATATATATATATATATATATATATATATATATATATATATATATATATATATATATATATATATAACCTCTAGAGGCCGTGTGCATCTTATATCTTAATTAAAACCTAATTTTCCGCTTTGGGAATGATCTCAATATTTAACCTGTAAAATTAAGAAAAAACTTGATTAAATTTTATTCATCAAAGCATTGTCTCCCTCACTCACAGTCTGGGTCTTAGAAGAATCGAGGAAAAAATATCTAAACACGAAATATTGGAAAAGACCAAATGTTTTAATTAAGGTTCTCTGAACTCATAACCAATAAAAAGAAAATTGTGAGTCTTTATTTCATATACTTTCTTGCTGTCTGTTTCCCTTAGTGTTTGGGTTTGGGTGGGGATGGTTAGTTGCATGCTTCGTACCTTACTCCATTGTTTTCTTCTTCACTTCGTTCCCTTACGTTTTCTTTTATACACTTTTGGGAAAAATTGTAGTAATTAAAAGAAAAAAATGTGTTTCAAAAATAAGGCGGTGAATAGCAGCACTCCCTCTTAAAATTCATTTAAAAACGATACCTTTACATTTTGAATACAAAGTAATTTCATCCACATATGGATATCTGAAAATGGCTAATAACTTTAACACTATCGCCTATCTCGGAGGGGCGTTTATGTATGTGTACATACTCCAGGCGCCCGTGATCAAACGTTGCAAAAGATATAAGGGTATACATTATATAGATGTCACTGTGATCCATACAGGTACACTGTCAATCAAAAGATAAAGCTGTCAATCAGACACAGAGTGGCTTTACTTGTTACAGATATAAATTCTGGTTCCTTCATAAAAATTCCCATGTTTGACATGTACGTGTTCTATGTAATTACCATTATTCAATGGGAACACTTTTGTTTGTTTGTTTTTTTAAATATTTATTATATTTTTTTTATTTATCTATATTTACTTATGTATGTATATATTCAATCAATAATATTCAATCAATATAATTACCGTGTATCTATTCCCCTTTATTTAAAAGTACAATCAATCCTATAATATTGAACCCCGACAGGTCGCTCTCTCCATGACATTTATTTATTATTTAACAAATAAATTATAACCATGTATTCATTCCATTTTATTTATTGAAAAGTACAATCAATCCCTGACAGGTCGCTGTCTCCACTATCAGGTAAAGAGGGTGTAGGCGATAACATTAAAACAACAGATGATAACAGACACACAACAACCCACAATTCACGCTCTCTGGATCAACAGCCACTTGACCCGGCTTGACTTTGAGGTTTTTGGAGATTTAGATGTAATTTATTACCCATTAGAAAACCACTTTTACTTCGACCTGTGTCGCAGCACCTTGCATAAACTGCACGGACAAACAGAATACTGAGTCAGAAGTACATGTTGTAAATCTGGTGGAGTATAGACAACACGAAAGAGGAAATTGTGTAAACAGTTCACAAAGAAACCAAGTATGAGGAAAATTGCTCTTATAGATTCATGTATTATCCTACATATTTACTGTATTTTTCAGTTGTAAAGTACTAATGTAGTGTACAGTGTCAACTGGGGGATGAGCTTGGATGGAAGAAGAATGTCTACAAATTATACATGTACTTTTATCCTTGTTGTGCCAACCTTCAGTGGGTCCATGGTTATATAAGAACTAATAAACTATATTTTCTTCTATATTGTATTCCATATACTATAGCCAATCTTCCCGTGTATGGTACATACAGTATGTTTGTACAACATACAATAGACTATTTCCCTGTACACTGTTAATACTTCTGTTGTATTTCGTTCTGTACAATAAACACACCTTCTTTTCTCAAAAGGTTTAAATAAAACGACTGACAAACAAATGTTTCTGTTTGACTTAGGTTTCCTTCTTTGAGTTAATTCAATTCTTTACCTCGACTGACAAAGTCCAGAAGATAAATGACACTAATTACTTGTTCTTTATTGAATTGCCACTGCCTTATAGACACCTTGACCCGAGACTGTGGAATTCGGAGAGAGATCTGAGGTATGCGCTATTACAACACACGCTATATGCTGCAGGGCCGGTCTCTTACAGGGACAAAGTCACTCAGGTGTGACCACAGGTAGGACGCGCTTCAATACTCTAACGGTCGTGGGATATTATTCATAGCTAGGATTTGTCATCGTTTTTGAATTACACAGGAAGGGAGTATGTGATGTTGTGAATTTTCGAATTTCGAAGTACTGTAAGTGAATATTAAAGGATTGATAGAATATACCTGTGAGGTGTACGATTTGTGGACAAATCCAGGTAGGATCTACCTGGTTATCGATTCCTAATTAATACTGGATCACCGTACCACAATATAAACACATTCAAAATGGCGGAGTCGGTACGGTTTTCAAAAACAGCCAGTGTTGTGAGTTTTGTGATCTTACTTTTTCACGTTGTGACATCGTCCACAAACACACCAGTAATAGTCCCAGCAGACGCCGGGGTGGGGTACAGTATTTTAAAACTTGATTGTGATAACTCTGACCTACAGTTAAGAACCAAAGATGTGTTTGGGGATTTTTATGAGAATTTTGTGATGACGGAGTCCGGTGATTTGGTCCTCAGAAGACCGGTCTCTCCCCTGGGGGGACAGAGCTATCAGCTGACCGTTCTATCCCACAGGAACTGTTATGATAACGTCCCCAAGAAACGGACGTTCGACATCCGAATTAGGAGCACGTCCGAGGTGTTCCCTCAGAGACTGTACACAGGGTACTCCGGGACCACCGATATCCTGGGCTCACTGGTCACTCACCTGTCTAACATACAGGTGAGACCAGAACCCCAGCAGGAATTTGTTTTACAGGGGTTTTATTCCGACTATTTTACCATTCTGCCCTCAGACTTTAATGATCAAATCAGGGTTGTTCTTAACAAAGAATTCCCCACAGACTTCCCTAAACGTGCTTTTTATTTTACCCTTTTATCCAAAGTTGGGGATGATGTTCGAGGCCACACCGGCATCGAGATTTTGCGAGTGGAAAACCCTCACCAAAAACAAACACAATCTCGATCAGTGTCAAACAATAACCCGGGGTCACCTCGCCTTACTGCCACATTTGATCAGGATCTGTCAAACAGCGCCAGTTCTCACGCTTTACGTTTGCGACGTCAAGCCTCCGCCACGACCAGCCAGCAGACGGTGGAGGTCTACGAGGACACCAAGGGGGGAGCGGAACTCTTCTCCGTGGACAGGAGCCAGGTGGCCGGGGACAACATCCGGTTTGAGATTCGCTCATCAGAACCAGAAGACGTTTTCTCTATTGACGTGGACACCGGGAAAGTGAGCCTAAAATCCAACGCGAAGCTGGACTATGATTACGGCGGCGTTCAACAGTACGTCATTACTGTTGACGTCAAACGTCAGGATGACGGGACAGGTACATAACGTCATTCAACCATTTATATACGTAGCTTAGTCTAGGTATCCACAGTTCAATCTTCAAACAACACAAACATGCACTTGATACAATCTCTTTTTTTTAAAAGGCAAATGAATGCAAAGAAATCTATAAGAAAGCTATGAAGCATGCATCTAAATTAGCAATATGAATTACGTAATCGCTTCTCAGTATCCCATTCCCTTTTATATTGTGCAAACAAAATGACAAAAACGATGGCTCATTCGCTTTGAATTTAAATTCAAATGTATTATATTTGAGTAAAATGGAACCCTTTTCATATTTCTGGTAAAGTGTCCTTAAAAATACAAAATGAAATAGATGGGTCCTTGCAGTTGTTTGGTCTTTCTCGCGATCTGATTGTGACCCTGTAAGCCGTGGAACCGGAAACTGGTGTTTAAATGTCCCAGGACGGTTCTAAATCCCCCATGACAATTGTGAAATAAGATTACAAGACAATAGATCAAGGGTACGTCCTGTGTTAAATCTGTCTGTTTTGTTGTAGTTTTGGTTAAGCTACACATTAGACTGTGTGTGTATTCATCGACTTGTAAATGTTATATGTTGATAATCTTGGAATTTTAACTAGCGTGGGTTGGGCCTAAACATTATGTCATTTTTATATATAATGAAAACAACTTCATTGTTCACATTGATATAATGGTACAAGAGAAATGACAAACAATATCTTTGGTATTAAATGACCTCTATTTCTGGCCTATTGTAGCCGGGCCGATCTGGACAGGTGTGTATGTCTGTCTGTATAGTTCTACCCTCTACGGCATCCTGCATGTGTTAATAGCACCCGTAAACATTTTCCTTGATTTTAAGGATTTTAAACAATTTACTAGTTGTTGTTATAGCGTCCTTTTTATTTCGTTTTTTTTTTCTTTTGGTGAACTGAGTTCCCCATTCTTTCGTTATGTACATTGTACGCCTGTACCTGGGACACGTTTGATCTCCTGGAAACACTTGTTTTCTGGGGGACATACATCGGCCGCTGTCTGTGTCCTGATGCCTGGTGGGGGGAGGTCAAGATCCGTGATAACACTATCTACTATCTTCTATCTACTAATCACTGACCACTCGTAAATTCCTGCCCCTCGTACTGAGGGCTTATTGTTGTCTGTATCTCTGTTCGCATCTGTAAGCATGACATTCGTTATCCGCCAATATCATTTTAATGTTGTTTGGTTATTTTAACAAAAGACAGATTAAACAAGACTTTATTGATTATTATGAGCGCATGCTGGTCTCGGAGACTGGGAATGACATCGTGAGTTTAATCAGATACTCTCTCGGAGTTGTAAGTCCGCTGGACGTGACTCACGCGGATTTATGTGAGAGAGTAAACATTGACTGAAAGGCCATTCAGAGATTTACCCCGTCACTTAGTCCAAATATTTGAGCAGGTTACACCTTTGCGTGAAGCACTGTATCCCCCAAGTCATCGGAGGAAGCAGAGAATGCTTGTACTATCGGAACGCGGTCATTGAATTATTCAAGTCGAACTGACACCTCCAACAAAGCTCGAATTTCCAGCATCTGACGGTGAAAAATCGAACGAAAACGAAATTTTAAACTGAAAATCGAACTTGATATTTTTATGAAATTACAATCGGGGATTATGTTTGGTAAATATTGTAGCTTTACACAAAGGCCCCATTAATCTTATTAGTTGGTCTGGAAGTCTTACTAAGCGTACGTTCATAGCACGGTATTGTGTATCTCTCACCTTGATCAACACGTGCGCTTTTACCTGCAGAGTTTAAGACCCCAAATTTATTTATTGTGTCCTGATATTCCATCTAAAATCATTCATTTTCATCTTAAATTGCAATATAAGGACAGCGATTAACTATTAAGAGGCGTAATGATAGAATGAACAGTAATAATACAAATTGATCGCATGAATCATCGCCAATTGATGCGTTTTACCTTGTACAAGGTGTACAAAAAAATTTGCTATTCTGTCCCATCTATTTTGTTTTCTTTGAGAAAACAATTTGAAATATATTTGCTATATACTAGGGTCTTTTGGAGTTAAAATTTCAGTAACATATATATAACCCCAGATTTTGTTAAGTGTCAATTCGGTGATCGTGAACATATTTTCATGCACCGTGAAAATATTTAAGTCTTCAATGTTTAAATATAGACAGCAATGCGTCCTACGTAATCATACACACATTCCAACAGTTGTTACTTCGTCTTGGTTCATCACGCATACTTCTTCTTCCAATGAAGTGCAGGACTCCTTGGAGTATCATCGCACTACTTAGAGCCGACATAAATTCTGTTGTGTTTCTATATTATTTAGTTAACTTTTCAATAACTTACACGTATATTTATATACGAATATGCCTCTCTTAACCGGCCATTTTCTCAATCTGTTTCGTTTGTTGGTGTCTTGTCTTTTTTTTTTTTTTTTTGTTTGGTGCGTATTTTTATTATTCTGTAACTATATTAGATGACTCATAATAGATCAAAATGTAAAGGAAATAAAGAAATTTTAAAAGAACTATGACACATAGCTTAAATTTTATCCGTGTGTTAGTCCACCAAATTGATTTTTAGTACTTCTTATTTTCTCGTTAAGATTTTTATTCGTTGTTATTAATTATTGATTTCAACATTTGATTTAACGTTCAACATAAAGCTTTTTCAGTGAATGATAAATGGTCCGCGAATCGTCCAATACAATTTAATTGTATATCAACCAATGTATGGTTATATACAATTCTAAGTTCATTCATTTGTCGACAAAATCAAAGTTATTGCACTTAAATTGCACATGTATCATTATGCAACAATCTTTTATGAAAGGATCCTTTGTTTATTTAAAAAAAAAATTTTTTTACAAGAATAACTGTGATAAAAACATCCTATTGCTAGGTTTCTGGGTTATATATATATGATTCGATTTCATTTTGACTCCTTAATAAAAGAAATCGGGATCGGCATACAAAATAGTTTGCCCCATCATCCCATCTGCTAATTTGGTTTGATTGGGTGCTTTTTGATTGTGAATACATTTCTAAAGGCACGTCTATTGCGCTTAAAAAGATAACACTCTCTATTTGTATTTTTCTTGCTTTTCCATACAGTCCTTCACGTGGTCCAGATAACGGCGAACATCCTTGACAGGAATGACGAACCCCCGCGATTTATCACTAAACCTGTCCCTTATCTGGCTGTGGTGGCATCCAATGCTCAGGCGGGAGTGTCCGTGTTCAGGATCGAGGCTGAGGACGTGGATGGGGGCCCAGGGGCTGTCAAGTACTACAAAGAGAACGGTAGGTACTGGTGTAGAAGGCACGTAGCATCGGAGGGGGTGGGGTGGGTGGGCCGGGGGGGGGGGGGGTAGGCAAGGAATTGAACAGAGAAATTGAAAGCAATACTTCCTGATATGATAAAGTACTATGTAGACACTAAATAATAGTATGTACTGTAGGCTGAAGAAAAAATTACATACTGGTTTAAGATGTAGTGTACAGTAAAGCCTCATTTATCCTGACATTAGCATTTATTTATGTTTAATCCTTATTCATCAGTTATTGATGTTTAATCAGATATTGCTCTCAGAGTGAAAATGTACAGCTTACTGAGTTGACATTTGGATGCCCCATTTTACTACTTCCAATAGTATATATTTTTTACTATGTGCAGTAACCAGTATTGTGATTTTTGTTGTAGTGGGAAGTAGCCCGTATTTTGAGGTGGACAGAGACACGGGTGAGATTCGGACAACGGAGGCCATTACTAGCGGATTGGACTACGTCATTAAAGTATATGCCCTAGATTCCAAGGCAACGGTCCAACAGAAGACCGGCCCCGTCGATATCAATATTCGCCGTGGACAGCGACCTCCACAGTTCTACTCCTCATCCTATGTAGCGTCCGTCGAAGAGTCCAACCAAGCAGATCAAACGTAAGTCTTCATTGGCTCTAGCCTATTGTAGTACTTTATATTGTCACACCTGTAAAACACTCTTCTTACTTGTTTAATAACTTAGAGTACTTGTAAATTTTAATTTTTAATGTCTTTATTTTGATCTTGATTATTGTTTCAATATTGTTACGTTTGTGCGAAGATTTGTTACATATTTCTTTTGTTTTGTTAGAGTAATGCTGATATTAATTTTGTATTTTCTTGTTTCAATTTTCGAATATTTAAAGATTTGGTTGCAAGACTAAATCTATGGCTTACTTTTCTTATGATTTGTACTTGCTGTATTTTCATGATCTGATTCTGTATGGACGACTCTTTCTCTCTTGCCTTACAGTGTTACAGAGAACAGGTATCATTGCTAGCTTGTCCTCTTGTTTCAGATTCTGTCCAATCATAACCCATGAGAGTGTGTGAACTACCTTAAACTTAACTCTGTACTACATAGCTACCTCCCCCTACCTTATATTCACTTTCTATATAAAAATCCCCCAATGATATTTCCAGTCTTCATATAGAAAATGAAGACTGGAAATAGAAAAACTAGAAAACTGGACATCTACACAGTTCCTACCCTCAGTAGTTTTGTATAACCATGTACAAATATATAACAGTTTTACTAGTACATGTATTATACTGTTGATGTCAGATTGCATTAGACAAAAAATGCATGCAGGAAATTAAAGTTTAGTGAAAGATTAGATGATGTAGCTTCTCCAACAAAGGACTGACTCAAGTAGATCCTAAACGATAATTATATTCCACCATATTATTGAAAAAAGAATTAGATTCCACAGTAACTTGTACCAGGATATTTTTTCATGTATTCCAGACAAAGTGTATTGCTGTGTTGATATGACATAACATTATGACATATACTGTACATATCTGTGGGTTTTTCTAGGTGTTGCAAATTTTGCCCAATGTGAAGTACCGCTACATCTAACCTTTAAATTTGTGTCAGTTTTTATTGTGCACAACTACCAACATAATTTGTGCATGTTTATTTTTCATACAATATTTAAGGGATTATGAAAATATTGAAAAAGATGACAGCTTAATAACAGGATATACAATATATTACTTATATATAATTAGTGTATTAATGTATATATATATATATATTTATACGATGTAACTGATAAAATATTATATAGATATTATAACATATATCAGTAGCGGAAATTGAACATGACGTAGTCTTCCTCTAATGTTTATATCTATATAGTGACTACATTCAGAAGTTTTTAAGATAAATGTGCAGATTTTCAGACAGTATGGTAATACATAGCTAATAGAGAGTCAATAGTTGAATGTAATAAGTAATGAATGGGACACAGAGAAGTGAAGGATTAATCAGTTATAAAGTTAACACCTCTCTAGCATTTTAATAAAGACCATCAGACTCAGACAGATTAACTTAACAATAGGCAAAATAGAATAAGTTCCTCGTATTTATGCACTGACTGAACTATAAAGCGTGACCAATGGTATGTTTACAAGACTGTTAAATCACATAAAGCACGTTTTATTCATAAGACAAAAGAATTCTTAGACTTGAAGAAAAGATCAGAGAGTTGTTAATTGTAGAGATATTTCTCCTTGGCTTCACCAGGTATTACCTGTACAGGTGATTAGTCAGGTGAATCTGTGAGTTACCTGACACTTCCTGTAGGCTGGCTTTGATGACATAACCCTCTACTGAATGATGTCAGGTCACCAACAGAAATCGTAGCCAGCCCCTTAGTTTTATGTTTTTGTTTCCTTTCAAACACCCCTGTCCCAGCTTTTCTGAGTATTTCAGCAATAAGACTATTTGTTTACTTTTAAACACGTCACCCCTGTCTTTTTCTGATTAGACTACTGCCGCTAGGACTTACTATATTCAGTGTCCATTTCTTAACAAGTTTTGTTCACTGTGTTTGTTTTTGTTTTGTTGACACACTTTACTTTGTTGATGCATGGAAGTGTTTCTTACACACCGGCCATTAGGGGCCTCTGAGAAACCTCCTGTAAATACACAATCATTAACCAGACATTTTGTGGATACACGTCTATGTATACAAGCTTTCTGAGACAGATGTCTGTCATCAGACAAACAATACTGTACAGCTGATCTACAGAGACAGAGGTGAACTGAGTATCTGTCATTGATATTGATGTTAAAATAATCCTCTTGTATGAACCAAATGAATCATTTTAACACAATTGGTTTTGAATGAAAGAAATCCAAGGTGTACCAGGTTGTTATTTTAAAAATATTAAGTGGATACTAGTTTCAGCTACTCAACAGAGTATAAGTCCATTGATTGGTTCATAGAAATGCTCTTTGCATGCATGTATATGGAATTTACAGGCGTATCTTAATGATTTGACTCAATGACAATTTAAGTCTGTCAGTTTGTGATGTCTTGTACAAAATAGCTTTGTTCAGCTGAATTCTGATATAGTTATTTTGTATCTGTGATGGGTGAATGAAGCTGCTTGCCAATGTGTGTTAATTGTTTGATCCACTCACACAGTATCTAATCAGATTGAAATCCCAGGATGTATACCAGTAATAGTGTAATCAGAGATGAATTATGTCAATTAATAAAATTAAGGAATTAGTTCCTTATGATTAATAGAATCATTAAATAACCCAGTAGATATTGCTATTCATTATAACATGGAAACAAGGATCAATGTTATTTCATCAGTATATATACATGTGTATTTACCTACACTGTTGTACTGGTTATAAGTCTAAACATTTCTAATTCAATTCCTATCCTACTTATTGTCCTTTTCTTTTATTTCCAATCTGGAATATTTCTATTCTATTAATCATTTTGATCATTTGAAAAATCACATCTCAATTTCATAAAGGGTAACATACCTCAATTTGAGAAATCAAATTCTTCGTTTTGAAGTGACTCAACTAGCGTTAAGGTGATTGAGCATGCTTTGATTCGGTCCTGATCTTGTTCCCAGGTTCCAGGCGTTCGATGTGGACGGTAATCCGGTAGCCATTGAGGCCAAAAACTTCCAGTCCGGCGGGGCGACGCGGTACTCTGTGTACGAGTCACTAACCGCGATATCGACACGGTTTGCAGTGGAGGAGGGTAAGGTCAAGACCCTGAGGACCCTGGACTATGAGAGTGACCAGCGCACCTTTGATCTGACCGTGAGGGCCGAGGACACACTCTCAGGGTTCAGCAGTGACGTCAAGGTAAGGGTTTGGTTTTGATGTATACAGAGATATAACACTTGCTGAGTTAAACTGGTTAAATGTGATTCATGTGTTATGTATATATATTGGTACAAGTTTGATTTCTTTTGGAAATTTATGATCACAAGTCCTAATCATATGAGTGCAGATGGAGGGAGAGCAATATTTGTGTTTACATTAGTCATCTGAATGTCGATCTGTTGCTCTGTGATACTGGTGATGAAGCCAGTGATTTGACAGTACGGTGTTGTTTGTTGACATTCTCCTACATCTTACCTCTACAGCTGACAGTTCACCTCCTGGACAGAAATGAGTTCACTCCCTTGTTCAGTAAATCCACCTTCACAGTCACCGTGGATGAGGACATTCCAATAGGAACCAGTGTAATAGAAGGTACCAGTTTAAGACTGCGGTCACAATCCATTCACTGCTATCTTATTGCTTTTATCTAATTGAACTTCTAAGTACCAGGGGGTAATGTAATTTTAGAGTATGTGTAAAATAAGTGTAATTTATTTAACAGTGCATTTATATGTAAGGTAGCTGTCATGTATTTACCTGTGTTAGGTAGCTGTCATGTATTTACCTGTGTAAGGTAGCTGTCATGTATTTACCAGTGTAAGTTAGCTGTCATGTATTTACCTGTGTAAGGTAGCTGTCATGTATTTACCTGTGTAAGGTAGCTGTCATGTATTTACCAGTGTAAGTTAGCTGTCATGTATTTACCTGTGTAAGGTAGCTGTCATGTATTTACCTGTGTTAGGTAGCTGTCATGTATTTACCTGTGTTAGGTAGCTGTCATGTATTTACCTGTGTAAGTTAGCTGTCATGTATTTACCTGTGTAAGGTAGCTGTCATGTATTTACCTGTGTTAGGTAGCTGTCATGTATTTACCTGTGTAAGTTAGCTGTCATGTATTTACCTGTGTAAGGTAGCTGTCATGTATTTACCTGTGTTAGGTAGCTGTCATGTATTTACCTGTGTAAGGTAGCTGTCATGTATTTACCTTTTGTATCTTTCAGTATCTGCCTCAGACAAGGACGGTAGCACTGTACTGTCGTACACAGTGACCGACCCGACTTTCTCTATTACCACCACTGGTAATGGACAAAAGGGAGTCATCAAGACCAATGGGTAATTCAATCATTTTGATTGTTTTGTGTTTAACATCCCATCAAGATCAAGAGAAGTCACAAGATTTTAGTATTGAGCTTCTGATGATAAGATATTAAATAGTCAGAAAGTGATTGAATGTAGATATGGTATACATTTGGCTCTGATGAAAACCTTGACTAACATTTCTAAGATTATGGCTCAATGTATTATCCTTATTAAAGTGATGTTTGTAGCTAAGATGCGACTGTGTATATTACAGGACTCTGGATTATGACAGGAAGTTTCCGCATTATTATGAATTCAAAGTGATCGCCTCAGATAATGGAGCAACCCCTCGTACAGCAGAGGCGCGAGTTATCGTTACCACAAATAATGTCAACGACCAGGCTCCGCAGTTTGACGACAACAAGGTGGCCACTCTGATGGGCAATGCGGAGCCTGGGACCACTGTCATAATCGTCCGTGCAGTGGATGAGGATGGGGATGCCGTCACCTACAGTTTTGATGGTAGGATTGATATACAGTTTTAATCATACCAATTGATATACAGTTTTGATGGTGTGAGTTACAATGGTACGATTGATAAGCAGTTTTGGCGGTACGATTGATAGAGAAAATAATATAAAGTCAGATAACATTAGTTTGCTATGGCGTTCATAGAAATCCTGCTGTTCCCATATTTTGTGGATTTTGTTGCTACCACTATTCAAACATTCAACAACTATTCTATCAAATGGCATCCTCAGCTAATTATTGGGCACAGTCTTTATTCATTACCTATTAAATTTAATCCTCATGATTATGTTCCTATGTGATGAACTTGTGAAAGATTGGCAATTTTAGAAATTACCATATGGGTGGCAATTTCTAGAACTTAAATGCTTTACACTACTGGTGACTTTTAAAAAGTATTATTATTGAAGAATGAACATCTGAAAAGAATAGAGGTAACAACATATATGTTAACCTTCAGTGATGTAAAATAGGTAGATTTTGAACTGAAAAGTGGAAGCATTGCGCACGGCCTTTTTTGCATATATTTTAAAGCATACTGTGGTTTCATTAATATTCAAGGGTACCTATTTTCATGGATGAAGTGAAAGTCACAGTTTCAAGGATAGGTAAATTCGTGGCCAATGACCCTATCAATACAAAATGTTAATAGAAGTTGCACTTCAATGAACATTTGATTTTATGGATCAACTAAACAACAAAATCCACGAAAATTGGTATACAACGAATATTGATGAAACCACAGTATATTTTTATGTACTACATATGTTCTAAGGGTTTCTGATTAGCAGTTAAAGATATCAACTAAAATATAAGACTTTTGAAAATCAATTTTGTAATTTTAATTAACACATGCAATAAAAATGTTTGCATGCATTTACCATCATACTGATTACAGATATTAAATATTTGAGTGCAAAGACTTTAACAATTGCCTTTGTTTAAAAAAAGGTTAAGTTGCCAAAATTTTAACATATAAGAGAATTTAGAACTAGTAGGAAATCGTATATTCTTTTTTAATATAAAAAACGATGTTTACATGCTATAAATCATGCAGAATTGCAATTAACTGCAAGTCAAGTTTACTGTTATGGCCAAGTTGAAAGATATATTCAGTATTAAAGTCACATGTGGAATTGTAAAGCTTCTTTTTCCTTTGCGATGATAATATTGACATGTCTTGTAACTAATGTAATTATGGGAAGTGGCCTTTTTCATCGTTCAAAGTAAAACACATGCTTGAAAACGTGTCATTAACCTAACTTAAAAAGCGTTTATAGGCCTCCGATTCAAAATCATGCGCAACCCGACAAGATTTTTTGACCACTATGGCTTCCAAAATGGCTATCTATTAAAACAAGGTTAATAAAACCGGTAGGCAGGAGACAAAGCTAAAAAGCGGTAGACTTCCGAGTAAATTGGTAGAGTTAATATGTATGTAACAATCCTTTTATGTGTAGAACATTTTATGAATGTAAGTAGATGAAATCTTAATCACTTGATGTATAGATTTAGGTAAAAACCTTGCAGAACACTGCAGAACTCTCTAGATGACAGTAAAAGCTACAGTCATATTCTGATTTTAACAGGTGGCATGACAGTGAAGGATGTTTTTGAGATTGACCAATCTACGGGAAGAATCAGTCTGAGGGCGGGGCAGACTCCCCCCACAGACCGGGACCAGATCTTCCTGAATGTCACAGCCAAGGATGACGGATCGTGCTGCAGTAACCCTGTGCGGATCCTCAGTAGCACCGCGCTGATCACCATTAACATTGAGGACGAGGAGAACCAGAAGCCCAAGTTTGAGAACTGTAACTACTCCCCGTCCGTCAAGGAAGAACAGGACCCAGGGGTGGAGGTCGTGAAGGTAACCACAAAGGCAATATCAAACTAAAGTGCAGAAATAGGAAAAAATGCTGAAAAAAGGGGCAGTTTAGAGCAAAAAGCACAAACAATATAAATGTTAAGTAAACAACTGATAATAAGAGAACAAAAAATTCAACAGACTAAGAAAAATAAAGCAGCCAAAGCAAACAACAGAGTCTGTAGTAATGTTTTTGTGATGCGGTGATCACCTGTTGATGTGTTTCAGGTGACAGCAACAGATCGTAACAGAGGACAGAACGGTAAACTAGAGTATTCCATCACCAGCATCAAGGAACTGGGGGACAACCAGGAAAAGAACTACTTCAGGATCAACTCCACCACAGGTAAAAACATGCAGATGTACAGAAATATACCATAATGGTAGAAACACAAAGGTGACAGAAGTACAAAATCACAGATAAAACCAACAGGTGTACAGAATTAAAAAAAACACAGGTAAAACCAACAGGGTAACACAAGTAAAAAAACACAGGTAAAACCAACAGGTAAACAGAGTACAAAAAATGTGAAACACACCATAAAAGGTGAAAACACACAGGTGCACAGCATTACAAACACACAGGCAAAACATACATGTACACAGACAATACATACATGTACACAGGCAATACATACATGTGTACATATCAAGGATGTACAGATAAAATCCTCTTTAAAACACAAGTTTTCAAAAATGTAATGTCAGCAAAACATATTTTTATGTTATACAAAATTAAGCTGATCTAATTTGTCCATGTTTTAGGTCAAATCTACACCAGGGAAAAACTTGACAGAGAAACTCAGTTCTCCAAGAATCTGTTTATCACTGTGAAAGTCCAAGACAAGGGAAGTAATCCGCTGGATGACTACTGCACTTTTCCTGTCAATATCCAAGACATCAACGACAACGACCCAAGCTTTGGTACGAGTGATTACACGGGTCGAGTACTAAAATCCGCACCGGTGGGGACAAAGGTACTAACTATCAAGGCCACGGACAAAGATCTGGGAAGTAACGCTGACATTAAGTACTCGCTGATTGATAACCCGAACAGTCTGTTCCGCATTAACGCAGACACTGGCGACATAGAAGTCAGCGGATCTCTGCTGGCCACAGTAAGTACTCGCCTACCAGTGAACCTCACCTAATGCTATTACTATTAAACACAGTACATGAAAATGTAGGTCCTGAGAAATTTTAAATGAATGAGATTGTTAAAATATCTTTAGACATAGAAATAATCTATTATTTACAAAAAAGTTTTATAATTAGTTATAATGACTGACATTTCAGGACACCAGCGTCATTCTGAAGGCCAGGGCAACAGATCAGGGTAATCCGCCCCGGAGTGGGGATGTGACGGTCACCATCTCCTTGACGACCGATTCCAGCGTCCTGCCCCCTCTGTGGAACCCCATCAATCCGACCTACACTGTAAAGGAGTCAGAGGGCGTTAACTTTGTCATCGCGACTCTGACCGCCCAAAATCGTATCGACGTCATCCAGGATCCCTCCCTCATCTTCAACATGGTGGTGAAAAACAATGGACAGACCGAGCTGTCGGACAGAACGGAGAAGTTCCTGATTCGCAGCAGTGCAGACACGGTCAACCTGACCATCCTGGAAATTCTTGACTACGAGACTCAGAAGTCCTACACTCTGAACCTGAGAGCAGCGGTGAGTGTTGAGTCAGACTCAGATTTTGTCTTGTGGTTCTGTCACGAGTCATGCTCAGACTCTGTCATAGGGTTCTGTCTTATCACTTTGTAGTTCTTTGAAATTTGGAATTTTCTGTTAATAAGAATCCCTCATCATATTTTTTCTTAAATTATTTGTTAAAACATCATACATGTATATTTACTGTGGTACTAGGAATATTCTGTTCAGTGTTACTTGCCATTAAGAATTTAACTAAATTGGCACCATTATTTTTATCCTATAATAAATGTCCACTAAACTTTGATAGAATGTGTACGATACACCCATCAACAGTGACAACTATCCAGTGATCCAAGTACAAGACGCCAACGACGAGATCCCCAAATTCCTGAACATTGACCCTCAAACAGGAAACATAGGACTGAATGTGCTAGAGAATGAGCCGGCAGGGACCGCCGTACAGAGTGTCAGTGCTATAGATGCTGATGAAACGGAGGCGTTTAAAACAGTAAGGGAATCTATCAACTGAGTGTTAGTGCTTAGACACTGACAAAACAGAGACATTTAAAATGGCAAGGGAATTAAGAGCGGGTCAAGGGTATAAAAGTAATGACAGTTACTTCTAGAGATTCATCTAATATAGAGATAAACTTTGCAGGATTATAAATTTTGATAATTATCTGTCTGATCACTAGTGACATTTGACATTGTAGGTGACATATGCCCTGAATCCCAACGGAGGAACTACAACCAATGAGTTTCAGATTGACCCAAACTCGGGCATGATCAGTTCTCGCATGCAGTTTGATAGAGAGACCAAGGATTTCTATATACTAAAGGTGTACGCCATCGATGGGGCTCCCTCCTCCAGGGGGACATCAGGCGCCCACAATACAGGTCAGTTCAAGTGTCTGGGAGTGGGGGTTTGGGGGGGATTGTATTGAGATGCCTGCAAAATAAGTCATTCAGATTTCAAATCAGAAACAGCTTTAAAGAATCAGAAACAGCTTTAAAGAATCAGAAACAGCTTTAAAGAAAGTCAATTTTTGTGTATCACTGTCTGGTTTAATGAAGACATGTTTGTCAATATAATCCCTGTATTTACCCTTTATTCCTGTTTGTAGGATCGGCGGTGGTGAGGGTATCCATTAAGGATGTAAACGACAACGAGCCGTACTTTGAGCAGGAGCTGTACACGGCCTCGGTCAGGGAGGACTCCTTCACTGGACAGTCCATCATCACCATCGAGGCCAAGGACCGTGATGGTCAGTCAGAGCTACATCTTACCCTGGGCGTTAAACTTACACAGGATCTCTTGATCTGAGACTCACTTTCATAAAAGGAATGTTTAGAGGGAAAGTAAGACTGAGATCAAAAGTGAGCTCGTTTAAGTTTTTATGGTGGCTGTAAACTTACAGAGGATCACTCCTGATTTCAATCTTTCTCTTCTACTGTATATTCCTTTCATATGACTGAGACTTAAATCAAAAGTGAGCTTATCTAGGTTCATGACCCCAGGGGGCCAGCACTCTGGCTGTTTATTATATCTAAGAGTATATTGTAATAAGAATTATTGTAATAGAAAACAAGCTCAGTATTAAGGTGGTATGGGACACTTCCATGTTGTGACGTATTGTTTATCAAAAATACAGTAGAGCCAAGTTAACTATATAAGTAGTTTCTTTCCCAATGTTGTTACCTAGGGCAGTGGGTTAGAGGGTTCACTACGAATCTGTACGTCATGAGTTTGAATCCTGCTGGTGGTTTTAACAATTTTTACCTTAGTTTTCAAACATTTTTAAAAGCTATTTTTTGGTTAAATATTGTAAAATTTAAAAATTCTAAACGGGAGAAAGTATTCGAGTGATATGTGTAATATACTTTAATCCACATTAATATCGACAGATGTCCCATACCACCTTAATGTCTTTTCTTTATTCAGATTTGTTTAGAATGGAAAAATAGATTAATAGAGAGAGTATAATTTGTTATAATTAAAAAAAAAAAACTCTTATTCATCAGTGCATTGAACTTGAATGATTTATCAAAACGAAAAAGAAATCATATAATTTATTAATAAAAAGTTTCCCATACACATAACTGTATTTATAAATAAACTGAAACTTTCCGTTTTTGTTCCTACAGAGGCCAAGTTTACCTACTCCCTGTCTGGTTCCAGCCTCTTTGCTGTCAAATCTGGGACGGGGGAAATTTATGTGGCTGGAAATCTAGACTACGAGACAGAACCAAATGCAAGTATTTTATTGGTATTTAAAAGGAGCTATTATGTTATTGAATACCTTTTATGGCTTAAATTCAGTTGAAGTTAACTCCTTTTTCATAAATGAATTGTTGCTTTTCTCTCTGTTTCTTCATCATTTGATTTAAATTAATCACCTGACTGTAGAACCTTATATTTTTTTGCTGACAGGTTGGAATTTATCACTTGAGAAACCTTTTTCCTCTTTTTAATTTCTTGAATATTGGGTAGCTGAATCCCACATTTTAACATTATCAGATTCTGTGAAGTGTAAAATAAGTCAGGAAATGTTTTAGAAAAATAGAATTGAATTTCCTACAGGGACTGAACCTAATAGTAAATTTAGATTGGATGCAAGATTCAATTTTGATTTGTATGTTTAATGTTACTAAAAACAGTTAAACATTTAGTAAAGGATATAGATTGTTGTTTCTAATTAGTTTACAAATTTAATGATGGGTAAATTGTTATGCGTCTTTCAGGTATACAATGTAACGTTAGTGGTGAATGATGGGAAATATAGCAATCAGACCACGGTACAAATCACCATCATCGACACAAACGACAACACACCCAAGTTTGACCAGAACACGTACGTCGTCCGAAACCTGATAGAGGAGACGGTTTACAACAAGATTCTGATCACGGTAGGTAGAGGGGAGATGTGTATAGCTCTGGTTATAAGTTAAGAAATAAAGGTTTCAAATTACTCGGTAAGGCGCTTGAAGTGAATATTGCTTAAAATACGTGTACATTTTGTTGTAAATGATAATCTGGTAAATCTTAGATATTTTTTTATTAAGACTTGCCTTTAATTGACAGACATTTAATTTTTGCTGTAAATCATTTTAATTTGACCTAAAATAGAACTTAGGACAGACTATAGTATGTTTTTATTGACTGGCGTGTATTTTTCTTTTTGTCGATAATATGTTTTTATACATAGGTGAATGCCACAGATCCAGACATCCACAGAAATCCAACCAATGAGATCGAGTACTCTCTGTCCCAGGATGATGCAGTCATCAACAGCCTGTTCTCCATCAACCGGAACACCGGCGCCATTTCCATCAATGGAAAACTGGACCGTGACCAACCAGACGGGCGGGACGTGTACCAGTTTACCGTGCTGGCCGTTGATGAGCCGGCCGCAGCATCACACCTGACTGGTTATGCTACGGTTCAGGTGTTTCCGCTGGATGTCAATGACAACCAACCTAAATTTGATAGCAACTCTCTGATTGGTTCTGTCAGAGAAATGTCTGGCGTTGGTATGTACTCAGACAATCGGTAGTAAATGACTGAATGAGATTTAGATTCTTAAAGTCCATGTATAACTAATTGACCTCTTTCTTTTATGTAGATGTCTCTGTGATGACGATCATTGCTAAGGATTATGACGAAGGGGCCAATGCCAAGGTCACTTACCTTATCACCCCGGGGACACAGGAGCCTAGCCCTGCCTTCAAAATCAACAACGCAACGGGAGTGGTGGTGACCACAGTTGGCGACCTTGATAGAGAAAAGAACCCAGTCTACACATTTCAAGTTGTTGCCATGGACGCAGGAACACCTCCACTGTCAGCCACTGCCACGGCAACGGTCAACATCAAAGACATCAACGACAACAACCCAGTGTTTGAGAAGAAGATTTACTCGGAGACGATTCCTGAGACCCAGGAGGGATTGATTCTGACCATCCGAGCCAACGACCTTGACATTGATGATACTCTGACCTACAGCCTGATTGGTGCCAATGACAGAACCCACTTCCAGATCACGGTCGATGGCCGTGACGGACGGTTGGAAGTCTACACGGTAAATGAAACACAGACACTCGCGTACATTCACAGATGTTTTCTAACTTGTAAACATTTCTTTCGAACAAATTCTCTTTCAGTTTTATTTGAAATGTATTCCTGCCTCATACATTCTGATTATTCCTTCTTTTCTACAGAAACCTGACTATGAGAATCCTAGCCAGAGGTTCTTTAATCTGACGGCAGAGGTCTCCGATGGTCTGAATACAGACATTGCGTACATCGAGATCACGATTCAGGACGTGAATGACGAGGTTCCAATCATCATCCCACAGAACGTGGAGATCAGTCGACAGGAAGACTTGAGTGTCGGAGAAATCCTGGCAAAGTTCCGGGCGACCGACAGAGACCAAGGCATCAATGGACAGTTTGAGTAAGACAGGGGGATTGTCGCCAAATACTATGTGTAATGTTATATCTGGCTTGCTTGTACATAGTGGTGGGTTGTATAATTATACTGATGTAATGTCATTAAGGGCCTTTATGTACAATACTGTGGTTTCATTAATGTTCTCCAACATCAATTTTCATGAGTTTAGTGAAAATCATTTTTCAAAGATACTTAAATTCGTGGCATAGGATTTTTCACCATGGTATGCAATTCAGTGAAGCTTTTCAATGAACATTTTCCTTTTGTTATCAACTTGGCAACAAAATCCTCAAAAACTTTTATAATTCCACAAATATTGAGGAAACCAGAGTAATTGTATAATAACACCTGATGTTATATTATCAAGAACATGGGTATTTTTATAATGATACACAGAATGCTATTTTGTTGTGAACAATAAAAGTTTTCATGTTCCATTTAAACGAATTTTACCGGTATCAAAATATCTTTCTATGACCTAAGTTATGTGTTTTTTTGTAGCTATTTTATTTCTCGAAAACCAATAGACGAGAGGCCGGACTACTACTTCAAGATCGATCAATCAGGGCTCAATGGCACCGTCAGTCTAAAGAACTCACTGGATTACGAGGCGGTACCTAAACACATCGTACGAATCCTGGCCATCGATAGAGGTAGGACCCAGGACCCTGAGAACGAGTGTTAGAATTACTTATTGTAAGAATATAGGTATATGTCAGTGAACATTCAAATTATTCATTTCCAGGATACCCACCGAACACAGGCACGGCCACTCTAACAATTAATGTAGGCAACATCAATGATAATGGACCCACCTTCAGGGCTGTACCTACCCCCAAGGTCATGGAGGGGAGCCCCCCTCAGTTTGTGACCACCCTGTATGGAGAAGACGCGGACGGTGACCCCTTTGGAGCCCCCTTCACATTTGAACTGCTCTGTCTTGCCAACATTTGTGACAAATTCTCCTTAAATTTCAACCCCTGTGAGTATTTGTTGAAATTTGACTTTTAATTGCATGTTCATTTTTGATAGAGTTTCTTTCTTCTATTGGTACTTAATTTGTCTTATGCATCTTATTTTATGAATATTTTTTTTCTGACAAACAAATCTAATGATTGTATTTTATCATTAAAAATCATAGTGGAAAGAATTGAGATCACAAGGTATCAGTGCCATCACACTGTAAGTAGTACATGCAACTTTGTCTTGTAATGGCATTATCTTTTTCCAGCTGGAGATAGTGGTAAAGGGATCGCAACCATCAGGTCAAAGGTCGAGTTTGACAGAGAGGAGCAGAAGTTTTACTACCTCCCGATTAAAATGACTGACATGCGAGGCCACGCCCAGCAGTCCACCCTGGGAATGACGGCCACCACGACGCTGACCATCGAGATCGGGGACGAGAACGACAACCCCCACTCCCCCGCTCACCAGAACATCCATGTCTATAATTATAAAGGTGATGCAATGTTATAATTATAAAGATGATACAATGTTTGAATTACAAAGGTGATGCAATTTTACAATTATAAAGGTGATGCAATGATATAATTATAAAGGTAATGCAGTTTTACAATAAAATTACAATAGAAATTGATGCAGTGTTATGTAGTGTTAAATTAAAAAGGTGTCAAAATATTGGAAGAGAATTTTGTAAGTTTAGCAGCATTTTACTACCGTGTGATCATTTTAATTGTAGTTTAATGAGATACTTATAATTGTTAATGCTCAAATAAATTTTCATTTTAAAGTACCGGTATGCCAAAATTTTATGCTTTTTTTGGTAAAAATTATATTTTGATTAGCTCATTAACTACTTTCTACTAATTCATAAACTTTTGTGCATTCAGTTTTCCTGCCTGTTAATGATTTCTGACTTTTGTTTGTCTAGGACTGTTTGGTAACATTGACATTGGACAAGTGTCGGACACTGACCTAGATGACGATGATATAGATGACAAAACCTTCACCCTCCAGGGGGACAACCAAGGGATGCGGTATTTCAAGTAAGTCACCAAGGTTACCATTTACAGTGTATGTAAAAAGTTGTGCTGAAAAAATGGACTTCGAAGCATGGTTTAATTAATTGCCTTCTTCCTAGGAGTTGTGTAATGTAAGGTATAAAAGGAAAAAAAAAAAAATTTTTGTTTGATATAGGGTAGACAAGGATTCAGGTATGGTCCGAATGTTGGAACACGTTCCCCCGACAACCACTGGGTACTTATTACAAGTGAAAATCCATGACCGAGTATTTAGCACCCTCAATGTAGTTTCCACGGTGAGAGTTTACATCACAGAATTACCAGAGGAGGCCCCGTATCGTTCCGGCTCAATCAGACTCACAGGTATGTGACACCCAAAATGGGAAAACTAGAGAGACACACGTGTCAATAACTTCAAACTACAAGTACATATATCTTACCTCCTGCTAAATTGTAAGAAAATCATTGGCTTACAGCAGTCACATAGAGACTGTGTATATTCCATACATAGTCAGTACAAAATATCACCCCCTTTGTGCATTATGACGTCATTAAAGAGCATTATGACATCAGGTTTTGTACTCAAATTGAAACTTGTAATATTAATACAAAAGCTTGATTTCCATTGTTTTATTTACTTTTTATCATTAAAAAGTCGGTAAGATATAATCATTACATAGTTTTTAGTTGACCTAATGGTTTTTACATGGTCAGTAAATTCTATATGGAATTTACTGACCATGTAAAAACCATATTAGGTCAACTACAAACCATGTAACTAATAGTATTATCATGTAGTTTGATAGATATGTTCAATATGTTAGACTATTTAATGGAAAGGACCAACTTGCGTTTCAAACAATTTATGGCTAAAAGTTTGGCAAATTTCATTTTTAAACAGTGAACAAAAATACATACAGCTTATCAAAACTATACTTTCTGTAAGCATGTCCAAACATGCCTATATATATGTATATTATCAGAAAATATGATCGTTAGCTTCTTTTTTGTTGAAAAAACTTTTCCCATTATTATTTTTGTTTAAATTGTAGGAACTACCCCTGAGGATTTCATCAAGAAGCCCTCTGGTGGAGAAAGCCCATACACAAAGTTTCGCAAAAGAATGCAAGAGAAGTTAAAAGTCCCAGAAATAGCCAACGTCCAGATTATTTCTGTACAGAAGACTAATGTGGACGGCGAGGATTACACAGACGTTAGGTACGCAGCCTACGGATCTCCGTACTTCCAGGGAAGTCAACTGGACGCCATTGTCAACCAGAACAGAAATGAGGTCAGTGGGTCAGATCTATCGTACATTGGCCAGTTATTGAAGGCTGTCGGGAATTTTGTGAAACAAACTTTGTTAGAAAATGTTTATAATATGTTATTTTTCACTAAATGAAATGTGTTGATTTGTAGTTCCAACAAGACACGGGAGCCACCATTGCTATGGTTGGAATAGACATGTGTTATCGGGAGGTGTGTGAGGGAGGGGGATGTAACAACAAACTCCTGGTCTATGACGAGCCCAACATGGTGACGACTGACGGACAGTCTGTGGTGGGAGTGAAGACCGGGGTCACAGCGGAGTGTGCCTGTACCGTGTCCACTAATGTCCGCTCCTGTACCCCTGACTACTGTCAGAACGGAGGGACATGTCAGACCAACGATTGGGATGTTATCAGGTACAGACTCGGGGCTGCTGGATACCCTTATTGTATTTATGTTAAAGCCCATAATGTAACATAAAACTAGTGACCTTAAATCTCATAAATGCCGACCAACAACTGGGACGTTGGAAAGTACATAAAAACGGCTAGACAGTTAATGTGTATACATATACTAGTTAAAAATGTAGCTTTAAATCTAGGATTTGGATCCTTATTAAAATGAACATTCATCACAAGAAAAAACTGATTCTTTTAACTCATGATTAAAGATGTAGTCCATTTTACTATTACAAGACATGGGGGGAAAATATTGTAAAATTATTTTAAACAATAGATACGCAGGTTATTTGCTTAGATTCCTTTTTCCCATGAAATGTCTAAATGTCCAATTAAACAAGACATATGATTAGTTTCCCATCAGATTTCATATAAATGATTTTGTTGCAGCTGTAAGTGTTTGGAAGGGTTCGATGGTCCGCGGTGTCAGGTGACCAAGCAAGGCTTTAATGGGACAGGCTATGCCATATACAACCCCTTACAGCAGTGTGAGAACTCCCTCACCAGCATAGAAATCATCACCACCAAACCCAATGGTCTGCTCTTGTACAGTGGGCCTGTCAGCAACATCGACGACAACGCTTCCCAAGACTTCATGTACCTACAGCTGATTGGAGGGTACCCACACCTGGTGATGGACCACGGGTCAGGAAATGTGACCTTGACCTTAAATGGTAATAATGTGGCCGGTCAGCGCAAAATGAATCCACTCAGTGACGGAAGCTGGCACAGAATCGACATTAGAAGACAGGGCAAGGTGAGACTTAGATTGATTCTAATTATTGTTGGAGAATCATGTATAGCACTGATTATTTTGCTGTGTCATGACCAGCCTGTGTGTGTCTGTAGACTATAGTTAGTGATGTCTACAATTGTTCATTGTCTATCGGCTGACAATGTGAAGAGTATTGCCTGATCAATGCTTTGTTTACTGTCACTCATGATTGTCCTGTTTTGTAGTATGTGACATTGACAGTAGATCACTGTCTGTCAGCTGACAATGTGGAGGGGGAGGATCAGGACCGATCGCCCTGTGAGACTAGTGGCCTGACGCGCGGTGAGAACATCTTCCTTAATGTTAACGCCCCCCTACAGATGGGCGGACGATACGTAGCACCAAGTTATCCAACAGGTGTCACCAGCGAGAAATTCAAGGGCTGTGTCCGCAACATGAGGCACAATGGAGAGGTATTCTATAATAAATGTCTATATAATTTATGGAGTGTACCCTTTTTATAAAATGTATTAGATTAGTTTATATTGCATCAAACTCAATCATTAAAAAATCACAAGGTTATTCATGTTGAATGGCAGAAAAATTCCTCATTGTGGTGTTCAGATTGTGGTCCTGTTGACATAAGCATTTTTTATGTTTGACTATTCCTAATTGTGGTGTTCAGATTGTCTCCCTGTTGACATAACCATTGTTTATGTTTGACTGTTCCTAATTGTGGTGTTCAGATTGTGGTCGTGTTGGTGATTTCCCAATGATTATGTTTATCTCCGCCTGTAGACTGGACTTTACACATTTACCTTACACGGTGATTATTTCTTTCTACAGCTGTATAACCTGTACACAAAAAACTTCTACCCAGGGAGCAAAGATGGCTGTCCAGAGGAGGACAATGCCTGCACTGGCTCTGTCAATCAGCCAAAGAAATGCGGAGACAATGGGCGGTGTGAACTGGTGGCACTCCCTGGAACCACGCGGTGTGTCTGTAACCCAGGCTTCCGCGGAGACATTTGTGAAACAAGTGGGTTCCACATTTCAATGTTTATAAAAATATTTTAAACTTCCATGTTTAAAGCAAAGAAAACCCATGAGATACTGTAAACCAACTTTTATTCGTGTGCGAGAACCTTGTTGTCGCAAATATTTCTCGCCGCTAACCAGCCCTTGTCGTTTGATGCTTATCACAACTTGGGTCTAGATATGGCTTGGTTGCGAAAATTAGTCTTTGCAATCCAGTTTATATCCAGGAAATCGCGAAATAAAGTCGCAGCGAATAATAGTTGGTTTACAGTAATAAAAATGATACCAAGTCTTATCTAAAGATGTGAGAGAAATTAGTTAAATACAGAGTAAAATCAGTTTTACATACGTTCTTTCACAGACACGACCCACAAGTTTTTCTTGAGCCAGAGCTACATGGACTGGGGGCTACAGCAACAGTTCCGTGACAGTCTGGTCAGCAAGAGAATGGATGTCCAGCTGATTTACCGGACGCGTGACACCAACGGCATGATATTCCACGTCACGGGCGAGGGCATCGGAGAATTTATCAAACTAGAGGTAGAGTCTCATATTTTATCAGAAAATTCTAGCTTAGAAATGAAAGGTTAGAAGTGTTTGCCAGCAGTGTTGCTTGTGACCTCAGATGAATTTGTGAAATGATTAAATATCCTTTATAATTCCCTGAGTTTAGATTGTGGACAATGTGATACAAGTCTTGTACAATCTTGGAGATGGTAACAAAGTTCTACAGATGGTTAATGTGACAGCAGCCGACGGTTTTTGGCACACCCTGTACTTCCAGCGCCGGGGGCGGAGCATTGTTCTGTCTCAGGATGGAGGGGAGGGTCCAATGTACGCAGAAACCATCGCTGACTCCAAACACCAGGAGCTCACTGTCAAACAGACCCAGATCTATGCAGGGGCAGAGGTCAGCTACGAACACTCCAAGGTCATTGACCAGACCAACGCCAAGGACCTGGAGAACTGTGAGTGTCACCCTAACATCAGTGACTTTAAATAAGTGTTATGGATTTAAATATTCCTGGCAATGAATTTTACTAAATTCATGAAAATTGATGACAAAATAATTTGATGATAACTACTAATAAGTGTATTTTATGTACATCAAGTATTTCCACACAGGTTGGTAATTTCTAGGAAATTTGCTTTCTTTATTCAACACAAGAGGGTTTGTAACTGTTTGAAAATGCCTTTACTTATAAAACTAATTGGTGGTGTGATTAATTTTAGCTTGTCTGACGGACATCCGCATGGATATGAAGTGGTTTCCAATGACGGCGGCAGAAAACAGCCAGAATGTGGACATCAAGCTGGTCGATCAGGCGGAAACCCGGGACAGCTGTTTCCGTGACGACTGTGCAGGAAATATCTGTGCCGTCAACGGCAGGATCTGTATTCCCTTGTGGGGCATGCATAAGTGTGTGTAAGTAGTTTTCAGAAGGAACATCTTTTGACATACCTAATCTTAGTCTTGTATAGAATGCATTTGTATCTTTAAACTAGATTGCAGATGATTTAAAGGAGCATGGTCACGATTTTCGCCAAAAATTACTTGCCCAATTTTAATGTTTACAATGCATAAGTAAGGCATTTTTAATAGGCTATTAAAATTTGAGTATCATTCGTTGAGGTATAAGCGAGTTACAGGGCTTACAATTCTTTGCTATGTGAACATAGCATTTGTTTACATTTTGAATGTTAAAGTGAAAATTCCAGTTTAAGACCTAAAATGAATGTGTTAAACAGTAGGAACTGTTTATTTATGCTTAAAATGAATGAGAAGATAGACAAATCAGCTTGAAAAAGATTTATTACTGGTATATTGAACCTACGGTACGTAAGCCTTGTTTACATGACAGAGAGTTGTGAGCCTTGTATCTTGCTCATAACTGTATGTCTGACTCTCAAATTTCACATGATCATTAGAAATACATTTCTAACGTATTGTGAATAATAAAAACAGAAAAATTGAATTTGACCAAAATTGTGACCATGCCCCTTTAAGTATAGCACCTGTTGTATTGACCTCTATGTAGTGTGTTGACCTCTATGTAGTGTGTTGACCTCTATGTAGTGTGTTGACCTCTATGTAGTGTGTTGACCTCTATGAAGTGTGTTGACCTCTCACCTCTCTCTACAGGTGTCCCCCCCATCACAGTGAAGTGGGACAGTCCTGTGTTTTCATTGACTACTGCCAGACCTCCCCCTGTCATCACCAGGCTACCTGTGTGTCGGACATCAACAACAAAGACTTTGGCTACACCTGTAGATGTCCAACTGACATGGAGGGTCGACTCTGTAATGTCTACAAGCAGCCGAAGGTCGATACTAATGGCCCCGACAATGCGATGATCATCGGGGTTGTCATTGGCGTCGTCCTGCTGCTCGGTAAGTCCTTTGTAATGCTGAGCTCTTTAGTAGGCCTAGGATGTGTGGAAAATTCTCTCCATTATGAGAACAGATTTATATATATACATGTATATCTGATGATGTTGAAAAATACTCTCTATAAAAGGAAAGGCATACACAATGTAGAGAAAATTCTATTTTTCCACTATAAGATTAAAGAACAAATTTAAATATTTTCTGTCTCTATGACCAAATAACTAGCATAAGATTATGAATTATGCCCTGATGAGCCCTATAACATGCACTTACTGGAATTGTCTGTTCAGAAATTAATTTGTTTCATGCAAGATTGCAAAATATTTTGGAATTTGAATCGTTTTCATATCATTAGTGCCAGATACTAATTATATTCAATAACATTGCAGTTCTGGTAATCATCGTGGTTTTCTTGCTCATGAGAGCTCGAAACAAAGCAACTGATCAGAAAAATATCCTGAATTACGAGAAAGAGGACTACGACATCCGAGAAAATATTGTGGACTATGATGAAGACGGAGCAGGTAAAGGGAAATCGCTCACAATCTGTAAATAAAGGGAGATCATTCACACACAGCAAAATCTATAGATGCCCCAGATATCCTTGTGTAAACCTTTTACAGGGAACTCTTAGGGATTTGTGAAAATTATTATTGCTGATCAACTCCTTATGATGATAAGTCATCAATATTAGCTATAAATAGGATTGAAACTGTATGTTTTTAGATAGTGTTAGACTTGGACATTGTCATTTATTTAAATGCATGACTGTGTTTGTGCACTCTTTATTGATCAAGCTAAATGTGCAGTCATTCTTGTTTCTGCTAACAGGTGAAGACGATCATGAAGGATATGACATAAATCGACTGAGGAAACCTGCTGACATGACGCGCATGGATAAACCAATAATGGCCGCCCACAGTCGACCTCTCAAATGTAAGTCATGTATACTCAAATTTGAGTCATATAAACTCGCCCCTCAATTGTAAATCCAATATATTTTCTACCCAGAGTTGACCGAGTCCCATATTGCAATAAGGTAATATTGACTACTTGTGGGTAGTGATGTTTTGTACATTATGTTGACAGCTGGCCAGCCAGGAGGTACAATAGGAGATTTTATCACTGATCGTCTTGACGATGCTAACCTTGACCCCGATGCTCCTCCCCACGACACGCTACGAGATTTCCAGTACGAGGGAGAGGGAAGTGATGCGGGCTCACTGAGTTCCCTGAACACGACATCCTCAGGCGGTGACCAAGACTACGACTTCCTGAATGAATGGGGACCAAAGTTCTCTAAACTAGCGGACATGTACAATAATTACGAGGACGATTCTGATCAGTGAAGTCCATAAAACACCAAATACTACAAGTCGCAGCAGTCATCTCTTCCGAATCAAAAGTTTTCATTGATTCTTGTTGCAAATTCCTTAAAAAAAATTTCCTTGTACTCATATTTACTTGAAGAAATGGAAAATGATCAAACGATGAATGATTAAGAATTTCAAATTACATGATACTGTTTCTTTAGTTAATTTCAGAATATAAAAATTAATTAGAAATAGAAATGTTATTTAATATATGCATTTACATGTATCCGTTTATTTTAGTTAGGACAATACTCATTGAAACTGTGTTTACACTTAAGGGTATATGAGATTTACTTTGTACAAGACTCAAGATCAATTTTACTGTGGATTTTGTAAACTTTTATACAGATGTTTTTGTATTATGTGTCCATTATAAATGGATGAACCACTTTTGTAGAATATTTGTCCATTAATCAGTCCAACTGTCTCTTATGACGCTAATCTAACTCCCTGGTTACCGGGCTCTGTGTGTGAGTGAGGGTCACAGCTTTGCTAGGTGTTGTCATGGTAACCTACACAATGTAAACAAACTGTGATAGCGGACCCTGTGTAGTTTATCTGTGTGTCTGTCAGTGCTATTTGTACATTTATGTAGCCATTATTTGTAAGCAAGTTATGATTTGGTATGAATGAATGAATGAATTTGAATGGTGCAGTTTTGTAGTAAATTTTTTTCTTCAAAATATGACATTACTATAGTCTTTGTTCATTTAAATGTTATTGTATAAATCATACAAACTATGCAGATCTGTACCCGATTAATGCCATTAACACCCCCATTTTTTTAATTATGATTTGATCACATCAATCCACTGCTGAATAAATGAGTCATTCACCATATTTTATCAGTTCAGGGGTGTGGTTTACCATAAGTATCATCGTGTGAATGTCGCATAACTTGTTTTACTGGAGAAATCCTTTATAATGATAGACTAGGTTCTGACAGACTTATGTTTCCCTGTATGTTCTGTCACATTCCAACCATCCAAACCAGAGTTTTTTATTCTGATGAAATTTGTGCATATCATGTGTTTTTTTTTCTTTATGCCTTCATAGTACATGGTTGTTTTTGTAGATATAAGTCATAATATTTTTCTATTGTTTATCATTTAACTTATTGTCCAAAACATATTTTAGAAATTAAGATTTAAAAATAAATTTTTCTACATATAAACATGGAGTTGTTTTCTCATCTCCAAAGCTGGCTCCCCTGTTCATTGTCACCTTTGAAATACAAAACCTACACGTATAGTCTGGGTTTTACAAAAGAACTTACGACTTAATCAATGAATGTTAATTAATCACAAACTTATCAATGTTTTATTCTCATGGCTGTAAAATATAACTATGGATATCGGAATGGTTGTATATATTAAATTGGTTTTGTCTAAGTTTTCTTCATTTAAGATTTTTTCATAGGACTGAAAATATTTATGACTTTGTCGTAAGTGCTTTTGTAAAACGCAGTCCAGGTTGACAAGATTCATACAAACAAGAAATGGTATTCATTAAGGGCTGCATATTTACTATTATAATGAAATGCAGTTATTCTAAGTTCTAAATCTAAAAGTCAACCAAAATGGATAATTGTTAAAGACAAGAACTGCCTAGTAATAAAAACAAAACGGTTTTAATATAAGTGACCATGATCTCTGATAAAATTAATCATAGGCCATTATTTAATGAAATTCTAAATGCAAGATACATGTACAATGAGCAAATAAAATATTATCCTCTCCATTCAGAATACAACGAAGGAGTCGATTGCTTAGAAGTTCTATATGGCAAATGTCCACTAGCTCTGAACAGAGAGCATGTTGATATATGAGACAATGCCAGTCACTAAACATATATACATGTATAATACTGATGTCTGAGGGACTTTGTGAAATGTGAGCGCTCACTTCTTCTTAAAGATTCTACGGCATACAACATTGTTCACGTAGATAGTCTGTAAAGAAAAAAAGCAAACATTTATCAATCTTATTCAATTACATTCTTTGATTCACTCTGATAAAAATTGTTGGAACAAATGAACAATCTGATTTCAGTCAGATCTGACATTTATATACACATATACATGTAGTAATAAATCCGAAACAAAGGAATTTGAAAGTGTTAAATGAATGGGACCAGAAATGGATAAAAACAGGTGAAAAAAAACCCCAGACTAATTAGGTGACTGAATCATAAGTATTTAAAATATAAAATTACAAGGACACTATCCATCAGCTGTTTGTAGAAACGCTGCAACATAAAACATCATAATCCAGTAACTCCACAGAGATCAGATGGGATTTACATATATATATATATTTCCACGGAGAAACAGTGTGATGTACTTGGTGTTGGATTTACACAGATTCTGTGCAGGTTAATACGATTATACAAAGAGGAGCAGACTACAGTAAACCAACTAATATTCGCAAAGACTTAATTCTGCAATTTTCAGGTGATAGTCTGGTTTTAATTTTTGCGACCAAGTCATATCCACACCCATTTTGTTTATGACAACCATACAACAAGAATTTGTTTGCGACGAGAAATATTCGCAAGGACAAGGCTCTTGCAAAAACTTCTCGCGTGGAAATAAAGGTTGGTTTACAGAATGCAATAGTACACTTATTGAGGTGTGCATTTCTATGTTAATTGAAGCGAAAAAAGAAGCAAGTAAAATACTTCATGTGGATTAAGTACATTATGAAGAAATCACTAATGTATGCAAGACAATGTGAGTCAGTGGTTTGTTGGTTAGATACATACATGTATATTGGGGACTGATGTTAGCTAGGCTGCTGTGCGTGTTCTTTTTTTTGGAAGGGGAGGGGGGGTAATTGGACAATTGGTTGGTTGATAGGTTGGTTATAAAGGGGTTTGATGTCAAATTTTGTGCTGAGGTGTGTATAATTTTTCTCTCGTTCTTTTTTGGGGGGGAGGGGGTGGGGGAGTGGTGGTGGTTAATTGGTCGGTTGGTTAGATAAGTACCATGATTAGCTCCCCGTCCACCACCTCTCTCTCTACCCGAGTGGCCTTGCCATTGGACCCCTCCACAGGTTTAGCCTCAGTGATCAGTTTCCCATCCTTCCATGTGACCAAGGCCTGAAACAGGGTCAAGTGTTAGTAAACAATAAACAAATGTGTACCATGATGAGTTGGCCGTCCACCACCTCACGAACGACCTTTGTTTCTTTGGCCTTTGACCCTTCTGTTGGTTTGGAATGAGTAACAAGTTTTCTGTCGGTCCATTTCACTACCGCCTTAGAAAAGACAATTTAAAACAAGTACATGTATAATCACGACAGCTGCAGGGTAACAGAAGTAATACAAAGGAAATGATTCCACTTCAGATTGCTTGAGTGTACTTACAATACAGTTACTGAATGGGAATATATGAAGTTCTATCATCACTTTCTGATCATGGTGATACACAAGGAGAATACTAACTATGGATCACAGCAGGAGAAACAGCGACAGAATAGAGAGTGTTACCTACAGCTTCTAGTCTTACCTACACACCACTGAGCACACTAGCAATGGACAATTAAATGTCTTATCAAATACAAGAAATGATCAAATTTCTAAATAATTCACAAAACTTTTTAGTTGAGATTTACAGCTCATGCCATATTTCACTGACAGTTTGATAAATCATTAGTTGTCCTCTTGATTGACCTCTTGACTCCTGCCCATAAATCTGTAACTCCTGGCTTCTCCACTTTACAGCTTATAAGAATTATTTTATGATTATCAAGAACCCTTTATTTTGGAAGAGAGAGCTAATAAATCTGAGGGTGTTACTGTCAGGATTCAGTCCCTTGAGTAGTAAACAACTGTAAGATCATCGTGGGAACCTTACGGGATCTTTATCCAACGTAGAAAACACAGTACAGTAAAAAGTAAAATCCCACACATTCCTATGAGGGCAATGGATATCAAGAAATTGTTCTGTCTATTGTTGTTCATTCTTATCTAGGACTTTGTTATCATGCTTTCTTATCTTGAACTCTGATTCATAATTAGTAGCATTTTAAAAATAATAAAGAGGTCCATTATCTACTTTTGTTCTTCCCCTGATTTCCTCAAGACCCCCTCTCCCCTCTGGTTTCCACCCCCTGTCCATAGTTACCTTCATGGGGTTATCCTGGGGGTCGTTGGACTCCACCTCCGTGTCCAGGTGAAATTTGTGGTCTGAGTCTTTGGGTCCCTTCGTGTTGATGCGGACTTGTCCATCCTCTACGGAGATTGTCATGGTGCTACTAGCGGCCGCCGCCAATTTCCGCAGGACGAAATTCACTCCTACAATGATTCAAACTCCCAGGAATCTCCAAAATACTGTTGTTACCAAATAAACACAAAAACTGACATAAATCTTTGAAATCACAATATCATTGACTTTCTGTCTCAATTTTAGGTGATAATTTTTAAATGATCAACTGTATAATTATACTAAGCAGTCATTTAATACAATAAAAGCTATTAATATAAATGATTATTATATTTAAATTTCTTTTTAATATTTACAAAAATTTTCTGCAATTAATGTACATGCAGAGAATATACCTAAGTACTGGTACATGTATATTTGTAGTTGGCATATGCAACATATATCTCCTTTTTACATGCATGCAATGCACCAGAGTGTGCAGCATGCAGCTATAGAAGATATTTAAAACACCTCAAGGAAAGACCATCATTGACACAATGGAAGCATTCTGTCTTCATTATTTACTCGAGTCAATCTAATAACATAAAATTTCACAGGGGAAGATTGAATTTTCTCTTTCTAAAAAAATTGTAACTACATGTATGTGGTTTATAACTGTTGTCAGGGTAATTAGGTCAGAGCCTTCACTGGATTAACTAGAGGGTAGATGGCCATCTACATGTAAGACGAAACTCAGTAAAAGGGGGGGGGGGGGTAACTATGGGACAAGGGAAACCCCCTGTCTATGAATAGAGAAAGAGAAAGTACATGTACACTATATAGATAGAGCTGCTTCTTCTCTCTCTCCCCCCCCCCTTTCTCCGCGACAGCCTAATTACCCTCACCATTCAAATTCCCCCCCATCCTAAGTAACAAATCGGTCAATCCGTCACATACATAACAGTCCCCTTATATACAAGGGGTAGTTTTAATCATGTGACTCTTCTACAGGTGTAAATTCCCAACACCCAGGTAAAAACATGGAAATCGGGTCACACTCACCTATTTCTTTCAAGTATTCGTCCAGATTCTCATTCTTCTGCAGTACCCAGACCCCAGCGACTGAGTTCTCGATTTCTGCCAGAGCCATTTTTGTAGCGATGTCAGTCGAAGGCTTACGATACAAAGTTCCAGCGCACGAACATTGCCCTCGGGGGAGTGATGTTTACAGTCTGACCCTCAGGTGATAGGACAGCCGGTGTGATAAAGTGGGACGACGTCGGCGAGATATTCGTATTGATAGGCGCACGGCTTATAAAAAGGCTTAACTTATAACCAAATATAATCGTTGTCAACATGCACTGCATGCAAGATAAACACAAGTAAGGGTAATACTAAAACAGGTCAGACATGAAATATGGGTCCTTAAACTGTTAAACACCGTGAATGATAGGCCTATAGTGCAGCAGTCCACGACAAAAAATAAAAAAATTATAAAAATGCCACAAACATATGTATATAGGCCTAAGCTACTGTAAAAGTGTAAAATTATATCAATGCAAATGTTTATTTATCATTTTTTTTGGTCGGGTTGTTTATAATTTTTGTCGAATACAAAATTATTCTGCTACAAATTATAATATTTATCTTAAAAAGAGGGACAACTCTTCAAAGAAAGTAGAGTAAAAAATGTCTATTTAGAAACTATTTCCTTCAATAATTATTACTATTTGTTAAAGGAAGTTAGAAATGATAAATGCACGGAGTTTAAATCATGTTGTGATCCCTGTATCTATATTTAATATAGTTTTTTTTTGTTTCATATCTTTATTTGGTAAGAGTTATCTGACTTCAGCCACATATCCCCCTGGTCAATGTGTATGTAAAACTCGAACAAAATTGGGGTTGTGAGAATTATGCAGCAGTAGTTAAAAACTATGACCCCATGGCATCTCTACGTAATTTTAAAATTTCCTGTCACAGGTAGCAAATTAAAGTAGGTACATGTAGATTTACCAACATCCCTAGAGAAGTAACATTATATATGATGAAACTCATTTTTGTAGTAGTATATCTATTACTAAAATTTCAATTTCACTACTAATTCCTTTACTTTCATACCATTTTTTTACATACTCCCAAAAAAGTGGGCGGGGGGGGGGAACTCCATGATAATTGATTTTTTTTATGTAAATTTTATTTTTTTTTTAAATTTTGTTGCTGCGAGAAAAAGTTGGGGGGGGGGGCAGGCCCTCCTGCCCCCCCCCCCCCCGGCAGGCCCTCCTGCCCCCCCCTTGAAGCTACGTGCCTGGATTTAAAAAACCTTGATTTTTAAAGATTAAAGTTGACAATTGTTTATCATAAACTTAATGATTAAACTACATGACATTTGCATGAAGCCATCATTGTCAGCGATTCACCCCAAGATGAGTTCACAAGATTTCTGATGTACCCAAAACATGATGATGATCTGAAAAAAAAATCTTCAGGTATAACTAAAAAAGAAAATTAGAATAATATCATCATCGCCTCTCAACTAATAGAAAATAAGGAATTCCGAAATCAAAAGGTTTATAGCCATATCTGTACAAAGAAGTCAAAATTATGCAACTAAGACTAAGTATTGAGTTATAAAATAAAATCGATACGAGTTGTGGAGATAGATTTTATCTTCATTCCCCTTTTTATATGTTTTATTGTTTTAAAAATATGCTGATAATATGCAGTGGCGTCGGAGTGGGGGGGGGGGGGGGGGGGGGGGGTTACAAATTATTGGCATAAACGCATTGATGATAATTGGCAAAGGCCCAACTTATGCCAAAAAGTATACTATCATTGTTTATTATCAAACATCAGTATAAAAGATTCATAATCATATTTCACATTCACATGAGAGGAAATTTTTTTTTTTACAATTCGGAATGTGCACCGCATGACCGATTCTGTGTGATGAACATTTATTGATGAATGAATATTAATTCATTACAAAAACATTGAAATAAACAAGTGTCTAGGTATCATTGTTTATGACAACATACTGTGTGAACTTTAATACATGTAATTTTAAACTACTAAAAACAGCATGATCTCTCTATTTAATTTAAATGTAACAATGAACAGCATAAGTACATCGTTCAAAATACCAAAAACAATTTGATAAAATTTAAGCTTTGATGAATTTAATAAAATCTTTGAATTTTCTTCTCGTAAACACTCATATGTAACACTGGTCTATTAATTATTCTTTGTTTTAAACTTGATAGAATGTACATGTTTGCAGCAATGTGGCGTTGAGTTAATTTTCCAGTGAATTTGCATAAAAGCAACGACCACCATGTCTCACATGACCGAGATTGCTGCTCGATATGTAACACTTTTCGCATGACTGATTTGGTTTCCGGTTATGTAATATTTTCCACATGACTGATTTGACTGGTCATTATGTAACTTGTTATAATTGTCAGCCGGAATAGCTCAGTTGGGAGAGCGTTAGACTGAAGATCTAAAGGCCCCCGGTTCAAAAGGTGGGGGCTGTTCTTCAGTCTCTGAATCTACCAGAAATTAACAGCGATTCAGTTTTCAACTGATTTTTATTTAAAGAATTGGCCACTAATTAAAGCATAATTTTGAAATATTAAACTTACATATAAGTATTTATAATTATTATTTGTTATTGCCACATGTTATCACTTAAATTATCTTTAAAAAAATATAAATTTTTGATAATAAATATAAATGTTTAAATGAATTATTTCACTTTTGTCACTATTATATACCCACCAGGGTTCGAACCTGGATCTCTTGTCAAAAAGACAAGTATGCTTCTATTGCATCATGGGAATTTTAAGTGACAGAAAGCAAAGTAAGTTTTCAAAGTCCTAATTAGTCCTAATTAAAGATACTAAAAAACTTTCCCTCTGCTTTATGAGACATACAGTATTCTTACTATATGTCTCTAAGGGCTTGGGACCTTCTAGTTAAGCAGTTAGCTAAACTAGGCAGCATTAAAAGTTTTTTTTACAATGTTTTTTGGGTTTTTGTGTTTTTTTTGGTTTTTTTTTTCAAATTTTGGTTTCAGTGAAGACTCTCACTTGTCACCTGAAGAGAGATCTTCTTTTGCCGTCTTCTCAACAGGCATGCTGGTCTTGTCTGCCTTCGCTTTCCTCTTGCCATATCCTTTTCCTCTCAACTCCGCCTTCCAAGCATCACAGGATATTGCAGTCTTTAAGGGACAGTAAATGTTTCCGAAGTACTGCTGATGGCCTCCTCCTGACCTGTCCTCTCCACATTTACCACAAGAAGTGACAAGGGCCTTCCTAACATAGGGTCTTTTGAAGTTCCCTTCCTCCACTGACTGCTGTTTCTTCTTGTGGTAGTGCTTGGTAGAGTATGGTACATGTATTATGGGAACCTGAGATGGCACTGGGGCTATTTTCACTGGAGGAATGTTGGTAATTGCCACGGGTTGGTCAAACACTGGTTGCTCAGGAAAAATCCTCCGTCTTCCTTTGGTGCTTTGTCCAACCGTGGATAGATTCACCATGAATCCATGGGGGTCTGCCCTTCCAGTCTCGAAGGCCTTTGGTTTTAGGATTGGAAGGGGCAGTGGCTGGGCCGCAACAGACGGGGCTCCTTGTAGTTTTAGACCCTGCTCCAGTGTTTCCTTCTCCCTTCTTTTCCCTCTTGCACTATACCTGCATTTCAAAAAGGGAAAATTTATTTCTTGCATAGCTGATACTTTGAATGATTGCAAATAAACTTTTTAACTAGATATAAAAATGGCATACCATGCTGTCAGAGTGCGCTGGTTAACATCTGGCAGTTGAAGATTGGTCTCTGCCAATATTTTGCCGTTGCTGAATATCATCTCACGCACTCTGTTGTAGGCGTCCACAACCGCTTTCCACCTTGGTTGGCGTCTTCCATCTTTGGAAGTTGAGGACGGAAAAGCCATACAGAGCCGTGAGATGAAGGCCTCCTGATACCTGTTTGTGTCTGGCCAGGCTGCAGGACCGAGATGTGGGGCCAATGCACACCTGTTTTAAGAAAGGAGATTTGATCAAAATATGATTATATTAGATTATTTCATTATTGCAAGTATAAAAATCAAAATAAAGAATAAACACATAAATAATTACCGCTTCACACTTTGCACTCCAGGTACAAGGTCCACTCTGGTTGACTTTGGGGCTTTAAATCTCCCTTTGATCAATTGCTGCTTAAAGTTGTCTCTAAACTTAGATGGCGCTTGGTCAAAGGGAGCAAGACTGTCCCACAACCTGATCAATCTGTCAGCATCAGCATTTGAGATGACTGGTGGCTCTTTGCTCCTTAAGTGGTAAAGGCAATCTGCCAGCGCAGCCACATGCTGATAGCCTCCAACATTGTCAGGTCCGACCGCCTCCTATTTATAAGAATGTGATTATAGTACATGTACATATCATTTTAGAGGACTGGATGGTTAGACCAATTTTAGACTATATTGATCTCTTTGAGAAGAAGGGATCTGTTTAGAGATAAAAGAAAATGTTTATTCTTCTTTAAAGCTTAATAAAAGAACTTTATTTTTATCAAATAATAGTTTATTGCTAAAAATATTAAATCTAAAATTTAAGGTGTATCTTGACCACAGAGGCTCCTTAATGTTTATTCTGAATTAATACAGCAAGAAGACTGAAGCAAGAAACTTACATCTTGTGTAGATGTGCCGGTCTCTGGTGTGGAAGCAGTCTTTGATGGAGAGGACTGTTGAGCTGAAATTTTAACAAATCCATTAGATGAAGTTTAGAATGATATGTTAATTCCAACACACAATGAGTTCAATGGGATTAATTTATTAAAATTGCTAGTAAATATACCTGTAGTTAACGATGAGCTGCCTTGCTGTGTGGGCAGAAACGAATTAACTACATTTACTGTCAGGTCTTCAACTTCCTCATCCTCAAACCCCTCATCAGTCATAGGACTCTCTCTCCCCTCAGCTGCCTCATTCACTTCCTCTTCCTCTTCTTCTCCAATCTTCTCTGCGGCTGCCAGACGACCATCTAAGGATTTTCCTGTTTGCTTATACAGGTACTCGATGCCAATAGCTTCACCTGAAAAATAAAAAGGTTCAGTTAATGTTACGCTAGAAGAGTCCAATCATATTTACCAGTAATGATGACCAGATCTTATATTTATACCTGTATATTTCCGGGGATCCTTGTAATTAAGAAATATCTTCTTCCCTAGCATTTCTTCCCCCAGGCGGTTGACATTGTGCTTCAAGGAGGCTGAATAGCACACTGGATCTGAAGCAGTGTCAATGGCAGCAGCCAACCTGTCTTCATTCCATCTGTACACCCCTTCCAGCAGGTAAACCTGGAAATTGTTGGCATTTGCACTTCTACCTGTAGATAAATAAATACCGGGTACATGTATATTAGAAGCCAGATATGGCAGAAATATGACAATCATAAGCAATAGTAATGCATTTGCATGCATACCTGGAATGAAGTGTTGCATATGTAGATGAAATGACTCCAGGGAGGTTGATCCTCGGGCACAGCGAAACACCGGCAGTGAAATTCCACCCTTCTTCAGAGATCCGGTTTGGGTGTAAAGCTGCACTCCCTCCGGATCCTGGAGACAGACAATGTGGTTCTTCTGAATTCTCCAGATCTCCCAGATCCGCTCATGGTGAAATAATGGTACCCCCATCGTATCTCGACCACGTTCACCATCAAACATCTCAAGGAGCATCTGGATCATGGAGATGGTTTCCTCTGCTCCCCTGGTGGTCCGGCGGCAGTGAAGAGCCATTTCCTTCCTTGACAGTCTGTCTATTACATCCTGCTCAGTTGGCTCAGGGATCTTGTTGTTGACCATTTCTGAGCGCTTGGCTGCTTTAAGTAGAGTCAAATCATCCCTATCCCATTTGAAAATGGCATGAGACAACTGACTCATGAATGTACCGTACAGACGATGTGTGTCAGTCGTCACTCCAACAGCCAAGCGTCTCATAAAATGCCAGATGTCAAGTCGGACTGCAAGGTCAGGCCAGGCGTCGCGAAAGATGTCTATGAGCTGGGAGGCTCCACAGCAGTGGCTGTCCACATACAGAAGAACCGGAGGAGGCATCTCTGCATCTCGGTATCTTTGGACAATACCCGCAGCCATGGATTCTAGCCCAACGCCTTCACCTGCTGTCATGACGCTCTGCAGGACCTGGCCAATCTCATTACTGATGTTAGCTGCCCATGAGGCAGTCCTTGCAGCCTGACCAGCCAACTTCTTTGTCACCTGTAATATTTAATAAAATCACATAGTATCTATATTTAAAGAAAATGCTCTTATTCAACAATATATTCATAAAGATACAGAAATAATGATAGCCATTGAGAAACATAAATTATTTTTACTTTTTTGGTGGAGTCCATCTTTAGAATTTTGCCAAAAGTGGAGGTGATGGCAGCTTTCAGTTCATCAATGTGGCCGGTCACCTCCTGACAGTAGACGTCAATGAACCACTGATATGTTGGCACGGCGAGTTGTTTTGGTGGTTCCTCAACCGTGCTGGGGGACAGGAGTCTGGACTTGGCAGCTACAGAAAACAACTTGCAGTCTTGCAAATATTGCACCATCTTTGATGCCCAGACTGAGTTGTGAAGCTCGCTTATTTGCTTCTGTAGCTGTGTTGGACTATTTCCTTTAAAAAAAAAAATAAAAAATTAAAGAACCAAACAAATAATTCATGAGCATGAGTATGATCTAAATCATGTTTTTCCTGTTAAATTTTGTACAATAAAAGTCTCACCTAAACCACGTTGGTGCATCATGAACATCACCCTGGCATCACATGCTGTCTTGTACAGCATATGGATAGGAAATTTACATCTAGTGGAAGGATCTAACTGATCTAAGATACATTGGTTCCAGCTAATCTGGTTCTTTTTGCAACTCGAACAATGTAAATACTCTCCGGCTAGAATGTAAAACCCATCGATGTCCAGAACAAGGCGGGTGTTTCTGTACGGTCCTTGTTTCGTCAGCTCCGTTTTCGTGCAGATGGGACACTTCAGTTGGATTTTAAACATCCGAAGAGGCATCCACAAGAAAAGGCGGTGACCAAAGTACCTCTCTGGCTTAGGCCTCTGGTTTGGAATGAGCTGGGCCTGGGGGGGATCGTACCACATGCGGTCTATTTTCCTGTCATCCAGCTCAGGCTTACCCTTGGCATTGAAAGAGAACAGAGCCTTAGATATCCAAGGAATGTCCTCTGGAGGCAGACATGATTTCCAGCTCTCTATGATAGGATACTCTGTACAAAAGGATAAATAATGCAAATGAAAAAAAGGCAACTCATCCTGTCACATGCAATATCATCTTAAAAATTTCATTAATTCTCTTTCAAGTTAAAAAAATTACCATGTCTAACTGGCTGAAGGTTCAGAGTCTGCGTTTGTGGTGTAGCTGTCACTGATGAAGTCGCTGATGAAGCTGGTGGTAGCCTTGTTGACGTAGCCGTTGGTGGCAGTGTCACTGTGGTAGCTGATGGTAGCAGTGTCACTGATTGAGTAGGAGTTGGAGGCGATACCGACGGACTCACTGGTGGAGGCGATACTGACGGAGTCACTGGTGGAGGCGATACTGACGGACTCAATGACGGAGGCAACACTGACGGACTAACTGAAGGAGGCAACACTGACGGACTCACTGATGGAAGCAACTCTGACGGAGTCACTGGTGGAGGCGACATTGACGGAGTCTCTAGAAGAGGCGACACTGACAGAGGCAACACCGACGGAGGCAAAATTGACAGACTAACTGACGGAGGCAACACTGACGGACTAACTGACGGAGGCAACACTGACGGACTAACTGACGGAGGCAACACTGACAGACTCACTGATGGAGATGACAATGATAATCCAGAACTCACTGAGATCTCTGAAGTTTCCACAACTACAACTGCAACAGGATGCAATATCAAATAAAATGTTTGAAGATCATATTATATAGTATTAAATAAAAGAGTTAGCTTTATTTTCAGTTTTGTAGTGTATTTACCATTTTTTGTTGGTTTACTTGGCTTCGCTGATCTTTGTTGACTCGGAGCCAAGGTGTCCTTTGCCGTCAGAAGATGGGGGCGGGTCTTCTGAGGGCTTTTGACAGTGCGAAGATCTGAAAGGAAAACAAGAAGTGTAAATATATGAGCTTAATATCTAAAACAAAATATGCGATCGGAGAGAAATATCAGCTTCGCTTACTGACCTTTCTGTCGAGGAGGCACTGTTGAAAGAGGATTGGTACAGCTTGGCGAGCTTGTCGATGCAGAGGATTCTACAATGCATTACATTGCAATCAATCACAAGTATTATTTTCAATTAATCAACTATACCAAATTTTATTCACCGAAAAAAGTCAAAAATTTCTTGTAATACCTTTGGTTGATATACACGTTTATAGGTCAGAGGAGGCTTTAGTATATTGTGTGATCAGAAAGGAAGACTTGATGGTGCATAGCATATAGGGCACATGAATATGTATTATTGATATTGAACGAAAGGTGAAATGATTGGTGTAGTATTACACATTACACTATTAGTGTTAAAATTGATATCATCATAAACAATATGATGAACAGAGTTAGGAATGTAAGCGACAAAACCAGCCTAAAAATGATTTTGATGATCAATATGATATGAAACACAGAAGCAGAAACCACAGAGAACAAAAGCCACACTACATTAAACAAAAGCTTTATGTAAATATGTACATGTATGATATTTTAATACTCCACACCACACCACTGACTAATTACACTTACCATAAAATGCTGAAGTCTATATAGAGCTAATACAGAAGTTTAACACAATATTATATAATTTACTATTTATATCAAACTAAACGAGGACACAATATCAGTTACTTTTTAACACAATATTATATAATTTACTATTCATATCAAACTAAACGAGGACACAATATCAGTTACTTTTTGATTCATATATAGATATTGATAAGAAATTATGCTTTATGAAAAATCAGTAAATTCACTTAAATTTAAAATCTTTATTTTTATATACTTTAAACAAGTGTTTATAGATAGACTTATTTGACGAAAAAGACTTAAGAATTGATTAAAAATTAAAAATTACCTTTCAACAGATTGCTTTCTATTTTTTCTACTTCTCCTAATAACGCAGTATCTGAAAAATCATCCACAGACATCTTCCTCGGACTCGGTATCTTTGGTTTAACAACCGGACGAGATCTGGCAGCTTGCTCACGCTGTACTTTCCTCGCCTCCGCAGCAGGAAGATGTGAAAATAAGAACTCTGGTGTTAACGGAGGCTTTTTCTTTTCCTCTTCTTTCAGTCGCTGCTGCTTTTTCAATTCGACAACATCTCGACCTAGGATATTATATCAATTTTAGACAAAGTAACCTCTTAATTATCAAGTAACATTAAGTTTAATGAATTTTTAATTTTATTATTCAAATATTGAGAAGAATGTTAACTTCTATATTTATCGTTTGTTATTAGTATATCATGTATATATATGTTACCGACTTTTTGTTTAATTTATAAAATATGAATATATAAGCCATTACTTACCTTCAGGGAAAGAGAGTAGGTAATCCTTAAATGCATGCTTGTTCTGAGACAAGGGAGCCTGAGTGATCGTCTCTCTCCTCATTGCATCTACAAGCCAGCCCGCATAACCGAGGCAGTTTTCCACCATCCATAAAAATGTCTGGCCCCGATATTTCCCAAATTGGATGGGGAATTGTCCATGAAGAATTTGGACATTCTTCGGATCACCATTTTTGGATTTTACAGCCCTAACTGCCTTGGCTTTGACTTGTGATGGCGGCTCACATAATCCCGGCATAGACTTGACCAGGCCTTTCTCTGCCTCTTCCCTCCTGTACAACAGGAGGTCCCCATTTCTTGTTCGCCGGAAATGAGGCAACATGCTGTAAATTTGGTGGATGATCAAACAAAATTGGATGAAAGTTGAAGCTATCAGAAGTCTTGCTGCATGAATGTGAATCTCCACAATGTTGTTCTTACAATATTTACATTGTTTTATTTATAAAGTTGTAATTAAGAGTATTTAATTACAGGTCCATATGCATATATTCAAATACTCTATGAAAAATTGTGCCCCACTCTTAATTAATATAATATAGATAATTTTGATACTCATATCACCTGTTACAAAGGTGTGTAAAACAGTTGGATATTTACATGAATTAATTACAGATGCAATAATGTAAATTAAAAATATTTCCAAAGCACATGGTACTGATTATAAACACGGTCTTATCTACCTATGTTCGTCTCTTATTTATACACCACGGAGAGGTGAAAAGTCATAAATGAACGTTGCTGAAACAGGTGTATGAGGATAAGGGGGGGGGGGTCATGTTGTTGATAAATACCGACTAAAACCCATTAAGATAAGCGTGAAAGCCTGATAAGATAATAACACTATGTTACACACATTCATTCATAGATGTCAACAATTAATTATGTGCAGTTAATTGCTAGAAAAAGCGATTGAACTAAATAGGTCATGTCGTACATCGAAGCGGAGAAAAGGGGGGATGTAATAAAATGTCTACTTACATGTTTTTCTTCCTTTGTCAGTCCAAAAAATCACTTCAACGGAATCTAATCCACTAAAAGCTATACAATCTAGGCGATTACTAACTTTAATACCACTAATTTCATACAAAATTTTCACAAAAACACTATATTGACAACCGGTAAATATCACATCCAATATGGCGGAATAATCAGGGGCAGATAACTCCAATATTTACTCTTCTCAGCAGCATCATCTCATTGGTCAATTTATGGTAGATTTGTGGTAGATTTGCAGTGGAACTGAGGTAACTGATTGGCTGGCTTAGACTGAAGAATGAAACACTCGGAGCGCAATCCCGGGTTCCGGCACGGAACAATCCGGCGGCTGACAGCCAACACTTTTTGATTTTGTATGAAAGATAAATTAACAAATTATTTTTCGAGTGAATAAGAAATCGATTTCTATTTATGACGTATGTTATCCTTTAGCCTAATAAGTTGCGCGTTACAAACAAAATAAAGATTTTCACATTTACATGGATATTAATTGGGATTACGCTAAACGTGTATATGCTTTTCGTTTAATTTAAGAAATTATTGATTTACCTTTGTTGTTATACATAACAGGAGATTGACTGGTTAGTCATTTAAAATGGTGATCGCAGCTTTAAATACTGAGACCGTCAAGAAACTCAAGAGATTTAAATCATCTTATAAACATCATCATCATCATCATCATCATCATCAAAAGCCGAACAAACGACGCAACGCTATGAATTGTTGAAATGGTGAAGGATGACACATGCCATATTTATGTGGTGTTCAGATATAGGACCCTGACGCTGTCGCGAAACAAGCCTTCGTTTTATTACAGTTTTGAACACCACAACTTTGCCCAAACGGAACTTTACACAAAACGCCGTCACGCTTAAACAACGTGGCACAACACGCCATCGCGCTAACACAAATCTCACCGTGGAGCTAACGAAACTTCAAATACCTCTAGGTGGAGTGTTGTTTTCGCGAGATGGCAAGTTGTTTGACGGAACTCATTTTGATTGAGCTATGTTTGGCTTTTGCGATGGCTGTATCCTGACCCTATATACTTGGGTCATCCCATCATATTTGTAATGGTCATCCTGTTACGTAATCCTTAATAACAATTTATACTGTCCTGTTAAAAATTGTCATTCTGTTGAATTTGGCTCTGAGAGGGATACGTTGATTTATGTCCAGGTGAGCTTCAAGGCCCCTGCACCCAAAATCAGCAAGCTTTTAATGAAATGCAGATGTCAAAATCGGGTAATGAGCTTATTTCATTAGATACAACTGCCTGGATCTTTTAAGAGTCGCTATGGAAACTATACATTAATATCTATGAATAGACACAAGATGAAAAACTGATTGCAATTTATTTACCTTGTTTTT